>NC_062998.1:18916665-20130415 GCF_023078275.1 Leguminivora glycinivorella
TATTTTCTGGTACAATAAAGTGTTTTACTACTACTACTATAACTACTTGCACGATGAGGTTTACATTTTATGTACTTTGGTTGTAATATTTTATTTTATTTTATTATTTTATTATATTTTAGAAACATACAGTATTTGTAAATTTAAATGTTTTTGCATGAATGAATTACGTTTAGAGAATCCTATACACTATTCTTTTTTATATGATTCATTTCTTTAGTGGGTAAAAAACTATGCAGATATTTGTACTTAAATATTATTTTATAATTAGCACACCTATGTAATATTAGTACCTACCCGTCAGACCTACCTTCCAAATCTTCCAATCTACCCCTTTTCTAAAATAGGTACGAAATTAAATTCACAATGGATTTTCATATATATCTAACCTTAGTGCATATACTCATATGTAAAATTATTTAGTCTGGTATTGAGTAGTGTTAATTTGTCTTGTAGCCGACTCCTCCCACGTACCCGCCGCTGGCGTACCCGTACCTCAGCACGAGTTACGGGTTCAACCAGCCGGAGCCCTACCGCATGCGGTACTTCGTCGTCGAATGGCACGAGGGCCTGTTCCGCAGCGACTACCATGTCAAAGTCAACACTTCGCACATGGGCTTCTGGATATCGAATGTACCCAGCACAGGTAAGCTGTGTGGATGTAAAACGTGCCTTCCTAAGGGTGTACAGTAGGCCTGCACCTACTACATAGTTCCATTCGTTAGTTTACGGCCGTAAACGCAAACTGAGGTTACTACCGTTCCTCTGAAAATGATTAGGAATACATATTAGATTATACTAGTAGTATCACAGATACAATATTTTTTCATGTATTTTCCTACCCCCAGTCCCGCACTTCGCTCCCTTTCAATTGCATATAAATAGAAATTAATAGAATAGGTTGGCGTGCGAGATATTATATTACACACATACATGTTATACTTAAATAGTGACGTAATAGTTACAATTACTTAATAAGTACATGAACAGAAGTACATATGTACTTCAAGTTTCTAGCAAAGAGTAAAATGCCCTTTATCGTTCTATATGTTTTCTTAAATATGTATAACAAAATAATACATTACTGAAATGTCTAATAGCCAAGCATACTTTAAGACGATACGATACAGGTCAATTCTCCATACAAACGCTCTCGACTATTTCCTCCCTGGTTTTTGAAGATAGAGCAATGATTTTTTCAACACAGATTATTATTATTATTTGTATCTGTGTCGGACCGTTTTGATTTTTTTGCTATTTTTATTTTAAAAGACGCCAGAGCCAATCAAAAATTTCTAAAAACGGCCTTTTACAATATGGCTCAAAAAAGGTGTGATACTCAAGATCGGTAACAATTAGCCAAAAAATCTAAACGGTCCGACACAGATTATTTCATGGTTATTCAGATTCTCAACTTTCGTTCCGTTTAAATAAGTTTTGAAGGAGGAAACAGTCGAGAGCGGAACCTCGATTTTAAAGATTTTTTCGCAATATCTTTTAACTAAGTTGTATTTTAGCATTTTCGCTCCAGTAGCGTCTTAAAGCAGGTAGAGTTGTAAATCAATGTGTGATGGCATCATGGCACCGATGTCTGATTTCTCTAGGGTCCTAGCTGACGCGAAACATTTTCCACTGACTGACTTAAGTAGGGCTCAACCACGTAGTGATTAAGTGCGTCAGGCACTTGCAGGTGTAGACATGCGAATTAATCTCATAAACTAATTTAATCTAATTTCGCTTCGCTAAGTTAGCTTTATTAAATTATGCATATATTATGACAGTTTTCCTGTAAAAAATATGCTATTAATTGGATATTATTTTATTTATGATTAATATTTCCTTTATTTATCTCTTTTCTTAGATTAGGTTTTTTACAATATGAGTATAAAAGTAAAATAAAATAAAACACTTACAAAACAATATAAAACATATAAACACATTATAAAAAACCTAACCTAGGGTGCCGCCAGCAGCGGGGCAGGGCCCAAGCTGCCGGTGGTTAGGGCTGCAGAGAGAGGAACCGTCGGACTATCCGCGCTGTGTCCAAAATCACCGCCTTCTGCATCTGGCCCTTGATCCAACCACCGAGCGAGAGTCTCTTAAGATGTTGGTCGAGACTCTTCGCTATGAGACCGTTCGCTGAAACGACTATCGGGACAATGATCGTTGAATCAACATCCCACATGGTGGTTATCGCGTAAGTCTAGGTACTTACTGGACTTGTCCTTCTCGGCTTTCACGAGATTCTCATCATGGGGGATGGTGATGTCAACGAGCACGGCCCGGCGTTGCGGTCGATCTATTATCACAATGTCAGGCTTATTGGCTACAATAGTCCTGTCAGTGATAATAGATCGATCCCAATAGAGCGTGGCACGGCCATTTTCAAGAACTGGCGCAGGTAAGTACTTGTAGTACGGTACTTCGCGGTCCACAAGGCCGTATTGAAGAGCAAGCTGCTGGTGAATGATCCGGGCTACGAGATTATGCCTGTGCAAGTACTCACCGTTAGCAAGATGAGAACAACCGGAAATGATATGCCTGAGTGATTCTCCGGGACGGCGGCATGCCCGACAAATGTCTACCGTGCCGTCCTTCAGGATATATTTCCGGTAGTTGTTCGTCATCATAACTTCGTCCGCAATTGCACAGGCAAAACCCTCAGTTTCTCCGAAGAGGTCCCCGAATCGTAACCAGTTCACCGATGCGAGCAGGTCTACATCGGGTCCCGTGAGGGCCTTGTAGAACCGCCCGTGTAGCTGCTTGCTCTCCCATACCGCCTTGCGGTCCGCAGCACTTAGTACCACAGGTTTGCGCCAGTTCTCTTTCGCCAAGGAGAGCGGCGTGAGGTTTCCGTCCACTGCCACCACATCACGATGCATCCCACACTCGTTGTTAAGGAAGTAATTCCTGAGATTGTACACCTCACGGTTGTGGAGATATTAATACGATATGATTATTAACACGATCCTTCTTTTCCAGCCGTAGAAAACATGTACCGTTATTTCGGCGGAGTAATTCAGGTGCTAAAGGTGGCTAATAACCACTTGGTGCTGAACTTCTGCAAGACGATGCCCTATCGAGAGTTCTACAGCGTCGTGTTCTCGAGGAACGAGAACCAGCTCACGCCCGAGGACCTGTCCAGCATCCACAGCATCTTCACCACCAAACATCTGTCCACTTCGGCCTTGAAGCGAGTATGCGACAACTCAGGGACGATGATTCAATTCTCGGTGGTTATGTTACTATTTACCAGTTTGTTAATATGGAGGTCTGATGCATAGATAATGCCACTATATGTACCTACTATTATTGTCGTTGTACAGTCTGAGTCCAAGAATTTATATGAAGCATTTTGTATATCCCATGTATTTTTTTATACCTATCTATTTTACATATTCATTGCGGCCATTGCAATAGTCTTTTTGACAAAACAGTCAGATTGTGGCAGACTGTATGTTCGTTGGTTTAAGGAAAAGCTCTTAATGTAAGTACTAGTAAGTAGGTACTACTTTGCTCCAATAATTGCTCTAGTTGATGGAAAATATGAATATTAATAAACAGTTTTGAAACTCCAGTTGGTATGTATAAGTACTTACATACTACAAAAACATTTTTAGGTAATGTAAATTATTCATATATTTTGCGATTACATATATTTATAATTGTTTATAACAGATGTGTTTTATTTTGACTATTTTCCCAGTTAAATATTTAAAAAAACCTGATATATGAAATAGAATAAACTCGTGTTATTTCAGTTAAATATTTCTTACCTAGGTATTCAGTTTTATGCAGATACAAGTAGGTACTAAGTAGTTTGCAGCGTCTCAGCGCGACAGTAACGATGTAATTTCATTAGCCGAAATTCGAAGAATTGATTTCATGACTATTAGATCAAGAGCCCAGGGTGGCTAGACGAATGGCACAATCGCTCACGAAACGCTCACGAAACGAAGCGCTAGTAGATATCTATCTCTATCGCGCTTGCGTATTGGCGCGACAGAGCCAGCGGCGTATCGCTTTCGTTTGGCGTCGGAGAAATGCCATTCGGCTACGGGGCCAGGCCCGCCAGACCTTCCTCAAATTCTCAAGGATGAAACTTTGGGACAATGTAGAGTTCACATCGGCGTTTAATGTGTGCATATTTTCTAGTTCGGCCCATTGGCCAATTTTTTGCTATCAAGTGATGAAGGTGAAAAAAAAAGTGCTTACTTTCCTGAAATTCTCAAGGCTGATTTTTATATATGTGTTAGAGCACGTTGTTAGAAATTGGTAATCATCAATGCCAGACCGTTTCCGCCGGCCATAACTTTTACCAGACGCGACAAAGTTGGCAAAAAACGACTCTAACTTACCTCATTTTCTCAAGCCTGATTTTGATATATGATACGCAGGGACCTATAACTACTTAGACCGTTTGTAAGCAGCCAGACCAATCGGATGGACCCAACCATCCGCCAGACCGACTTAAAGTTTCGATATGAGCATTAGTAGAATTGAAATATTCCGGGTCTATAAAAGCTAAAAACTTGAATTTTCTACATTAAGCTACGTGTATATTGTATACTTGACGTAATAAGCGACTTTCAAAAATTTTACTTCTAAGGAAATAAAAAAATGAAAGTTTATATGTGGTGCAAGATTAATTTTAAGCTATGAATTTTATTTACACTGCGTAAGTAGGTACATGTGTATTTTATTATAAATATAACTTTTACCAGACGCGACAAAGTTGGCAAAAAACGACTCTAACTTACTTACCTCATTTTCTCAAGCCTGATTTTGGTATATGATACGCAGGGACCTGTAACCATACCGTTTGTAAGCAGCCAGACCGATCGGATGGACCCAACCATCCGCCAGACCGACTTAAAGTTTCGATATGAGCATTAGTAGAATTGAAATATTCCGGGTCATTAAGCTACGTGTATATTGTATACTTGACGTAATAAGCGACTTTCAAAAATTTTACTTCTAAGGAAATAAAAAAATGAAAGTTTATATGTGGTGCAAGATTAATTTTAAGCTATGAATTTTATTTACCCTGCGTAAGTACATGTGTATTTTATTATAAATTTAAAGAAGAAAAGTAAATTAAATTTTTTTTTTTCGGTCGTCGAACAAGGTGGTTTAAAATTAGTTTTAAGATCGATCCTTTTTAATTTGTGGGCGAGGGACCTCACACTATGTATAAAGGCACTATGTGTATGTTGCATATAATGTCAAATCCCTCGCATACTACAAAAGTTACTCAATTCAATTCTACTAATGCTCATATCGAAACTTTAAGTCGGTCTGGCGGATGGTTGGGTCCATCCGATTGGTCTGGCTGCTTACAAATTGACCGGTTACAGGTCACTGCGTATCATATACCAAAATCAGGCTTGAGAAAATGAGGTAAGTAAGTTAGAGTCGTTTTTTGCCAACTTTGTCGCGTCTGGTAAAAGTTATATTTATAATAAAATACACATGTACCTACTTACGCAGTGTAAATAAAAGTCATAGCTTAAAATTAATCTTGCACCACATATAAACTTTCATTTTTTTATTTCCTTAGAAGTAAAATTTTTGAAAGTCGCTTATTACGTCAAGTATATAATATACACGTAGCTTAATGTAGAAAATTCAAGTTTTTAGCTTTTATAGACCCGGAATATTTCAATTCTACTAATGCTCATATCGAAACTTTAAGTCGGTCTGGCGGATGGTTGGGTCCATCCGATTGGTCTGGCTGCTTACAAACGGTCTAGTTACAGGTCCCTGCGTATCATATATCAAAATCAGGCTTGAGAAAATGAGGTAAGTTAGAGTCGTTCTATGCCAACTTTGTCGCGTCTGGTAAAAGTTATGGCCGGCGGAAACGGTCTGGCATTGATGATAACCAATTTCTAACAACGTGCTCTAACACATATATAAAAATCAGCCTTGAGAATTTAAGGAAAGTAAGCACTTTTTTTTTCACCTTCATCACTTGATAGCAAAAAATTGGCCGATGGGCCGAACTAGAAAATATGCACACATTAACCGCCGATATGAACTCTACATTGTCCCAAAGTTTCATCCTTGAGAATTTGAGGAAGGTCTGGCGGGCCTGGGCTCTGGGTCTATATACATAATTGTACATATAAGGACTGTATCGTTAAGTATAAGGACAAAACAAACCTCGTCTAAATGTTGACATGTGCATAATTTTGTATTATTATGTTCCGAGAGTATGATCTTAAGGTATTGGTAAGTACTATTTGATATAAGAAGGTCTGATATTTTTTTTATTTTAGGGACTTTATGGTACTTTCATTAAGGTCTAGCAAATAAATTTCGGACAACCCCTATCTGGCTTAATTTGAGAATATTTCAATGACTCTTTGTACGATTTCAACAAACAAAGGTTAATATGCTGCCAAAATATATTCTTTAAGAGTCGTCTCCATGGTTTTTCCAATTGGGTACTTGTTGAATAAATGCGGCGAATTTATATAATTATAAAAAACGCAATTTTGAGCAACGTTCCGGATTGCCGTAAATTTTTGATGCTAGCAGGATGAGAGAAACAGATAAAAAAATTAGCCATAGGCCAAAGTCTAATTGACATTCATGGTGTTTGAACAGTGCTTAAACCAGATCGATATAAACAATGTATGATAGTCAAATTCGACATCAAAGTCGGAGTTAGAGTAAGCACCATGCCACATTCTCGAAATGGCCGCTATACACAGATCCTGAACTATATTTTTTTTAAATAACAGTGGCTAGACTATGTCCAGATATTCTGCTTTGTGGATCATGTGTCGTTGAGGTTCGCACCATACAATTTTTTTTCGCAATCGTATCGTCTTTTACGCACTTTGTGAATTTTCTAGTAGCATTTGTCCGGAATCGTAATTGGTACTCGGGAGGATTAAGTCAATACTGTCTAAACCATATGCTTTACGTCGAGTTTCTAGGACAAAATGTGTACCTTATTATGTGCCTTATTAAGCCCATGGCTTGTTATAAGAAAAAAATATAATAGCAAATAAATACGGCTACTCAAAGTTGTCTTCATACTTAACGATACAGTCTTTACCTACATATACAAATAATATCGTATCAGGATACGTAGCCGAATGGCACAAACGCTCACGAAACGAAACGCTAGTAGATATCTATCTCTATCGCTCTAGTTTGCATATTGGCGTGGCAGAGCCAGACTACCTTTCGCGGCGTTTCGTTTTCGTTTCGCGTCGCAGAAATGCCATTCGGCTACGGCACCAGATATGTAACATATTATTACAGGTGACCGTACATGATTCCCGAGTGAAGAGGATTACGTATAATTCTGAGGCTAATGAGATTAATGAGGAAATCAAATGTGAACTATCCTCCCAGGTGGAAATAATATTGCCATGTATGTAATACTCGTAATGCATGTCATGCATAATGTTTTCCACTGTATCTATGAGGACATTATTACATATATCAGTACCTATTATATAGTTATAAATATGAATTATGCAAAATGGTCTTAAAACAGAAAAGTGCAATTTCATATTTTCTAGCTGGGAAGAAATGATCATTTGGCGGGGAAGAAAAGTCCCGTTTCCGAATAATAAATAAACCGCCGCTTTTAGGGTTCTGGTGTAAGGGACTTGCGAATGTTGAATTATGTAGAGATGTAGATATTTCTTAAAACCCCACTTTCCTAAAATGGGGGGTGAAAGTGTGTATGGGGAATTCTATAATTTTCGAATTTAAAGCGAGCGAAGCCGCGGGCAAAAGCTAGTAGGTACATATAGGTAGGTACATTAAATAAAAAAAATTCAAAATCGATCCAGCAACGACGGAGATATCGAGTAACAAACATAAAAAAAAACAAAAAAAAAACTTCCTTGAGATTTATAGGCCCTTATTGGGACCGTGCGCGACGACAACGCCACGTGACAGGTGACCATTATGGACAATATTGTCGCCGCGGTCAAGCGAGAAGTAAGTAAATATTGTGAAAAAAATTTATGAAATCTTGTGTTATTTTACTATATTGGACAATTTTGGACGATGGTGGTTATAACATTATCGCCAATAACATTAAATTGTTATTTTCAGTGAGAAAGTAACAAACTGGTGACTAAAACGGGGTTTCGTGGGTCACTTACGAAATCATTTTCCAACCCGAGATGATGAATAATTGCAAGAAATTGGTGCTAGCTGGGCATTTTATAGATATTGAAGACATTATTCCACCACTTGTACTTATGTGCAATAAAGTATAAATAAATCATTGGCTTTTGAAATTGTTGATCAGTTCACTGTTATGCTATGTCATTTTCATAACTGTAGACCGTATTATTTTATAAATATCATTTACGGGGTACAGGGTTTATTGTAAAATAAAAACAAACTCTATAATAACATTGAATTACAATATACATTACAAAATTTGTTTCATTTACTTGAAAATATTGGAAGTTTACCAGATATCACATCAAATATGTAATCATCAATGCGATGAGATAAGTTATCAGGAATTTTATTTAAAATGTTATAAGCCCTCAGTGGATGGACTGCTTCTGCTTCTATTGCTCTCGTGCTTCTTCGTCCCATTGAAACCTCGATATTTACGCATTTTCGTCAATCCGTTTCGATTTGTACACAGGAGCACACATGAGAAAACAACTCAAATGATTTAGGAACATAACTGGGATTGGCAGAATTTTACGTTTATACTAATTTCTAATATTTGTATATATGTCGCAGGGAAATGGCCAAAACAGAGATTTGATCAAATCTCTAAGGGACATGATCAAATCACGCAAGATGCCAAAATAGCGAATCCATTTCATCATTTATCTAGAAAATTTCAGTCATTTGACTAAATCCCTGACTTTGTTTAGTGAAATCACAAAATCGGCCAATAGACATGGCACACATGTTCTATTATTTTAGGGAGATTAAACAATTCATCACTTTAAAGCAAAAATTAATCCTCCGTATAATTAGGTCCACCTTGTGTATAACCTCGTTCTGTACTAAGTTTATCCTCATTTGGTCTCATTTCATATGTAAGTTTTACACAATTAGTACATTTTAAGACGTGGCGTATTAACTTGCGTACGATGTAGTCAGCAATGTATGTACGATTGCATCGCGTCACAACGGTAACAGATTCGTTTTTGTGGTCTTTTTCTATTATCTTTGAAAATAGAAGCTTGATCCGACTCTGTTTTCTGCTAGATACCTACATGTAGGTCTGTGTCATACACGACGTCAAAAATGACGAAAATGTCCGTCATGTTAATGCATATTTTTCTACTAATAATATTTCGAAACTCGGTATATCTAACCCGTTTTATTGCCTTCAGTGAATATAACATAGGCAGTGTATATAATTGCTATCAGGCCAATTCTCTATCTGTGTTTACTAGTGGCTTCGGGTCAGTTTTACGCCAGAACGTTCTGCCGATGCCGGTTAATCCAATGGGTAATATTTATTCCGACATGATACGTTTAGCAAATAACAATGATGATGATAAATCAAATGGACAAGAAGCGGAAAAACAAGAAGAACAGGAACCCGAGCCTCAGCAGGAGGAAAGGAGTCGTATCCCGACGTATGACGAGTACGCGAGGTTCAGAGACTCGAGCCGGCCTCCGGACAGCCATTACGGGCCGAGTCCGTTCCGGCGGTCGCGGGGCTCTAGAGACGGGCTTAATGAGTACATTGTTCTGTATGAGATATGTATTTATCTTATCATAGCTTAGTATCTATTTGCTTATTTCTAAATTAACTAATAATGCTATTAAAGTAGGTAAGACAAGTCCTATGATATTGTTAACCATTGTATCGAACTGAGGATGGATGGATATTCTTTTTGCGAAGGTCTGTGGGCAAATGAGAGACTGGGTATATCCCAGGTGGCACTCAGGGACTCAGGTGGCAGCAAGCCCCATCCGTCGCCCAACTTATCATTTTAGGAAATTTAGGACATCAAAAAAAATAAGCTAAGTAGGTACATGGTTGATTTGACTACGGTTCGATTCATTGTTAAACAAGCACTTGGAACAGTTATAACTTATAGTTTTAATACTACGGCATACGAGTAATAAGTATTTTATTGTTAGGATAACTTTATAACAACCGTTTTAGTCAAGTATGATCATACATATCGTCACTACTTTAAAAAAAACTTGTATCTTCGTCTGTCAATGAAAAGAAAATTGTAGTAAGTATGTATGAAATGCATATAGACTTACTGCGTTTTAACTTTGAGGAGCAGCGTGAGATACGAGATTTTTTTAAAGTAGTGAAGATATATGTTCTATTTTATCGGACGGTTTATCTTAAACTAGTATATATATTTATAAATAAGCAAGCAACTATCTGCAATAAAAAGATACTGGAGCTGAAAGTATAATACTTACGTGTTTTTTTTTCTGGAATATGCACCTACAGTCTCATTTATTTATATAGATAATTATGCGTACTAAAAAAGACACAGTGTGCGTAACCGAATGCATAAACGCTCACGAAACGCTCACGATAATATCTCTTTCGTAGCTATCTATCTCTATCGCTCTTGCATATTGGCGCGACAGAGCCAGACTACGTTTCTGCGGCGTTTCGCATTGCAGAAATGCCATTCGCTACGGGGCCTGCGGGCCGATTTTTGAGTCTCACGCGTTCGAATTCAGAAAATTGTCACTGAAAATAATAGGCAAGTCACCGTTTTCAACCGGTATTTTAGTGACAAAATCCCGTATGCGAGATTCAAAAATCGCCCTCCGGGTCTGTTCATATCATACTTGCGAAGACGAAATTCGTAACTTGTGTTGATTTCGGTCGTGGTTTAATTCATCGCCACTCGTTCTTACTTAGATAATTACTTTACTTTTGTCCGCCTGTGTGTAGTGTAGGTGTAAGTTACCGAACGCGACTGTATCTTTAGTTAAGTAGACATCCTGGGAGAGGGTCTACCTCCCAACTCTAACTTCAAGATGAAATACGATGTTGAAATATATTATTTTCCTTTTCCATCAAATCTCAAAATATCCATATCACGAAAATACTCCATGTAACAACGAAGCAAACCGACTATTCCCTTCACGATTATCCAATATAAAATTTTACCGTAGTCACCAATTTAAATTGAAACGCAAGCAATAATTCGTGTCTAGACTCATCATTACGTGAATCATGGTGCTATTTTTCATTTAATTAAGTAGGAAATAGATCACGCATAAATGAGTCGGGTGCTGCACAAATTGCGTAATGACTAGAGTAGGCGGAGGACCACTACCTGTGGTACTAGAGTCTGGCTAATGAAAGTTGAACCCAGTATTTTTTTAAAACAGCAACTCTGGATGTCATATCATCGATTGTCATCTGTCAGTGTGACTGTCACTCTAACGAATTTCGGTAAAAGTTAACAGCGAAATCTATAAATAATAATGAATAACACCATAAAAATTAGTAAAATAAGTGCTGTAAATAAATTAGAAATAATAAAAAAGAAACCATGCTATCAATGTGTTGCCAGCTCCAATTTTTTTGAAATTGCCACGTTTTTTCGGGATCAACTTTCATTAGCCAGACTCTAGGTCGCTAATTGCTCCAGGCGTCCCGGATACTCGTCTCGCTCCACACGCTCACTGTGTCCCGCGAGATCATGTTCGGCTCACTGTTTTGCTTCGCTATACTAGCGCTAGCGGGAGCGGAATCCTTCTGTAGTGACAGCGTGCGGTGGTCGCACCGGGTGAACATAGTCAACGCTTACGGGGTGTGGCACGGCGTAGCCTTCGCGCAGCACACCCCTGACATGACGAATAAGCCCCTGGAAGTGGGCTGCGTCACCCTGTATATCAGCGATGCTACTGGCGATTACCAATTCGATTGGCTCGATTGGAGCGTGAGTACATTCTTGTTTTTAACACAATTCAGTACCTAATTTGTAAAAATTTAGCAAATTAATATAGCGATTGATGCCTACGGTCTTAATTGCTTAGTCAGCATCGTAGTTCTCAATATTTTTATAGATGTTTTTCTCGTGACCTCCATTTTGCTAATATTATGTATTGTTTCACATAATATTATAATAACAAACAGGTACGAGACGGTATCCAAGAATGTCTTTATTCTAATTAGGTACTTATTTATTTTAGCAAGAATTCGTAGAAGAAGTATTAAGTCCTATTCTGTTTTAATTGGTAATCTGAAAACGTATAATATAGCATCCTACACTCGAGAACTATTCCCAATCGACAGGCGAGGCAAAGGTACAACGCCAGCAACTGGTGGTCCCTCAACCCGTGGGGCTCCACGCCGGGCCCGTGGTACCAGTCGCGCCGGCGCCGGGACCTGTTCCAGCAGCGGCGCATCCGGGTGCTGTGGGACGAGGACGGCGAGACCATGGAGCAGACCTACGACTACTCGCCCGAGGACCCGGGCCTGTGGACCATCGAGCAGTGGAGGCCGGGGGAGAGGGAGCTCAGAGCCAGGGGTGTAGGTTAGTACTACTGGTGGTCTCTCAACCCGTGGACTTGTATGGTACCGGTCGAACCGACGCCGTGACCTGTTCCATTGTTAAAGAATGAACATCTAATAAAGGTTATGTCAGAGATGAGGATGTCCTCTAATTCACTACGCTCAGATACACATCGTGGTTTAATTAGCTGTTTTGTTTCTAAGTACTATCATGTATTATGAATGAAATTCATCTTTGTAGTTAGTGCTATTTATATGAATTACTAGCTTTTGCCCGCGGCTTCGTTCGCGTTAGAAAGAGACAAAAAGTAGCCTATCTCCACCCAAAAAATCACGTCGATTCGTCGCTCCGTTTTGTCGTGAAAGACGGTCAAACAAACAGACACACACACTTTCCCATTTATAATATTAGTATGGATAAAGCAATTGTATACAATAAAGACTGAACCGTGATTAGTTACAGGATAATTAGGATTGAGATAGCAGTCACTTCACCGAGCATCATACAAACTTTGATGTACCTACGAGTGGCAATGGCAAACCTTTCATTGCTAATCCCATTCTCATCACGATAGAGTTATACCTAAAGTACATAATGCGTATTTACAATTTAGGTTAGTTTACGCAGGGCAGGGAAGACATGCGCACGTTGGTAAACGTGACAGTTGTTTGCGTAGTTGGCACTTACTGCCTAGCGCCTAGTTAAGTAAGTACGTAGTATTAAAGTTCTTGAAGTTCATGTCAACATTGCTTACACGAGCAAATCGGACTGATTTGTTACTCGTACGTAATACTTAATGTAATTTATGTATGACCTTCTTGTCCCTACAGGTAAAGAGGCATGAACGTGGAAACCCACGCTAAATGCCGTTTAAATATTATAATAATAAAAAACTAACACTAGAAAATTATACAAATTTTGCGGGTTTACATGTTACGTTGAAGTGGTTCAGCCTACGTAGCTCAACATCAATTAATTAACGGTAATTAATTACTACAATTTGTTATTAAAGTTTTCCCTGAATTCAGGATTAGGCCTACATACCTAATATTAGGGTAGGGATATCATCATGATCGTTTAATCATCCATTTATAAGCAGATTTTACTTTTTTTCAGATTTATGGTATCCCGATGATCCCCCAAGGCACCCCGAAGTGATCCGCCTGTTAAAGTTAACCCCCGATGAGATGATAATCAACCACTGTACCGAGCTGGGGGTGGGTGGGATATTCTCGTTGATCCTGCGGAGGTTTCCAGTCAAAGTCAGGCACTGGGAGAGGGTCGAATGGCAAAAGTTCCTCATGAGCTACGGGCTTAGCGACCCGTATCGGTACTTATCGGTGTGTGCGGCTTGTACTCCTGTTACGTCTCTTCTTTGCTTCATTGCCGCTGCAACTTTGTTAAGATTACTTTAAGTTATTGTATTTGTGTTACTTGTATGACTGTAAAGTGGTCAAATACGTTGGATCAGTTGGCTCGTATTTCGATTCATAATATGAACACCAATTCTTACTGATATGTAATTGGCAAAGTGATACGTAACAGATTTTATTAGTTTGATCGATCGCGTCAATTGGCTTTTATGACCCACTGACCTGACGATGAAAATCAAAATAGGTTTGTAGTGGAGTCAGAACTTTGCAAAAATACGACCAGCAAAACCGATTCAATTATTATGAGTATTAAACTCTTGTAATAATCCGAGTATTAAGATTAAATACAAGAGTTTAAAAATTGCTCTTTTATTTTTCACCATACCAACTGATAATTGATAAAGACACTTTTCATTCTTCAAAAACGGATAGTAAACTACTTTTTGAATTCTTGTGGATAAAATGCAACTTTCTTATCCCTTTTACCAGTTGGGGTAATGGTAATAATTATTTTATTGATATAATCGTTGCATTAAATAATACATATATGTTTTGTCAGATAATTTGGAATGAGGAGGCACACTGACATTGTATCCCGCCAGGTGGCGCCTGTGCAAGTGCCTAGGCATGTCACTGTCATTCATATAATGTGAGAGACAGAAAAAAAGACAAAAACATCATCTTCTCGCTCTCACGTCTCATTCATTATCTGTGAAATGGACTAATAAGTGCGTTTTCACATTTATCCGATCCAATACCGGATGTCGGAAGGATTCCAAAGACAAAAATCAAAGATGGCGGCTTTAATGTATGGGATATCGGTCCTACATCCGATATCGGTATAATGTGAAAACCCACAAAGGTGGCGCCATCTGTCATAAGTCATAACTCATAACCTTTGAGTGTGCCTCCTCATTGTCGAAGTACAATACGGAGAGGGAGGCGATTATGGGGTAATCAACGTACTTTACCGAATTGCTACCAGACCTGGTAATGTTGACTAATATGAAGGTGTATCTAGTCCATAAGAAATAAATTATTAAATAGATTAAACAAAATGTTGTTATTTTATTTCAATTAATAGGTATAGGTACCTACTTTTCCCACTGATGAATTAAAATACCTAGTAAAAGTAGTAAAAAAATATTATATCGGTAAATTGTTCATGTACTTACAAAACAAATTATTTAATATAATCCATTTTTATCAATATTTCTCAAAAACAATCGCTAACAAGCACTTTCATCGTTTCATTGCACTTAGAGTACCTACGCTTTCATTATTTTTTAATTTTATTTTTCTATTTGGAAAAACCCAGATTATTAACAGGCAAATTATTAAAACTGCCTAGCTCGAATTTCTAATAGGAGATCTGTGTGCGTAGACGAATGCACAAACGTTCACGATATAATATATCTTTCGTACTTAGCAATCTATCTCTATCGCTCTTGCATATTGGCGCGACAGAGCCAGACTGAATTGCCATTCGGCTACGGGGCCTGTGAATTGTGATCGTGACCTTGATCGTGACAATCGCAAAGACGCGTGATTTACCTCGTAATGTCTTGTAATAAAGGTTAGATTTGACAAATCTACTCCATATGGGGCCAGTTACATCAACCACATGACAGACACATCATCGTCACGCAGCAGATGTCTATGGAGCTTCCCATACAATAAAATTTTACGAATGCTTTAACGGTGACAGACGGTTTGATGCAACCGGCCCAATAGTATGGTTATTTAGCATGATCAACTTATATGTATAAAATTTGTATGAAAATTGCATCCCAGTATGCAATGTTTCAACCCCCTGAACCCTCTCCCTCCCCGTCCCTGCTTCATTAATTTCAGATCGAGGGTAAGCCTTCTAAGGCCGTTTTCGCCGCGCAGCAGCAAGGGATCTAGTAGCTGCCCTCACTGACCCCAAAAGAAAATACAACTCTTAAAGACAGCCATGAAAGTAATGTTATTATATTTCCCTAATGATAAAAGTACCTGAAAAATGCAAATTATCATAAATAAACAACCTAATCTTCTATGAGGTAATCCATACTTCCATACTTATAATTATTATAAATAGGAAAGTATGTGTGTCTGTTTGTTTGTCCGTCTTTCACGGCAAAACGGAGCAACGAATTGACGTGATTTTTTAAGTGGAGATAGTTGAAGGGACGGAGAGTGACATAGGCTAATTTTCGTCTCTTTCTAAAGCGAGCGAAGCCGACGGCAAAAGCTAGTAAGTAATATAGGTGCATGAGGTATTTGTGTGGATTTAAAAAATCCTCTTCTAGGATTAATTAAAACATATTTATATTTCTCTTAAAAATAAGGGATGGTTCATGCCCTAAGTATCTACATTTTAGTATTTTAAATTATACATACATACTTATATAAAGCCTGACCAGGCAGGAAATTATGGTCGCGCGATAAATGATAAAACATCTGACCGTCCCTATCGCACTTACTAATAGTGCGATAGGGACGGCCTGATATTTTATCGTCTATCGCGCGACCATGCTACCCGTGCAGAAAGATATATGACAATTGTCAGGAGGGCGCTGTTATTCTGATGTATGGAGTGACAGTTCAGTTTAGTATAAAGAAAATAGTTCTAATGAAATTCCGCAACATGGCGAGTAGTCATATCGTCACTACTTTAAAAAAACCGGCCAAGAGCGTGTCGGGCCACGCTCAGTGTAGGGTTCCGTAGTTTTCCGTATTTTTCTCAAAAACTACTGAACCTATCAAGTTCAAAACAATTTTCCTAGAAAGTCTTTATAAAGTTCTACTTTTGTGATTTTTTTCATATTTTTTAAACATATGGTTCAAAAGTTAGAGGGGGGGGGGACGCACTTTTTTTTCTTTTAGGAGCGATTATTTCCGAAAATATTAATACTATCAAAAAACGATCTTAGTAAACCCTTATTCATTTTTAAATACCTATCCAACAACATATCACACGTTGGGGTTGGAATGAAAAAAAATATCAGCCCCCACTTTACATGTAGGGGGGGTACCCTAATAAAACATTTTTTTCAATTTTTTATTTTTGCACTTTGTTGGCGTGATTGATATACATATTGGTACCAAATTTCAGCTTTCTAGTGCTAACGGTTACTGAGATTATCCGCGGACGGACGGACGGACGGACGGACAGACAGACATGGCGAAACTATAAGGGTTCCTAGTTGACTACGGAACCCTAAAAAACTTGTATCTTCGTCTGTCAATGAAAAGAAAATTGTAGTAAGTATGTATGGAATGCATATAGACTTACTGCGTTTTAACTTTGAGGAACAGCGTGAGATACGAGATTTTTTAAAAGTAGTGACGATATACTTCTGTGTTTGTTTACGGCAGCGTTCTTGTGACTCACGTCTTACTATTATATATACTTGTGCAGTTCAAAGGTAAATACCTATTTATTCAAACCCGGTGTCGTAATGAACGTTAACAAGAGTGTTTATGAAGATGAACACGTGACCCCTGACTCTGCCACACCGGACACAGGGTCACTCGGACATCAGAGGATCATAGCTAACCAACTAATCATATTCAATTGTACCATTTAACAGTCTTAGTAATTATGGAGAGGCCTTAGTAAGCAAAATTACCACCTACATCCTGCTAAGCAGGTCACCCGGCTTGACCTCTAGCCTGGTTTCAAGATGTTGTTTCCGTGGCTAGGCGTATAGTCATCATATACCTACATACCTACTAAATATTTGTATTTTCTTATGCGAACTGCCAAGGAGTAAGGAGTGGGATTCCTTGTCTGCGGCTATATTAGCGAGCCCATCTTCTTCTTCTTCCTTCTATTAATGGCAGTATTATGGCCAAACGCCCATCTTCTGGGCGAGCTCACTCCATCGTAGGCCATGTCTTTGCCTTTGGCTAGTCTGTGGCCAAGCCCATTTATAATTTAAAAAAAAATCATTGTAATAAGTATCATCTTAAATTTGCTCTTATTGACTCAATTTTTTGACACAACTTGCTAAGCTAAATCCTAATTGCGTTTTCACATTATCCGATCCGATATCAGATGTAGGACCGATATCCCATATATTTAAGCCGCTATCTTTGATTTTGGCGTTTAAAATCCTTCTGTGAAATCGCACTGCGAGTGGTGCGGACGCTACTTAGATTTTACAAAAGCGCCTACCATGACTAGAATCTCGCTCCAAGGAAATTAATTATAGGGGCACAAGGTCTTGATAATTTATGACTTACCTACTTAATATTTTTTTATTTTTAACCTTTTTTAATTAACAACAGTAATTATCTAATTATGTTTGCGTACGCATAATTTATATTTATCTGCAGCTATTTTATCTGTTTGGATTGAGAACATTGTTTTTGTGATAAAACTGCGAACACGACGACCTTCTGAAAACTGTACGATTGCACATCAATAGTCAGCAGCGGCATTTACCTACAGTTATGTAATATTGTAATCTGCAACGTTTCTCAAATCATGTATTATGATATTTGTTATTAGATAAATTAATACAGTGTACCTATTTATAATTTATGTGACGTTTTCAAGTAATAAGCACCAAATTTTCCCTTACCATAAGGACGACATTTGCTTGTAGTGCTATACGCAAACTGTTTGAGCGTAGTGGGGTATCTTGTGCTTAAAACCGACACATATTATTTTCTTTATTTTATCGCATGACTGATAAGGTTTCACATAGACTGCGTAGTTTTTTGTTTTACAAGGGGGCAAAGTTGTTTAACCGCACGTGCCAATGATATTGATACCCGAGAGAAGATTCCACAATTAAGAATGTGGAAAATCTTGAGAGTTGCGAGGGTTTCAAGGCACGTAGGTTAAATTAATTTTGTCATCGAGTGAAACACAAAATTTTCACCGCACCAACACGAGGAAAATATGTATTACTTAACTGTAATTACGCTCGAATCACACATAATATAATCTAATTCATCAATTTAAATTCTACCAGACAGCTTTGGTCGTCAAGTTAAACTTTATATGAAATTACCTACTTTGCACTTTTGTAGACTAGTGACAACTTTATCACTCGTTTTTATAATAACTTTATTAAGTTGTTACTTATTAGTATCAAGAAAGTCTTTACCAGTTGGTGTGGTGAAATATTTTTTTATAATTTTAAAATATGTATGTTGAGTTGTCATTACAATACAGACAAATAATTAATTTGTTCTTAAATCGACGGTAATTTTTTGCCTATTTTCTTAAATAACTTGATGATTACCTAAGTACTTACTACTAAAAAATATTAAAAAAATATTTTTGAAATACTTATAATAAACTCTTTCATTTGATATGTAACACAATATAGTTCAAAAAACTCTGATTTTTAATTTTCACTTTTACCCCCCAAAAGTGGCCCCTATAATTAAATTTTCTTAATTTAAATTACATGTCCGTCTTTGGGTTTACCTACATATGCGTGCCAAATTTCAAGTTAATCGGTTCAGTAGTTTCGGAGAAAATTGGCTGTGACGACGGACAGACAGACGCACGAGTGATCCTCTAAGGGTTCCGTTTTTCCTTTTTGAGGTACGGAACCCTAATCATGTAAATAATTAAGAAACCTAATAGCATTTTTATTTAGGTAAGTATCCCTGTTTTTTTAGACAGCACCCTGGCTTACGCTTTGATGGCCAATTTGTTTGTAATTACATGCAATGTATAAAAAATTTTTTTTTTCCCCTTACTAGCTCGGAAACACGTGTTTTGTCCTTTAATACCAGCGGGTAAAAACGCATTTTATCCACTAGTGGGTAAAGTAATTTGACCTTGAATAAAGTCAAATTAACTGCTTTAAAATTGATAAAAGTAGGTGAATCTAGTAATAAAGATGATTTACCACCTGTGGAACTATGGAAGCGGTTATAAACTCATTTTTTGCCTATAGTGAGGGGAAAAGTTTTGTGTTACATCGGGTGCAAATGTTTCGCAAGTTCAGGATTACTCGCTTCGCTCGTGGTTCAACTATAGAATCCTTTCACAATGCTCGTTTTTCAATTCCACACTCGGCGTTAAAATACAACTTTGCCCCCTTGTATAACAAATAACTATTTCAATCTTCATGAGTATGTAATTAAATAAGTATGTGTCACTTATAGGTAGGATACTTATGCTTACATTTCCCAGATAGGCGGGCACGATCATTCAATACCAGGCTTAATTTATATTTTAAGAAGACTCATATCCGTGAATTACCGTGAGTTCCCGAGTTCGTTATTATCACTCCACCCACGACTGTCATCAAGCTTAGTTAATTTACATGCTACTCGGAGAGCGGTCTCATACAGTCACACATTATATTGACCACTAACTATCACGCGACGTGGTCCACGCGCCGAACATTTCTCAAATATTTTTGGAAAAAAAATGCTTTCCATATTAATAATTAGTGCATTACTTAGCGCAGTCAAATGCGCAAGCTACCAACGAGACGACAGCAGCTATTCAACTTACTCAACCGCCTCCAGTTTGTACGACGAATATGGACAGAGAAATTTAAATTTTGGAGATGATATAGCGGGGGTACCGGGCGGTACCAGGTACCCTAGTTCTTACCTAGATTCCTCCTCTCCCGGTTACAACGGTGTGCTTCAAGGGCCGAACAATAATCTGTACCCGGGGTATAGCACCCCGCGGTATGCGCCGGGCTATGATAATTACGGTCAAAGCTACGGCCAAAACTATGGACCTAGCTACGGACAGAACTACGGACAGAACTACGGACAGAACTACGGTCAAGGCTACGGACAGAGCTTCGGACAACAGGGATTCAGTTCGTATGAGTTTCCGTTTGTGAGGAACAACAGGGATTATTGCATAAATAGAGCGCCGCAGACCGGCATCTGGGTGGAGCGGCTGATGGGCATGTGGTACGGCGTGGAGCTGGTGCAGCACCTGGCCGGCGACACGAGGGTCGACTATGGCAGGACTTGCATCGTCATACACATTTCGGAGCCGAAAGACAGGGTAAGTCACCAATAGTCACCATAAGCCATCGTTGTCACATTTTTAGCGTAGTATCTTTAATAAAATTGTTCTGTTAAATGTTTACTTACAAATATTTTGGTAGTTTTGGTTATACCTACTCTTTTTTCATTTTGTGGCCTCTCAAGGCACGTACAATTTTAAAACAATAGTGGAAGCAGTCATTCTTCGAGACATTAGTGCTTATTTTCATATGCAAATCACAATGATTTTTCCAAATACATTAATTACAATTTAATCGAAAATTAGAACACCTGTTAATTTCCGATTTAAACATACAGTATGTACATTCAGAAAATTATTCCACAAGAAGTTCCTAAATATCATTGTAGTCGTATGTTACCATTATGATTCGAATTTTGACTCACCTCATTGAAATTAAGTAGTAGGAGCGTGAGGCCACCTCTTGACCCGAATGAATACAGAGCTAAAAACAAATTTTGGGCGTATACCTACCTACTGGTAAACGTTAAAATATTGAAAATACTGACCCAATTTTTCTCCTATATTTGTATTTCATTTAAGTATTCGGTACCAAATAATATTCAATATGGAACTGTATGTGTATGTGTAGGTACAGTACCGGCCAATAATACTTATATCTCATTTATGTTTTTCTGTCTAAATATATATATAAGTATCTACTACTTACTTTCACCTTTCACCTCACAAATTTTTAGGTAGATTAGTTTGTTCTTATTCTTACCGTAAAGGTAGCGATGAAAACAATTGGCCTCATGTGATGATTTATTGTATTATATTTTTTTTTACATTGCATATTGAAATGCTTTAGTAATATGCCGTGTTTTATATTTAATTGCATGATGAATTTAACAAAATTAATAGCAATACGTCGCTTTACATGCTCATACAAAAAAAAATCACATAATTATGTGATATAATGATAATTATTGGCCGGTACTGTAAACACGTACTTGTACCAAAATTGAAATAGCTTTTAATAAAGTAGCACTTTAAATGTAGGCCAGATAAATCTCTGAGTATTATGAAACAGAACGAAATATACAAGCGTACATGCATCGCAATTCGCAACACACGCTCACAAGTCGACGTGCGGCCAAATAGGGTAACAATGACAATTAGAATTCATTCACATCTTGATCATGCGAGCCGCTCATTGCTTGCACTGTAGACTTCAGAATGTCTCAGTAGGTACCTATACATCCCATTCCATAATAGTTCTACATTACCCTACAAGTGCGGAAAAGACGGAATTAGAAACGGGTAATAATAGTACATTGTGGATTCAGGGCAGAAAGTGACGGATTACGAATGAGAGGCTGTTTGAAGCCATCCGCCTTCGGCGTCGGGCTTTAATAACTCGAGTTTGTAATCCTTCAGTCGCCCGTGATATACACAATGTTTTTCATCACACTCGCAAAGTAATAACCAAATTTTAAACTGTATTGAAATACCTACGCTGACATTTCGAACATTCGTCCGCCATCTTGTAATTTCCTTTTTAAAATAAAAAAAATACAACCAAAGCGCGAACGATTTAAATTACATTCCTACTTCACGTATTCAGAATGTCCCAGCTTTCAAAATATATTTTTAGGAATCTGTTGGAGGTTTCAGTATGTACATACATATTTAGTTTCCCGTAATGTTCGTATTTTCCGGAACGTGCCATACTGAACATAACTAGGTAAGCCAAGCGGTAAAGATTCTCACTTCAGAGTTCTCTAGTCAATCGTAGGTAAATATTAATTATAGGAACCGTTGGGTGAGACGGTCTCACCCAACCAGTCATATTACTGCGGCGAATTAAAAAGGCACAAGGTACTTCTACATCTATTAAAGCGTCGTAGGGTCAAATGATAACATCAAATTGAGAGGAGCAGGCGCGCGCGCTTCGACTGTCAGTTGAGTTGCGATCGACGGACTTCAACCAGACATATGTTCGCGTACGCTAACACTTATAAAACTTCAACTGATTGTACCTACACCTGTATAGTATAACCGAGTGAATGATAAACAGTGATAGTGAAAAAAAATGAATTTTAATGTCGCTCTACAATTAGCGTCATTATTTTTAAATGTAGTGTTTATATTAGGTAATGAAACTAAAGAATTTGTTGTTACTTGTCATAACGAACACTTGTATGATGATTTAGACATAAGTGAGATATTAGGGAAGTGGTACGCGGTCGAAGTGTACCGGCATTTATCGCGACAGGGAGTTTACGTTTTGAATAAGTGTCCTGTGGTTACGATACTGAGGGTACGTAGAGTCTTACAGCGTAGCGTATGCTTTAATATAAAACATATTTATAAAACTATTTAATAACACTTCATTGCGTGAACACACTGTGAATTATTTAATTCATAAAGTCTCCATACTCTCCATGCATCTCATGCGTAATTTTAGAACAACACGGGATGTAATCGCGTAAACACTTACGTCTACCCGTGACCACGAACATAATGTGATGTTCGAAACGTCGGGCCAAATATAAATGTAAGTGTTTACGCGATTAAGTCCCGTTTTGTTCTAAAATTATGAGTGCAAATCGTGTTAGTCTAAATCAATATCTCATGCGTTTCGGTAAAGTTTACAAAACAAAATGAGATGAAGATTATTTACTAACTAAGTTGTAGGTACTCTGCTATTATACTTTATTGATTCAATATCATATATTTTTAAACGTCAATTCTACCTGTCAGCTTTAAGCATCCAGTTAAACTTTACACTCTTTTAGACAATAGTGTCAACTTTGTCATTCGATTTTAAAGTGGGTGTGTATGGGTGCAATTAGTTAATGTTCCGACGTTAAAGTATTTCCCTATAATTACCGCGCGCAGATCTATTTTGCCGCGCCGCAGCCGAGAGATGATAGGGATTGCAAGCCGGTCTTGCCGTCTTGCGGATCCGGTTAGCTGGCCGGATCTGGCACTTTTTAGGTGTTGCCGGTAAGGTAAGTATGCAAGAATGAAAAAGATGTAGATTTAGGATTTTATTGTAATGATTTAGATTTTAAATTTTGCTTTTACAGTGAGATTAATATGATAATGGTACGGTCAACCAATTTGAATCCTAGACCACTCTATGTAGAATCCTGAAATATAGACACCTTGTTTTATTTGCCATAGAAGTCACCTTGACGTTTACTGTGAAAAGGTTCTACAGTGCCCTAGGATTCAAATTAGTTGACTGTTCACTTACGCCGTGTCTTGCGTGGGCGACGGTCGCGCTACCGCCGCGCGACAGTCGCCGTCGCGTCTCATACTTCCATATCGATAAGGTTTGATTTCGTATGCGTCGCATCGCCGTCGCGCGACCATCGCGCGACCGTCGCCCACGCAAGTCACGGCATTATTATTATTGCATTGTTGAAATATTCAATAAAAAAAATTAAAAAAAATTAGAAAAATCTAACCTTTCTTTATCTTACCTACAAAAAACCGGATTATGACTAAAATCCGTCTAGAACCGAAACCGTTTGGGTTTTGAAAATCAGTCCGATTTGCAATCCCTAGTGTCGATACGTGTTCGGAGCGCGGGCGCGGCATCCGGGTGATTTGGCTAATCAACTCCCTGCTTCCCATCCGCTGCGCACTTGCTCAGACCGCGGGGCTTCCCTCGCATGTCTGCGGTTACAGGTGCAGTTACCATGAGTAGGGACCCAGTATGTGCAGTGTGCAGGTAGTTGTTAGGAAGCCGAGTACCTAAGAAGGAAACTTTCGAGCGGGAGTAGTGAACAATTTTTTTTATGCTTAATGGAAATATCTATGTACGATTAAATGTTTTAATAGCAAAGCGGACCCCAGGCTCCCATGAGCCATGGCGAATGCCGGGATAACTCAAGGAGGATGATGATGATGATAAACATTTTATCTTTTGTACTAACTTTTTCGACTTACTAAAAAAATAGATGATCGATAGTTATTTGTTTTACAAGGGGGCAAAGTTGTTGTTTAACCGCGCGTGCCAATATTGATACCCGAGCAGGCGAAAGATTCCAATATTGAACCGCGAGCGTAGCGAGTGGTTCAAAAAGTGGAATCTTGAGCGTTGCGAGGGTTTCAAGGCACGAAGGTTAAACAAACTTTGCCACCGAGTGAAACACAAAATTTTTCACCACACCGCACCGATACGAACAAAGTACTGACTATAAAATATCAAACTAAATCAAATCCATCAATCTATTCAATATTTATGATTCAAAATCATCATTTATGGGCGGTTCTCAGGGATGACGTTCGGTGCCTGATTTCGGTGCTGATTTTTATTTACTACTTTATTGATATGTCAGTCAATTTACTAAAATCTAGCCTAAATATAAAAAAATATTGGTGGTGGAGGCCTCCATTAGAACCTAATAGTTTGTAAGAAATCTGACATTTTAAAATCACCGAAATTATGTATGGGCACTGTAATCAATTTGCCCCACCGAATTCAATTTTTTACACATTATTCCACATTTCAACTTAATATATAACTTATTATTCAATTTAATGATATTTTTCATTTTAATTTGATGAAATGTCATATAAAAAGGCTCATAATCACGCAATTTTACTAAATTTAACATGGTAATATGCTAGTCATTATCAAGTAGAGAGTTTTGTACCCATAGAGTGGCTTAATTTGCTTAGAAACATAGTTCTATATTTTTACTAGGTATTTTTACTATTTAAGTATGAAATATTAGAAAATAATGGACATTTAATCAGTTTACAACGTGGCAATCGAAGTCGGTGGTCACTTTTTTTGATATCGGTGGTCAAAAAATCCACCGAAACCACGGAAATCAACTCCACTGATATCAAATTTTATAGCTTTTTTGGAGATAACTGCAATAGCATGCATGATACAGAGGAGATGATATAATGATGTAATAACATACTTTCAAGGATTTGTTAGTACCTTACATAACGACAAATGGACCTAAACTGTGGGAGTAAATTGATCCACCGAATCTTAAAAAACATGGGACCAAACCCAGCGAACGACTGAGAAACCTTCAAAAAGTCCCCTTTATAAAACGGTACTTCATCTCCTCTATACTGAATGGTTAAAACATAGCTAAAACTAACTATATTTGTGCTACTACGTCTCTGATATACTAATTTGTAAGAGTAATGTCATGTTTAAAAAATTACACCGAAATCAGTCACTAGCCCAGGACACATGGTAAATTTGTCTTTACTCGATGAGTTTAGCTAACATATTATTTTTATACAGAAAACATGATAGGTTAACTAATACCTTATACGTGAATATCTATAACAACTGCGATCAACAACTCCATTTTGAGTTATGATTTTTTGTTTTGCAAATTCTGAGTGCGGGACACGCCCACCGACGGTCATTTTTCGCATTTAATATTTTATTACTCATATCATACAAATAATAAATAAATAATGTTAAGGTGTACCAAATAGAACAGAGGCTAAAGATTATGCCTGATTTAATTCAGATTTTTAGAACAGTCCGTTCTGACGTTTTTTGCCTCGGACACGTAAAAACGCGTCTCCTGAGAAATGCCCTTATAGGTAAATTCTACCAGCCAGCTTAAGACATTAAGTTAAAATTTGTATGAAATTACTTTGTACTCTTGTGGATAAAATGTAATTTTGCTATCTGTTTTCGAATAGTAAAGTAAGCCTTCAGCAATTGGTGTGGTGAAAATAATTTTAGTATTCAGCTCTCCTATTAATTTATAGTACATACGTATAAGTTCCAAATCTTCTCGTGCTTACATTTTGTTTCTTAATACAATCCGTTTAGATTGATTTGGTACTTACAGTCTCATATTAAGGATATTGATAAGAATTAATTTTGAGGACAGAGACCGAATGTAAGGTCGGGACCTTTCCTCCTACGCGTTGAGTCACGGGTGGCATTGAGGAGGTTAACTGGCTAACCCACTTCCCACTTTATCCCCGCCATCCACCACTTGCGCGCTTAATTACATTGATTGCACAATAAATGCTTTGAGGGAAACGGGAAAATGCACTTAAGAATGAAGTACCAGTAATGGTGCAGTTTACTGATTAGAAATAGGTCGTTTAAAGAAAGGGCTCTTTTTCTTAGCTTCACGCCAATTGATTATATGAACCTACCTAATGTGATTAATCGATATATTCTAACAGGGCGGCGGCTCAGCGACAGAGGCCATTACCCTCGTTCTGGGTCTTTTCTGATGCAAAGGCTGTCTATTGCAATTCAGCGTGAGAAAGCATCGAGTGTGATGGGCACCTTTGCACCTGAGAAGGCCCGGAACGATTTTGTGAATAGGGTTTAGTTTTATAGTAATGTTAGTTTTAATACCTAGAGAACTACTATGTTAATTAGTATTTTTAAGTTAGTTTTACATGTAAGCGATGTCTTTTGAATAAAGTTATATTTCATTCTAACACGTTGAAAACTATATACTTATTATGAATTATGATTAATATGAAGCTGCTTTACCTTTATGAATTATGTTTACCATAAAAAAAAAACTATATCGCTCCTTACAATCATATACAGAGTGGGGCCTGTAACAAAGGCGTAAAATTGAACTGTATGCTATTCTCCTTATAGTATCAACATTTGTTCAGTGACTTTTAAAAATTATGAAGTCTTTAAATTTTTAATTTTTCATACAAAATAAATATTAGCTTCAATGGACGCCATTATTCTTGTCATTGACGTTGGCTGTCACAAAGAGCATTGAATCACTACGCTTTAGACTTAACAGAATTCGCAATACATTACCTCTTAGAAAAAACTTTCAAGGTGATAAAAATCAAAATACAAGTTATTTTTAAAAGTCGCCGAACAAATGTTGATCAGTATAAGGAGAATAGCCTAGAGTTCAATTCTTCGCCTTTGTTACAGGCCCCACTCTGTATATCATATATACTCACGCCTGTATTCGCAATTTGGGTAGGCGGAGCACATAAAACTGTTCGTTTCAGTGCCACTTTTGGCAATTAAGGGTTTTAGTGCCACTTTTGGCAATTAATTGTGATAGTGCAGTGATACGTTGCCAGCGCGTCGCTCACACCACAATGTCTCACAGCCCACAGTCGACTTCTATGATCCAACGGGAGGAAAAACGGGTTGTGAAATTCTTATCCCATCACCAAACGGGACGGGGTTCAGATACCAACGATCTAGGTACTGTAGGTAGGTAGTATATTAGAGTAGAGATAGAGAATATAGAGATATTTATTTGCTTCCAAATACACATGAAATTTTACATGGGTTAGTAGGGTCTTGCAAAAAATAATTTATTTCTTATGTTTAATAGCAAATAAAGAATTCTTTAATTGCAGGAGCTATCAAGCTAATATCGGTTTAATTCCACGACTGTCACGTTCATGCCGCAGTCGATTAGTCTTACATGAATTACATGATGCTTGCGCGCGACGGCTGCGGCTCGTGATCGATGATCTTGAACCCTCATTACTGACTAGACTATAACATACTAAATCATAATGTATACGAGTACGTATCACATTACGATATACAGACATTAAAATAGGCTTCTATGACCACGAAGGTGATAAAGGTACATACTTAAATACGTACACATCGATGTTTCCCATGCGCTATGATATGGGGTTCTTCAAGAAGCAGGTATTCAGGGTTCTCAAAGGTCGGCAACGCATAAGTGGCTCCCCTCACTCCCCTGATGTGGCTTATGTCCATGGGCGGCGATGACTGCTTCCCGTCAGGCGGCTCGTCTGCTCGTTTGCCGCCTATTTCATAAAAAAATATCCCTAATGATATCCGCTACGTGTATCCCTTGCCTTTAGATTAAAATGTCTAAAAGGACCTCTGTGCTGTTGGCTTCGGCCCCCACACATGCCTCCCAAAAGTCCGGGACTCCATGGTCCCGAGATATGGTAAGACATATCCCTAATACTTGAAATTATCAATATCCCTAATTGTCCTAAAACGGACTGACCGTGACCGCACTGATGTGGACTGTAGGTGCTAGGTACTTGTACAACTACAGTATGTACATTCGTACTTATGTGTAAGCATTAATGTTTGACTGTCGCATAGTAGAATATAGCTGATTCAGACATTTCAGACGGACTGACCATTTCAGCACCCATGAAAATATTTAATTGGCAACTGATGAATGTATAGAGTGAACGTTTGTCTGCAGATCCATTCACATAGGCAGTTGCACCACGTGGAGGCGCTGAACGCGCAGTTCCGGCAGATGTACCGACACCTGCGCCTCGTGTGGGACGAGGAGGGCCAGACCGTGGAGTACGCGCTCTACTTCAACAACAACTCGGCCGGCTACTGGCAGGCCTTCGGCGGACAAAACGGTAACTTTATGTTTGGATTACGATTATTGTCTTGCGTGGGACGAGCATACGACGTCTGGATTACTATTTATTCCAGTGTTCATCTCGCTCAAGACAGTGATTTTTCCACTTTTAACTTGATTCTATGCTTAGGTAGCATCGCTTGGAGAGTGACATAGGCTACTTTTTGTTTCTTTCTAACCCCCCACTTCCCCCTAAAGGGCGGCTTGTTTGGCGCATTCCGCAATTTTCCAATTTAACGCGAGCGAAGCCGCGGGCAAAAGCTAGTTTATTATAAGATGATTTTAAGTAACGTGGCATTAATATTGAAGGGTTTTTCTTGAGGGGTAAGATGTCAAAATAATCAGATAATGAAGCCCGTAAGTGCTTTCTATCTTATCCCGCAAGAAAAACTGTTTTGTGGTTGACTGTGCACTAAAAGAAAAAGTCGCATGCAAATTTTGTGTCTCTTTTAAATTTTTCTATGAGCACAGCAAAAGTGCAATGCAGTATACAATACAAGGTCTAAGCGAATATCAGCATGCCTTTTCCTCTGATCGATCTCACTGAATAATTGAGGTGGCGCAGTGAAATAGCTCCGCTAGATACTTATCCTATTATAAGTAATCAAGTGGCAGTGCATTTTCTAACTGTTATCGATCGACCCTTTAATAAATTATCCATAATAAATGTACGTTTATTACGCTTACGCTGAGGCGAATAATTTCATTAAAAATGTACCTTTGTGCTTTGTCTATAGCCTAGGAACCATCCGGTCTTGCTACTACTGGGAAAATAACTTAATTCTATAACAGTACTTTTTATGTCACCAAAAATTAAGTTTGGTAATTTGAAATAGTTTTTTTAGTTAAGCCACCAAAATTTTTGACAAAAAACGTATAATAGAATAAAAAAAAAATTATTTTAATTCACTAAAAATCAGGCGAAAATGGAATCAGGACTTTTGTTTTAAATTCGACTACTTTAATTTATGACCTTTATAACACATTAAGAAACCGCCTATTTTTGTGAATGATACTTCGTAGTAGCAAAAAGCGGACTAATTAAATCAGTTATGACACAAGCAATAAAAGGACAAGTGAAGTTATGGTTGTTTTGTATATACATTATGTGTTGAAACACTATGAAAACTGAAACCACCCCAAAAACAAGACGGATGTTCAATATTTTACTAGCTCGGAATAACATTCACGGCAAAAATTACATAAGCAAAAAAATTGGAACAGACTTTTCGTTAGGATCATAATAAAGAAGAATAAAAATTAATCCACCTTTAAATGCTCGCCAAGAAGCGCTAAAACCACATACGTACGTACTGAAATAAGTATTTTCATATTCTTCTTGCCTACAAACTCTCTACCATTGACGATGTAATTTCCTGCATTATTTCAAAAGTGACTCATGTGTTCAACCGCATTTTCATTATATCATGGTATAATAATATATTTCGTCGCCACTACTATCGCTTAAATAGCTCAGGTTGTACTAGCGTAACGTAAAATGACGGACGGTCCTGGTTTTTTGGTTTTTATTTTTATTTTATTTTTCTTTTACCGCCTTTTTACCCCCTTTATTTAAAATATTGTTTTTTTAGGGTTCCGTAGTCAACTAGGAACCCTTATAGTTTCGCCATGTCTGTCTGTCCGTCCGTCCGTCCGTCCGTCCGTCCGTCCGTCCGTCCGTCCGTCCGTCCGTCCGTCCGTCCGTCCGCGGATAATTTCAGTAACCGTAAGCACTAGAAAGCTGAAATTTGGTACCTATATGTATATCAATCACGCCAACAAAGTGCAAAAATAAAAAATGGGAAAAAATGTTTCATTAGGGTACCCCCCCTACATGCAAAGTGGGGGCTGATATTTTTTTTCATTCCAACTCCAACGTGTGATATATTGTTGGATAGGTATTTAAAAATAAGTGCGTCCCCCCCCCCTCTAACTTTTGAACCATATGTTTAAAAAATATGAAAAAAATCACCAAAGTAGAACTTTGTAAAGACTTTCTAGGAAAATTGTTTTGAACTTGATAGGTTCAGTAGTTTTTGAGAAAAATACGAAAAACTACGGAACCCTACACTGAGCGTGGCCCGACACGCTCTTGCCCGGTTTTTTTTTGTTGTATATAACATTTTATTTAATGCTGTGAGTAATTTAGGTACAGTCAAGATATTTAATTCCCTAGCCATTTTAAAATGTTATTAGACACATGTAATGCAATAAGGTCGAAAACTGTATTTCAGTATTAGTATTGATTAAAGGTAACCTAAGGTTCAACATCGTTCCTCCCCGCAACCGCAATACTCTGTCTTAGCTAACCATCGCTAGACGTTATGCCCTTGTAATAAGGATTACAAATGTACAGTGACAGTTGTCCGGTATGACTCATAGATTTATATATTATTAAGCTAGATTGAGTTGTTAGGCCAAAAAGTGTGTCCACATGAGAGGGTAAAGTTGGGGCTGGTGTCCCTCTCGCACTTATTGCCACTGTCAAAATTATTTGAATGACGTCATCACTGTCATTATTTGGGGATACCAGTCAATATTCAAAGTTACTACCAAATCTACTAATACCGAAATTAAAGGTTTTTTTAATTGCGCAAATCTTTGGTTTTATGGCTTCATAATAATGACTTACCAATTCGCTACAAGGTATTAATATCCTTGCCTCGATATAATACAAAAATAATTTAAGAAGTTTATTAACTTAGTTATCATACAGGTAAAAACACTACTACTATAGTAATCTCTTTAACACTGGTCACACGTGTGAGAGGGACACCAGCCCCAACTTTGACCCTCTCATGTGGATACACTTTTACTATCCTAATAAGAACGTTTTTCTGCACCGGTGATAAAGTTCAATTTATTATGGCAAAAAAAGTGTGAGCTCAGTCCCTATTGAAAGTCCATGGTATGACTCAATGAAAAATTGGCTAAATAGTAATCGGAAAACAAGCAAAAAGGGTAGAATATATTTCTATAAGTTATTTCGTTGGATTACATTACAAAATGAATGTATAATACTCGTTGTAATTGTATAGATTTAAATAAATAATTTTATTAGTTCAAATTAATGACCGTCAAGGAACAAAAACTAATTGAGTCGCTATTAGACCGTTTTCACATTATCCGATCCGATAACGGATGTCGGAAGGATATCAATAGAAGAATCCAAGATTCCGCCTGTAATGTATGGGATATCGGTCCGACATCCGATATCGGTTCGGATAATGCGAAAACGCACTTAGGTCTACATTTTACACTTTTGAAAACCAAGATTAATTAGAGTCAGTTGTATGGTCGGTATGTAGTGTAAATAAAAAGTCGAAAAGTAGTAGGTTGTTTCTATACTTTTTGCTATGTATTTTATATTTCAATAGGCAGGCTTCTGTACCCATATTACAGTACTTTCAATATGTGCTATCCTATAATTAAATTCGGACACTCGCGTAGACACTTCTAATATTATTTGAATGGCATTACCAACATTAAATCTCCTTTTGAAAATAAATTTTAAAGAATATCCCACTATCAGATCAGAGCCACTGGTATTTAATTTAAAACAAATGCCTATAATAAATAAATCCGATTAACCTTTGGGTTGTCTGCTGTCGAATTTAATTATTTTCATAGAAAATATTTTAATTTGTATCCTTCCAGCTCGAGATTCTTGGAAGCCCTGTAAATTTTTCTTTGTGACAACTAGATATGACATGTCAGGAAATTTACACATACATACATTACATACATTTATTGTAATAAACGTAGTACAAGTGACCAAGATAAAGATAATACAGTAGGGTATTTTTAAAGTTTATGTAATGAAGAAGTAAAATTGCGGCCTTTTTTAGGTATTTCTATACTTATTATATATTGGTAGCGGCTCCATTCGTTCAATATTCGTTCGCAATTCATTTTGACATTTAAGTCATTTGAGCATATTATGACAAAAGGTATTTTGATAAAGAGTTTTTAGTGTGTCACAGTTCTATTTGCAATTTTGATACTTAGGTCTTTATACACTAAGTTGGTTATGGCATGAACGATTTTTTTCCTAAGCAGATAAGAAGTTAACGTTATTAGCATCAACAAGAATGGTATAAATGCAATTTAGACCCAGATTTTTAAAACATTTTTGTTATGAATTGTGCGTCCTTGTATTTAATGTCATTGCAGTAGCTTGTACTTATCAACTTATAATATAAATAAAACATAAAAAAAATGAATTAAAAAAGCTGTAATATCCGCACCTACGTATGCGACGACTGAGATTTGAACCCGTGACCTGTGGCTTGTAAGTCTAACGATAATCGCCGGGGCTATACCTGGCCGTGACATATGGGTCGAAATTAGACTTTGCATAGCTTTCGCGTGTTTGTAACAAGCGTTGCTTCAACGATTCTGAAGAATGGAAGAATACATTTCACAAGATGACGGAGATCTGTCAAATAGTAGAAGAGAAAAACGTGAGATAGATGTATGTACTGACAAGTATATACTCTTTTCGACGACTGTCAAATCGCATGCCTAAAATAAATATGTAATTTTTTAAATTACTTTGGACTTTATTATCGATGGGAAACGTCTGTTTTTAATCTACCTGAAATATTACTTATGTAGAAATAGGCATGTAATGAGGAGGAACACTCAAAGGATACGACAGATGGCGCCACCCTATTAGTCCGTGAGACGTGAGAGCGAGAAGCTGATAATTATGTTTTTTTCTCTCTCTCTCACATATGAATGACAGTGACATGCCTAGACTCTTGCATAGGCGCCGCCTGGCGGGGTAAAATGTCAGTGTGCCTCCTCATTTACGTTAATGTGTAATAGAAGAACAGAATAAAAAAAGCATGCGACACGGCTCATCACCTACTCTCGGCCCAGTTCCACTGGCGTGGTGGTTTGCCATATGAATTCCTAAATGTAAGACACTAAGGTCCAAACCAAACCACGCAAAAAATGTAAATATATTATTAAATTAAAGTATTAAATAAAGGTCAAACTTATTGGGTGGATTATCATGCTGTTAATATTGTTAAATAGGGACAGTAAAAGTCAACCTCGTACTATTATCTGTCCCTAATTTGCCCGGTCAAATATTTAGATTTTTTTATTTCCATATAAATATATTGGTGGTTTTTATATGCTAAATATCTGAAATATTATGTGCTATTCATTTCTGCTTAAAAATATCTGTTGTTATATTTGCTCTAGAGCACGTTAGAAAAAATTCAAAAATTCTATATCATTAAAAAAAGTCTTATTTCCCGTCATATATTTAGGTGGCTTCGGGTTGTAAACCTTAAAACTGATTTTTTTTTACATGTGTCCACCATTAAATTACTGTGAGGTATTTTGCCGAAAGAAAACGCTTATTTTTTGGGCGTAGTTTTTTTTAATATCTTCCATTCCAAACTATTGGTGGATTCGAAAATATAGGTTTTTTAAATTGCGATTAAACGCTGTATATGAAAAAAAACTACTGTTGTAGAATTATTTTCAAAAATATCGCACCGTTCTTAGGCTACTAGTAGGTACTATGATTACACAAATACACATTAGGTATGTAACGTAAAATCGGGGAGCTGCAGCTTTAGCTTTTAGGGGTTTGGTTTTTAGAATTCATTTGGTGCAATTTTATTATTATTCTCTTTATTTATTTTAATTCTTAGGCTAGGTTTGTTATAATATGACTATAAAAGTAAAATACAAAACCACATACAAAACAATACAAAATATATAAACACATTATAAAAAACCTAACCTAGGGTGCCGCCAGCAGCGGGGCAGGGCCCAAGCTGCCGGTGGTTAGGGCTGCAGAGAGAGGAACCGTCGGACTATCCGCGCCGTGTCCAAGATCACCGCCTTCTGCATCTGACCCTTGATCCAACCACCTAGCGAGAGTCTCTCGAGATGTTGGTCGAGACTCTTCGCTATGAGACCGTTCGCTGAAACGACTATCGGGACAATGATCGTCGAATCAACATCCCACATGGCGGTTATCTCGTAAGCCAAGTCTAGGTACTTACTGGACTTGTCCTTCTCGGCTTTCACGAGATTCTCATCATGGGGGATAGTGATGTCGACGAGCACGGCCCGGCGTTGCGATCGATCTATTATTATTATATTTATTATGTTTACATTATGCTTTACATATTGTCATACTTATTCACGATATGGACTATCATTTTGTGACTCTGATTTGGGTCAAAGACTCCCGAGTTTACGGTGGTCCATTTGCTTTTGTTAACGGTCTATCAATTCGGTTTATAAGTCTATCATTCTGGGCATTCGCAAGCAGGTTGAATGGAAAGGGCGCATGTATGCCACTAGTGTTGCATTGCTCAACAGCGAATAGCTTGGCGTTGTTTTGTTTAATCAATAATTTTAAGGCACTTCCTGTAAGCACAAAAGCAACGCAAATGTCATGTCTAAAATTGGTTCAATCAATCTAAAAATAATACACAATCATAATATTGTCACTACTTTTAAAAAAACTTGTATCTTCGTCTGTCAATGAAAAGAAAATTGTAGTAAGTATGTATGGAATGCATATAGACTTAATGCGTTTTAACTTTGAAGAGCAGCGTGAGATACGAGATTTTTTTCAAAGTAGTGACGAATATTGAATGTACTAATTTGTTGACAGGTTCATTGAGCCAGCGCAGCACATACCGTCAGTTCACCGGCACCGTGCAAGTGCTGAAGGCGGTGAACGACCACCTGGTGCTAAACTTCTGCCAGGAAGGGTCGAACGGGCAGTCGGCGGAGCTGTACTCCGTGCTGTTCTCGCGGGACCCGCTCAGCATGACGCGCTGGGAGGTGGAGTCGGTGCACAGCCTGCTGCAGAACAAGAACCTGTCGGTGGCCTCCCGGCGGATGGTCTGCGGCAACGGCGCCGAAGCGCCCGCCTACAGCGTCCTGCTCTCATTCCTTACCTGCTTATTCGCGTACATTGTGTGTTCCTCGTAATCGATCCGTAATAATAAGTAGTCCAAAGTTGAGAATTCTATGGATTTATTCTACATACACGTAATATATTTACTTACTTAAATATCCTTTTAGCTCAAAAAAGGGTTTGTTAAGACTCCGAGTGCTCCGATTACATTTTTAATATATCTCTACCAAGTTTTTATTTCTACTATTATATTACTCGAATTTAAATGTATATCTAATTAAGAACTATCCCTAGTTATTTTTTTTTAATACTACGTCGGTGGCAAACAAGCATACGGCCCGCCTGATGTAAAGCGGTCACCGTAACCTATGGACGCCTGCAACTCAAACAGTGTCACATGCGCGTTGCCACCCCATTAGAAACTTGTACATTCCCTTTTGCTGTGTTAAGTACACAGCAAAAAGGAGTGTACAAGTTTCCAAGGAGGGTTCGGGTTGCCGACAACTGAAAGGACAATAGACGGAACAAGTTAGTAATTAGTGATAGGTATGTAGATAGCAAGTAGGTAGGCATTATATTAACTCCTCCACCACAATATTAAAATTATCAATAATACTATACCAACTCGATGTTTAATACTTATTACTACATAAGTATATTTTATGTTTTGTTAAATTATAAGTTATGAAAAACACATACCTAAGATTAAGTGAAGAAAAACTCATGAGATAAGATCAAATTATTAAGTAGCCTTTTTGTCCGAATAGGATAGCGTTTAGGATTATTTGATACTTACCATATAACATTTAGGCAGGCACGAAGGAATGTTACTTCTGATCTTCCGAAAATGGAGAAGCACATGCATTGCTATTCACAAGTCTAGATAATTTAAATTTTCAACTGCCTTATTTTAACGGCATATAGTAGAATATTGCTTGAACGTAATATCTCCCACGTGTAGGTGGATAGGTATCTCCAAGTACGAAGCCAAATAGTTCCGTGTCTCCCTCGCGTAGTCGATGACGTCATCGCCGCCCCGGCAGGCGCGGGGGAGTGGGGTGAGGCGGACTGACTTGTATACAATATATCTGTATTATCTTGATAATTAGTGATTGGAAAATGAGCAAAGCCACACAGACTTACTGGGAAAGAAGAGATAGCAGGAAATCTGTCGCCGGGCGATGGCTGTTTCGATTAATTCATTAACCCTTAAATGCATGGCGATGTATATGTCGCAGGGAAATGGCCAAAACCGAGATTTGATCAAATCTCTAAGGGATTTGATCAAATCACGCAGGATGTCAAAATGGCGAATCCATTTCATCATTTCTCTAGAAAATTTCAGTCATTTGACTAAATCCCTGACTCTGTTTAGTGATATCACAAAATCGGCTAATAGACACGCCACGTTTTGTCATTTCACTAGATTTGTTTAGGGATTTGATAAAATCCCTGAACAACGACAGTGAGTTGACGAAACGAACTCAAAAAGTCAACTAGTTTTAACATTTCCCTAAACAAATTTAGGGAAATGATAAAGTCTCAACTGGTGATTTGATCAAATGTCTAAACTGGTTTCGTGAAATGACAAAACCAATAATCTAATATATCCAATTAGATTTATTAGACTCTTGCCTTTGTCACTTGATTTGATTGAATCCTTAACTAGATTAGTGAAGTGGTTTTTTGAGAGTTTTTGGTTTTCTATAAATAAGAAAAAAATAGAATAAGTGAAGAAACAAAGCTAAAAATGTTTCATTTTAAATTATTTTCATATTTATTAAAACATTTTGTTTTTTCACTGAACTTGTTTAGCGAAATGATAAAACTAGTTGACTTTATAAGCTCGTTTCGTCAACTTACTGACGTGGTTCAGGGATTTTATCAAATCCCTAAACAAATCTAGTGAAATAACAAAACGTGGCGTGTTTGTTGGTCGATTTTGTGATTTCACTAAACAGAGTAAGGGATTTAGTCAAATGACTGAAATTTTCTAGAGAAATGATAAAATGGATTCACCATTTTGACATCCTGCGTGATTTGATCATATCCCTTAGTGATTTGATGAAATCTCTGTTTTGACCATTTCCCTGCGACATATATATGCATCATATATTTGATGGCCCGTGGCTCGATATGTAGCTATCCAAAATCACATTTATTGCTTAATTATTATTCATTATTTATTATTATTTAATGATAACCTAGCAACGGACAAACACGTTTACTAAGAATTTTTATTCTTAAACCATTACTATTTCTCACTTTTCATGGATTACCTGCTTCAGCAAGCTTAAATTTCTGAGGACAACGTGCCACCAAACCTTCGTGCTTCTACCGCAGCCCGAGCACCCAAAATACTGCCTCGCAAGACTTAGCGCGGTTTGACAGATACATGTCATACAATAAATGTTTACAAACACGAAATATTTTTAGTTAATACATTTATAAATCATCTTGTTGTGCGGATTGCGTGTAACGAAAATTGTTCTAGTGTTTTGTGTTACATTAAAAACGACGTCTACTATGAATACTATGATGTACTTTCACGTACGAAATAGGCATCTCAGAACTCAGAACCGGCCTTAATGAAACCGTACCGTACCAGAAGATCGCTTCAGGATCGTTCGCCCTCATTTTGTAACTTTTATACGCTTTTGTAAGTTTTGTACTTAGTTTAATTATTGGGTTGGCACAAAAGTAATGACACACTCTACAAAACTCTATACATTTCCTTTCTTAAGTTAATTGTTTTCGATAATATTCTAGTATGTTGTAGAACATTCTAGGTACTTCTAATGTGATAGTATCTAGTATTTATATAAATAAGATTTGGCCTATTTAACATCTAACACTGATTCAGTATAAAAATCGACCTTAAATTTTTTTTTTATTATTTTTCTCAGAGTCAGAAAACAATCCAACAATCCATTTTTAGCACTAGAATAAAATAAGTCGAAGTTGGTTAACTTCACTTAAAATTTAATTTTCAATTTTGATCCGAACCGAGGCTAAGCCGCAATAAGATAACCACAAAATTAAAATTTCGAAAAAAACCCCGACCGCGACATAGTAGACCGATTTTCATGAAACATGGCTAAGAACACTCCCGACTAACTCAGCTTTCAGACAAAAAAAAACTAAATCTAAATCGGTTCATCCGTTCGGGAGCTACGATGCCACAGACAGACACACACACAGACAGACAGACAAACAGACAGACAGACACGTCAAACTTATAACACCCCATCGTTTTTGCGTCGAGGGTTAAAAATAGGAACCTACATGGGTCATTTTCCATACAACAGCAGTTCTCGAAAAGTTTGTACAAAAATTAAGGGAAAAGTTAAATTTGTTTTTATTAATTCCTATTTTGTTACCAAGATTTTGTTGATGAATTGAGATTTTATTAAGTTTTATTTCGTCATTAAGGTTCTCTAGTATCTATATTTTCTTAATTATAACAATTATCCTGTATATATCTTACAAAAGTCGAATTATATTACTAAATGTTGGTAACAAAATAGGATCAATATAAATTTGCTGACGTGGCATTGTACAAAGTTGACGGGAATTGCTGACAAACGATCTCGACTATTTCCTTCCTGGTTTTTGAAGATAGAGCAACGATTTTTTCAACACAGATTATTATTATTTTTATCTGAGTCGGACCGTTTTGATTTTTTTATATTCTTATTTTTAAAGACGCTAGAGCCTATCAAAAATTTCGAAAATCGGCCTTATTGATTATGGCGCAAAAAAAGGTGTGGTATTCAAAATTAGTAACAATTAGCCAAAAAACTAAAGGGTCCGACACAAATTATTTCATTGTTATTCAGATTCTCAAATTTCGTTACGATTGATTAAGTTTTGAAGGAGGAAACTGTCGAGAGCGGAACCTCGATTTTAAAGATTTTTTCGCAATATCTTTTAACTGATTTGTTCTGAATGGACAATTTTTTTTCGATAAATCTAGTTAATATAATATAAACATTAGTATATTTAACTAAAATTCCCTAAATGAAAGGAGGGCTCCTTTCCATTTTAGCATTTTCGCTCCTGTAGCGTCTTTGGACATCTAATCTTCTGTTAGAAAAGACGATTAATCTAACAGCTTAAGGGCGAGCGCGCCAAGGTCGAGTCGCGCCACTCCTGTGCAAGGCCTCACTGAGGCTTGGACCCAGAATAGCCAGCGAAACATACTTTCCGGTTCTCTACGCCCCCCTAACCACGATGCCTCAGCCACAGGGAATGGTGAACTAGGAAGTATACGTAACATAAACATAAACGAAAACATGTCGCAGTGAACAGTCTACTACTTTATTGCAAGTTAATACAAATGTAATCATATTGATTCTAAATACAGAACATGCTAATTGATTTGTTTTTCTAACATGGCGGATAATTCTGGTTAGGTACCTAGTCGCATTTCCCAGGCAGTAATTTGACAATGGACTTGGGATCAGAATAAACAAAATTATCTTGACTATCAAATGTTATCCCAAACACGTTGCGTACGTGTACTATTTCTTCTAGAGAATGGTTCGTTTTATTAGTAGCATAAATGGAATGGTTGCTACAAAAGTAAGCATTTCCCGTGTTATCCAATGCTGCGCCGCGGAAAAGTTTGATGTCGGAGTACAGATGGCGCTCGCTGGAGCCTTCTTTGATCCCGTAGAGACCGCTGTCGGTTGTCATAAACTGATCACCATGTTTGTCGATAACATATTGATAAATTTTGTCCTTTATATGATGTTCATGAATTTGGCCCGGTTCTGTTTCATTTTTCTTCTTGTATACGTACAATTTTTGTGAAGGATAATCAATGAAGTAAAGATGTTTGTGAAAGAACATATACCAAATATTATGACCGCTAACAATCTTCTCAAGCCTATCGTTGTCTTTCGGGTGATATTTGTAAATGCCCTTGCTGCCGCCCAGGTAGACGTGGTGGTTTTCCTCGTCCACGGCTGATGCGAACCCATTAAGAACACCTTTTATAGAAGTCACATTATTCTCACCCTTTTTTATGTAGCCGATTTCAAAGGTGTCTTCTTCATTTTTCCCAACATTGTAGCTGAAGAAGATTTTATGTTCATTTTTGTACATGGACAGCTGGTAGGGTCGGTTGATTCCGGTAGCTAAAACTTCTTTCTTGTGAATCTTGCCACGAACGGAGATGGTTTTACATTTTGATTTGTGCTCTTCAGCGGTAACTATGGCCACGAGGGCGAAGAGTAGGAATAGTTTCATCGTGGCAACGCGAGCAGAATGAAGCTGTCTGCGGAGGCACTGGCGCTAGCGGCGGCGAGCCGCGGCTGCGGCCCCGCTGCTATCGGCGCGGTGTTGGCTCACGTTCGCTAGATAACATGTGATCACATTACCTTTGGACATATGGTATTAGGGGGCGTATTTTTGAGCTTATTGCAACTGAGCGAAAAAATAACATCAAAACAAAAGTACTTATTAGAAATGTATTAACATAAAATCATTTTCGGTGAATATTTGACTAGTTAAGTAGGTAAGTATAACTAACAATAGTAACAATGCACAAATTTCTGAACTCAAAATTTCCGATATTAGAAGTAGGTTACTGTAACTTTGTACAATGCCACGTCAGCAAATTTTAATTGAATTTTGTTACCAACATTTAAATTAAGCTGTTATTTAAGAAAAATAGATACTCTTCGATATTAAAATCTTGGTAACAAAATGTACAAAGTTGACGGGAATTGCTGGTATAGGTATCTCAATGTTCTCAACAGTTGACGATCGCTTCATTTGAGGCGTTTCACAACTCATCAAATGCCATAGGATTTATTTAGTTCTAAAGATTGGCAATAAATGTGCGAATAACCGAATAATACCTAGAACTTTCCATAAGACCATTCGCAATTTTAGACACTTTTTTCCGGTATTGCTAGGTAATTACTTAACTAAGGGGGCGAAAGCAGAAGTTCGTGTCATAATTTAGTACCTACATTTTTTACCTTACAACGGTGCTGACAGCAGCTGGTAAACGTTGATGCTCGATCAGAAACTGAGGTACCGGGAGTGCATACCCGTAAGAAAATGTACACGAATCAGAACGAAACGACACGACGTTCTCGCTCTAGCTACGTGAGGGGTGAGTCCACCCTCTTACGTATTTAACACCCCCCCGATCCGGTCACATAGTTCGCGATAGGCAGATTGTTGTCTCTCTCTTTCCGCGTATTTATTATTCTGGCATATTCGTAGGACTAACCAAAAACGAACTAAGTAGGTAATATTAAAAACAAAGTTAATATTTACACACTTTATAGGCGACAATAATATTCTAATAATATAATTGAATATAATTTTAGTATTTTTTTATTATCGTTCGAAATGATAAAGGACCGAGGTAAAAAGAACCGAAAACTGAAAATAAATTAAAAAAAAACATTCAGTCGAATTGAGAACCTCCTCCTTTTTTTGAAGTCGGTTAAAAATACAGCATTTTTTCTAATTATAATAGGTAATTTATAAAATTCATAGTACCTACACTACACACTTAGCTTGGTACCTATTAGATTCATCACAAACTACTTGAAGCTCTTTACCAAGGTACTCGTACTTCTAAATAAAATAATGTTTCACGGTGATGTCGGTGATAGTTATTTTTATCAAAGCGGTTTCAGGTTAACATTTTACACGAGCGTACGCGTACGCGAAATATAAGGACAAACAGCACGCGTATAACTTAAAACCTATATGTAAATATAATCATTATAGGGAAATGTTATACGCGTGTAATCTAGTAACGACAAAAGGACCGCAAGTCTCAAACTAGTGTTGTATTTTAATCCAGCCTTAATTATGGCATTTTATGTATGACATTGTTGTTGATGTGGGTGCAAAATCATTCATTATCAGACCACAATATGGACTAAGAGCCCATAGCCGCCAGACCTTTTTCATTTTCTCAAGGATGAAACTTTGGGATAATGTAGAGTTGGGATCGACGTTTAATGTCTGCATATTAATTACCTAGTTCGGCCCGACGGCAATTTTTTTGCTAAAAGGTTTTTTTAAAACACTAACTTTCCTTAAATTCTCAAGGCTGATTTTTATATATGTGATAGAGAAGACTGCAATGATTGGATAATCATTATTTCCTAACTAATATTTACGCAGGCCGTAGCTTGAGAAATTAGGGTAAGTTAGAGAGACTTTCAAGCGTCTGGTAAAAGTTACGGCCGGCGGAAATGGTCAGGAAATGATGATTATCAAATCCTTACTCATCAGCAACAAAATCAGCCTTGAGAATTTAAGGAAAGTTAGTGTTTTAAAAAAAAAAACCTTATAGCAAAAAAATGGCCGACGTGCCGAACTAGGTAATATGCAGACGTTGAACGTCGATACGAACTCCACGTTGTTCCAAAGTTTCATCCTTGAGCAAATGAGGAAGGTCTGGTGGCTCTGGGTGAATAACAGTCATTGATTCTACAAAATCACCGAAATCAAGTTATAAAGGGGGCCACGTGACAACGCCAGCCGAGGTCGACGTTACTAGGATAACATAAGTACTCAACAAGTTGATAGATTTCTCTACACAGGAGCTATCTATTCGGGTGCTGGAGTCAGACGATCATCTTAGTTTCATGGTTTCCCAGTCTAAGTAGAAGAATATTTGCTCATTTAAAATAAACAGGCACATATTGATGTTAACTTCTGTAATAACAATAACTCCTAACAAGCACAATAAGAACTTACCAGCTAATTTCATAAAAATTAAAATATATCGTATAAAATTTAATTAACTAGAAATAGCCGTTTAAAGCTAATAATTTCACTAAACTTCACATGCACCAGTTGAAGATAACGCTACTGTTCCCGTGAAAAACGTGACACCGTCCTTACACTCGCAACTTTTCTGTAAAAATAACAATCCTGTTAAACAATGTATAAATTAGTTTCAATTAGTTATATTTTAGTTTTGTATAGTTATTTTTAAGTTTTTGTCGAATATTGTGTAATGTATGTATTGTGTAAATTTACTGAAATGTATAACTATGTGGGTATATGAATTTCGATTGCCCCCTATCCGTTTTTAAGGGGCAATAACATTGGTATACATTGATCAAGTCACGTAAGGGGCATTCCACGAGAATGTCGCTTACGGCATGCAAATCTTCTAATACTTCTGAAGACGCTAAGAAAGCGAAGTTATGTCTGTCAACCTTTCAAGACTTGGTTAACAAATTGGCAGTATTTTCTCGTGCTTTACGGATTTGATTGAAGTAGCTGCCATACAAGGCAAAAGCATGTCGTAAGCGACTTTCTCGTGGAATGCCCCATAATTTTACTATTATCATATTCATTAACTTCATCATACGTTAACACCTTCGCTTAAGTTAGCTCGCAATTAACCACTACACTTCGTATAAGGTCTACCCTGACACCGTAGCGAACGTGTTAACTATGGTGTGGAATAACGATACTTACAGACATATTATCCACCGGTGGACATGGTTCAATATTCTCGTAGAAATGAACCTTTTCGAGATTGTACCTAAGAATGTCTTCAGTAGACTTTCTATCAGTATAATTATTTGTCGTAGACACTAGTCCTTTGTTGTTCCTTTTGACTAGCAAGTTATCCAAATGAACGTTCTCTAAGATAGCTGAGCTTCCAAAAATAGCGTTCTCTAGATACGAGCAGTAGTCAACGCTTACTCTATCTTTACTTATTATTTGATTGTTATCCAGATCATTATGATATTTGTTATTATTTAAATGCTCTTCGTCTGCTCGACATAAGTAGTTTTGGTACAGGCCAGCATTATGGCCGTTGGAGTTTGACCGATTTCTCTTTCGTATTTCAAATAAAGTGTTCGTAACAAATTCAAATTTAAGTATGTGAACAATTGTTTCTGCAACACTGGCCGACCCGCTTTTGTTTGGGTTTTTGTGTTTAATACAGAGCCGTTTAGGCGTCGACGTATCGTAAGGATAATACGAACCTGAAACAAAAATACTGCAATTAACAAAAAGTGTTAGACATAGTCATTTTAAGTAGGTAGCTTCTTTAGAGCTCAGTTCATTGGACAAGGGGTAGTTACACATTAGGGTAGAAGGCAAAGTAGACATCGAGTTAATAGGATTAATATAGCTTCGGGATCTTTAAAATCATACAAAGCCATTAAAGATCCCAAATCGGTAACCTTCACCGCAGGTCTTCGGGCGCAAAAGTGGCCGCCTGCGCGTGCAGAAGTGGCCGCTGCTCCAGGTGCTGGCGGAGCGGGCGAGTACTCACAGCCTCTCTCGGAGCGGGAGCAGGGCGTGAGCAGCGGCGAGGTGTCGAGCCGGCAGTCGGGCGCGCTGCGCGTGCAGAAGTGACCGCTGCTCCAGGTGCTGGCGGAGCGGGCGAGTACTCACAGCCTCTCTCGGAGCGGGAGCAGGGCGTGAGCAGCGGCGAGGTGTCGAGCCGGCTGTCGGGCGCGCTGCGCGTGCAGAAGTGGCCGCTGCTCCAGGTGCTAGCGGAGCGGGCGAGTACTCACAGCCTCTCTCGGAGCGGGAGCAGGGCGTGAGCAGCGGCGAGGTGTCGAGCCGGCTGTCGGGCGCGCTGCGCGTGCAGAAGTGGCCGCTGCTCCAGGTGCTAGCGGAGCGGGCGAGTACTCACAGCCTCTCTCGGAGCGGGAGCAGCGGCGAGGTGTCGAGCCGGCTGTCGGGCGCGCTGCGCGTGCAGAAGTGGCCGCTGCTCCAGGTGCTAGCGGAGCGGGCGAGTACTCACAGCCTCTCTCGGAGCGGGAGCAGGGCGTGAGCAGCGGCGAGGTGTCGAGCCGGCTGTCGGGCGTGCTGCGCGTGCAGAAGTGGCCGCTGCTCCACGTGTTAGCGGAGCGGGCGAGTACTCACAGCCTCTCTCGGAGCGGGAGCAGGGCGTGAGCAGCGGCGAGTTGTCGAGCCGGCTGTCGGGCGCGCTGCGCGTGCAGAAGTGGCCGCTGCTCCACGTGCTAGCGGAGCGGGCGAGTACTCACAGCCTCTCTCGGAGCGGGAGCAGGGCGTGAGCAGCGGCGAGGTGTCGAGCCGGCTGTCGGGCGCGCTGCGCGTGCAGAAGTGGCCGCTGCTCCACGTGGAGTCAGAGTGCGGCAGGGACTCGGAGCACGACGCTCCCATAGCCCACTTCGATGACTCGCGCAGCGAGAAGAAGGCTAGCGCGATTACTGCCTGAAAATATAACAATAACTTAGTAGGGATATGACACTACTTTTGACCTTCAGTCAGTTGACACGTTATTTTTGATGCCTAACTGACTAACCCATCTGAAACGTGTATACTATGTATGGGTATAGGGTCCGTACCACTATGAAACAAGCGACAGCGCAGATGGTAGCGCTGAGCGCGAACCCGTAGCGCTCGGTGAGCGCGCCGCCCAGCGCCGGCCCCGAGACCTCGCCCAGCGAGTAGCAGCACGACCACACGCCCGCCACGGCGCTGTAAGTCGCCAGCGCCTCGGGACACCCACCTTCGTAGCTGAAAATAATACACATCATTTAACATGTCTGACTCACTGGGTAGGTAGGTAACGGTGATCGGGTCTGATATGAAGCCAGCTCAGCCTGCAGCCCATTGGTCCTGGGTTTCAGACCTTAGTACGGATGATTTAGCTGTATCACGTAGATATGGTATGGTGAGCATGGATATTTAATTATTATGCCCTGGTAGTCTGCAGAGAACATACTTGATATATTTAGTCTAACTAACATTTATCTCCATGCTTCAGTTTATATATTTAAACTATAACTAACTAGCTTTTGCCCGCGGCTTCGCTCGCATTAGAAAGAGACAAAAACCGGCCAAGAGCGTGTCGGGCCACGCTCAGTGTAGGGTTCCGTAGTTTTTCGTATTTTTCTCAAAAACTACTGAACCTCTCAAGTTCAAAACAATTTTCCTAGAAAGTCTTTTTAAAGTTCTACATTTGTGATTTTTTTCATATTTTTTAAACATATGGTTCAAAAGTTAGAGGGGGGGGAACGCACTTTTTTTTCCTTTAGGAGCGATTATTTCCAAAAATATTAATATTATCAAAAAACAATATTAGGAAACCCTTATTCATTTTTAAATACCTATCCAACAATATATCACACTTTGGGGTTAAAATGAAAAAAAATATCAGCCCCCACTTTACATGTAGGGGGGGTACCCTAATAAAACATTTTTTCGATTTTTTATTTTTGCACTTTGTAGGCGTGATTGATATACATATTGGTACAAAATTTCAGCTTTCTAGTGCGTTAAAATTAAGAGCGCTTTCAAAAAATCTGCTTGCTCGCATTTCGACGCCGGCGGCGCTGGCGCATTTCGACGCCGGCGGCGCCTGCGCCTGTGTGCAGACGCACACTATAACCAGAAGCATAACGATTGTAGCCTGCGGTACAGACATAGCGTGCGATCCTCTTCGAACCAACCTTACGTGCGGCTAGAGCGAAAGGGATAGCATTCATGGTCGGTACCGCCACGCCGTCAGTAGCGTTGCGGACTAACCATTATTGATACTTGCGTAAAAACACCACCATATATATTACATATTTGCATACATGATTTCGTGCATAAATACTTGACCTTTTAGTTTAATTATTAAACTTATCACAGTTTTTTTTATTAAAACGTGTGTAGCCTTGGAAGAAATAAATTAAAAAACTTTTATAATATAATAAATTGTGTATATAATATTGTCTTCTGTCACCGCGATAGTTACTCATGAAATAAATTTATGGAATCAGATTATATCGCGTATAATGAATATAATCCGTTTTCTTAGTTTTATTTCATTTTGTATATGATATGTTTTCTAGGTTCTTTTCGGTGAAGGAAAACATCGTGAGGAAACCGGACTTATTCCAATAAGGTCTAGTTTACCCTTTGGGTTGAAAGGTCAGATGGCAGTCGCTTTCGTAAAAACTAGTGCCTACGCCAAATCTTGGGATTAGTTGTCAAAGTGGACCGCAGGCTCCCATGAGCCGTGGCAAATGCCGGGATAACGCAAGGAAGATGATGATGTTTTCTAGGTACATATATATAATGGAACTAAGATCGGTTTTCTTTAATTTTAAGTAGTTTTTTTTATATTTAAAATGTGTTTTTAGGGTTTCGTAGTCAACTAGGAACCCTTATAGTTTCGCCATGTCTGTCTGTCTGTCCCTCCGTCCGTCCGTCCGTCCGCGGATAATCTCAGTGACCGTTAGAACTAGAGAGCTGAAATTTGGTACCAATATGTATATCAGTCACGCCGACAAAGTGCAAAAATAAAAAGTGGAAAAAATGTTTTATTAGGGTACCCCCCTACACGTAAAGTAGGGAGTGATTTTTTTTTTCATTTCAACCCTAACGTATGATTTATTGTTGGATAGGTATTTAAAAATGAATTACTGAAATCGTTTTTTGATAATATTAATATTTTCGGGAATAATCGCTCCTAAAGGAAAAAAAGTGTGTCCCCCCTCTAACTTTTTAACCATATATTTAAAAAATATTTAAAAATCACAAAAGTAGAACTTTATAAACTTTCTAGGAAAACTGTTTTGAACTTGATAGGTTCTGTAGTTTTTGAAAAATATGGAAAACTACGGAAGAGCCGAGCGGCTATTTACCAACGCGGCTTTAAAAACCGGCCGAGAGCGTGTCGGGCCACGCTCAGTGTAGGCACTGAGCGTGACCCGACACGCTCTCGGCCGGTTTTTAAATATTATGTTGTTTTAATTGCATGGAGCACAGGAAGGTCCACATCTATGTATTAGTTTTTTGTAAGGAAATACAACTACGCTACGCCTACCTGCTTTAGTTGACTGTTGACACACTGAGACAGTGGATGCGCCAGAGTATAAAAGAGTGATTACCATCTCTTGTCAAAGATCTTCTTGAGACGAATCAAACGAACCCAAACACGAAGTGGTTTCAAGACCTGGTCGTGGAATACTCTTGACTACCTTCCAGCTTCATCATCAGATCCTGGGTACCATCTCTTGTCAAAGATCTTATTGAGACGAATCAAACGAGCCCAAACACAGAAGAGTTTCAAGACCTGGTTGTTGAATACTCTTGACTACCTTCCGGCTTCACCATCAGATCCTGGGTACCGTCTCTTGTCAAAGATCTTGTTGAGACGAACCAAACGAGCCCAAACACGGAGTGGTTTCAAGACCTGGTTGATGAATTCTCTTGACTACCTTCCAGCTTCATCATCAGATCCTAGGTACCATCTCTTGTCAAAGATCTTGTTGAGACGAACCAAACGAGCCCAAACACGAAATGGTTTCAAGACCTGGTTGATGAGAACTCATGACTACCTTCCGGCTTCATCATCAGATCCTGGGTACCATCACCTCTTGTCAAAGATCTTGTTGAGGCAAATCAAACGAGCCCAAACACGAAATGGTTTCAAGACCTGGTTGATGAGAACTTATGACTACCTTCCGGCTTCATCATCAGATCCTGGGTACCATCACCTCTTGTCAAAGATCTTGTTGAGGCGAATCAAACGAGCCCAAACACGAAATGGTTTCAAGACCTGGTTGATGAGAACTCATGACTACCATCTGACTTCATCATCAGATCCTGAGTACCATCTATTGTCAAAGATTTTGTTGAGACGAGTCAGTAACCTAAAATGATATTCAATAATAAATAATACTTACTAAAAATATTAGTCAAGTTAATTAGTTAGTTACCAAAGTCGTCAACCCAAGGATCAAAGTTTTCGGTCGCAGTATACATGCAACAGTACAGCCAAACACGCACACAAGTGCGGTTTTGGACACGGCGGGTGCCGCACACAATGACAAAATAACTTCGCGATCGTCGAGCCGCGTGCGGAGCGGACTAACATACGTCCTGCCTCTACAAGCTCTGCCGCGGTACTGACATCGCAAGCGCGCGTAACCGGTAATAAGGAGGCATTTTTAAAAAATCGTCAAAAATATTAAATTGCAATTAATAGAAAACTTTTGCATAAAATCTGTTTGAGTAAGCGTTGCAGATTATTTTTATATTAAAACTACTTCAAAAACACGTAAGTTTTCGAAGAAATTGACACTTATTCTGAGGTGATTTCTGAAACAAATTGGATTCATCATATCCTCATTTACTCTATTCTAAAGCCTTATAACAAAGAAGTAGTCTCAGATGATTGTAGTACAGGATATACATAATACAAATTTACCACTTGAAGCATTCAAAACTATCCAAATTTTACAAATTAGACGGACTAAGTCAGCACTTTTCGCGGGTTTTCCTAAACATGCACCAGAAAAAAAATCATAATTAATTAAGTGAGTTAGTTTTTAAAAATCCAGTCTCACAACATGTAAGTTAAGAAGATGTCCTAATCGAATCCTGAACTTAATAAGTCTTTTAGATGACGGAAAGTGTAGCATTTTGCCGACTAAAACTATCAATTTTACATTATTACGACGTTTTCGTTGAATGCCCTCTAAAGCTAGGAACATACTACGCAGTATGTTCCTAGCTTTACGACGGACGTCCGCGTAGTATGTTCCTAGCTTTATAGTTGACTAAGTGTCAAAGACTATCCAACACTGAAAAGTCAGCACTTATAGTTTAGTCTGTGGTGTCCTAATTGACAGATTGAAGTCGACGAGTAGAAAAAAATATTAAAAGTGTACTTACATTGAACTTGTTAGAACTCCTTGGAATGTGGGTAGAAGCGTTAATGCCACCGATATGCTCAGAATCGAGAGCGCCACCAAATCGAGCCACAGAACAGACCTAAACAATCATTAGTTATAAGGTACAGCGGGACAAATCTCGACAGGGGGGGAAATGCAACTGGTCCATTTTTTCCATGTTTTACAATGTTTGCATTATTAAATAGAGTGTCCACCGGTTATATATGTATATGGTAGGCGAGGTCAGTGGATACATCTATAACTCAACATCATAGTGTAATAATGGAAAAATGGATTAGTTACAATTGCCCCCCAGTCGAGATTTGTCCCGCTGTACCTTAAGTTAATGTTTTTGCATTTTATTATGAAATATGGACTTGTTATACACGTTAGACTTCCGTGAGACATATTCAAATAATTAATTGAGATACGGTTGTACTCACGTTATTATATCGCTATTGCTGCGACATGTTTCGGGCCAATTCGGAGGCCCCTCTTCAGGCGTATACGCTCCTATACGCCTGAAGAGGGGCCTCCGAATTGGCCCGAAACATGTCGCAGCAATAGCGATATAATAACGTGAGTACAACCGTATCTCAATTAATTATATGGACTTGTTGTTCTAATCCTAATTAATCTAACCTGTGTGGTGACGGGTTAAGAATTTCACCACCCTCTTTCTTCCCGTGGGTGTCGTGGAAGGCGACTGTGGGTTAAATTGTGGCGTAGGCGAAGAGGCTGGCAACCTGTCACGGCAATGTCATAGTTTTCGTTTTCTTTCAACCCCTTATTTGCCAAGAGTGACGTTGAAGCTTTAGTAGTTTCATGTGCTCTGCCTACCCCTTTATGGGATACAGGCGTGATTGTATGTATGTATGTATACTGTCTTCTAATCAACGCACACACAACAAGTTGTAAATCGAGGATGCTTCGTAGCTTATCGTTATCTTTCTCTATCACTCTTCCGCATTGGTGCGACAGAGCCGATTGCGTTTCGAACGGGAGCGTTCACGATTGTGACTTTCGGTAGGTTGACTGAACAAGATACTCGTATCTAATATACGTACGAATAGTTAAGTGGAACTTATTTCGGTGTATGGCGCAGGTATATTTAAATTAGGGTTTCCCCAAACCTATTATCGACGCAGAATCTGATAGCCGACCAAAAATCGCTCGTTAGACGCAGCCGTACGCATGTTGTATGCTTGAGGAGCTGTCGGAGGAGCTATATTCGGCGTCGATATGTTTGAGGAGACCCTTAGTGTTTGTGTTAGATGGGTCGCTTACGTTGGAAGACCGGGAATGTAGGGGCAGGGCCCCAGCAGCAGCAAGCCGACGGTGATCAAGAACAACCCCCAAATCATCATGCACCAGTGGTTGTGTACCCTGGAAAAAATGATGAATTAACAATGTGTTTCCATGATTCTGAAACATTTCCAAATTAAAATTAATATTAGGTATCTACAACTTATATAATCAAATACTTAATAACTTTGCAGCAAATATCAAATACGTTCAAAATTCATTCAATACGGAGTTAGCTGCTTTGCTTCAATTCAAAGTGTTCAAACCATGGGGTAAACCTTGTACCACTGAATTTTTTGGAAGTTATGATTACACGCGGGTCGCTTTTCGGTGAAGAAAAACATCGAGTGTCGTGAAGAAACTGAACTACTCCCAATAGGACCTAGGTTGAATTCTGGGTATTAAATAGTTGTCGAAGCAGACCCCAGAGCATGAATCCTGGCAAAAATGCCGGGACGACGACGGTAAGTAAGTAACAAAGGCTTAACGTTTGATTTTGTACTGCTAGAAGTACTTACCGATCCGCCACCCATCCCCAGATGGGGCTAAATATTCCATAAAGACTCGAGAACAGCAGGAACACGAGTCCGATCTGGTTGGTGGTGAGCCCCAGCTGCCGCATGTGGGGCTCCAGCGTGGGGTGGAGGAAGGCCCACGTGTTGGTCGCCACTATCACCAGCTCCGTCACGGAATGTCAACACCACAGCCATTAAACACCGACTGTTTCGCATACCGATCCGCCACCCATCCCCAGATGGGGCTCAATATTCCATATAGACTCGAGAACAGCAGGAACACGAGTCCTATCTGGTTGGTGGTGAGTCCCAGCTGCTGCATGTGGGGCTCCAGCGTGGGGTCGAGGAAGGCCCACGTGTTGGTCGCCACTATCACTATACAGCCATTAAACACCGACTGTTTCGCTTACCGATCCGCCACCCATCCCCAGATGGGGCTAAATATTCCATAAAGACTCGAGAACAGCAGGAACACGAGTCCGATCTGGTTGGTGGTGAGCCCCAGCTGCCGCATGTGGGGCTCCAGCGTGGGGTCGAGGAAGGCCCACGTGTTGGACGCCACCACTATCACCAGCCCCGTCACGATGATCGACGGGATCTTGAACAGCCCCATCACAGAGGCGGATTTCGATCCGGTCACTATTTCTGAAAGATTATTAAGAAGATACAGGAGGGGTCAATTCACCATACAAACGCTCTCGACTATTTCCTCCCCGGTTTTTGAAGATAGAACAATGATTTTTTCAACACAGATTATTATTATTTTTATCTATGTCAGTCAGACTGTTTTGATTTTTTTGATATTGTTATTTTTAAAGACGCTAGAGCCCATCATAAATTTCCAAAAACGGCCTTATTGATTATGTCGCATATGAATGAATGAATGAATGATTTATTCACAAGAACATACATATAAGATACAGATACAGAGCATGCACTTATATACTATATTCTGCCATTCGGCATGTGAAATTCGATTGTATTCATGCAAGAAACAGAAGTCCTGAGCTACGTTTTCGTGCACAAACACAGGTTTGACATAAACTGCTGTCATTTATGCCAAATAACAGTTGATACCAAATCTAATATGTATTAAAACTTAAAACTAAAAAAATCGTCTAGGGAATAAAAGCAACAATCACACAATAACTTATACAGTTTGTTTTTGAAATCCGTATAAGTAAGGGTCTTTAAATATGCTGGAATTTTATTAAATATTCTAATACCCATAATGTAGGCACTTTTCCTTCTTACTAGTAGATTATGCGATGGCACTGTCATTTGGAATTGCCTTACAGGTCTATTGACAACATTTTTTACAGCAGGAAACAAGTCTGGGACATTTTATTTTGATAAATCTAGGTAATAACACTAGTATATTTAACTAAAATTCCCAAATTGAAAGTGGGGTTATTTTAGCATTTTCGCTCCTGTAGCGTCTTAAAAATTAGCATTAGCACACATGGAAAGCAATAAAAACCAAGGAATATCGAGCGCGCCATTATGCATTATGCAAGCATTAGTCATTCGGAATAAAATTTACTGGTATGAGTAGGTACTTCGCAGTTCGCACCCGTTTTTGGAAATGAAACGGAATAAACACATAAAACTTTGTTCCAATTTAATGTGGTTTGAATTTAATCGAACTAAATTAGTCCTAGATATAAGACTTTGGGCCGTACGATGACAGAATTCAATTCTAAAAGTCTGTTGTTACCGCACAGATTCTAACAATAAAGGAGAAATCAATATACCTTCACAGTCGGTGAGTAACAGGCAGTTGACGGGTACTATCAAAACCATGATAATTCCAATACTGTAAAATGGAAGTCCGAAGCCTCCGATCTAACTGAAACAATTGATACACATTTTAGACAAGATATACACCTACCATATATTTATTTTATTATACGTTAGAAATACAAGTAATGTGAACAAATCAGCAATTCCCGTCAACTTTGTACAAAAATTAAGGGAAAAGTTAAATTTGTTTTTATTAATTCCTATTTAATTATATTACTAAATGTTGGTAACAAAATAGGATCAATTAAAATTTGCTGACGTGGCATTGTACAAAGTTGACGGGAATTGCTGAAATAATAGGTACAAGAGTAGCCCACTTGCACCAATCACTTAACTCAGTGTTAGTGGACTGTCAACTGTCAAATTCCATATAAAATGGTTGGTTTATTAATCATTATTAAAAAGGAACACAATGGTAAATAATATCTGTCAAACCGTTATCGGGAAAAAAAAAGTAAATTAACCAGTAATGTAGGAAACTCTAGGCCTAGATTTATATTTCTTTTTGTAAACCGTATTTGTAAATGGCTGTTCGTTTTCTAAATAAACTAAAAAAAAAACTCTAAATTTCAATTTAGTGATAAACTACCTAGTTTAATAAGTGGTTATAAGGGGTGCGCCAAAGTTCATATAAAATTGGTATATAGATTATTGGTAGTTCGAAAATGTTTCTCATACAATTTTACATTATAATGATCATTACTTATAACAATTTTATGTTAATAACTATCGTAACTTCGAATGACTTATGTTCATAATGTCATTTATCATAAATACATTTTATACTAATGTTAATGCTTATATATATACTTATTGGTCATAACGATTGCAAGTAATATAATTTATCGTTATATTATTGTTAACAGAACAAAAATCACATGTGCAGTTAGGTGCGACGACGAGCGTAGCGAGGAGGAGCGTGTTAGGTTGACCGTGATCAAACCAGAAACGACTTTTTAATGCAAATTGTATATGTCATTGTAAAAGCTCCAAACGCGCTTCTATGAATGGCGCAAACTTTTCATAGAACTTCTCCAAATTTTTTTTAAATAATTGTATGATGAATGATTTTCTTAAACACAAAATTATGAATGTTATTAAATATTTGTATAGAATTTATGATTAAAAATTTTCGGCTAAATGATTATTATGAACAGTGATAGTAGTACAATTGATAATAATGAAACAAAATTATGATAAGTAAAATTATGAGAAATGATCATTCGGAGCACAAATCGGTATAAACAATAATTTTATAACAAATAATTTTATATGAGCCAATATGGACCCGGTTATAAGATTTATAAGATTTTCCATTACATGAGAATGGTATCCAAAGAAAATGAGGACTAGATTTGTATGCTCAAGTGGCTTTATCATAAAATGGTGACTCGTATATTCATACCGAATAGAGTAGACTCCCAATAGCGGGGCCCACGGACATGCCGATGCCCACGAAGGTCTCCAGGATGCCCGGGACTGAGCCGATGGACTCCGGGAATACGTTGACCACGAACACGTAACTCGCCGTGGAATACGCATTGACTCCTGGCGGGGTAAACACCACCAACTACTTACTAACAGAGGTGGCTCGTGTATTCATACCGAATAGAGTAGACTCCCAATAGCGGGGCCCACGGACATGCCGATGCCCACGAAGGTCTCCAGGATGCCCAGGACTGAGCCAATAGATTCCGGGAACACATTGACCACGAACACGTAACTCGCTGTGGAGTAAGCGCTGGCCCCGAGCGCGGCCGCGCCCCGCACCGCGAAACATAGCACCGTAAACACCACCGAATCCTCCACTAGTACTAGACACCTGGAAATATAGTAAACACACCCTGTAATGCGGTATGATACTATGACAACAAACAAACTCTTTAAAATGAGTACCTACTTACTTATCATACCTACGTCTGTTATTAAAAACAGGCCCCGTAGCCGAATGGCATATTTGCGACGCGAAACGAAAACGAAACGCCGCGAAAGGTAGTCTGGCCACATCTCGGACACTGGCATCAAATATATGAAAGAGGCGCGTTCCTAGCACACATTCACGCGTACCATGCTTGTATGAGTGAGACATGACAGGTCGACTGTTCGCGTTTTTGACAGGCGGTAACTGTGAGGTCACCGAGAGGGGGTGGGCGGCACCTTGAGCGGGGTGCGGGAGTGGCCATACTGTACGATAATACTCTTTATTATACTGTGGTCTGGCTCTGTCGCGCCAATAAGCAAGAGCGATAGAGATAGACAGTTATTGACATGTTTAGCTAGGCTGTTAATGTTAATTTAAGGAATAAATAAATAAAGAAATAAATAAAGATATTATCGTGAGCGTTTGTGCATTCGGCTAATTACGTGCACTGGCAACTTTCCGTCAATATGATAATAGGTGCGTTGGCCAAAATGACAATTTGATTTGCAGACCATTTTATTTGCAGAGCAGCCATTAATTTGGTGGATAGCGTGAAGGACTTGATTCACTTGATAAATCAAGATAGTTTTTTTTTTTCAAAGTGATTTGAAATCATCAAGTCTTATGTTTGAGTTTTGTTCGGTACTTACGACTGACTTATCAAGTTCCTTACGCTATGCACGGAATTTATCTGCGTAATTAATATGAGAAATACTTATTTTTAATCGAATTCTAAATAAGAGAAACGATCTTTGCCCAGCAATGTGCAGATATAAAATTAAATAGTAAGACATCAAATAATGTAAATAAACCACTATAGGAACGTACATTTAGCTTACCATGTCAAATCATAATTAAGTATGTCGTTAAGTTCCAACTTTGCCGTTGTCGTGTTTTTTTTTAGTTTGAATATGTAGACTTTTGACCATAGCTGGGCACCGTTAATAAAATAGTTAACTTCGATAATCGTTAATCCGGCCGTTACTTAAAAAGTTAACTTCGTTAATCGTTAAAGCGATACATTTCGGTAGATTTAACGGAAGTTAAAGTTAATCGATAATCCGTAACACGTCATAAAAATAGGACTCCACTGTAGGTATTATGTATTTCTATTTACTAAGTATCCACCAAAAACCATTAAAACCTGTGACACCATTCGGTAAAAAACCGAAATGTAATAATTACGGTCTCTTCGGGCTTTACCGCCGTTGGTTGGGTAAATCCTAGGTTTTACTTCGGATTGGTAATTATTGGGTCATTCATGCGGTCGCGATCGTGGTGCGTCGGTTCTTTAGATTGAGATGACAACTCGATGTTGTGGGCCACGATAACTTGGTAGAGTAATCTAAGGCCCGCGCCGGACTCTAACTCGATGCGTCGGTTGCGCGATTTGTCTGTCATGTCTGATGATTGCACTCTATTCCCAGGTTAGTGATCGATCTAGCACGCCTAATAAGATTTCGAAGATCTCGAATAAGTGATCTAAAGTCGCCAATTGGTCTTTAGACTGTTTATAACCGACGGATCTGCTTTTACCGATAAAACCTAGGTTTTTCCGTACTATGTGCTTTTACAGTAGCAGTAAGAACGTGGTTTTCGCGGCGCAGCGAGCCGCTTGGGGTGCTGGATTAACGATTAACGAACTCTATGAAATTTAACGGAAGTTAACGAATCCGTTAACATTTTTTAAAGTTAACTTAAAAGTTAATCCGTTAATCGAAATATTAACTTCGTGAATTAACGATTAACGGATTAACGAGTTAATGCCCAGCTATGCTTTTGACCACGATCACACCTGATGGTAAGTGATGATGCGGTCTACGGCGGATCACGATAACCTATGAGATACTTATTGACTTTAAGAAATTTAAGAAATATCTCCAGACTTACCCAAACAAAACATTACAGAAGCCGGCGACGAACATCCCCGCCGTGAACATGAACTTCGCTCCCACTATCGGCAGCTGCAATCATTCAACACTCGCTAATGAGCCTTGCTCAAACAAACTAAACTTACCACGAACTTTGCACGGAAAACGTCTATTACTGACATTGTATTGGAAGGGTACAAAGGTAAATGATCAAACCAAATGTGTTCGATTTTCTCTGCCGAATGTTAAACCAATCGATACAAAAATACTTTTGAATGATGAATGCTTAGAGATGGTAGATACAACACTGTTTCTTGGTTTAACATTGGACAAAAATCTACAATGGAGTCCTCATATAAGGAAACTAGCAAGCAAATTAAGTTCAGCCGCATACGCCGTTAGGAGAATCAGGCAACTGACTAATGTTGAGACAGCTCGCCTAGTGTATCATAGTTATTTTCACAGTGTAATGTCATACGGTATTCTGGTTTGGGGCAAAGCAGCTGACATACAGACTATCTTTGTATTACAAAAGAGAGCCATTCGTTCTGTTTACAACTTAGGAACACGTGAATCAGTAAGAAAACTCTTCAAAGAAATTAATATCTTAACTGTAGCTTCCCAATACATTTATGATAGTATAATTTATGTTGTTAAGAATTTAGACTGTTTCACTAAGAATTCAGATATCCATAATTATAACACTAGAAACAAAAATAAGCTTGCCATAAAGAAGTTTCGTGTCCGTAAAGTACAGAAGTCATTTGTTGGGCAATGCATTCATTTTTATAATAAGTTACCTGACACTGCTTTGAGTTTACCCCTCCCAGCTCTTAAGAACTACTTAAAAAAACCGGCCAAGAGCGTGTCGGGCCACGCTCAGTGTAGGGTTCCGTAGTTTTCCGTATTTTTCTCAAAAAGTACTGAACCTATCAAGTTCAAAACAATTTTCCTAGAAAGTCTTTATAAAGTTCTACTTTTGTGATTTTTTTCATATTTTTTAAACTTATGGTTCAAAAGTTAGAGGGGGGGGGACGCACTTAATTTTCTTTTAGGTGCGATTATTTCCGAGAATATTAATATTATCAAAAAACGATCTTAGTAAACCCTTACTCATTTTTAAATACCTATCCAACAATATATCACACGTTGGGGTTGGAATAAAAAAAAATATCAGCCCCCACTTTACATGTAGGGGGGGTACCCTAATAAAACATTTTTTTCCATTTTTTATTTTTGCACTTTGTTGGCGTGATTGATATACATATTGGTACCAAATTTCAGCTTTCTAGTGCTAACGGTTACTGAGATTATCCGCGGACGGACGGACGGACGGACGGACAGACAGACATGGCGAAATTATAAGGGTTCCTAGTTGACTACGGAACCCTAAAAATCATTGATGTTAAAGGCTTATTACAGAGTCGAGGACTATTTGACAGACAAACATACATGGCCCGAACCAGAAACTACAAAAAACGAATAGCAATTAAAATAATTGTATTATGTATAGAGGACACAGTTCAGATAAGAAAGCACATCAAATATTTTATATTTTATGTTGTGTAGGTAAATTACATATTTAATGATATTGAGATTCATATTATCTTTTTTCTTCTGTGACAATTTGATATGTTTTCTCTGAAGAAGAACGACCCCACTGAGCATGAAACTTACAATAACTTGCAGTAAGTTTACATACCTCACATTTGTAAGTTTAGAATGTAAGGTCGGAGAAATATGACAACAACATTCAACTTATTGGTAATTTGAAACTTTCAGAAAATTAGTAGTGCTATATTATTGTAACATGACAAATGAAAACTAATATTATAATATTGCAAGGATGTTTTGATCACAAGTTATTTAAATGTTCATTTATTACATTGCTGCAACAAGGTATTAGCTATATTACATATGCAACGTTACAGCAACATTAACTTTTAAACATCAAGTTTTCAATGTTACTTAAATGTCTAAACTTAAAGTTTCCCAAATGTTCAAAATCAATATTACTGCAATTGACCACTTGAAATATTGGTTTTATGCAGTTGCTGCAATATCACAAATTAAGATTACTTCAATAAAACCTTTTGATATAACCGGTATATTTATTTTGTAACATTACAGGTAATTATAAATACAATGTCACAGCAATTGTTTTTTTTTAAGAATTAATTTCTCAATGTTGCACCAATTTTAAATAATAACGTTTATTAAACATTTAACATCAATATTACAGTCATTGACCGTTTTAAATATATTTTTTATAATTTTGCTGCGTTATCACAAATTGATATTTCCTTTAATGAATCTATTTTAGAATCTATAAATATTACCCGTATCAAAATAGCATAACATCAGGGCAAATTATAAACACAATAGATGTTTTAAGCTAAGTATATTAGATTTTTCAGATTGTTTTTTTACTGCTCGGTGGGTAGGTATTAAGGGTAAGTTACATCAAGGACGAATTTCATTTCGAAACCCCTATACGTTTTGAAAGACCTATGTTGGATATCCAACGACTCCATCACGAACCACTCAATAGATTCATCCCACAGAATTTAGTTCTGTGATTCATCCCCAGCATGCAGTTTACTAGTCTCACGCGGCCCGTCCGCGCGGATCGCGACCAATTTATATGATGATGTTGTCGTCCGCGCGGACCCGGTCCATGCCACTCTAAGTCTAAACCGCTCCCTGAAGTTAACAGTGTTAACTTAACACATAAATCCAGTGCGGATCGCTCCGCGCGGTCGGCCCGCGTGACGTAAAACCAGCCTAATCCGAGGGTGAAGCTAGGAACATACTACGCGGACGTCCGTCGTAAATCGACCGCGGACGGGAATCTGGACAATGAAATTACACATAACCGTGCAAACTATCGGTCGACGGACGTGGACGTGGCCTTGAGCGCATGGACGTCCGATCGAAATCTGGCTCGCTGGATGTTTTGTTCCGTGCACACTGATCGGTCGCGGTCGCGGTCGATTTACGACGGACGTCCGCGTAGTATGTTCCTAGCTTGACGCTGTAGGTACGAGTATAACGACGTTAGTGCGTTTTCACATTATCCATTCCGATATCGGATGTATTGAACCGCTATTCCATTCATTACTGGCGACATCTTGGATTTTTTCCATTAAAATCCTTCCGACATCCGATATTCGGATCGGATAATGTGAAAACGGCCTTACGTGTGCTCCCTGGCAGGCATTAAGTATAGTCGAGCGATAAACGATGATGTTTTTTATCATTTATCGCGCGACCATACTTGCCTCCCCACCATAGCGGCGTGTACATCAGTGGGGTTCGGGCCAAGCCACGTACAGACCACATAATATTATATATTATATTGTGGAACTGGTAAAGCTAGGAACATATTATGGCTCTCTACCGCGGACGCGATCTGGATAAAGCTAGGAACATACTACGCGGACGTCCGTCGTAAATCGACCGCGACCGCGACCGATCAGTGTGCACGGAACAAAACATCCAGATTTCGATCGGACGTCCATGCGCTCAAGGCCACGTCCACGTCCGTCGACCGATAGTTTGCTGGGTGAGGTGTATATTCATTGTCCAGATCCTCGTCCGCGGTCGATTTACGACGGACGTCCGCGTAGTGTGTTCCTAGCTTCATGAATATACACTGAAGCTAGGAGCATACTACGCGGACGTCCGTCGTAAATCGACCGCGACCGCGACCGATCAGTGTGCACGGTCACCAAAACATCCAGCGAGCCAGATTTCGATCGGACGTCCATGCGCTCAATGCCATGTCCACGTCCGTCGACCGATAGTTTGCACGGTTAAGTGTATATTCATTGTGCAGTCCAGATCCCCGTCCGCGGTCGATTTACGACGGACGTCCGCGTAGTATGTTCCTAGATTGAATTGTGCAAACTATCGGTTGTCGGTCGTGCACGTGCGATCGCGGACGTCAGCGCAATATATTCCTAGCTTCATTGTGTGATGGCGTTCCCTTAGGGCCACTTGTACCACCTGCTTAAGTCAAGGTTAGTGGACTGTCAAATTCCATATAAAATGGTGGGTTAAGGTTAACCTCGGATTTTCGGTGGTGCAAGTGACCCTTACTGTCATTTAGGTTCAGGTTCCCAATAGTCGGCACTCTTATAAGATGGTGAAGTGTAATGTTCAGGCCTGGCTAATCAGAACAACAACAGTGTTTCCAATAGGATTTATTAAGACAACACAGAGCTATACACAAGTTTAGACGTTTAGAATATGAATTTATATTTTCGTTAGTCAGACACACAAACACTGCTTATTCAAGAACAACTACGAACAATATATCTAATCTTATAATTAAATCTTAAAACCCTAAAGACTAAAACTAACACAAGCAGGTTATAACTAAATATAAAAAACCCCCCTCAGATCCCCTGCCTCTGGCATAGACCCAAGAATGCTTGCGGCGTTTCCCCTTTGCACCGCCAGACTCAACCTCTGAGCAAAGAAGGAACCGGCTCTTTGGTCCCCGAGACACCAATAAGGCGTTCCGACACCTTTTTAATAAAATTTTTGGACAACTTTAGAAAAATAGTCTTTATGTATTAATGTAGTCTAGTAACACTAATGCCATAGGTGAGTGGTATATCTTGTACACTGTCTTTGCTTACACTGAACTGCACTTTCACTATTGGACGTGATGGTAGCGGGTGTACCAAAGACAGTATTATAGTTGAGATTTTATTTGTTGAATTTATTTAGTCTTCACATTAACAACTCTTTCTCTAAGGCCCACATGCCCTTATAAATTTATATAGATCCTGTGGTTGAACAATGATGGTACTGAATTTGAAGTCTTCTGTTTGTGATGGTTCTACCTGATTATTACAAATATACTCTTGCCAGGGAGGCTCACTCAACTTTTCTTTCATACATTCCGGCAGCCGCAAGTCCTGGCTTAGAGTTTGATGACCGTCTCCCTGCACAATAGAACTCAAAGTTGCATGCAGTCCGTTGACAGGTTGATGACAGTGCAGAGCCTTCTGTACTTGTACTTTTATAATTATGTGCTCTTGCTTCTGTCTCAGAACTTGCTTCCTTCAAATGATGGGAGGATCCACTGCAAAATAGAAGAGGTAGATTAAGTAACAATAAATAATTATTATATTATTAGACCTGTGGCCCGTCTTTCGAGAAACGGGCCCCTGTGCCCTGTTTATCAAAACTTACAAGTCTACAAGTTCACAAGTTACACATTACAAGCAAATTTTCACAAGTACGTGTAAATTGCGTTTATCAAAAAAAATTACAAGATTTGTAAAATTACACACTTGTAAATTTTTAATTGTAAATTCTAAAATCAAATTCATGTACTCGTACCGCTACCATATTCTTTCCCCGTCATGTCACTTTTTTTTGTTTTTAAGTGGTTGTAGTCTAGTTAAATACATGGCTGAATAGTATATATAACGTCTGTGCCTGACATATCAAAAAAAATACGAATTCCCTTGTGTGAAGAGAACGAAACAAAACGAAAGAACGTGTATCGTACGAAATTTTCCTGCACATGGCCATTTACATTTTTGACATAGTCACGTATGAGCTTAATTGATATAATTCGACAAATTCTATTCGTTACAAGCGGATTTTTTTAATGAGGTTTTCACATCACTCTAGGGAAAGTTGAACTTTTCCTTCAAGGACTTCATGTTGTCAGTATAAAATATTAACAAAACGAAAAAAGTTTGTACATAATATAAAGTATAAAAAAGTGTCGGTTAGGTGCGTATTTATTACATTTATTATACATTTATTTATTTATTTAAACTTTCTTGCACAAACAAAACAAAAATGTACAAATGGCGGACTTAATGCCTAACGGCTCTACCAGTCAACCATCACTCATAAGTGATGTGGAAATCTGCACATGGTAGCAAAATTATTTCCACCTTGTGTTAACTCTTGAATCCCTCGCTATGCTCAGGATTCAATTTACGCTCTCGCTGTGAATATGTAATTTTGCTCCCTTCTAACATTATCCACTATATTTATTAGTATGAACATGACTCTTATAAATCTAAGTTCCGTGGCCACTCGAATGATTTAGCCACAATTTGAAAGAAAATCTAATTAAAAACACCAACCAACCGACACTTGTGAACTTGTAATACAGAATAGAGAGTCTCCGGACACTCTAAGGTTTTTGAGTCATTTTTTACAAGTTGTAACTTACAAGTAATATTTTGATAAACAAAATCACGAATACACGTGTAAAAATATACTTGTAAAATTAAAAACGTCACTTGTAACTTGTAGTCTACAAGTGAAGTTTTGATAAACACATTCTTGTAATAATGAATATTTTTATAGGCAAAATGCTTGTAATACAAGGCTTGTAAGTTTTGATAAACAGGGCACTGGTATTTAGCAATATAAACAATTCATACTAAAAGAAAGAATATGGTTTATACTTACGTACGGTTTTCTTTGGTGGACAAACAACAGGTGTTTCTTTAGCTTTCCAGAATGGTGAATTTACCAATACTGAAACAAGTCTTCTTCTTGTTCTTTGATTCTTTCCACTTCATGTAGGGCTAGGGTCGGCTATCCTAATTCTACGGCGCCAGGACGCTCTGTTCTGGGTTGTCGGGTCGGGCAGGTTTTCCTCTCAGGACATCAAAGAGAATTTATAGGCCGGCAACAGACAGTCATAAAAATGCATAATCTTAGAAAAGATTTGTATGCAAACTGACAATTCAAACTGACACTGACAGATCTGTATAATCACTACATTTTGAGTTACGTTTTGATCCACATAAAATTTCATAATATATTTTAAAAAGTATTTTTGTGTCATTAATAATTGTTGTAGAAAGAATATACATTTAAAGTGAATCGATACTAAATACAATGTGATGGTAAAATATGCACTTTAAATACTTTTTAACTTTCTAGAGTGTAAAATCTGAAAATGAGTTACATGGTTTCACATATTCCGTCAATCGAAACGAAACGTCAAGGAGTTTTTGTTATGCTGACAGCACCGACAGCACTGTAACGTAATTATAGCACGACCAGTGTTACACTGGTCAAAAAGAGAAATAAAAAAACAAAGTGTGATGTAAAGCTGCATTTTTGGTATGTTATTTGGGGTCCTTGGAGGAATGTAGGACTATATTTTGCAAGCAAAAAAATGGTGTGCTAACTTCGTAATTTAAAAAAAAAAGTAAAAAAATCAGACTTTTTTTGGTATTTGCCGTTCTATTAAAAAACTATGCATTTTTGGTCAAAAGTTGCTTTGTAATGTTGAAAGCGCATTAAATTCCAAACAGATTGACATCTTTTTTATCACTGTCCGTCAAATATTTTTTGAGATATGAAGCGTCAAAAAAGAGCATTTTTCCCCTTTCTATGAAAATATTCGTTTTGCTAATATTTTGAGACAGATATCAGCAAAACAGCTCAGGCTATTACATAAATTGTAAAATAAAAATGTAGAAAATTTCACTAGCTTTCATGTAAGACCAAAAGTGTGCCAGTTATTTAAAAAAATAGGATTATATCGTAAGTCTAGTATAACTGGATCAGAAATAATCGGTGGATGGTAATGGCCAAATGGGATAGTTTACATATATTTACAGGAGGTGTAGCGGAGAATGAATTATTATTATTTGGGGGCTGTTCAAGTATTACTCAGACACATATTTGCGTATAACAAATCAACATTTATTTAGTCAGTTTACGGTCAAAAAGACCTCCTTGGCGGAAAAAAATATTTACGAGTAGAAAACCCTAATTAATTGAATCAGATTGTTCTGAAATTGTTCTTGTACGGACTGGTTTTTAAAGCATATCACTGAGGGTCAATAACATCGATGCAATCTCACGAGCGTTGTCGTGGACGTGCCCGAATCATAGTATTCTCCATTTCACGAAATATCAGTACGTAGTATGTGTTGTATTGCACGCGCAGGTCTTTCACCGCCGCGCAGGTGTAGTCGGACCATAACTCGACAGTATACACGCTTGTACAAAAACTGAGGAACAGCTGTCTTTTTACGCTGTCACTAGTTCACTACATTTGGCGAATCTTGTAGCCAACATGTTTGCCCTTACTGCGGTGGCTCGCCTCTGCCTTTCTATGTCCTCCTGGTCTTTTAAACTGGACAAGATGTGACCAAGATATTTGACTTCGTGTACTCTCCGCAATTGAACTCCATCAAGCAAAAGAGGTGGTACATATGTGTGGGCATATGTGCTGCCTCCATGAGCATAAATTCAGACTTGTCCGGATTGTATCTCATGTTATGCTGGCTGGCGTATCTCTCGCATTCTGCAAGTATCTTATTACGCATAGCTCCCACAGATGGTGCTAGTAGGACCATATCGTCTGCATATACGATGTGATTTATCATTTGCCCATTTATGGAGCAGCCAACCTCGGTACTGGTCAAAGCCTGCGAAAGCCCATCCATGTACACGCTGAAGAGAGCCGGAGACATACTGCCTCCTTGTCTCACGCCACAGTTTAGCCCGCTGGCTGTGGACAGAGTTGACTTCCATCTTACTACGTTCTTCTGCTGGGAATACCACTTCTCCAGTATCTTAATAATTGGCGTGGGCGCTTTCCGTTCCCGTAGTTTATTCCACAGCAATTGGTGGTCAAATGCAACTCAAGTGGACTTTCTATCACTACAGGAGTTGTGCCATCAAGATGCAGAACCAGGACCCTCAAAAAGGAAAAAGTAAAATGTAACTAATTCTGTTTTATTTTTCTAATTTCCTAAACTTCAAAATTTTACTGTATTTTATTTCTTCATTAGTAATAGTCAAATCGATGCAAAGTTAGCTTAGACAATTTTTTCAGATAAACGGATATCAAAGAAAGTAAGATCGAATAGATAGCACTTTCATTACTTTCAACCTAAAACTTTTAGCGTAAACTATTTTATACCTTAACCAATCTACCAGGCTTCTCTATTTATAATTTTTTTTTGTTTACCAAAGTAACCATTCGTCTTACTGACCTTTATTTGCACTAAAACTAAAGCAAAATAAATTTTATACAATGTTATATTGCAATGTTATAACATATCATGAAGTATTTTGCAGATATTTGTCCAAAAATATTGGCAAAACGCTACATTTTATAAATGCGTCAAAAATTAACCTTTTTTGACGCTTCATATCTCGAAAACTATTTGACGGACATTGATAAAAAAGATGTCGAACTGTTTAAAATTTAATGCGCTTTCAACATTACAAAACAACTTTTGACCAAAAACGCATAGTTTTTTAATAAAAAATAAAAACCAAAAAAAGTCCGATTTTTTTACTTTTTTTTTTTAATTACGAAGTTAGCACACTTTTTTTTTGCTTGCAAAATATAGTCTTACATTCCCCCAAGGACTTCAAATAACGTACCAAAAATCCAGCTTTACATCACACTTTGTTTTTTTAGCCGATTTTCATGTAAGATTTGACCGGTGTATGTTGTCAGTTCAGAGATTTTTCTCCGATTTGCTGAGAATTTGAGCCTCTAGCGGAGATCAGATACAATCGGAAAATTTCGGAGATTATGAAAAGGTCTCTAATTTTTTGAAGTTAAACCGCTCGGTAAACCTGAATGCATGAATTAAAGATATCAAAATATTCTCAATGTTCTGTGCATTTCTGATATAAAAGCGTTAAGTAATTAAAAGTATTAATTCACTATAAACATTTTTTTTTGTTTAAAGACGGTCAACCAAATCTCGGCAGTAAAAAAGCCGGCAAATTAGAAAAATGTATCCTAAACATTGAAGTTGGATGAACGGAATCATCGAGGAGCCATAACACTTAAATTGACCGTCTCGAAAGCCTGCTGGCGTCCACCGTCTGAAAAATTCATAATCTGAATTTGGATTTGTATGACAGATCTAGTGCAAGGATTTCCATACAATTCGCAACTGTCCGTGTTATTTTTTAATATTATGTTTTTTTTTCAGATCGATCTGACAGATTGCGAATAATATGAATTTTCATTGCACTCGATCTGATTTCATTTTTTTTATACTACGTCGGTGGCAAACAAGCATACGGTCCGCCTGATGGAAAGTGGTTACCGTAACCTATGGACGCCTGCAACTCAAAGAGTGTCACATGCGCGTTGCCACCCCATTAGAAACTTTTGTACACTCCCCTTTGCTGTGTTAAGTATAAGTACACAGCAAAAAGGAGTGCACAAGTTCAAAGGAGGGTTTGGGTTGCCAACGACTCAAAAGACAATAGACGGAACAAATTATTTCCTTAAGTCCTCCCGTGGTCAGCACCCCGCACCCTCGTTGAGCTCTGGGAGCCTTACTCACCGGCAGGAACACAACACTATGAGTAGGGTCTAGTGCTATTTGGCTGCGGTCTTCTGTTAGGCGGAGGTACTTCCCCAGTTGGGCTCTGCTCTAGCTTCGAGCGAAACGATATCCGTGTGCCCTACCACAGAAAGCGGAATATCATTCGCTATGCCCTACCTCCTAGCGCTAATATTATGATTTTTTAAGATTATGAAATGAAGACTGTATGCATAACTGACAGTTCAAACGTACACTGACAGATTTGTCAGTGTCAGCATACAAATCTTTTTTCAGATTATGATTTTTTCAGACTGTCTCTTTCAGACTCTGTTGCCGTTCTTAGTGCCCTTAGTGGATGCCAGGCTTAAGGCGGAATCGAACTGTGTCGAATCGAGTTCTCATATGCGATTCGACGCGTCGCTGATGGACGCTGTTTAATAAGAAATGCATATGAGAGATCGCTCACGAAGCAACGCAACTTTTCATACAAATACGTAAGTTGCCGAGCAACTTCGACGACCGTGGGCGAGCCGCGCACCCTTAACAGATATGTTGTAAATAAAAATAAAAAAATTCAGCTCTGTAGGTGACGCATTCATAGCACAGGCACTAGTTTTCATGTAAAACCAATTAAACTTGAACTCATTATTTTTATGACTTAGATACTACAGTGACAGCTTAAAAAAACTACTTGCTAGAAATCTGCCTATTCAGCTGCATGTATAAATTAAGGCACACCACGCCACAGTGTGGAAAAAAAGGTTTATATGCAACCTTTTTTTTTTGTATGCAACCTGTCAGTTCAATCTGAAAATTCTGTCAGTATGAACTGACAGGTTGGATGCAAATCTTTTTAAGATTATGAATTTCTCAGAGTGTCTATGGCGTGCCTAAGACTAGGGAATGCAATAACCAACCAAATTTCATAACCGGTTACAATTTTTTATTATGTGAAGAATAACATTAAGTGTTCACATAAAAAAAAAAACACTCACGATATTTTGTACCCATAGGAACTTGAAAATATTATAGAGAATAGAGAATTTATTTGCATACCTCATTCATTCTGTACACCCATAGGCCCACATACATATGTACATACATGGACCCTGATACGGGTGTAGCAAAGTGTAAATGTGTCACTTATTAATATAAATATCTAGGTGACCGAGCTTCGCTTGGTTCTGTTTCGTATCATTGACATGTGTCGCCATCTAGTTCAAAAATGAATAGTACCTACATCGAGCGAAAGAATTCTCAGCCTTAACAACACAACTACTCCACACGAGATGGCGCGCGTTTCGCCATTAAAACTCAAATAGTGTATTTTTCTATTCATTTTAGCCTTGACCTGTGTCGCCATCTAGTGTTTGCAATAAATAGTACTTACATCGACCGAAAGAATTCTGTCTTAACAGTACAACTACTGCACATGAGATGGCGCGCGAAGAAAACGCATGAAAACTCGAAAATTCGCGTTTTCCGGACCTAAGGATAAGTTAGACCGATTTTTCACCCCCAAAAACCCCCACATAACAAATTTCAGCGAAATCTTTAGAGCGGTTTCCGAGATCGTCAGTATAAATAAATATATAAATACAAGAATTGTTCGTTTAAAAGTATAAGATTGTATTATATTCCATGTACGGGCAGAAAGTTTCAATTTCTAACTAAACGTAATGTACTCGTATAGCCTTCCCATCAGTTGCTCATACCAAGCGCCCCAGTCTTATAAGATGTGCTTGAATTTGATATAATTATTATTGTTGCACAGCTCAGCACATAATATGTGCAGTGCAGTGCATTCCAACTTTCATTATCATTTAATATGTTATCTTTTATTCGAGATACCGTTAGTACAAACTCCGTGTTAAAAAAAAATTGAATAAAGAATAAATATGGAAAAATTATAAGTATCAAAACTATTTGTCAGTTATTTCTTAATTGCATTGCATGCATATTTTACGTAACGTACTTCTTTAAATATACTTACTAATAAATGAGACTAATTACTAGGAAATCAAATCAAAATAGACAATTTCGTATTAAATACATATTAAATACCACACAAATAAATGAAATAAATACCTCGTTCTCAAAGTATTGCTTTTATAAAATTTTGTAAGGATTGTAGCGAAAACGAAAAAGTAGCGGTAAAACATTTAAGTTGGTAACCCTGACGCCCCTTGTGACGCCACGACAAGCGAGCTGCGAGTACGCCACCAGTCCGCCATCTTTCTTACCTTTTTGATTGTTGACTTGTAAATTTTGTAATTAGTTTTTGCCGACGTCCACCGTGCCGTTTTTTAAGTAATTTTTGGTATTTTACAAATTGTGTTACTTTAGTGGACACGTGGAGACATGGACGCTGACTGTTGGAAGAATTCTTCAATTCAGACTGGCGCAAAGAGCTATCAGGGCGCGATGCCAGGAATTTCATTGCGAGACAGAATTCGAAATGAGGATATTCGCCAACGCAATAAAGTTACCGACATTGCAAAAAGGATTAACTCAAGTGGGAATGGACCGGCTATATTTTTCGCAGAGATGACGATCAATGGGGTCGCCTAGTATTGCTGTGGAGACCTAGCCTGGGTGGCCGAGGTGGCGGGAAACCACGAGCAGATGGTCGGATGACATCAAAAAACGGCAGGGCCCACCTGGCACTGGCACAGAACCGCCACATATAGAACGGAGTGGAAACCCACGGAATGCAGACCAGGATCATATAGTAAGTATTTTGTTTCTTAAGTTTTGTATGGATTCTTTGAATGAAATGAGTTCTATCGAGTTAACTGCACTTTGCGTTAGGCGTCCATGTGTTTTATTCTTAGCGCCAGGCAGGCAAGCATGGGATGGCCTAATGTTTTATCATTTATCGCACGACCATGTTTGCCTGCCAGTTCTGGTTATTTATTGATTTAGGTCGAGTTTGTTTGTTTGGTTTAGTTTTTAGTTATTTAAGAAATAAAATGCCCTAGGTATGCTGATCTAGGCGCAACCGTAGGAGTGAAGAATCTAACGTTATCCTGTTAATTAGATTATATGAGATAGATTAGATATAGAATAAATTTTATGGTATGAGGAGAAAACCATTCAAATCTAATTGAAACTAACTACTTCTACTTGTGTAAATATATTAATGATGCTGATTTATTCAACTAATTTTATGTTTTCAGCTTTAGGTATGAGTTTGTTACTTTTGCTCATAATAACATGGAGTATGTCACAGCTGCTCCACGGGCTGCATTGAAGGGCAACAGGAGCGAAAATGGAAAGGAGCTCCCCCTTTCAATTAGAGAATCTTAGGTAATATACTATTGTTCTTTATTTGCATACCATATAATTTTTACAATATGTACATATTTGGACCCTGAAAAGGGTATAGCAAAAATCTCTTACTAGTTTGTGTTATTAACTAGATTTATAGTATAAAAATTGAGGTTCCACTCTCAACTGTTTCCTCCTCTAAAACTTAATCAATCAGGATGAAATTTGAGGATTTGAATGATAATGAAATAATCTGTGTCGTACCGTTTGGTTTTTTTTGGCTAATTGTTGACCCATTTTGACTATCCTACGACAGTCCGACACATATATAAACGATAATAAATATAATAATCTGTGTTGAAAAAACCAGGAGGAAATAGTCGAGAGCTTTTGTATGGAGAATTGACCCCTGCTGTAGTAAATCGCCCGTTTCTGCTGAAGTAATTATGGATTGAATAACACTGACTCTCTTTTCTCTTTTTAGGATATGCTAAGGCAAACAGAAGGAGGCAAGGAACGGGACTGCATCAATTGCTGTTGGGAACCAATCTTGTGGGATGACTTCTGGACAGGGAAAAACAATTTCATCATCTACCCTAATACTGACGAATGTTCTAAAACGTAAGTACTTATGAACCCTTCATAAAGGGCAATGTCCATCTTTTATTACAAGCTTTTATTCAACTTGCCTTGTTAGTGTGTTAGTTTGGGTCAAAACGTAGAAGCTAAATTTGACCCACTTCCCGGTTTCCGATTGAGCTGAAATTTTGCATGCATATGTAAATCATGTGACAATGCAATATTATGGTATCATGGAGCTGATCTGATGATGGAGCAGAAAGGTGGTCATAGGAACTTTGTTATGAAACGTCGTATCCCCATTGAGTAAAAGGGGTTTTTAGAAACATCTCGGAGAGCAGTAGACAACTGTTGAAAGAAAGGTACAGTCGGCAATAAAAAAGCTTGTGCCAAAAAAGACGTTTTTGCAAAAGACTTATTCATATGCGTTTAGTCCAAATTGATTTAAAATAATATATCTAAAGGTTTCCTAACATTTTATAAATTTTACAGGTGCTGTAAGGCAGACATTTCCAAATGTAACGGAGGAAAGTTTCGAGACATGTAATGGTTTCAACACGCTGCTGAGACCCAACTCAAGAGACGTCAGTTTGTACTGTTTTGTCCATTCTCTATTGGGCATGCTTGTATGGAGAGGTATATATATTGGAGTACAGACATGGTGTTTGGTATGAGTATTATATACATCCTCTTGAGTCAAAGAGGACCGGTAGCCACTTTGAACTCCGTGTCCGAAAGGGTCAAAGTATGGAGCTCCCGGTACTCAGAAAAAAATTCTGGCCTATTAGTTTTGAACTTTCGAGTCAAGTTTGGTGTCATTTTTATGTAAACTGTTCGCTTCATTTTTAAATTGAAGAAGATTAAAAATCACAGTAATATTATTAAGGCAAAAGTTTGTGAGCATACTGTGTTTGTTACTTCCTCACGCCACGCCCAAGTGCCTTAACAAATATTATTTATAAAATTAAGTATGGAGGAAGTAAGATATACCCTAAGTTAACACGTCGCTTCTTCTTGATCGTGGGTAACACTCGGGGCGCAGTATAATGATTATTAAAAATCTTTATGCTGTCCCCTATGCTGCGATGGCGATCGTTGCAGTACTTTCAATATTTTTTTTACATCAAATATTAGAATCATCAAAGATTACTAATAAAATAGGCTTTTTAAAAATATTTTTTAAAAATCATGATTAGTATAAAAATATGGAAATATGAGGATTTGTTTGCATTTCGTGGCTACTAAAAATTCATTATATTAAATATTGTGCTATATTTTGCTATGGAACCCTAAAAAAGTAGTTACATAAAACTGACACTAAAATTGACTCAAAAGCTCAAACTAATCGGCCAGAATTTTTTTCTGAGCAGCAGGAGCTCCATACTTTGACCCCCTCTCCCCCCTTCGGACACGGAGTTCAAAGTGGCTACCGGTCTTGTTTGACTCGGGAGGACGTGTATAATACCCATACCAAACGCCAATGCCCTACTCAAAAATTCACCTTTTCCCAATAGAGAATGGACTGTGTTAGACAGACGACAGTGCATGTTACACGGTAAATTTTACTAGAAGACCAAATTTATAAGTTCCTTAGTTATTCTATTTTTAACTAAATAAGTTCTTGTACTATAAGCAATCGGAATAGGCAGAGTAGATATATTTATTTTTAAACGAAATGACTTCCTTGCGATAGTATTTTTTCAGTACAGATGGTGTTTTTTTTTACGCACTAGTGCGAGAAGTGGTTCATTATACGCCAGGTCTAAACTTCGGAGGCTCATCTGTACTGAAAAACGTCGTACGATACACGTGCGAAAAGGAAATTCGTAACTCGTGTCGATTTAAAACACTCCCTTCGGTCGTGTTTTAATTTATCGCTACTCGTTTCGAACTTCCTTTTTTACGCACTTGTATCGTAATGTACTATTTTGCCATATTGGAATCTTTCGCTTGCTCGAGTATCAATATTGGCACGTGCAGTTAAACAATAACTTTGCCCCCTTGTAAAACAATTAACTATTTTTTCAGTACAGATGGTGGTTTTTTTACGCACTAGTGCGAGAAGTGGTTCATTATATGCCAGGTCGAAACTTCGGACTCCGAAGTCTCGTTCGGAGGCTCATCTGTACTGAAAAACGTCGTAAGATACTATTTTAACAGCCTATATTGTGTCCCACAGCTGAGCAAAGGCCTCCCTAGCACACTCAACGAAGCCTACCTCATCGGAATTAATTCGTGTATAAGCGAATTTTGGTATAATTGTAGGGAATGGTGTCTTAATCCACATTCTCAAAGTACTCGGGGGTTTGGGTGGAGATAACGGGTAGAGGGGGAGTGGAAAAAGTCCCTTTTTTTAGTTTTTCGTGAATACTTCTTAAACTGTGCCACGTAGCAAAAAATGTTTCAAGACACAAGTAATCTTCAGAAAATTCTCTACAAAGAAAAATATGTTCACTTTTTATCTGGGATCATGAAATATGGATAGGAAAAGATGGACAGGGAAGATTTTTTTTTATAATGCAAGTGTGATGAAAAACATTGTGCGTTACTCGGGAAGTATGAATATTACTAACTCGACTCTTTAAATCGCTCCAGCAAGCCAACTTACTCTCGTTAGTACAATTTACTATTATTGTCCGTCTTTTCCCCTCCATACTACCATTACCACCCCGACCCAAGAGTACTTTGAGTACGTGAATTAAGACACCATTCTCTACAACTATGCCAAAATTCGCTTATACACGAATTATTTCCCCCGACAGGCAGTTAAAAGTTGGGCGTGCTACCCTGTTTTCCGCCACTCGTCACGGTTTTTAAATTTCTTTAATTAACTATTTATCTGTTAAAAAGTTAGTGGACATTAGTTTAACGTTTTTTTTTAATATTTTATTTTCGAGTTAGGTCAGTTTGCAGTGTATTTTGACCTATTTAGAACTATATTAATAGGCTAGTTTCCTACTAGTCAAATCAGCTTCTTTTTATGAACTGTCAAAACGATTTGCTAATATGGAATTACTATGAAATACTGAGGAGTGACGTCACGGTCAATTCATTTACTTTATATCTTTCTCTTTGACTTATTAAATAAAAATTGTGTTTAAAAATAACTACTGTCCATATTTTTCTTCTAATTATGTGGTGCTTTATTTCGTGCACTGCATAAAATATTTTATTTTAACTATAGGAAACTAGCCTATTACGGTAGGTTCCCGGGACGTTAGTTACGCAAAAAAAAATGTCGTAAGGAAATCTACTTTTTATATGTTCTACCAAGTGTAGGTAAATGTACTCTGCCTATTCCGATCACTGACTATAAAGCTTATTAAAACTCCATCGAGACTAGACTTCAATTTAAAGTGTACCCAGGTATTGGCTGTTGTATTTATTTATATCTGAATGTTTTTCATGTTATGTAATGTAAATGTTTATCATGTATTTCAGTCTGAAAGTTTAAACATATTATTATGTATATTTCATGTGCTGTGGCTAGTGACGTGTATAAGAGCCCTTGTCGCCTACTTGCTGAATAAATGTTTGTATTTTGTATTTATGATTTAAAAAACATGTTTTCATGAAAACTTATGTGCGTATTAGTTAAGAGGAAACAGGAATAGTAATTTCTTCATACAAATATTCTCGACTGTATCTTTCATTGGTTTTTTTTAAGTTAGAGCTTGGTTTTTAGTGCATTCCACGAGAATATCCTTTACGAAATACGTATATAAGGCAGCTATTCCAATCAAGTCAGTGAAGCTCGAGAAAATACTCTTAAGTCATGAAAGATGGTCAGGCACAAAATCGCTTTCTTAGCGTTGTCAGAAGTATTAGAATAATTGTATTTTGTACAGGACATTCTCGTGGAATGCCCCTTTTACCAATACTTCATATTGTGTCTGACTGTTTTGCTTCTTTTGATTTTATTTTGACACAGCTGCAAAGATAGGCGTGGTACCTATTCAAATCTGACATCGACTGTCCAAAAAACTAAACAGTCCGACACAGACAATCATTATCATCCAGATTTAAACATTTGATTACGATTGGTTAGGTTTTGGAGAACGAAACAGTGGAGAACAAAACCTTGATTTTTTCGATTTTTTAGGCACTAAATAATAGTAGTAGTATTCACGCACACTGTTTTAAAATGTGTTTGTGTGTATTATAGTAGATATGTCATTGTCAATTCAAATATGTAACACCATTAGTATAAATAAGTATTATCATTGTACATTAGTATGGTGCTGGTTTGGTCTGAAGGGTTAAAAGAAAAAAATGAAATAAATTATGTTGGCTGTATATCCATGTTTTTGTTTTATAAACATCAATGATTTTTGTGTGTGGTATTTTTAAAGTTTGACTTTATTTGTTTCTAGTTATTAAGCTGCACACGAACAGCAGCGAGCCTGGGCGAGCCCGCCCGCCCGCCCAGGCTCGCTGCGGTCCGCACGCAGCTCGCAGAGCACCTTGCGTGCATTTGTATTTGCGACGTCCTATCAACCACAAAAATTAATTTCCCTGCAATATCCCTATGAAATGTTGTGCGAACGATTCACGAGTTACTTTCTCATGACGTGCAATTAGCAAGTTCTAGCAATATTATTTTTTGACTAAACTAGTAAGTTGCCAGTGATTTATTGACACAACATACCAAATGGGACGTATTATTAAGCAATAATATAATTTATTGAAATTAATTTCCATAGAGTACCTAGTCTGTTCATATTCTTTGATGAATACTTTTGCATGTTAAATTGTATCTTGTTATTTAATGCATGTTAATTATAAGATGTAATGTTTTGAAAAGAAGTTGCCCGCCGAGTTTCTTGCCGGTCCCATAGTGGATACCCCCCTCCCAACTGAGGGGGGACTGAAATCTTCTCGAGGCTGAGGCGTAGGGTTAGAGCCGGCGTAGCTTTCTTTGACGTTCATATGCGCATTGTAATATGCCTACTTGAAAAATAAATATTTCATTTTCATTTTCATTTTCATTTCATTTCATTTTCAATGTTTGCGTGTTCCTAAACAAAATTAACCACAGTGTCGCATAAGCATACGAGTAATAAGGACGTTAGGTAATTCGTATAAAGAATAGAACAAAAGTCGTCCTTTTGGTAAGCGACGACATGGTTACTCTTTATTTGAAAACGACACATTTCTTCTAGAGAAACGACGCGGATATTTTTCTTTCGATCCCATGTCTATTCTCGCATGTATATAAATGGCCAAAAAACGGAACTTACTTAGTCTTCAATTAATCGATTCAATAAAGTAGTGTTAAAGATTAAAATACTTATAAATAAAATACCTACCTTGTTCTTTATAAATATCATTTCTTGTAAAATTATATTGAAACTTATAGCCAAGATCAAAATGGGTAATTTTGGTGGTTTTTATCCCAGTGGTTTTTATCTTCTATTTTTAAATTTTCAACATTTTTTGCTTTATTTGTATCTAATTTGGAATGCTTCGCTTAGTGGCTTATTATTATTACTAATGCAATGGGTACTATTTTGTCGACAATTTATGTTTTAACTTTTATTCTATGAGTATTGATAACAACTTTACCTCTTATTTTTTACACAAAATATTATTTATTAGTACCTACTCTCATGTAAAAACGTAGTTTTTTAATGCACTTTGCTCTTACCTCCTAAGTCCCAATGTCCTATAAGAAAAATTATATCAACATTTGGACTTTAATGAAATCAATACTAGAAAAAATATCCCGGGACGTAGGAGGTTAAAAACCTCAATTCGAGACTAGGTAATTCGAAAATAATACTTACGCATTTTCCCATAAACGGCGAAGTTACGAACATAACTATAGCATAAAAGCTGAAGACGAGTCCGCAGACTGTGTCCGAGAGGCCCTTGGCCTTGGCCTCGCCGGGGAAGAAGGGCGCCATGACGCTGATGGAGCAGAAGCTCATGAAGTCCACCAGCGCCAGTGACGCCAGCGTCAGCCGCTGCCGCCGAGTCAGCCGCCGCATGGCGCCCGGCCGTGGCCGAGTTTGCGTCCGCACTAGTCTGAAAACATTATTTATTACATTATTACAATGTTGACGTGTTGAGTTCGGGAGAAAATGACGTCAGCACCGAAGACATATTTTCGTTACTGTAGTGTTTATGGGTGTATGGAAAGTTCTCAAAATGCGGAAATGTCATTCTTTAGAATTCCTAGACACCCAGAAAAGTAAGTGGTTGTTATATATTTGCAGTGTTAGGTACATTATTGCTTGTAAATGGCTTTTAAAGCTAGAATGTCAACCAATTGGAACCTTAGGCCACTGTAAGACTATGTCATAGTGACGTTATAATTCCGATTGTAAGAAATCTTTTACTGATTGTTATTTTGACATGGTTGTAGAGTGACCTAGGGTTCCAATTGGTTGACTGTACATCATCTATGCCCTACATCACAGTGCCTTAGTGTAAACTGTAATGCTGTGTCACTTTTAGATTTTTTGATCTGTGGCTACAATTTTTACTCGATAATTTCTTGCAGAAAATGGCATCCAATGTGTGAAGAAAGTGAAAAGCGCATCAAAATGGTTACTTATTAGAAAATAAAATTACATATATTAATATACCTAGTTAGGTACATACACGTTCCGTGACGTTTAAATTGAATAACGTAATAAAAACAAATGTATTTGCTATGGGCAGTATACTTCCGACTACTGTAGAATATTGTGTTCGAACTTGGAGTACATTTTAAAACATCACCCTCGCTCCACAAAACCTTTATGGGGCTTTAGGTTGATAAGGGTAACCGCACTGTGTAGCATGCAGGGGTGTTGTTATGGTAATAAAACTAATAAATTGACGACTACAGTCGCCAGCAATATCATGTCACTATTCGAAGGTCGCAAACGTGGTATGTAACATATTGGTGACTGTATATACATATGTATGTATATGGATTAAGGTACAGCGGGGAAAATCTCGACTGGGGGGCCATTGTAACGGATCCATTTTTTTCCATTCTTACACTATGATGTTGACTTCTACATGTATCCACTGAACACGCCTACCATTATAAACGGTAGACACTCTATTTAATAATGCAAACATTGTAAAACATGGAAAAAATGGACCAGTTACATTTGTCCCCCAGTCGGGATTTGCCCCGCTGTACCTTACCTAACAAATACCTACATAACAAATAGGTTATCGTTTGACTACCTACAACTTTATCACATATTTCATAAAGTACCGCGAAAATTAGCACTTTTCATGCTGAAATAACAATTCTAACACGTAGGTATGTTACCTTAAGGTAACTAATAAGTATGTTCCCTAAAAATCAAGTAACATTAAACGAAGCCCCCAGGCACATCGGAGTAGCGCGGCTTGATTTGTCGATGAAACCTAGAATTCTCAATATGCTCAATTGTATCCAATTAGGCAAAACAATGAGTATCGAGTCCTAAGAGACGTAGTTGTTTTGATTCCTGCTTGTTAACGAACAAGCTTATAGTATATGCTACAAATGTATAGTATATACCTACTAAAATAATCACCGATATCTACGAGTGTATAATAACTATTAAGCAATAACCTACAGTAGACGAACGATTTTAGTCACACAGGTAATAATATCAATATTGATGTTCTACGTAAGAGGACCTTCTACTAATTTATTGTTTAACTGTTATCTTACAGATATCAGTGTGCTCACAGACACGTGCGATAATAAGAGCAAGGAGCATTTAACTTCTGTTACCTAGATATACCTAGTTTTATATGTAGGTGATATTGATTTTTACACTGCAGAACAAAACACAATTCGCGATAAATCGATTCACGCTACATGTTTGGCTTCTCACGTGGCCAAAACAACGTATGCAACTGCATTAAATTATCAACGCACGTTTATAGCAAACATTTACGAGAGTCGTTACGTAGCTCCAATTCTAGCTTCAAATGTTATAAATATGAAGAGTTAGGAAATAATAAATTAATAGAGGATTTCTTTCACAAAATCAGATGCATTTTCCAGCTTAAAGTAGAAAGGCTAAACTGGTCACTAAATCATATTATCTAAACCCCAGCGTTTACACAATCCACTTAAAAATTAGGTACTACCCATCAGGGTTGTTTGGCTATCAACAAGTCAAAGACCTGCAGGCCTGCACTTGGGTATTTGAGGGAGGCTGATGTTAATATATGTTTTGAAGCCTACTAATTAGAGCAGCTAACTGCTAATAACACTTAGTAATGAATTATTGCCACAAATTGTGAGTAATGTGTAAAAGAGCATTAATTTACCTTTCTCGTAATATTCTAATGTCGGAGCTGACGTCGTCCGGCGGGGCGGCCGACCAGGACTGCGCTCTGCGGCGCCCCGCGGCCGGCGGCGACACTCGGCGCCGCTCCCACATGCTGACCGCCACTTCGGAAGACTTCATCGAATCGGCGGCAGAACCCAACGTGTTGGTTGACGATCCTTTACCACTACGCATACCACCATCGTTTTTATCGGCACTTCTAGTTCGCTCTATTAATGGTGACCTCTCGTCAGGTTTGTTATCCATTTCGAAAACGTTCGTCTCGATTCGAGAGTGATCACACAATACCGGAAAGTGAATTTATGGAGCGTAAGAAATGTAATGGCAGGCAAATTGTAAACAAATCACGTTATCAGTGTCAATATACCGAGTGGCTAGGGTTGCACGCGGGCGCGTTGCTCGGCTGGCGCTGGCGTACCTATCAATACGTATCGATATCTTATCGCGTGTAAATAGGAGCCGTAAGTTTCCGAAAGAAGTGGAACACTTGTTGTATTCCAGTGTTGAGGAAACATTACACAAAACATTTGCGTTCTACCCACATTTTGATTCGATTTATAAAAACTATCGATTTTTTTGTCCTACATTTCAAAACATTGATAAAGCTTTTCCTTGGGTAACATAAATAACGTATGTATTTCCCATATAGAGGTATAGTAGACGTACACCCCGCTCAAATCAGAATTTTCTAAGGCAAAAATATTTTTTCAGTAATATCTAATTCTAGAATAAAAGAATAATGCTGAGGGCATTTTAAACAAATTCTACTATGTACCTACATAATAGAACCGGAAACTGATTAAACGAGTAGTCAATACCGAACGTCCAATTTGTGTTGCTCGTATTTCAGAAATACGAGTAGGTAGCATTTCTCATTTTGCACATATTGTCGAGTAATGAAAAAACCAGCCCTCGATTCGCTCCAAATACAAGTAGTCCAAATACGATAATCATCTCGACGTTAGACAACCCTGAGCTATATTAACATTAAGTTATTCGTAATTTAGTTAGGGTATTACATGCTTGTTAATTGGCATTAGCTGCATAAGTAACTAAAATAAAAATAGTTTCTATGTCGTCTCAAGGCAAGGTTGCATCCGGTGTGGGTACCTATTAGGGTGTGCAAACCGGTTAACCGGTTAACCGAAAAACCGGTTAACCGAGACTTTTTGGCCTCTGTTAAAAACCGGTTTTTATAGTCTCTAACCGGTTAATAACCGAAACTGTATTAATTTCTCAAAATTTGGAAAATTAGGCATTAAAAGGTTCAAAAATACGTAATTATTTAATGTTTTGTAATAATAAAGATTTATTCATTACGTTTCATTGACAACATTATTATCTGTAATGATTTTTTTTTAAAAATTAGTCCCGAGTCTACTCAATTATACCTACATTTTATACAATACAGTAGAGTCCGGTTAGTATATTACGACTCCGCATAGACCTAACGTCCAACCTCTTACAACGACATAAGCACAGGTATTTATTTGGTTTTCGTATGTGATAGTATGAAAGTACATCCGTTTATTACGACTCCGATTTTAACGACCAGCCGCTTTTTACGACACATTTTAATAAATAATAATAAATAAATAAATATTAGGGACACCTTATACACAGATCAACTTAGCCCCAAACTAAGCAAAGCTTGTACTATGGGTGCTAAGCGACGATATACATACTTAAATAGATAAATACATACTTATATACATAGAAAACATCCATGACTCAGGAACAAATATCTGTGCTCATCACACAAATAAATGCCCTTACCGGGATTCGAACCCAGGACCGCGGCTTAGCAGACAGGGTCACTACCGACTGAGCCAGACTGGTCGTCATTATACACAGAATCCGTCCGTCAAGTCCGATTGCAACGACGAGCGACAACGTTTTTAGTTTTACTAGTAAATTGAGGAGACAAAGCTACTTCCACCCAAGCACGGCCCCCTGTCTTGCCTACAACAAGTAGCAAAATTACATTGTGGCCACGTAACTTTTTGGAGTATTGCTTTTAAAATTTTAACAATTTGTTCGCTTCAGGACTAATCTTACCTCTATAAGCTAAATAGAACCCAATTTGTATTTTTCGATTGCGTATAAACTAGCTTTACTTACAAATGATGAGCAAGCACGCATACTAAAAAGGACTTTTCTAACTAAACAAGTCTCAATAGTATGACATCCGGTTAGTACGACGTAATATCAGCGGTCCCTTGAGCGTCGTTGTAACTGGAGTCTACCGTATATTTCAAACTATATTTTTTAAAAGAAAGGTAAAATGGAGATCTTGGTTTTCTTACATCAATTGCTTGTATTACTAGATTTACTAGGGGCTTTGGGAGCTGTAGACCTTCGCGACATGCCTAGAATACGCAACTGACGAATCACATTCAAACCACACAAGTCCTCAAAACCGGTTAATAACCGGTTAACCGGTTTTGAATGAAAAGTTTCGGTTATTAACCGGTTTTTTAAGTTAACCGGTTTTTGCATACCCTAGTACCTATCCTCTTGAGTCCTGGTGCACGCGTACGAACTTTTACAGGAATTAAAAAAATATATTGGGGACACCTTACACAGATCAACTTAGCCCCAAACTAAGCAAAGCTTGTACTATGGGTGCTAAGCGACGATATACATACTTAAATAGATAAATACATACATATATACATAGAAAACATCCATGACTCAGGAACAAATATCTGTGCTCATCGCACAAATAAATACCCTTACCGGGATTTGAACCCAGGACCGCGGCTTAGCAGGCAGGGTCACTACCGACTGAGCCAGACCGGTCATCAAAAAGAAAGTTATAAATTCAAAAGCACAAAAATTGGCCAGGAATCAACGAGGCTATATGCTGGTACCTTCGGCGCAGCTTCAGCAGTCGCCACAGGTGAATATTCGTTGATGGGTGTTGATGGTCGACCAAATGCTTCATACCGCTGGCTGGTTCCTTTGATAGTTATAACTCAGCCCGCCTATAATAGCACGAGTAAGTGCGTTTTCACATTATCCGATCCGATATCGGATGTCGGACCGATATCCCATACATTACACGCGCCATCTTGGATTTTTTCCATTGAAATCCTTCCGACATCCGATATCGGATCGGATAATGTGAAAACGGTCTAAAACAACGTATCCGGCCTATGTGGGGGGGCAATGTAGGGGTATATGTATTTCTCTCTACTTTAAAAAAGAAAACTAGTGTACTATGGACGAGATTCATTGACCAAGGGTTGGAAGTGGGAATCATTTTTTTTTTTGATTTTATGTTGCCCGGTCTAGCGGAGATGTTTTAAGAATGCTGATCATCGGTCCTGGCGGTTGGTTTTGCGTTTTTCCAGCGCAACTGTGAAGTTGTGCTGGTAAAACCAAGGGATGGTTACTGGTTTGTTGGTTCATTTGGCAGTGGGGAATTTTCCGAATGGTTCGGATGCCACACTGGTTTTAGTGTTGCGTGGGTTCGAAATAATATAAAATTCAAAATTTAAGGATGTTTTAGAGGGATGGTTTTTTTGGTATGGTTTTGTGAGGTTGTAAGTTTTGGCATTGCTTTTGGCAATATTTCGTAACCTGCGGCATCACAGGTTTACTTTTGTGTGTTTCTCCCATACTCGGTATGGTCGAGGTGTGTTCGTTTCTTTTCTTATTTTCATTTCTTTTGTGACACATTGTTAGTTTAGTCGCTGAGGACAGCGAGCGTTTTACCCTTGGTAAAACGCTACAGCAGGGAGAGGGGTATTGTGACATTGCACATTTTAGCTTAACAATTTAACAACGGCAGTTTTAAATTTGTCCCGAACGTAATTACTTTTTGCGCATAGCAAAGCCTTTATGTGATCTAGCAACTGGATCGATACTGGATGACAGTTCGATTATCCAATCAGAATCAGCTGTCAACAAAGGGTGTTGCCAGAATACAAATATGCACAAATTTTCAGAATATTTAATTATTTAGAATTAACAATTTAAATGTAATTAATAAATCAGAAAATAGTCACTTTATTGTTGGAAAATTATATGGAATTTTGTGCACTAGGATTTTCAGTTGGTTGAAATTTATTTCTGCAGAGGACTGCTGAGGTGGTCATTTTAGATGTTATCCCCAAGCCTCTCAAGGTCGTTAGGGCTCCTGAGATCATTTCCTGCACTTGCTAGCTGTCTCCGGTCCTGTTCAGGCCTCCAGTGCCTGCTTTTATTTATCGAGTTTCATCTTCGATCCAAAAAGTGATCAGATTGATGGAGTGCTGGCGGTCAATCCTTGTGTAGCCTAAGGGCATTCTGGAGGAATATTTTCCCACCATGAATTGTAAGTAGAATATTATGGGTGTATCAGGTTGATCACATTATTGATCCTTGCCTCAGTTTAATTTGACCACGTGTGTCTATTTCCAGTCTTCTGGTGGACTATGTGGAGGGAAGGGTCGTCAGAGCTGAGAAAATGAGCTCTCTCAAGTTCCAGCTGGTAAGGAAATCAGAATAGTAATTGTCCACATTTAATAGGTTAGACCACATTCACTTTTCTAATGATGTCTTGTTTTCCTTTTCAGCTGACTGGAAATTAAAACTATATTTACAATTACAATTACAACTAAATCTGTGTTTAGGTCTACTCCAGGTTATACTGGTTATACAGACATTCAAGTAATGTCTTCTTATAAAGGGGGCCGGTTTGTCCGGCAACTCCAATTTTACCACAAGCGTCGAATGGTGCGATAGCTTGCTTCCGGGGTCGAGCCTATCCAGGCGAAGAAGATGCTCTCAACTTGCTGATGCGTCGGTTGCGGTGGTGCTTCATTGTGTCACAGCGCCTGGGGCGACCAGCTTCAGCTCGCAGAAGGAGGGCTTACCCATTGTATTAGCGGTAACTTCTGGCTTGAAGGTTGGTGTCATTTTCTTTCTTCCTGGAAGGCAAGATTACTTAGTTTAGTTAAGAAGAATTCCTATTATCTATGTTGGCACTGGTAACTAGGGACTAACAGAACTTAGGAACGCTTGTAAATCATTTAGAATGGGTGTTGATGGTCGACCAAATGCTTCATACCGCTGGCTGGTTCCTTTGATAGTTATAACTCAGCCCGCCTATAATAGCACGAGTAAGTGCGTTTTCACATTATCCGATCCGATATCGGATGTCGGACCGATATCCCATACATTACACGCGCCATCTTGGATTTTTTCCATTGAAATCCTTCCGACATCCGATATCGGATCGGATAATGTGAAAACGGTCTAAAACAACGTATCCGGCCTATGTGGGGGGGCAATGTATGGGTATATGTATTTCTCTCTACTTTAAAAAAGAAAACTAGTGTACTATGGACGAGATTCATTGACCCGAGTGACAGTGTAGGTACTGGAAGGTCTACGGTGTAACTCAATTTGCATTTTGTAGATATATCCGGAAGTTCTCTACGGGTCGCAATTCTCAACCGATTCTTGTGAAATTTTGGAATCAGATTATATGATGTTTGGTCGATAATTTTTATGAAAAGATTCTAATGCGAGTGTCTTGATTGTGATAATGTTTTGAATTCACTTTTGCGTTTTCATGTCGCTAAGGTACACTGAGCTACTAGTATTTACCTACTACACAGAATTTTCGCGTTTTAAATTTCAGTAGCAGTGTGGGCTACGAGAGTTTTTACTTGACAACTTTATGTACTTATCCTTACTTAGTAATGATATTTAAATAGTTACCAGCACTAATATTATCTGCCATTGGTCTTGGGGTCTAATGATCCCGAATTTAGTATTAAAGTATATTTTTTGCGTTATACTTTCATCGCTATAGTGAGGGGTAAAGTATTTTACTTCTCGCGTGTTGAAATACTCGCCAAGTTCAGGATACTATTCACGATCCACTCGCTACCGCTCGTGGTTCAACTATATAATCCTTTCCCTTACTCGTTTTTCAATTCCGCACTCGACGTTAAAATACAACTTTGCACCCTTTTTTAACAAATACATATTATGTGACCTTTATTGTGACATTGGGCGGAAGTATGAATATTGCTAACGAGAGTAAGTTAAATCACGACGGCTTGCCGGAGAGTCCCGAGTTTGCAATATTATTAACGCCCCGAGTTTCAAATAATGTTTTTCATCACACTTGCAATATAAAAAATACCTATGTAAAAAGAAAATATACGGTACTAGAAATTTCACAACTCCCTAGAGAATACGATTTTTCAAAAACTCTCGCTCCGCCTGCGTGCAATTGCACATTAAATTTACTGTTACAGTGTGATGAAAATCAAATTGTTTTATGGAATACATTTGTAATCTTTTTATGTAATAGGGGCATTCCACGAGAATGTCGCTTACGAAATGCTTTTGCCTTGTATGGCAGCTATTTCAATAAAATCTGTAAAGCTCGAGAAAATACTGCAAATTTGTTAACCAAGTCATGAAAGGTTGTCAGACACAACATCTTAGCGTCTTCAGAAGTATTAGAAGAATTGTATTTCGTAAGCAAAATTCTTGTGGAATGCCCCAATATGGGTATTTGTATAAATAATACACTAAAATAAATGACGCCGATCAAAGAAAAAGTCTAGCGGCAAAGAGGATCGAGTATTAATAGAGCAAAGTAAAATGTGTAATCACAGTGCATAGACTGCCATCTCTCGACACAGGCTTGAAACTTTTGAACCTCAGTTTTGACAATTTGGCCCATATTGTTAGCTTGCTGTGTTAAAATATCAAATATTAATATTAGCGCCATCTAGCCGAGCGTTCCCCAAAGGTGTAACGCCATCTAGGCCACCGTACCTTTTTCTCTAGGACTTTGAGGTACGTTTTTTTCTTAGAATTTATCCGTCTATACGAAGTTACATGTCTTTGCTAGCGGTAATGACAGCGGTACACGTCTTACATTGTATTGGGACCGTGCGCGACGACACGCCACGTGACAGGTGACCATTATGGACAATATTGTCGCCGCTGTCAAGCGAGAAGTAAACATTGTGAAAAAATTAATGAAAGCTTGTGCTATTTTACTATATTAGACAAGTTTGGACGATGGTGGTTACAACATTATCGCCAATAACATTTAAATTGTTGTTTTCAGTGAGAAATTAACAAACTGGTGACTAAAACGGGGTTTCGTGCCATCGCTCACGAAATCATTTTCCAACCTAAGACGATGAATAAAGACAAGAAATTGGTGCTAGCTGTGCATTTTCTAGAGTTGAAGACTTTTTTCCACCATTTGTACCTATGTGCAATAAAGTATAAATAAATCATTGGCTTTTGAAATTGTTGATCAGTTCACTGCTATGCTATGTCATTTTCATAGGCTAACTATCATAGGTATTATAAATATAATTTTCACCACACCAACTGGTAAAGGCTTTCTTTGCTATTCAAAAACAGATAGCAAAATCGCATTTTATCCACAAAGGGGTAAAGTAATTTCATACAAATTTTAACTCCTTGTCTTAATCTGGGTGCTAGATTTTACCTATAAATGATGATTTTGAATCATAAATATTGAATAATTGATGGATTTGATTTATTTTGATGTTTTATAGTCGGTATTTTGTTCGTGTTGGTGTGGTGAAAAATGTTGTGTTTCACTCGGTGGCAAAGTTTGTTTAACCTTCGTGCCTTGATACCCTCGCAACGCTCAAGATTGCACTTTTTGAACCACTCGCTACGCTCGCGGTTCAATATTGGAATCTTTCGCTTGCTCAGATATCAATATTGGCACGTGCGGTTAAACAACTACTTTGCCCCCTTGTAAAACAAATAACTATTACAGGGTACAGGGTTTATTGTAAAATAAAAACAAACTAGCTATAATTTCAATTTTTCAATTTCAATTTATTTAATAAAATATAAAAATGTACCATTACAGGGGCCTTACCATGATCTCTTAACGCGATTCAGTTTAGGACCTAAACTGAACTGCGTCGCTATTTCCTACCACGACATTGTTATTGCGATCAAATTTCGACCGAGCGAGCGATAAGCGTCCCAGCCGTTTCATTCACTCATCTCAAGTGTATTTCGTACCATGACATGCCACTTGAGCCTAAACTGAATCGCAGGAATGTCAAATTTAGCGATTCATAAAAAGTTACTCACTTACCGCATTATTCTGAATCGCTTTGTTGTAACACTAGCGATACTAAATAGTTTTGTGTTTTTTTATAAGGAGTAGGAGATGGAAAATATAACTAAAGCTAGTTTCATCACCTGATTAATTTATTATTTTGGTTTTTCGATCCTTACCGATTCGATAATAAAATATAAAGTTTTATGATTTTGTTTAGTAATATTTACGGACCAACTATTCGAACTAACTACACGTTTTTACAATTTTAGAGTGCCCTATGATCTCGCAACTTTCGCAAAAACGCAAATCAAAAAGAGCGAGAAAAAGTCTGATCCTTTTTTAGTCGATATGCAAGGAGTCATGTTAACACTTACGACAAACTACTTATGCCTAGAACTAGGATGGCTAAGGAATCAACTAGGTCTAGCATAACTTAGCGATATACATTAAATTTAGACACGAGTGAGCTACCTACAAATACTAATGACTTACGTATTTGTTAAAATATCATTCAAACACTGCGAGTTCTATAGCCGAGCACAGCACTTCAAATACATAAATAAAAACTTTATTATTAATTACCTACTAGTCAAGGGCGCGATGTTCTAAACATAAGCTTTAACGAACTGTCATTAATGTCATTATATATATTTTTATCATTTATTTACAGTTTTGTTCAAAAAGACACGATATTTTACACAAAATCATTGTAATTATTGTGAATTTTACGTTTAAATATTTTAAATGTTTCTTTTTCCAGTTTCAAGAATAAAATAAAATTAAAAATTAGTAATCGTTCCTGGTTTTCGAACGATCAAACGTCACAAGGGGAAAACGAGATAGATTTATACGATTCCTATAGCGTCATCCTTTTCTTGTCAAAACGATTCAGTTGCGAACCAGAGACAATATCGGTCTTTCATTCACTTGTACGCGGTTCAGTTTCGACTCTGAACATTGGAGGTCATGGTAGCAAATTGAGACGCTCAGTTTAGGCACCTAAACTGAACTGCTCTGCGTTTGAATCGTTTTTAAAAAGATCGTGGTAAGGCTGCAGGAGACCTAAATCATTACATTTCTTAAAGTAAAGTACATACAGCTTATTTAACAAAATAACATTAATGATAAATACATTTAAATAGAATTCAGTACGACGAACATGTAAAATAATAATAATAAAAATAAAATAAAAGCACAGTAAATTAATATTAGGTCAGATTTTCGCATATCTTCAAACATTCACTCTCAACAACCGTCCAGCCATCCGCATTTCGAACAAAAGCACGAGCGCGTTCATCGCTCGGCAAACTGGCGAGTTGCGCCGCGAGACCGTGCGAGCGGGAAGGACCGCGAAGAGGCGCAGGCGGTCGGCGCGGAACCGTGCGCGCCCGTCCGGGACGAATAGGCGGCACGCCTCACCAACTAACTCAGGGCAGTCAAGACTACCTCGCAGGATACGGAGGACTGTCACCAGCTGGTCGAACAGTCTCCGTGTCGCCAGTGCGTTATATCCCAGCGTGCCCTGTAAGTAAGCTGTCGGATACATGAAAGGGTAGTATCCGTACAATTTCTTATAGAGAGTACGCAAAAAACACTTCTGAACCTTCTCGATCATCAATGCATAGGTTGTTTCGTATGGATTCCATACACACGCACTTGCTTCCAGTTTGGATCGTACAAGAGCAGTGTAAAGAATTTTAAACACTCCTACATGCGTAAACTCTTTGCAGTTGCGTGTAACAAACCCCAGGCGCTTGAAACCTTCCGTCACCAAAGATCGTATGTGGTCATGGAACGTAAGCCCAGGATCAAATACCACACCCAAGTCCTTCATAGAATGAGTGCGGGAGAGCGGCTCGCTATCAATGAAATAGGTCGCGGGTATTTCCTGCCTAGCTCGGGTGAAACTCATAATGTAACACTTGGCTACATTAAGATAGAGGCGGTTTTTAACACGCCATCGATGTATCGCATCCAGGTTACGTTGCATGTCCCGGCAGTCTATCGGGTCTCTGATATTTACCATAACTTTTATGTCATCAGCATATAACATCAGTTTACCAGAGACCAGACAGCCAGCCAGATCATTTACCATTATGGTAAAGAGAAAGGGGCCTAGCAAGGATCCTTGGCTAACACCTGATCTCGTAGGATACAGGTCAGAGTCGAAACAACCTAGCCGAACGAATTGTTTACGATCCTTCAGGTAGCTAGCAAACAGTTTTAGGAGTGATGGGTCGAAGCCCACCACTGACAGCTTCTCTAGGAGGATATCATTGTCGACTTGGTCAAACGCCTTCCTGAAATCAAGGTATACAACATCAACTTGGCATCCTTCATCCAGTTTTTCCGAGACGTGGTTTACGAGACTGAGCAGGTTTGTATTGACGGAGCGCCCTTTCCTGAACCCATGCTGCGCATCATTTAAATAAGGGTCAACTAAGGTGTACAATTTCGAGTGTAGGACACTCTCGAACACCTTAGCAAAAGAGCTCAGAATGGCAATGGGACGATAATTTTCGGCTCGCGACTTTTCACCTGACTTTCGAATCGGTGTCACTCTTTGAGGTTTTCCAACTAAGAGGGTAGGTGCCAGACTTAAGCGCCAGATTGAACACGTGGGCTAGAAGGCTCGCAAGTAGGGATTTAAAGGCCTTGATTATGAACGCGGGCACGTTATCAGGACCAAGCGCACAATTCGGTTTCAACTTATCAATTGCCAGACTCACCTCATACTCAGTAAAACCAGAGATACTTATAAGGTTTTGACTACCAGCAGCTCCCGCTGTTTCTGCACTTAGTTTTGGCTCACGGGAGAGAAACACAGTACTGAAATAGTCTGCAAACGCACCTGCTGCCGCTTGTCCACTAAACATACGGTCCCCATACGTAATATTGGACTCGAAACCGCCCTTGGTTCGCAAGTTCGATACGTGTTGCCAAAAGGATCTTGGATTAGTTTTCAGACGCTGCTGAATGTTACTGATGTAGACACCGTACGCGGCAGAAACTCTTTTTTTTATATCCGCCCTAAGCTGACTATACTGAGTATAAATATACGAGTCACCGGTAACTTTCCAGCGTTTATGCAAGTCAGCTTTCCTTTTTAGGTCCTTGATGACATCCGCGGAAAACCAGGTTGGGTACACTCTGCTGTTAGTCTTTCTACTACGACACTTTTTGGGAACGCATGCATCGAAACAGTTGTACAATAATTCATACAACCGCTCGACCGCCCCGTTCACGCACTTTTCAGCCAGCACAGGACTCCAATCAACCTTAGAGACTCGGTCGTATAACATAGGAAAATCCGCTTTGGAAAAGTTCCAGTCCGTGATCGGGTTGATGTTGCTAGGTTCAACCGTTATCGCTCCTCCAGGTTGCACCGGTGTAACAGTAATCTCGAGAGGGGGATGATAGACATCGGCATGCTCTACTAAGCCTTCAGATGCTGCGCATACACTCACAGCTCCTGAACATTCAGAAACAAGTACCACATCCAATTTACTTCCCTTACCATTAACTATGTCGTTATATTCAGCTAAATTACAAAATGTCAAAAAATAGTTATAATAATTATTTACATTTAAAGTAGCACTATTTAAATTGAGATCTCCCAAGACAATAGTATTGGTATTATTTGTTACAGTAGTACAATCTTCCACTTTACAAAACCACGTCATGTATTCAGAATCCCCAGCACTGGGTTTGATATAAACTACACATATTAAAAACTCAACACCATTCACCGCAATCGTAACTTTTAATTATAGTATACATTACAAAAACTTGTTTCATTTACTTGAAAATATTGAAGGTTTAGCAGATATCACATCAAATACCTATGTAATCATCAATGCGATGAAATAAGTTCTCAGGAATTTTATTTAAAATGTGATAAGCCTTCAGCGGATGGACTACTTCTGCTTTTATTGTTCTCGTGCTCCTTCGTCCGATTGAACAACATGAGCACACTTAAGGAAACAAATAAAATTATTTTGGAACATAACTGGGATTGGCTTCCACGTCGGCTTTTCTACCTCCAATAAAATTTGCACTATAAATTCAATTCAATACTTGTATCAAAAGATTACGCACTTTTAAGTAAAACTTCAGAGGTTGGACGACACTTTTCTTCTTACGGCAACTATTCACTTAAACGGTGGTTACGTTTCCACCACGGTCTTGGAAATAGCTAAAATTTAGTCGATATTTTTCTTGGAGTTATTACAATTCACCATAATAAATTTTACTAGGCCCATATTAAATTTATCTCAAAAACGCTATGTAAATGTTTACAGCAATATGGATTTGACAGCGTAAGTCAGCGACTAAGATGTCAATTTTGGCCGTAGTGAGCGCTGTGATCGTTTTAGCTACCCCCTCCATCCGCTTTGCACCCTGCCAATAACATAAAATGCGAATCAATAAATTGTATGTCACACCCATTTATGTTTATGGAGATAAGGATTCTAAATTTAAATTAATTAACACTACATAAGTTTATTAATTTTACTACTTACACCAAACAATATTATATTCTTTGATTTATATACGTATTTTAAAACCTGAGCGTTGCGATGACGTAAAAATAATACGATATTGTAGAAGGGCCTCTACGTATTGGCTTCGGCTCCGCGAATGCATCCCAAAGGTCCGGAATACCGAATGGTTTCCGTGATGGGATTGTACAGGGCGCGGTAAACTTTAGACCATTGGGTGCGGTGGTGGGGGCAAGTTCGCGCATCGTACACATACGAGCAAAAATACTACCTAATAAGAAAAATCGCTTGTGCACAGCACGGGAAGCATGGTCGCGCAATAGACGATAAAATAGCAGGCCGTCCCTATCGCACTATTTGTAAGTGCGATAGGGACGGCCTGATATTTTATCGTCTATCGCGCGACCATGCTTCCCGTGCATAAAAAGTCCATAAAAAGCCCTTTCGGAGATAACACGTTTTGTCATCTTCAAAAAAAGTTACCTGCACACTGCAAACTGTTTAATAAATTTGAACCTTATTGCTATCATGATAGTTGCTTTTTAACTACACTGAGACTTTGGCACGTGCTGTGGAAACGGGAGCTAACCGCGGCGAATAATAAGAAACAAAGGCCTTTCTTTAACAGATTAGGGCAAAACCGAAAAGCTCATCTCAGAAAATTCATACTATAAGCACGCACTATAGTCGATAATTTAAGTGCAAACTCTTTCCAGTGCGTTAATATATTTGGGTGAATCAACTTTTTCTTGCCTGCTATTTTTTTTTTATTATTATAAATGGGCTTACTCTTGACCACAGACTATTATTATTAGGCTATTGCCATGGTTACGATCCCCTGAGTCACGCTGGCTTTATGCTAAATTATGCTACTGAAATTATGCAAGCATGCATGTAGGTAGTCCATGTTTGTTGGTGGCAAATTAAGGAAACGCCTTGTTAACACCATAAAAATGCATTTTTGCAGGGGATCGTAACCATAGCAATAACAGACAAGAAAAACCGGCCAAGGGCGTGTCGGGCCACGCTCAGTGTAGGGTTCCGTAGTTTTTCGTATTTTTCTCAAAAACTACTGAACCTATCAAGTTCAAAACAATTTTCCTAGAAAGTCTTTACAAAGTTCTACTTTGGTGATTTTTTTCGTATTTTTTAAACATATGGTTCAAAAGTTAGAGGGGGGGGGACGCACTTTTTTTCCTTTAAGAGCGATTATTTCCGAAACTATTAATATTATCAAAAAATGATTTTAGTAAACCCTTATTCATTTTTAAATACCTATCCAACAATATATCACACGTTGGGGTTGGAATGAAAAAAAATATCAGCCCCCACTTTGCATGTAGGGGGGGTACCCTAATAAAACATTTTTTCCCATTTTTTATTTTTGCACTTTGTTGGCGTGATTGATATACATATTGGTACCAAATTTTAGCTTTCTAGTGCTTACGGTTACTGAGATTATCCGCGGACGGACGGACGGACGGACGGACGGACGGACGGACGGACAGACAGACATGGCGAAACTATAAGGGTTCCTAGTTGACTACGGAACCCTAAAAAGTTGATTCACCCATTTTATACTGACAACATAAAGTTCTTGTCCTTGAACAAAAAAGTACCACTTAGATCCCCCTAACAGGGAAGAAAAGGCCCCTTTCCAAAAAGATGACGTGAAAATGTTTGGGGCGATGGGGCTTTCACAATCGCTGCTAATTTATCTTGGCATGGCTAAAACTATCTTCTCGATTTAATCAGTAGGTACGCAAACTTCCTGGATATAGGTAAATAGATAAGTATCCATACTAATATTATAAATGGGAAAGTGTGTGTGTCTGTTTGTTTGTCCGTCTTTCACGGCAAAACGGAGCGACGAATTGACGTGATTTTTAAATAGAGATAGTTTAAGGGATAAAGAGTGACATAGGCTACTTTTGGCCTCTTTATAACCCCCCCACTTCCCTAAAATGGGAGATGAAAGTTCGTATGGATCATTCCGCAATTTGCGAGCGAAGCCACGGGTAAAAGCTAGTAGGGTATAATATAATAATACTTGCCTACCTAAAAAAAAGACTTCTAAAATTCTGGGGATGCAATAAAACAATTTACTTCGAAGTAAAATCATTTATTAAATAACGCGTTTAAAACTTGATTACCTACATTGGTAATTAAATTCACAACAGTATAAAAAAGTATACAGAATATGACGTTAGCACGGCCACGAACTTTCATTGTTAAACTTTTAGGGTTTCAGTTATTTATAACTTATTTGTAAGTTACACTTACTCTCACTCAGTTATTTATAACTTATTTATAACCCCTACGCAAAAGGATAGAAGTTACAGGTTTGACGACAAGGGGCCCATTTCTCAAATCTGAAAGTTACAAGTGGAATCTCTTTCCAACTTGTCATATTAGACATTGACAACCACTTGTAAATTGTAACTTGTAGCTTCGAGAAATGGGCCCAAGGTCGGCCAGTCTGTGTCTATCCATTGTAGCTCTTGCGAATGGCCCAATTTGGATACATTTTATAAGGTCCGCGAGTTTGCTTGCGGTTGTTCTTGAGTAAATTTGAACGATACATGAAAAGGTAAGGAAGACAATCAACACTTTTACCAAATAACGCAACGCTTTTTAGTATAGTAGGTACCTATATGTTTTAAGAGATTTGCGTAAATATTTCAAATTATATAGGTACCACCCAATAGGAAGCTAATACTATACAGCATACGGTACTAGATTTAATTATCAATATTAAATAAGCGTCGAACTGGTGTCCAGGATTTCGGAGAATTTCAGGTTTATTAGATGGTCTACCAAACCTTGGCACTATTGTTATTGTACGATTTATAAAGTTATACATGTGTAAAATCTGAGTATTACCAAATAACCCCAAACAGCCCAATAAAAGTCCTTGACTCTACAACGTCGTAATGCAATTTAGCTTCGAAACCATTCGATAACGTTTTCAGAACTATGGCTGATGATAGTGATGATGCTGACTTGAAACGTTGCATCACAAGAATCCTACACATCAAAACAACTAATTAAATTGAGTATGAGCGCAAGTTATTCAAATAAGAAGAACTTAATAAGTAATGGTGCCGAAGCTTTTGTTGAAGAAAATACACTGTGTCAATTACTTACGGGTGTTACAGATTAGCTATGTTTACGCGCGTTACTTTCCATACATTTGATCTACGCGCGCTATAACATTATACTGACACCGCCCTAAATGTCTCGGCGAATCAACTTTTTCATAGCTGCTAGTTGTCATGGTTACGTACAATCGCCTGGGTCATTTTTCGATATCCCCGTCTTATGAATTAAAATTACCAAATATTTACACAGACAGAATAACATAACAACCCAAAAAAGTTGATCCGGACATCAGTAACATAATTAAACAAGGTAAATAAATGCAAACAGAAATATCCTTAAATTACTAAAAAGAAACAAGAAAGATTGCAGAAATTTCTTGAGTGATTTGTAATATGTATGTGACTTTCCATAGGCTCCATAGAGAAGGGTTCATAATATTCTTATGCAATCTATGGAGGCATAGGCTTCTTTTAGGTGTGGGACGCCACATGTCTTGGGATTCATGTAGAAGGTTAGTATGGCGACAAGCAGTTTTACTGATAGTTTTAGAACGAGTAGCAAACAGAGGAACTGGCAATGCAACACATCGAACTTAGTTCGCTGTAGGTCCTGACGTTTTCTCGTGCGTAATTCCCAAACAACGTGATTGTTCTCATTGCCCATAACTTCAATATTGTAGGTCATTTGTGATAACCCAATAAACAGCATTATTATGAAATTTCATTAAACGATGTCGCCAAACGATTTATAGTTTAATCAACAAATCATAATTCTTATACAACCACATATTTTTAAACAACATCGTAAGGCACGTATTGCACTTCAATAATAGGTGATGCAAATCATAATGAAAAATGTTACCTATTTATTTTGTCAATAAATACTACAGGTCTATTCACAAGAGCTAGCACGAATGGAACGAATGATCGAATGAAAATGTATATACGACTGCTCGCGGCTTCGCTCGCGTTGAATTCGAAAATGCTTCATACTAACTTCCACTCCCCGTTTTAGGGAAGTGGAGAAAGAGACAAATAGTAGCCTATGTCACTCTCCATCCGTTCAACTATCTCCACTTAAAAAATCACGTCAATTCGAGTGACGACCGTGAAAGACAGACAAACAAACAGACTCAGACTTTCCCATTTATAATATTGGTATGGATATGTGTGACAGATTATCCCATAAAATGGCGGATATAGTTACGATTGCATGGCGATACAGATGTCAATAATGCAATCAAAGTTTGTTTATTCCATTCGTGCCAGATTTCATGCAACGACCTTGTTAAACACTGATGTTGCATGTCCATGACAGAATACCACAGAAAAAGAAAACATCTATTGTTTTTATTTTACTTTACATTTGTTTTTTCTTCATAGCAAACAATGAGGCACACTGACATTTTATTCCGTCAGGCGGCGCCTGTGCACGTGCCTAGGCATGTCACTGTCATTCGTATGTGAGAGAGAGAAAGAAAATATCATCTTCTCGCTGTCACGTATGAAATTTTTTATCTGTGCAATGGACTAATAGGGTGGCGCCACCTGTCATAACATAATTTGAGTGTGCCTCCTCATTGTGTATAGAATCTTGCCGCGATCATGCGTGGACCCCAAATCACATAGGGATTTTTGCACAAAAGAAAACGGTAAAAAAAGCTGATTAAATAAAATAAGTAACTTATATTAGTCATACTATAATTATAAATATACGACTACTTCGTATTTTTATTTTAACAGTGTTCATTTCTCAGCATACTGCCATATGATCACAGAACTAAATCAAGATTGATTTAGTTCTGTGCATATGATTATAGCAAGACATCGAATGTAGAGTGAACTGCGAAAGTGCATACACACCTTATGAATGAATTCCGTTACAATTTTACAAAGCATTTTTGCAGTTGTGTGTACCTGTGTTTGTAGTTGTACTACTGATTAGATTGTTATTAATGATAATTATATTCTATTTAAGAATAATATTTAGGTATTATAGGTACACGTTTAACTATTCATATAGCTTTCAAGGATATCTGTTCTAGTTTAGGTCGTTAAAGACATTACATCACATACAAGTAACTACAATAAATATATATTTATTCCCTTTCAATGTAAATATTCATCATATATTTAAATATCATATTTAGTATGTATACTAACAATAATATGTAAACAGTGTAACAGCAGCAGTAATATTGAACCAAACATTCAGAAGTAAAAGATTAATTTGAAGTATCTATGTTAACAAGTTTGAAAGAAAGATTGTGGCTAGTCGTAGGACATCAGAAGAGCATTTTTAACACTTTCGAAGAGGAAGTCAGGCAGACAGGAGGCATTCTTGATTGTTCGTGATGTAAGACACAGATCTTCATAAGTTCATATTGGCGACACGATTAAATATTTCTATAAATTGTCTGATTTAGGCGTTAGATTTTACAAATACTTAAGGAGTTTAATTTTAATGATAAAAACATGAAAACGTAAACAATACATATGTCAACAAAAATACGTCAAATAAAGTTGTTTAACAACGGGATCGCAACAAACAGCAATAAATATTAACGAGCGACTAGCAAGAGACACGTCGCTATCAGTAAACGCAACGCACGAGCACTACGGCGTTTCGATATTAGTTGTACTTAGTATCTGGAAGCATACGGAGAGTAGAAGTAGAAGGGCGAATCAATTTTTTGACCAACTCAAATCTGTCCGCACATTCTTAACATTGTAAAATTACACGCTGAAATAATGAATTTAAAACCCCTGAAAATTAGTTAGATCCAATAAACTGAATCTTTGTTCATTAGAAGTTCGATTTCTTGGTAACTCGAAAGACATTTTGAGTAATGCCAGAGAGAGCAAAAATGTCGGTCAAAAAGTAGATTCGCCCAGAAGTGGGTACTAACGGGGGCAGGCGCCGCGCGATCATAACCGGAGCTGAGCCAACTCCTTGAGCAACGCTGCCTCGGTCTCTATCTTGGCCTTCTGGTTGATCTCGAGAGGTTTGCCTGCGGCTTTCTGTTGCTTCAGCTTCTCAATGTCACTCAGTTTCTGAAATATTGCACAAGGGACGATTATTTCCGAAATAAATCTAGTAGATGTACAATGACATATGTTTTAGCCCTGACGCGACCCGCTGACTATCACTTTGCCGGAGAGCTACGATATGACAGTTATTTGGCACTTTATGTTTTTACTTCTAACTGACAGGTCCCTACCTTCTGGCGAACTGACTCATTGAGCCCTTTAAGAACATGTTACGATAAGATACATTCATAATTTAGACACATAAAACAGACAGGACTAAAGAAAACCTAAAAGTATCAGGAACTGAGCAAACTTCTAATCCAGTAGCGGCTAATATTAAGAACGTTCAAAAGTTATTTAAAATGCAAACTGCTACTACGGAATCTGCTTGAAGAATGAGTAGTAAAACCAACCTTATTAATATTCTTAATTTTCTTGTCCTTCTCCGGGTCGCCGGTGGAGACGAAGGCCGGGCGTGCGGACGCGACGCCCTCGGCGGGCGGCGGTGCTTCGCTGGACGCCTTCTCTTCCGCGTTACGCACTTTGCGGGCTTCGCGCTTCTGCTTCTGTTTTAGAGCTTGCTTCGATGGAGCCGCTGTGGTCATATAAGAACATTTTCGAGTAAGCACAATAGTACATTACATCAGAGGCCGGGAAAATGAGGATTCCCGGCCAAGTGGGTATAAGTATCCAGGTCACACAAAAATTAAAAAAAAGTGACATGACAGTACTGACAGCTTACTTAAAAAAGTTACTTTGCAGGCCTAGGCCTAAAAAATAATATGAAATCCCTTTACAGTCCTCTCGAATTGTTGCGCCCAAAAAGCGATACTTCCCAGCCCATTTTAAGGAACGTAAAGACAATTTTTCATTGCATGTTTGAGAAAAACTTTTATACATGATAGGTAGAAAATGGTCTCCCACAAATTAGAACTCCTCAAACTTTTCCTAAATTGGCACTAACTGTAATCGTAAACGTTGGTTAGTTACGTTTACGACTAATTTTAGTAATTTTTACAACTTGTGCTAATGCAAGTTTCACTGTTATATTATTAGGTGAGTAACTATTAAATGATTAACGGTGCAACTCACCGAGCGAGAATTTAAAGTGTTATATTACATTCTTTGTGTAGATATGCTACGTACGTACATCCGTTTTTGTGATTATACTGATTATCATGGAAACATATCTCGCAATTAATATCGCAAGTAACATACACGTAAGTAATACAAGCTGTCGTTTCGAACGAGCAAAGAGTTCGGAATATCGGGATTGTACTACATAAGATTTTTTAAGAACATTAGTGAATCGCCTACATTTACACATAAATAGCTACAGGCCCCAGTACTGGTAAACAAAACAAAGGTCCGTTCGAAATGCATATAATGGTTCTCGGTTCATATTTGACTAAAATTTGACATGGGGATGGGTTTATGTCATACATAAAGAACCAAGCAGAAATAATTTTAATTTTATGCATATTAAAAAATAACTACATAATTAATTTGTTGTTATGAAGTAACAACCTACATATGAAAATAATAATTATGTCGTAGGTACACGTATTCCGCTATAATAAGTATTTTTATGGCTAGATAAATTCAATTTATAACTAAAGTCAGTTCAACCTTACTTGTCCAATATAGTAAACAAACGAAACGTCAAATATGGTCAAAGACAATTACTAGTGATTGGAAGTGTCGGTAAAATTATGTATTAACGATAATTTCGCTGCTGACGTTATCAGAGGATTTTCAATTTTACGTCACACAATATCGATGTTAAAACCAAAATTTATTTTTCGTCACATTTGCAATAATCCTGTGAAAAAAGCTTGTCTCACTTTCGCTTTCTTCAGAAACATGATTAAAATCGGATCATGGCTCTCGGAGTCATCGGTGAACATAAGTACATAAAACATAAATACGAAACTGAATACAGAACCTCCTCCTTCTAGGTAAAGAAGTCGGTTAAAAATCTGATACCTACACTATTGTAGTTAATATCAACGCATGTTTTCCAAGCTATACAAACTCAAACGTTAATATCGATCATTTACAACGATAAGTTGTCATCGCAACATGGACAATCTAGACTTCGTAATGTCAGGAGTTTTTTTTATGTCATCCGTTGGTAATTACAATTATTGATGAAAATCGTTTTAGAAATGATATGATTCAGTGGTTTTTTGATTGATTTCAATACTTTGTGAGTTTATTTAAGTGTATAATAACATTTTAAGTGATGGTTAATGTGTAATTCCAGAGAAAATTGAGATAATGTTTTCCAGCAGTGTTTGTTTACATGACTGGACAAGTAAGGCTGAACTGAGTGTAAGTTGTATGAAGTCTCGGCCGAATAGTTTCGGCCGGCCGTCCATAGTCTCCGTTAGACCTTACTATTTTCATTGTGAGTTGTGAACGAAAAGAAAATACAATATAGTGTTTACCGTTAACATCTTCCCCAGGGCGATGTGGCTTCTCATGCTCGTGCAGCGTGAATGTGGAGGGCCTGTTGCGCGCGCCGGGCGGGCGGTAGGCGGCGGCGGGCGCGGGCGCGGCGGCGGCGATGCCGCGCGGCGCCGTGCGGGACAGCTCGCTCTTCGGGTATGAGCCCGGCTGCCAGCCGATGGACAGCAGGTTCTCTTTCTCTACGCATGCGCGCTGGTGCATTAGCACGCCGGTGTAGTGCCAGATCTTGTACCTGAAATATACACGTTATATTTTGAATTTAACAGTGCAAAAAAATTGGGTTTTTTATTTTTGTCTCCCATTATACCAATAATTAACTGAAACTACTTAACATTCGTAATGTACAGCCGCTGCTCGCCTAAAGTGCTTAGACCAATATCGTGACCGACAGTCAGTGGTGTCTTACCCGCTGCGTGAGCCTCGGGTAGGTGGTGGCGGTGAGAAAGGTCTCGCCGCGCGCGTCCCACTGCAGGCTGGTGGTGTCGGGCGCGGCGCACTTTCCGAGCCGCTTGAAGCGCTCACCGAGTCTCCCGTCCCTATGTTGTATAACCCGTCTAACAGCACACGTGTGGCAGTCTTACCCGTTGCCCTGCGTGAGCCGCGGGTAGGTGGTGGCTGTGAGAAAGGTCTCGCCGCGCGCGTCCCACTGCAGGCTGGTGGTGTCGGGCGCGGCGCACTTTCCGAGCCGCTTGAAGCGCTCACCGAGTCTCCCGTCCCTATGTTGTACAACCCGTCTAACAGCACACGTGTGGCAGTCTTACCCGTTGCCCTGCGTGAGCCGCGGGTAGGTGGTGGCTGTGAGGAAGGTCTCGCCGCGCGGGTCCCACTGCAGGCTGGTGGTGTCGGGCGCGGCGCACTTGCCGAGCCGCTTGAAGCGCTCACCGAGTCTACCGTCCCTATGTTGTACAACACGTCTAACAGCACACGTGTGGCAGTCTTACCCGTTGCCCTGCGTGAGCCGCGGGTAGGTGGTGGCTGTGAGGAAGGTCTCGCCGCGCGGGTCCCACTGCAGGCTGGTGGTGTCGGGCGCGGCGCACTTGCCGAGCCGCTTGAAGCCGCGCGGGTCCCACACCTCCACGTGGCCTGTGCCGATGTTACCGAACCCACCCAGCAGGACATGTGTGAATGAGTTAAAGGTACTACTTATTCAATAGAATAGCTACAAATCCCGAGCTTCACATCGTAGTTATACCGGTTTATAATAGAGGGTTTGAATGAAAACTAGTCTTAAAAGTGAAATTTTGAAGGTTAACTGTGGCAGGTTATTTAGATCCCGAGCTTAACAATGTTTATGTACTTAAGCCTTCAGGGCGTGTAGTTTAATGCTAAATTGTTCGCGCGCGAACAAAATGTTAATCAAATTGAACAAAAAGCGACTGAGCCATTGGCGCCGCAATCGTTACTACTGACAGCTTCGCTCGGCGCTTACTTTTTTTTTAGCAAAAGGACCTCTTAGCCAGATGCACAAACTTACTACTCGTAAGGCCGTTTTCACATTATCTGATCCGATATCGGATGTCGGACCGACATCCTACACCCGATAAACGCTTCCGATAGTGTCGGATGTCGGTCCGATAAAACGCATTTGTTCCAAATCAATGAAGTATGATTTTGTATCACAAAATATTTAAAAAATGTTTTATATTTAATAATTATAAGCACTATATCCTAAATATTATATTGTAAAATTAAAATAACGAGCATAAAAAATACTCAGAGTGTCAGGCAAAATAAATAATTTTACATTCAACTATATCTACTAAAAGATGAAAAAACTAGTATCCGCAATTCGGACCGATGCATTACAACCTTTTTTTCCATGGAAATTGTCAACTATTTTGAATTTCGATCATTAGCAGCTAGACGCCATTTTTGTCACGCATACTACTACAAACGTATACATACATTATATACGCACACAAACAAATATTATCGGCCGACAACTGGCGGGGGCTCCGGCATGCCAAAAAATGTCGGAAGCGTCCTGCCGATATCGGCAGTTCGATGGTGCCTCGGACAAAAATGTTGTAGGAAAGTGCCATCGGCATTAAATCCGCAATTTTTGCGTTTTATATCGTTTTTTAGTAATAGTGATCTATTAAATACATAAATGAAGACCTGGAAGCGCATAAATCTTACATTTTACATCCTTCCTACATCCGATATCGGATCGGATAATGTGAAAATGGCCTAAGATGCGCTCTTATTAACTAACAATGGAGATATCTTTAAACGTTTACCCGCTTGACTAGGCACTAAACAATAAACTAAGACGCCTGCAAATACGGAAAATTCAACTTAACAATTAGAAAAAAATAAAAAGGATATGATTCCCGTCAGGAGCATAATAGATGGTGTTCCAGGCTCCCGTGCCGAACTCGAAGAGGGGGTCACACTTGGCGTTGAAGAGCGTAGCTTTGGCCGGCGCGTGCCCGTACACTGCCAGCCACTCGTTCCAGTTGCCGGGGTTCCACGCGATCGCGTGGATCGGACCCTCCTTGTCTGGAAATATACACTAGCGTCTAGATGTTCAGTTGAGGCACATACAGGGGCCCATTTCTCGAAGCTACAAGTTACAATTTACAAGTGGTTGTCAATGTCTAATATGACAAGTTGGAAAGAGACTTGCGCTTGTAACTTGTAACTTTCAGTTTTGAGAAATGTGTAGATGCCCCTGTAGTGCCAAATGTTTATCACGCAAACTCACGAACGTGTCATGCTATGTATTTCAATCAGTCCCAGTACAAGGCGTACTAACACTGACTGAACTTGCACGGCAAATATGACGGAAAACTATTATGCACTACATCTGTACGTAACGAACCAATACTTTTTTAAATCGTCGATAAACACAGTGCCATCTGGTGAGCTAGACATCCATCGAAAAATCGTTTGCGCTGCGGGTTATAATTAGGTAAAAGTGCAATGTTGTAAGTGTTATAAGTTTTTAATATTCATACTTAGTTTACTTTCTTGTACATTTCCCTAAAACTAAACCTAAAAGTACATACTAAAAAAAAAAAAAAACACACACACACACACACCTACAACTCAAAAACACCCTGCAAGTCGCCACCAACAAATCCCTAATGTATCAAGAAAACTAACGAAACAAGACAAATGTGCACACACGACATACCTACGATAGCACAACTGCTTATTTCTGACCTTATTTTCTTCTTGGTGACATGACCATAATATACTTCAGTTTACAAATTGGTGCGCTACAGTGTTTTATAATACGAAAGCATATCTACTCACTAAAGACCATGTTGCCCGCATTTCCCTTTACGTCACCGTATGAGAGTGACTGTTTTCCGTAGTACGAACCACCTGTTTTGTCCACCTAAAATGTAACGAATTAATTTGAAAACATGATTTATGAACACAAGTATTGCAGAATTTGTATTATTTAAATGTATATGACATTCTTGGATATGTGTAACTAAGCTCACTTCTACAGAATCAACGCCGACTTACGTCAGTTTGCGTCAACGTGAAGATGTTGGTGCCGCGGCGATTCCAGTAGAACGCGGCTTTATCTGCCTGGAAACAAGTCCTGCTCACCAAAGCCTTCTCTAATTCAAAGTTTGGGTATTGAAGCACTTTCCAAACTGAAGGTTGCCCTGATTTTCCTGTAAAAATAGGTTATAATTTAACACATATCTTCATATCTTCCCAATAGGAGGTCTAATTTGCGTGCTACTAATAAATCTCATTTGTAAACTGAAAGAGCTGGCTTATTATTGTATTGTATTGAGAGAGTTTATTTCAAAGAATATGTGATGTTCTTAAGTGAAAGGTATCACAACATCGCTCAGAGTAACGATGAAATTTACTTGTACAGCATATTTATTGACAGGTCAAAGTGTCAAATTCGAAATAGAGAAAAAAACTTTGATGTTTTACCCAGTGTAAATATTGAAAAGTAATAAGTCGGAGCCGCGCTTGGGGCAATGCTGAAACAGTTGAGCTTCTCTGCATTAATAGTGTGGCTGTAGCGTTCGAAGTTGCCATCTTCATAAATCAGTACTCGATTCCCGGCTTGTATGGCAAATATCTTTTCGTCTGCTGACCACTTTGGTTCCCTAAGAAAAGTAATAAGAGTATTGAGATTAAGAAACACCGTTTGATAGGATGTAATGAGTATTCTTTAATACTTATTATTTAATACTCATTAAAGACATAATTAAATAAATAAAAAGAACACTTACCACCCACTTTGTAGTTTCTGTGTAAAAGATGCAACTATAGCTTTCTTTGCAATGTTATAAACATGCAAGTTTGGTTTTCCCTACAATCAAAACAATTTCATAAATAGTAGAAACCTCCAATTATCAATCATGTAGTATAGAGATACACATGTTCTTCACAATCCTTTACCATCTTATTTTTAGTCTGTCTCAGAATAAAAAGGTTTTTTAAGTGACAGTATTACTTTTCAGAAATCCATGTTATTCACAATATTTAAACAGTTGAGTTTTCTTTAATCTTTTATTTTAGTGCAGTATTTTTACTACATACATATAACAATATAGTTATGGAGAATGGCTCTAATTTCCAGTAACTCAAATTTCCCACCAAAGTGGTACCTCCATCTCAGCAACAGTGCCGGACTATTTAGGTTGCTCTGTACAGCTGTAAGCTACATGCAAAACATATCTTTGTTACTATCAATTAATTAGCAAGGATTACTTACTTGAGGATTATCTTTATTCATGAGAAACATTTCCCAAGCCATGAAGTAGCTGTCCAGAGGGGAAAACAACATATCCTTGATATTTCCCTCCACCGCTCCTACTACAGACCAGTCTGAACATTTCACTATTTCAGCTCTGCAATCATTTAATCATAAAGTAAATATACACAGCAACTTGAGAAGATGTAAAACAACAAGCAGTCCTATCAATAGACAACCTTTAGGTTGCAGCACTTTATAACTTTTAGCAATGTCAGGAAGTGTAAAAAATACTACACATAAAAAACATACATATAATTTATGATACAAATTACACTTAATGTATGATACAATTTGAAGTTTATTAACAATTGAAAATACAGACCTTTTATCAGTGCGGTAAGCCAGGTAGCCGCCTTTAGGGCTGAATATGAGGCTGCGAATGTTGGTTGTAGTTTCATCGCGAAGAGTTTTTTCAGCATATGGCTCTTTAAATTCCACTAAGAATATATTTTTGTTTGTTAAACCTGAAAAAGAAACTAACTCACTAACTCGAAAAACAATTATACTAGTACCTTTTAAAGCATAATATGCTCAGGTTATTTTTTAAAGTAGTCATGCTGTAAACTTCCAACCGGACATAAAATTCTCTTCTAAAACATTTCGACAAGATTATATTTTAACATGTACCTGCAATATTAGGTAAGGTGCCCATTCTAAAATACCTCTACTTAAGGAGTAAAATATACAAAACCAAATTAAGTAACGAAATCGAACTTAAAGGTTATCTTACTGTAACATATTCTTAATTTATATTTTAGTTCATTTCGTTGCAGAAATGCAGGCAGATTTTGACATTGACATGACACTGACAGTATCATAGACAAATTTCTTTTTTTTTTTGAGCTATTAGATTACAGAAAAAAATAGCTGGCTATAATTCATAATCTTAAAAAAGACTTGTATGAAATCTGTCAGATCAATCTGAAAATTCATAATCTTAAAAAATAAGAGTGTGTGTGGACAGTAGCGAAATTTTATGGAACTCCGTGCACCCGATCTGATATTTGTAAATTTATGATTTTTTCAGATTATGAATTTTAAGACTGTCTGTTGCCGGCCCTAAAATTCATAATCTTAAAAAAGATTTTAATGCAACCTGTCAGTTCAAACTGACAGCATTTTCAGATCGAACAGCATTTTCAGATTGAACTGACAGATTGCATACAAGTCTTATTTTAAGATTATGACATAATCTATTTATTTTTAAGACTGTCTTTGCCGTGCCTTACAAAAATCAGATCGAGTGCACGGAGTTCCATACAATTTCACGACTTTTTTTAAGACTATGAATTTTCAGATTAATCTGAGAAATTGCATACAAGTATTTTTCAGACTGAATTGAATCAGCATGAATTTTTCAGACTGTCTTAAGGCCGGCAACAGACAGTCTTAATTTTCATAATCGTAAAAAATCATAATGTTATAAAATAAGATTGACTGCCTTGCCATACACAGTGTACGGATTCCCATACAATTTCGCAACTGTCCACACACAGTTTTTTAAGATTATGATTTAATTCAGATTGATCTGACAGATTGCGAATAATTTGAATTTTAAGAATGTGTGTGGCAAGGCAGTCAATCTTATTTTATAAGATTATGATTTTTTAAGATTATGAATTTTTAAGACTGTCTGTGGGAAGCCTAAGGCTCCCCACAGACAGTCTTAAAAATTCATAATCTTAAAAAAAACTTGTATGCAAATTGACAGTTCAAACTGTCAGTCAATCTGTCAGTGTCAGTTTGAACTGTCAATTTGCATACAAGTTTTTTTTAAGATTATGAATTTTTAAGACTGTCTGTGGGGAGCATAAGACTACTTCAAAGAGTAGTATAATTTGACTATATTTATACTTCCGTTTTCTGACAAAGTGGGTGCGTCTGAGTATACCATCAGACTAATGCTATTTTATTTTTCGTGTGGTAACATTAAGAGTAATCAATAAGTCAAATACTAAAAATGGCGTCGTGTAGCGCTCAAACTGCTTTTTAGTCATGACATATACTAATTATTGATTTAGAGCGTGATTCTTAAACATATAAAGTTCTAATACAGCTTATATAATAATGAAATGAAATCTGTCTAGGCTGTTTACTAATTCAATGTTCTCAAGCAAACAACATATACTAATTATTGATTTAACGTGATTCTTAAACTCTAATACCTTATATAATAATAAAATGAAACCTGTCTAGGCTGTTTACTAATTCAATGTTCTCAAGCAAACAACATCTTCGGAAACGTACTCCCGAAAATGGTACTGACCGAGAAGAGTTTTTATCATTGTTAGTGGACGAGTATTTGAATTCTAATTCGTATGGTAAATAATCTGTCCGTTTATGGTCTCTTTCTATACATGCAATATTTAACACATATAATTTTTCTTATATATAATTTTCAGATGCGAAGTGCCAAGTGTTAGCTAATTTGGCTAATTTTGGGTACGATCCTGTGAATTATGATTACATCCGACGAGTTGGTGTCCTGGATATTTTTCTGTATGTTTTGAAGAATGAATCTGACATAACTTTGCTTCACTTCGCCTGTGCAGGAATTTGCAACTTGTGCATAGGTAAATATCAAAACGAATATGTGAACCTCTTATTATTATGCCTTTCATCTTTACCAAGGTCATTAATATTAAGACTATCTGCAAAAAGCTTTGTGTTTATCTTTTGATCCAGAGATTTCAGTGACAGGGATCTACTTAAAACGTATTTGGTATGTGTACTGCAGTTTGTCGTGTCCTGATATAGTTGCAATCATAAGTCTGTGTGGCTCTACAATTCATTAAATTTTTAATGACTGATGTAAGTGGTTGGGATCCCACAGCCTAGCTGTTAGATGCTGTATTTCGGGTTTTGTGGATAAGGTAACTACAAAATTTACTTAGAAATAACATTAACTTGTTTACCCTACAATATATGTGTATAAGGTCAGTGTCCATAAGGTAGTGAAGTTGTATATTCAGAACATACACCATACACCAGATGATTTGAGACGAGTCCCTCAAAGCCACATAACCTGAATGTGTGGGTCAGTAGACTGTCTCGGCCACCTTAGATTTTCTGTGTTCATTGGATTACTAGAGAACATTACAAAACGAAAACTTCTGAATAGGGAATAAGTTATTCTATTAAGAATAGATACCTATTTTTATATTTCAACTAACTCCATGAGATCAGCCTTATGTCTATTATGGCAGTTATAAGATAAAGAATACATTAATAGACTTTTTGGTACAGTAATGGATGAAGAATTATTTGCAATGCAAAATATTGTCACTACTTTTTAAAAAACTTGTATCTTCGTCTGTCAATGATAAGAAAATTGTAGTAAGTATGTATGGAATGCATATAGACTTACTGCATTTTAACTTTGAGGAGCAGCGTGAGATACGAGATTTTTCCAAAGTAGTGACGATATAGCAAATTGCATTTGCTGCGAATTTTAAAAACCATTTATATTCTTAGTACCTACTGTGCTATTTGTTCATTACATTTTATTTTACTCCTTACCAAAATGTTTATACTTTATGTTTACTGCATGGCAGATTGATATAATATATCTTATGTATTTTTTTTTCTGTAAACAGCTATTGCGAACTATAATTTGGTATGAAGTGTCCTCTATTTGCTTTAGCAGTGCCTTACTATGTATAATTTAAAATTCTCTGGGACGGACTTGAGTAACTTAAAAATATACCTATCGGTATGACCGGATTGAGCAGTACTAAAATAAATATTGTACTACTTTGTACAGTTGAGTTCATAAATATGTGTACATTTTTCACCTTATTGCATTGAGTTAAGGTGAAGAAATGTACACATATTTATGAACTCGACTGTATGCATGTATGTTTTTAGTAAATACCTATGTATGTTTATGTGCAAATCTACAAATAACACTAGCTTCCTTGAATTAAGTAAATCCATGCTGACCCAAAAGTGACCCCCTCTGCATTGAACAGCAAAGTCGCTAAGCGAAAAGTTATGCTGGTAGCGTGCGTGACAGAGTGGCGCTGATTGTCACAAATACACGTCATCTTATGGCCATGTCCAATATTAATGATAGCACTATTTGACATGATGCCGGGAGGACTTACGGAACTAACTTGTTCCGTATATTGTCCTTTAGAGTCGTCGGCAACCCGAACCCTCCTTGGAACTTGTACAGTCCTTTTTGCTGTGTACTTAACACAGCAAAAGGGAATGTACAAGTTTCTAATGGGGTGGCAACGCGCATGTGACACTGTTTGCGTTGCATGCGTTCATAGGTTACGGTGACCGCTTTCCATCAGGCGGACCGTATGCTTGTTTGCCACCGACGTAGTATAAAAAAAAATGCCAACTTCCACTTTTCATCATCGTACCGCTCGCCATCGACAGGGCGCTCGTCCACACACCTTGCAACCTAAATGGTCGCGCACCATGCGGATTCAAAGGAATTTCCTCCCGCGGACGCTCGGTTGTGGAATGAGCTCCCTGCCGAGATATTTTCGATGAACTACAGTATGGGGTTCTTCATAAAAGGAGTGTACAAGTTTTTAATGGGTCGGCAACGCGCATGTGACACTCCTTCAGGCGTCCATAGGTTACGGTAACCGCTTTCCATCAGGCGGACTGTATACTTGTAAAAATAGCAGCAGCCGTTGAAACTAATTTGACTCCATCAAATTTAACACGGAAAAGCCACAAAACAGCATGTGTCGTGCACATAGTAGGGTGGAGCGAAAAAACACTTTTCTGGAATTAGCAAACCTAATAGTTATCATTCAATGCCCCTTAGTCTATGAAACCTATGTGCAAAATTTCTGCTTTTTAAATCAACATCTTCAGCCTCCGCATTAGGTTTGAAATTTTGAAAATCTCATACAAACCTGAAAATTCAACTTCCAGATAAAAATTTTTTTTCGGCAACATTATGTTCAGTATACATTATTGATACATATTATTACAAGAAACTACCAAAAGTTGCGAAAATAGCGTTAAAAATCGCCAATTTTCAGTATTTTAGCGGCTATTTTGGCCAATGTACTGAAACTAGGCAAACTTTGGCGATTTTTGACGCTATTTTCGCAAATTTTGGTAATTTCTTGTAATAATATGTATCAATAATGTATATTGTATACTGAACATAATACTGTCGAAAAATTTTTTTTATCTGAAAGTTGAATTTTCAGGTTTGTATGAGTTTTTCAAAATTTCAAACCTAATGCGGAGGCTGAAGATGTTGATTTAAAAAGCTGAAAATTTGCACAAAGGCTTCATAGACTAAGGGGCATTGATTGATAACTATTAGATTTGCTAATTCCAGAAAAGTGTTTTTTCGCTCCACCCTAGCACATAGCCAATATAAAAAAAAAAAAGATATAATAAATAAAATAAAATATTATAGGACATTCTTTCTTTTGCCGTGAAGGACGGACAAACAAACAGACACGCACACTTTCCCATTTATAATGTTAGTATTGATTATGATTTATTGATAAGTTTGCGATGCCAATTAAGATGTTGATAGAACTTTAATTTTTTTTAAAGATATGTGTATCAATATAAAATAATAAATAAATACCATAGGACATTCTTACCCAGATTGACTTATTCCCACGGTAAGCTTAAGATGGCTTGTATTGCAGGTACTCAGACTCATATAGAGGTATATATAATATATAAATACTTATATACATAGAAAACATCCATGACGACCATGACTCGGGAACAAATGTGAGTGTGCGCGGGAAAACGTCCCACTTTGTCGATTGCTATAAAGCCTCTTTGTCAGTTTATTCATATAAAGATACAAGTAAATCTCGCCTTAATGTTAACCGACAAAGTGGGGCGTTTTACTAAACACATTCACTAATATCTGTGCTCATCACGAATAAATGCCCTTACCGGGATTCGAAACCGGGACCGCGGCGTAGCAGGCAGGATCACTACGCGCTAGGCCCGGCCGGTCATAATAAACTAATAATGTAATTTATATGTGTGTTGAGGTCTAGTAGAAGCGAAGGTTTCATTTTTGCCGTCGTTCCGAACCTGTTTTTTTTTCTGGTAGCCTGGTTCTACACCCTCTACATTAATGTGAACCTATCTGAATCCATTAATAGATTAGTTGATTTGCTTATTTTCAGATCATCTGAATGCAGAATACATTTTGGTAAATGCTGGATTGAAACCAATTATCGACCGATTAGGAAGCCAACACAGTGAAACTGTTGCTGACACAATAACAATATTAATCAGTTTATACAACAAGGAGACAGAAGCTGATATTAAAACTGCAGAAGTAATACAGCGCATGCACAATTTAACAAAATCAGATGACAAAAGACTTGTAAATTTGGCTTCTTTGTTCCTCACCAATACTCATAATTAGAATCATGGCAATAAGTTAAATAACAACCCTCAAGATGTTGTCAAACAGATTTCCGTTTCTAGTTGCAAACAACAAAAATTACCAGAAAATTTGTAAAATACACACGACATCGTTCAGCAGTACAGCTTTCAAAGCCGGCGATAAAATTCGAATACAAAAGACGCTTACTCAGAAGGATCTCGATGCATTCTCTAATCTGACAAGTGACCACAATCCGCTGCACAAGAACAACGGCAACAAGCGGCCCATCGTGCACGGAGCGCTGCTCAACGGGCTGGTGGCGGGGCTCATCGGCACGCACCTGCCAGGCCCCGGCACCGTGCTCGTCTCGCAGACCATGAAGTTTCCCAACAAATGCTTCGTTGGTGAGAAGCTGACTATAAGTGTAGAACTGGTGGATGTTAGAAAGATCCTCAAAGTGAAGTTCTTCTGTATTGTTGAAGAGGAAAAGAAGGTTGTGTTCGAGGGTGAGGCTAAACTCATGCTAGCCAAAGACTGTTAATTTTTTTTACGTAACTAAGCAAGAAAATAAACTAATGTACATGATAAGATAATATAAATATTGTTATTTTTCCATACAAGCGAATTAGTCTTAAAGTACCAGTTTTCTCACTCTCAAGTACCTGAGATTGCGGCAATGAAGCTTTTTACAAATTTTAATCGGTTTTTCACGAAAATCACGAACGAATTACCTTAATGAAACAATCGGGGAACTGAATAAATAAACTCTTCCAAATTCTATTAATATTTTGACAATTGATATGTGAACGTTCGTCTAAGAAATGAACGTTCAAGAATACTTCACCACACAAATATAATATTATCAGTATTATGCACAAATGTTATGTTACACTAATAACAATACCATGTTGGTTACATTACTAGCAAGACAGCATCACTTGTATGGATACTTCCGTTGATAATCATCCTTTAGTCCTTCATATAATGATTAGATTTTAATAAAGTTTATATATATGTTTAAGCTTTGATTACTATTTCGATATATTATAATGCATGTAAGCGAAAATCTATAATATGAAATGTGATTTTAATATAATAAAAACTATAGTGTGCCAATAAATAGGTTCTAACTCTTGGTTAGATTATGAACTCTTGTGAAGTACAATTTAGGAATTATTCTACTATAATTAGAATGTAAGTCCCTGATTTAAATACTTATCTCTAAAAAGTTCATCTGAAAGTCCATTATAGTCGGTGATTATAGTCAATAACTTGTTAAGACTGATAGTCTCTAATTTATAATTTGTATTCACATTTAGACATCATTAATTGAAAAGGATTCAATCGTTTTTACGTTTACCGCTAACTGAACGGTATCTTACCGATATGTTTTCAACTTTCAAATGATAATTTCTTACGCTGAACGTATGTTTTTATGCGACTGTTTATTCGCGATATGGACGCCCATAGCAAGCCGCGCGAGTAAAGTTGTAAGTGAAATCCGCAACGCGCGCCCGCGTCTCTCATCGGCGATGTTGCATTTATTTATTGTCTTGACTGTACTATCACGTTTTTCACGGAAAATGGCTAGTTCAAAACACGGGCCAGATGAAATAGTTTGCCACAAATTTGTTTTGCACTGGTTGGTGGCTAATAACTAAAAACACTAGCTTTTTATTATGTCAGTTATGCAAGGGGATGTATGTAAATAGTTGATTAAGGATTATATAATCTCCAACACATTAGTAGCGGATACTATTGTATTTTCTATACACATGCATGACAAATTTCTGAAACTTGAAATTATAAATTAGGGTTCCTAGTTTGACTACGAAACTCTGAATGTACATCCTAATTCTAGATATGTTATACGTTATATGTGAAGGTACCTATGCTAGAATGTTGGATTACTGAACGCATCAATTATAAAAGCAACATTTACTTGCTGATTATCTATAAGATATCTACTTTTAAACATACAATCTTTCTGATTAATTATTGTAACCTGATTCCTGGGGATATTCTCTAAAGGAATAAAAAAACGAAACTAACATTATTGTTTGATGTGCCTCGGTAAGAATAATAAACAAAACGCTGGCAAATATTTGGGTAAGATTGTTTTTAGTCACCATTGAAACAACAGAAAAATATTACCAGTAGGTAGTTTAACGGTTTATCACAGGTCGCTTGAATAACTAATGTGCAATTTTAACTGATATTACTTTGTCTTTTAACTCAGTACAACAAACAAGTACCTACCTACAGTCAACCCTAAAGAATGTGTCGGAATATTACTCGTTTTTATATTAAACTATTTTTAAACTAATAGTTATTTGAGCATTTACCACTACATAATATATTTAAAAATAAAATAAAGTCTTCTTTCAGCAATATATCCTATCTGTGATATTTTAGGTACTTTCCCTTCATGTCCCATATTCTTGGGACACCCTGTATAGTTTGAGACTAAACCTTGGTAGTCTTTGACATTAGCTTACGATTTGTGACGACCGCTAATCGGTTGTTGTGATCCGGAGTTGAGGTCAAATCCCCAATTGATCTATTATTAATTTTAGGAAAGTACATTTTGCATTATATTGAGCTAATATCATATGTATTTCATTTTACTATCACATTTACACGTAAGTAAGACTGTGCCGAATGGCTGCTAGTTAGCCCTACAATAAGAGCTATATTATAATAGCCGTTATGCTCGGAGAGATGTCGCTGCCGCTAATCGACAGTAAGACGTGCAATCATTTTTGATTTGTTTTGTTGTTTATTTATTTATCCATGCAATGATTATATTATAAAGTACGATTTTGTATTATCTTTGTGCCTTGTTGAGTTTCAGTTGACTTTCATTAAACATTTTCCTTGTTAGTACGTAGTTGTATAATTTTTGTCTTGGCCATAAGCTTTTACCTATTTAGATTCCTTATTAAATTTATAATGAATTAACGATCATCTACAGTAATAGTAAATACCTAGGTTTCTTTAAAAAAACAAGTTCCAACTTAAAATTAGATACTACATGTTAAATGATTGAATGATAATAATATTATATTATAAGTGTTAATTACACTTAGTTAAATGATTCACGGTTAGTTTCATAAGACTTATATTGACCGGGATATAAACCATGATTACCTTTTTGATTTTTATTGAGGTCCCGATATGTCTTAATTACACTTTTTGTACCTACATAGAAACAAACACTCGAGTAACAGAGTATTTAATAAGGTGCATTAGGGTAATTCCGAAAGTCGTCTAATTTCCATCATATCAAGATTCCCCTTTCGGAATTACCAGAGCATTTCTGTCATTCGGAATTATCCTAAAGCACCTTACATCAAACTTAATGCGAATCATTCATATGTTGAGATTATGAAGTTTTTATCATAATTCTTTACAGTAGGTATACTTGCCTACTTGGGAAAGTAAACTTTAAAAGTACCTATGGGTAGTTTGTATGCCACGCTTAATTGTGATTCTAGTTAAATGTGTAAGTATTTTTTTAATGCGACTCTTTGTATGTGACCTTATGTGGACAATGGCAACAGAGAGGTAGAATATTATTTGCCCTCTAATTGATGAGATGGGTCGATTTAGTCGATTATAAGACTAAATTGCCTCAGTTGAAATAGGTACTTACAGTACACGTGAGGGGAATTAGCTGACATTCGTGTTTTTGTATCAATAAGTGTCTTCAACCGATTATCTTCGGATCACGTACCTACGTGAAATCGGCATCTCGTGCACGCACGTTTTGCTCGCCCGGTGGCTGAGGCTGCAGTTTTTTATCGCATCTGCCCTGGAGATATGGCTTCGCACGCATGCTTATAAAGTCCTAGAAGACCTAAGAATTAAGTAACGAGTTCTCGGCGAACCAGTGAACAGTAATGTGAAGTTCAAGTCCAGTGCTTGTGAAGTGTAATACTTAGTCGAGGTATGTGGTAGTTATACTTAATTATTTCTGCAGTTACCTTATATGATTATTTAGGTTGAGAGAAAGGGACACAGCTATAGCAGTTACATACTCTCTATCGAACGGCTTTAGCACGTCATGGTGGTTGCAGTGATGTCTTTGTGGAATTCTCGGTGATAAGTGAATTTAAATTTTATGAACACTTCCCGTTTAGTAAGTAGTATAGAAAAATACTATTAAAATAAAGCTGAAGTGCACAAGTTTTCAGTGAAAAAGCTCTGATAATAATTATCTAATGCCCATTTTACCACGTTGTATAGGTAAGTGGAAATACCTAATTATAAATGTAATTTTCTTTTTTTTTACTCCTTTGAATAGACAAAGCGGACTCTAGGTCCTTATGAGCTGTGATCATGGTATAGCGTGGGGTGGGGTCAATGACAGGAAAATGATCGAAAGGGGACGGTCGGTTCTCCATACAATAGTTATTTGTTATACAAGGGGGCAAAGTTGTATTTTAACGCCGAGTGTGGAATTGAAAAACGAGCAAGTGAAAGGATTCTATAGTTGAACCACGAGCGAAGCGAGTGGTTCGAGAATAGAATCCTGAACTTGCGAGTTTTTTAACACACGAGAAGTAAAATACATTTGCACCCGAGTGTAACACAAAACTTTTCCCCTCACTATAGCGAGGAAACTACGACACAAAAAATGCGTTTGTCACTGCTTCCAGTAGTTCCACAGGTGGTAAATCATCTGTATTACTAGATTCACCTACTTTTATCAATTTTAAAGCAGTTAATTTGACTTTATTCAAGGTCAAATTACTTTACCTACTAGTGGATAAAATGCGTTTTTACCCTCTGGTATTAAAGGACAAAACACGTGTTTTCGAGCTAGTGAGGGGAAAACTACTTAGTCATCATTTTCCTGGGCCATATAGTCATACTTGTTATGGAGAATTTTTGGCCAAAAGCTGCACTTTTAGATGGAAGCAAGCCGCTTTGCATGGTGATAGTAGATATCAAAGTAAACGATTTTTTCCGAGGATATCGAAATTTCATCCCTTAGGAAGCCGAGCGTAGCGAGGTGTTTTATGAAAATGAAAAAAAAATTATATCTTTTTATTGTATCGTCCGATTTTGACAAAACGTATCTCAAATGAAAGGTATTGCTTTATGTAATTAAAAAAAATGGAAAAAATATATTATAAAAAAAAGTAAAAAAAAAAATAAAAAAAAGTCAATTTACGTCTCGCACTGAATAATTTCAAAGAATGACAGGCAAAATGTACAATTTCGATAAATGAGTTTTTTTAAATCAAAGACAGATAAATTCATAGTTGAAAACTAAAGATCGCATCGAAATCGGATTTGCATTTTTTAAGATACAAGTTTCCAAAGTTGGGAAAATTTGCTTTATATGGCCACTTTGAAATTCCTTTGCCAGAAAGTCAGAAATAATATATTTTTCTTTCACAGAAAAGTACATAGTGACAGTACACATCAAAATAAAATAAAAAATTCCGAGGATATCATAATTTAATCACTTAGGATGACGAGCGAAGCGAGGTCTGTTACGAAAACCGAAAAAAAAATCTATTTTTTTTGTACGTCGTCCGATTTTGACAAAACATGTTTCAATTGAAAGGTATTGCTTTATGTAACTTAAAAAAAATATTTAAAAAATATAAGAAAAAAATTGTAAGATTAAAAAAAAAACGTATATTTTCGTATCACACTGAATAACTGCAAAAACGGTAGAAATAATGTACGATGTCGAGATGTAAGTTTTTAATATTAAAGACAAATAAATTCATGATTATAAACTAAAAACCGAATCGAAATCGGATCAGTAGTTTTTAAGATACAAGTTGCCAAAGTTGGCTTAGTTTGTTTATATGGTCGCTTATAAATTCCTTAGCTAGAAAGTCAGAAACATTGTAATTTTCTTACAGTTAAAAGTATGAATTGGTAAAAGACGTCATAATAAACGATTATTTCCGAGGATATAAAAATTTCATCCCTTCGAAAGCCGAGCGTAGCGAGGTCTGTTACGAAAAACAAAAAAAAAAATTATTGCATCGTCGTCTGATTTTGACAAAAAGTATGTCAGTTGAAAGAGATTCATTGATGTAACGTAAAAAAAAATAGAAAAAAAATCTCACAAAAAAAAAAGAAAAAAATTAAAAAATATATATAAACAAACTAAGCCAACTTTGGCAACTTGTATCATTAAAAACTACTGATCCGATTTCGATTCGGTTTTTAGTTTATAATCATGAATTTATTTGTTTTTAATTTTAAAAACTAACATCTCGAAATTGTACATTATTTCTACCGTTTTTTGCAGTTATTCAGTGTGATACGAAAATATAAGTTATTTTATTTTTTTTCTTACTTTTTTTTATAATATATTTTTTTCCAATATTTTTTTAAATTACATAAAGCAATAAGTACCTTTCATTTGAGATACGTTTTGTCATAATCGGACGATACAATAAAAAGGTATAATTTTTTTCATTTTCATAAAACACCTCGCTACGCTCGGCTTCCTAAGGGATGAAATTTCGATATCCTCGGAAAAAATCGTTTACTTTGATGTCTACTATCACCATGCAAAGCGGCTTGCTTCCATCTCAAAGTGCAGCTTTTTTTTCATAACTAGTATGACTAATAGTCAAATATTTTTAGACAATTTCACAGTGCCTTTTATTTGATTTGTTCAATAATGTTTGTATAATAATTTCGTGTTCGGGGCTGTCCTTTCACTTTGTACCTAGTGCTTGGTCCATAATGGTAAGTTGCTCAAATCTCTTCATTAAATAGAAGAGAGAAAATAATGTTATGATTTTCTTAGTTAACTATTTTTGTTGATAAAATAGGTAACTAAGAAAATCATAACAGAATAAGAATAAATAAGAATAAAATGTAGATCAATATAGTTCCAGCTATTACTGCGCTAGGATTTCTATGTCAAATGCGCAGATGCACAAGCAATTTTGTAAGCTACTAAATAATGAAGATGAAATAGTACATTACATCAGAGGCCGGGAAAATGAGGATTTCCGGCCAAGTGGGTATATACGGCCGAGCGAGCGTGCGAGCGAGGCCGGATAGGGATACGAGGCCGGGAATCCGATTTCACGCCGAGGCATGTATAGTGCTTTTCTCAAACATACAATGAAATAAAAAAAAAATGCTCTAAAGGACAATATTTTATTAAAAAAAGTTACTTTGCAGGCCTAGGCCTGAAAAATAATATGAAATCCCTTTACAGTCACAGTAAAGACAATATTTCATTGCATGTTTGAGAAAATTTAATTTTCTGGTATTTACAAGTCTGGCCAAAAAGAGTAAAAATTTAAAAGTGGCATCATTGCAGTGCCATCTCTTTCAAATCAATATGTGTGAGAAAACGGGACGACACTACGATGTTGCCACTTTTTAATTTTTACTCTTTGGTCAGTCTGTAGGTAGGTACATAGCCCAGGTGTAAAACATAATGTACCTATGTGGTTCCTCTCCAACAGAGACGTAGTACACGCAATGTGCGGCAACTGGTGGCTGGTTGTCCTGGCGGGTCTGTGCCTGGTGGCGGGCGCCGAGGCCCGGCGGAAGGCCAAGCGGGACGACTTCGAGACCGCCAAGTCCCTCGAGGACGCGGACTATGACGAGGACGTCGATGGGGTAAGGAATAACGTACTATAATGTGGATAGGCAGATAGATACACTATGTAGTAACCATTAATTTGAAACCCATTTCGATGGCTGCTACAGCTACGTATTTCGGGACAGAACTATTTCTGTGTAGGAACTCGAAGAACTGCGCTCGTGACAAATCAAACAGAGCTACAAACCGTACCGTATTTAGAGATTTCACTCGTAGCCAGCTCTTCCTAGATTCATGATTGTATTTCTGCAAAATATTAGTAGTAGGCACCTACAGGTAGGTAGGTACTTGGAAAACTTGGCTTTAAGAAATAACCGACAAGATGTTCGTTACAACTGAAGTGTGATGCGTCTAATGGTATAGACCCTACACGTGGTGGCCTAGACGTATTACATAAGCCTTCGTCAAGTTTTTAATAAAGTGTCAGAGCTAAGTTTAAGCTGGTTAATTTTGTAACTCAGTCTTCAGGAGACTATAAGGCTGGTTTAAGTATCACGCGGACCGACCGCGCAGAGCGATCCGCAGGGAGCGTTTTAGAGTGGCGCGGACGACAACATCAACTTCATACAAATTGGTCGCGCGGACGGTCCGCGTGACACTAAAACCAGCCTAACTATGAACCACTGTAACTTGCAGGTGGAGCCTTGTCAGTGCGGCGTGTTCATGTCGCAGCAAGTGGGCATCAAGGAGGGGCGGCGCGCCAGGCCGCGCGGGCCGCCGACGGGCGAGCCCGTAGTCACCTACGACACGGACGCACCCAGCCTGCCCTGCGGCTCCGCGGGCTTCAAGCACTGCATCAGCAAATGCCTCGACGTGGTGAGTTGCCATTACAACATGCATCCTTTAACGAACAAATATAACTGTGTGGATCGTGATCAAGTCCGAGGAAGAGGGAAGGGCGGGCCTTCAAGTGACGTGGACGTGGACGTGGTGTGTAGTCATTATAACATGATGTATTGTAGCGAGTGAGCATGATGTATTGGAGCTAGTCTACTAGCTAATTCTGTTCATGTAGATAGATATCAGTAAGATGGCATCACTGCATCTAGGTGCCTACATTTGGTGAGTAGCAAATGTAGCTATACGGAGCTTTAGGAATGTACCGATATCTAAGTACTAGATTCGAGTCGGTCGGATCAAACTACTTCAGGAAGACACTTCCAAAGCGTGTTACATGCCAAAGTGTGTCATTGGCATCATTAATGCCATTTCATTGCATTGTTAGTACCTATATCTGCATAGTAGTCATACAATGTTAGTACAGCCAACAAATTGGAACCCTAGGCCACTGTAGGACTATGTCATATAGTAACGTTATAAATCAGATTGTAAGAAATCTCTTACTGCTTGTCATTTTGACATGGTTGTTAGAGTGGCCTAGGGTTCCAATTGGTTGACTGTACCTATCATAATTTGTTCCGTTTGATGCTAATTATACTTAAGTGCCTACCTATTCGCCGCAACATTTTAAAAAGCTGTTTTTCGTATTTAAAACTGACGTTGACTGTACCTACTTGTTAGGTAGGTATAGCAGTTTAGTGCTTGGACTCTGATATATTAAATTATCATTCTTAAAATACTTATTCATTATTAGCATTTTTAGCGTGATCTGATATTGTTAACACAATTTTAGTTGGTATTTTTTTTGTAATGGAAGATTGAAAAATAATGAACGTGTTTTAAGTTTAACAGAACATTCATAATATATGATACTTAATATTTTATTGCGACGATTACAATACTTAATAATATGCATGTATAATGAAATGATTTACTATAACCTAACCACAAAATTAAAATTTTGAAAAAACCCCCGACCGAGACCTAGTGGACCGATTTTCTTGAAACATGGCTAAGAACACTCCCGACTAACTCAGCTTTCAGACAAAAAAAACTAAATCAAAATCGGTTCATCCGTTCGAGAGCTACGATGCCACAGACAGACACACACACAGACAAACAGACAGACAGACAGACAGACAGACAAACAGACAAACAGACAGACAGACAGACAGACATACACACAGACAGACACGTCAAACTTATAACACCCATCGTTTTTTGCGTCGGGGGTTAAAAACATACTTAAAACGGTCAGTTACACAGTTACAGAAAGTTACACCTACCTACCCTACCTACGTAACAATTAACAATTAAAATATATGTGATGTTCCGAGGCAAAAGGTACCTTAAACTAATAAGGCGTAAGAACCAGAGCGCGGCGGGCGTCACAAATATTTGAGCACTTCTGGCACCTTGCTTCAAATTTAGGATCAAAATCAGCATTCCTTTCAAAACCAGCTGTCCTTAATGCTTATTGTGTGATTAAATAACTAGTATTGATTCTTGCATACCCAAGTTGAAGTAATCACTTTTTAGAAAATCCCTTTCATAAAACTCGTCAACCCTCATTATCATTAACAGACTTTTAAAAACATTTTCCCCTTACTAGCTCGGAAACACGTGTTTTGTCCTTTAATACCAGCGGGTAAAAACGCATTTTATCCACTAGTGGGTAAAGTAATTTGACCTTGAATAAAGTCAAATTAACTGCTTTAAAATTGATAAAAGTAGGTGAATCTTGTAATAAAGATGATTTTGCGTTGTAGTTTCCTCGCTATAGTGAGGGGAAAAGTTTTGTGTTACACTCGGGTGCAAATGTATTTTACTTCTCGTGTGTTAAAAAACTCGCAAACTCAGGATTCTATTCTCGAACCACTCGCTTCGCTCGTGGTTCAACTATAGAATCCTTTCACTTGCTCGTTTTTCAATTCCACACTCGGCGTTAAAATACAACTTTGCCCCCTTGTATAACAAATTTTCATGTTTTATATAAATGAGTGGCTAGAGTGATCGTGAGTGTATTCGTGTAGAATGTAATCGTAATCCTTAATTCACGTACAGATTCTCAAGTACCTCCCCCGAGCGGGCCCCGTTATCTGCGGCGCGGTGGAGCGCGACGTGCACCGTGAGAAAGCGTTTCTTTTCATCAAGAACTGCGGCGGCGACTGGACTCCCACCAACTTCTCGGCCGGCAAGGAGTTCTGTTGCACGGACGGCCAGCACCACAAATGCTGACATTGCTGACTTATACTCCTGAACTCTGCCCTCCGGAACATCTAGCTCTACGCTTCAACGACATTTGTCTGTCTCGACCATTTACCGTCTCGTATTCCTATTACACGGATTAATTAGTAGTAATTAGAGTTCAATTCCTACTAATGGGGACTCGCGTTCCGATGTACGAAGGGTTACAATAATTTGACGAGATACAGAGGTTGGCGAATTTACAAAAATCGAGGTTTCTGTTAGACTTCTTACCGACGCATTTCCAACATTGTTCGATCCTTAAACTGTCGGGTGCTACTTTATAATTAGAATTTCACTATTTATTGTATGGTGTATGATGTGGAACTCTATTGATGGATGATAAAGTTTCATTGACAAATATGTAGAATATATTAAGGACTCTTGCCACGGCTCTCGTACGTGCTACCCTAGAGATATCTAGAAACATTTGTGAGCAATTAAATATCTATAAAACATAGTCAGTATTTAATTTTAGAATTTTAGATGAATAATAAGTGTACATCATTTATAAATAACATAATTGCGATAACTTTTGTACTTTACTAAGCTGTAAAACGTAGTATTTATAATATAAATGACGCAAAACATAGCAAATGGTATTTCATTCGTATGACGAACGTCCTTTCCATTGGTACCTCAAACTTCAAAGGTAGGAGAAGAGTGTAGTAAAATCAATCAGGTTACATTAATGTCATTTATAATTATTATGCGTATAAGTATGTATATTTAGGTACCTACTTTGTTTTATAAACCATACTCACATAGGCACAAACCGCACAAAAGAAAAAAACCGCATTGTCTATCACCAACAATAAATTGAATGGAAGTATCCCCTTATTTTCAGCATGCGCCGTATGCAAAAGGATGTCCTCTTTAAAGCAATAATTGTAACTCCCCTCAGTACCCGTATAAAGTGGATGCCCGCGCCAGGGAGTGCCTTATCCGTTAACCCGGTTTCACTATGGTGTCAATAGTTCCCTTATCAAGGGCTAGTGTTAAGTATTACGCACATGAAGTGGCTAGAGAGGGCGCGGGGCGGGGGCGGAGCGGGACGCGGGCTGACCCGGATCGCGCAGGGTGAAGAACCCCGCCACGTGCCACTTTCTAAAAAGAAACGCCCGCGCATCCTTGCGTGGATGACTGGATCACTGCTTCTCTATTACAAGACGGAGCGCAGCGCCCGACCGCCATCTTATCACATCGTTACCATTACGTTCCTTAACCATTATTATTTAAGAGTCAAGTCCAGTCAAAATTAAATTATTTTAATGAATGCATATAAGCTTAAAATGTAATTACTTAACCAATATATTTAGTTATTAACTGATAATTACCCTTGAAGAAGCGTAAAATTATATCTAAGTGCTTAAGTAGTTAATAATAAATGCAACCCTTAATTGCGTAAACGTCTATACTTAGTAAGTACCTACATCCTCGATATTGTAACTTTATGTGTCGGATTAATTGGAGAATGGAAATCTATGGAAGTGTTACGAAACAAAATTTTATAGGCTTTTAGTGCCCATAATAATGTTAATGTAATAATCCCATAATCAATAAATAATACCTAATCATATTCTGACCGTCAACAAAATCAACGATTGATGGTCGTTGATTTTGTTGACGGTCAGAAGATATTTATTGGTGAATCCTTAGAAGAGGATACCTAAGATGATTTAAAATAAGAATGTGTTTGTTCCATGCCTAAAATATTGGTATGCTCCTAGTGAAATAAGAACATTAAGGGCCACTTGCACCAACGAAAATGGAAGCTTAACCCATCATTTTATATGGAATTTGACAGACGCCCACTAACCCTGGGTAAAATGGTTGTTGCAAGTGGGCCTAAGAACGTTTGCATCTGAAATTTCAACAGAAATTCGTCGTTTTTCAGATGAAACATAAAAACCCTTAGTGCGATTTTCCCTTGTTCCTCGTAGATAACCAAGTTTTATAACTGGCTTTGTATGAGGAAAAAATATTCTTCTTTGCTTACCCGGTTTGGTAGTCTATAGTCTATACCGTGGGCCTCAGTCAATCTGTGTAAGAATGTCCTATAATATTTATTGATTATATAATTAGTTATAACGTTAATATAATATACGGATTTACATATTACTGCTAAGGTAAGTAAAAAGTTGTTAACAAGTAGGGCATCTAAAGTTTATCTATGTAGTATTGGAACAAAGACCTTTTGAACCTATTTTTGTTTTTCTCCATTCTAATAGCTGCAGGTAAGGAGTTGAGTAAGTAAGGTAATCGTTTGTTAACAAGTCTATCCCCATAGTAATTACTTACTCTGGGGACAGCATATTTACCTGCAGCTACAGATCTGCTGTCATGTTGATGGCTTATTTCATTTTTTATTATATGAGAGTAAAAACCCTACAAACGGATGTTAGAGCAGGAGGGCGGCTCTGGCGCTGGCGCTGGCGGTGGCGGGTTGCGCAAGGCATTACAAACATTACAATAACGCGACATTACGTGCGCCCTGCGCGCGCGCCGCCCCGCCCGCGCCCGCGCCGCTCGGCTCATGACCCCGCACCGATTCAGGGAACTCACGTGTCCGCCGCACTCATTAGCAATTTCAAACTCATCAACTTGCCTAGGGATGGGCATAATTTAAAGTTAGAGTCGTAAGAAAGAAGTTGGCACTATTGGCAGCGAATGTGACAGGCGCGATGCTAATGTTAGTTTATGTTAAACTTTTATGAAATATTTGTGACGTTGCACAGCACAGGTGAAGATACCTATCGAAATCGTTACCAACTTATCTTCGTCTGACTCAGATCATCAGCGCTTGATGCTCTAGGTAAGTATCGGTGGTTACGACCAAAGAATAGTATAATATAGTTACGACGCATTCTTATTTTAAAACGCAACCTACTTGCAATACAAAACTATTGGAATTAGGTTGTCAAATACTTATGAGGGCGTTTACCTTACCTCATAGAATAGGGAAGATGTAGACGTCAACATTTATGTCGAGAACGATTTAATAATGGACTGACAAAGCCCATACAAAAAGCGTACCCCTGAAATGTATGGGCATTTTAGGCTTAAAACTAGATGGCGCTGTTCGCAGCCTGGAAGTGGCCAAAATTATATTGTCCCCAAATATTTTTGCGAAATTATGCGTTACACACCACATGACACCCTAATCACCATAATTATGACAGTGGCACAATAGGTCAACCAACAGGTATACCGATGTATCTTACCTACCTATAATACGTATAAGTACCTAAATGCATTTTTTTATTATTTTTCACCACACCAACTGGTAAATGCTTACTTTGCTATTCGAAAAAAGATAGCAAAATTGCATTCTATCCACAAGAGTGCAAAGTAATTTCATACAAATTTTAACTTGATGTCTTACGGCGACAGTCGCGCGACCGTCGCCGTCGCGTCTCATACTTCCATATCGATAAGGTTTGATTTCGTATGCGTCGCATCGCCGTCGCACGACCATCGCGCGACCGTCGCCCACGCAAGCCACGGCGTTAAGCTGGTTGGTAGAATTTACCTATAAATGATAATTTTAAATCATAAATATTAAATAAATTGGTGGATTTGATTGAATTTGATTTTTTATAGTTCGTATTTTGATCGTGTTGGTGTGGTGAAAAATTTTGTGTTTCACTCGGTGGCAAAGTTTTTTTAACCTTGGTGCCTTGAAACCCTCGCAACGCTCAAGATTCCACTTTTTGAACCACTCACTACGCCCACGGTTCAATATTGGAATCTTTCGCTTGCTCGGGTATCAATATTAGCACGTGCGGTTAAACAACAACTTGGGCAACCCCTTGTAAAACAAATAACTATAAAAGGTTTCTAGTTTTGTCAAAACGTTCGTTGACATTTTTTACACACATTTTAACATTAAAATAATGTACTCGTTTGTTGAGCTGGGTATTAAAAAAATGTTTAAGGTATTCCCAAACAAGGATAATGATATTGATAACAATCACACGGCCTATAATGTGATAAAGTAGGTACAGTCAACAACACAGCTGTGAATACAAAGAGCCAAAAATATGTATGCACACCATAATGTACAGGCAATAAAGTTCTGGATACATAATTTTGGCACTTTGTCTGTATTCAAAGCTGTGTTGTTGACTGTACTCTGTGGGTATAACATGCACTGCCGCGCCGGTGCCTCCGCCGCCGGCAGCGCGTCCTCGGTTGCTGTGGCAACAGTGGCAACCATAGACACAATTAGTTATATTATACGCCTAAGTCCGTTGGTATTATACGCCTAAGTCCGTTTTCACATTATCCGATCCGATATCGGGTGTCGGAAATATTTCAATAGAAAAAATCCAAGATGGCGCCTGTAATGTATGGGATATCGGTTTGACATCCGATATCGGATCGGATAATGTGAAATCGCCCCTTGTTCCTCGTAGATAACCAAGTTTGATAACTGGCTTTGTATGAGGAAAAAATATTCTTCTTTGCTTACCCGGTTTGGAAACAAGAATTTATTTTTCCTCGTAGAAAACCTTTATTTTTTTCAGTTTTCTACGATGAATTTATTTTCTTCTTTGCTTACCCGGTTTGGAAACAAGAATTTATTTTTCTTCGTAGAAAACCATTATTATATGCGGTTTTCTACGAAGAATTTATTTTCTTCTTTGCTTACCCGGTTTGGAAACAAGAATTTATTTTTCCTCGTAGAAAACCATTATTTTATGCAGTTTTCTATGAAGAATTTTTTTTCTTCTTAGCTTACCCGGTTATGAAGTGGGATTTTTTTTCCTCATACAAAACCATTATTGTATGCAGTTTTCTACGAAGATTTTTTTTTCTTCTTAGCTTACCTGGTTATGAAAAGGATGGGTTTATTTTTCCTCATTGATAACCACTACCTACATATTTCTTGCAGTTTTCTAAAGAGAAAATTCTTTTTCACCACACCGACTGGTAAAGGCTCTCTTGATACTTCAAAAACAAATGGCAAAGTTGCATTTTATCTCAAGAGTGCAAAGTTATTCCTTACAAATCACAACTTGATGCCCCAAAGCTGGCTAGTAAAAGTAGTCGGTGTGGTGAAAAAGAATTTTCTCTTTAGAAAACTGCATGAAATATGTAGGTAGTGGTTATCAATGAGGCAAAATAAACCCATCCTTTTCATAACCAGGTAAGCTAAGAAGAAAAAAAATCTTCGTAGAAAACTGCATACAATAATGGTTTTGTATGAGGAAAAAAAATCCCATTTCATAACCGGGTAAGCTAAGAAGAAAAAAAATTCTTCATAGAAAACTGCATAAAATAATGGTTTTCTAAGAGGAAAAATAAATTCTTGTTTCCAAACCGGGTAAGCAAAGAAGAAAATAAATTCTTCGTAGAAAACCGCATATAATAATGGTTTTCTACGTGGAAAAATAAATTCTTGTTTCCAAACCGGGTAAGCAAAAAAGAATATTTTTTCACGATATATTGTATAGACTCGTGTATCCCACAGTCAAACTGTGTAAACAGTTTTGGGGGACATTGTATTTATTCTTATGTTCATTATGTAAGATGCTTATTCAATAAACAATAAATAAAATAATATAATATGTTGATTGACAGTGATTAACGTAGGTATACCTACAGTATACCATGTGTACCTACCGGAGTGCTCTTATGCTTCCATGAGAGGCTGAGACCAGAAGCATTTTTGGTTTTCAATTTAGTATCCTCAGTTTTATTCTATGTATTGTATGTAGGTACTACACTACAAGCACCTAGAAGTTCAAAATAGATACTAGGACAAAAGTCATCTTTCTAGGACTTTAGCAAATTGTACTTTAATTATTTAGTAACCTCTTATTATAATATTGCTCTCATCCTGCCTACCTATCCAAAGATAAGTAGAATTTATGATAGTATGTTCAATGTCTATGCCTATTTCTGTCTGATTGCTGTTGATTGTCATGAAGTGCCAATGTCAAAGAATCTCACTACTTTTCCCTCGATTTTTCCATAATTTTTAATAAAAAACTAAATAAGTTATATTAGAATTTGTATTGTGTTGAGTTATAATCAAAAATTTCAGTGTTTTTTATTCATTTTGGAAACTTGGGTACTACTCCGATGGCTAATGTCGACGAATTTTCAGTGAATGATTAGCCAATATTCTGTGCAACCACTTTGATAGACATGTCGTTGATGAGGGTAGTTTCTCGCCTCCCCTGTGCGCCAAGAAAACGGCCGCTGAGATATGCAAGTGATGCAACCCGCTCTGCTAGCAGTCTGCGTCGATCCGCTACGCGCGCTCCCGTTTAAGGTGCTCCTGGACAAGACGCGGAACATTTAGAGCCGTCCTCGAGAAATACGTGAGTGACCGTTTGAATATATTACATTTAATGTACACACATCATAAACCCATGCCTGTATTCAAAAAAGGGTTGGCACAGCACATGAACTGCTGAAATTTCAATTTAGGGTTTGGAATATAATATTATTATGATATTACAATGATAGGCAGCAAGCTGCTAGCCTGTATAGCCTACACCTTCCACACCCAAAGTCGACTTCTACGACATCTACGAGGAAAAAGGGTGGTGAAATTCTTAACCCGTATTGTTATGTGATGGCAGCTGTTATACCATACCCAATATTACCCAATCTATGTGAAAGATAGGAAATAATTATTTTATTAAAGAAAATACGAACCACATGCGTAATTACACCTTAAGATCAACAAAGACTGCCTATAAGCCGGTACCTCGCCAATAAAGACAAGCCCATCGCCTCGTTTAACAGCCCCACGTGATCTATACACACTTGTGCTTGGATATTATGACGTCCTTAGTTCGACGGAAAACTATAAAATGCATACATGGATGTTTTCCAACGGAGAGAGGGCGAGCACGCGGCGCGGGGGGCCGGGGGCGCGGGCGGGCCCGTCGACACACTTTCTGAAGGGCTCTAAAACTCCGGCTTTTGTGGCCGCCTTTATGAGCCATCTATTCGTGAACCTTTGATTTATCACTAACAGTTAAGACTTGCTGGACGTGTGTCGACAGCCCATGTTTTAAGTAATTAAGAAGACCGGTACTCACCTAAGGTATTAGACAAATTTAATGATCGGTGCCTTCCCTAAGTAAGCATATGCAGAGTTTCCTCTGCCTGCCTATATACCTTCCTGAGATTCCTGGGATGTTCATAAGTTAATACCAACGGGAAAGTGGCTATATAATTACGATAGGTACCTAATTTGAGGACAAGAAATAAATAATAGCTTAGTTCAGTATTTCTTCAAATTAACTCGTACTTAGTCACTCACTTTATGGGTTTGCCCTAAAATCTGCAAATGGAATAAGTTAATGTACCTACACCTACAAATAAAATAATATAAGTATGAGAGTATATTATACTCTCATCACCCTGTGAAGATATAGCCTATCAAGGAACCTTATAATAAATAATAATAAATAAATAAATAACCTTTTCCTATATTTACGAGTAAATTTTTTTTTACTATTAGCGAAAGTGTTCAGTGTGTTGTGAGTGTCTTACTGGAAATCAGAAATCATTACCACTTATAATTAATACAGTACCGCATAAAAGCTTAATTATTGTTACTTTTCTAGAAAGTTAATGTAAAAATCGTAATGTTTTGATGACGGCTTATTGACAATTTATTATTTATTACTCAATTAAATTCCCTTAAGAGGCGATACAGACGGACTCAACTCAACCGCAACCTGTGTGGTGAATGCACGCCGGAGCTTCATTTGGCGTGCAGTAGGCTTGTTCCCGGACAGAGTACTCCCAGACCAGGAACAAGCTCGCCTTGCCTTTCTGACAAAGAAGTTGTTGAGAGAAGGAGTAACTAATTAATGGACATGGTCCTGCTGTCCAGGCTAGCTCCCGTCCCGCAGACAAATGCCCAACCGTTCGAGATCCGTGACAAACGATACACAACTGTCTCCTATACTACTTCATCATCCTCCTTGCGTTATCCCGGCATTTGCCACGGTTCATGGGAGCCTGGGGTCCGCTTTGACAACGAATCACAAGATTTAGCGTAGGCACTAGTTTTACGAAAGCTAACTAGGCCTTATTGGAATTGGTCCGGTTTCCTCACGATGTTTTCCTATACTAATTACACCGTATTTATTGGTTAGATTCAGACAATTGCGTATTGGTCCCCATGAAACCTGACCGATCAGCTACTGGGCCCGTACTTGGCTACCAGCACCAATAGCATGGTCGCGCGATAAACGACAAAACATCAGGCCGTCCCTATCGCACTTTCATATAGTGTGAATGGGATGGCCTGATGTTATATAATTTTTTCTACTCCCGTGTTGTTATTCGTCATTTACAGTGTCGTGCATAGATTGTTAAAACCCTACATAAAAGATGCCCGCCCCCGCCCGGCGCCCCGCGCACCCACGCATACGATATAGCTCTTAAAGCATTGTTAGGAAGCCTTTAAGGGATATAGCGTGGGTGCGCGGGGCGCCGGGGGCTGGCGGCGGCGCGGGGGAGTGCGAGCGACAGGGTGAGTGCAGGGACAGAGGGGAGGCCGACGCGTCAATATACAGGAAATAGTGCGAATTTCACGAAAGTTATTCTAGAAAACTGTTAAAAAGTAAGTGCATGGTCGTAGAAAAAGTATTGTATGCAACGGTGTTTAACTGAGTCAAAAAATACTCGTGGCGTCTTTATTACTCACGCCACTCGTCTTTTTTGACCTCACTTAAACGCCAGTTGCATAAAATACTATATCGGGCGACCATGCTGCCTGCCGGACTTGCCTGTTATATGTTCGTCAAGTTACTCTGCCGAAAACATTTGTGCAGCAAAGCAGGTGTTTCATGAGTCTTTCGAGAACATCGATCGTCTTGGAAATTTGTGGCCCTAAAAAGAGAAGGCAATTCATTAAGTACTTAGTACCTCCTACACAATTTAACTTTCGCAAGTGTTGACTAAGTATTAATAAATAAATAAATAAATATTATAAGGACATTCTTATACAGATTGACTGAGGCCCACGGTAAGCTCAAGAAGGCTTGTGTTGTGGGTAGGTACTCAGACAACGATATATATAATATATAAATACTTATATACATAGAAAACAGTCCATGACTCAGGAACACATATTTGTGCTCATCACACAAATAAATACCCTTACCGGGATTCGAACCTGGGGCCGCAGCGTAGCAGGCAGGGTCACTAGTTCACTACCGACTGCGCCAGACCGGTCGTCAAAAATCAAAAATCAAATGTATTTACGAATTGATAAAAAAATTGAATAAGTTACATACAATCCGATCCGATCTTCTTCATAATGTACCTACCTACTTATTCGCATACAAATGTGAAATGACGCCTTACCACAAACAAAGCACCGTAAAATGCATAGCGATACAGATATTAGATATAACCGACAATGTCGATGTGTTACGATGCGAACATAAAGGAGGGAGGAAATAGGATAACGGTCGGGCTGCTCACCGCCTAGCATGCGCAAGAAGTTGTCAATATCTCCAACGGTTCCCTGTCTACCAGCAACAATGTGTCATTATAGTGGCACCGGTCTTGTAGGCCTTCCCCCCGCGCGGCTGTGGGCCACTGCGGGCGGCTCAGCGGGCGCGCGAGAGTCCTCTCGCGGCGCGGCTGCTTCGGCGGCAACCAGGGCAATGGCAATTGAAGTCGTCGCCCCGCCCGTTGCTCCACCGTTCACAACTTTTTATAAAAGGAAACTATAGATATACCTGCTGATACAGACAACTTATTGAGGGCAAAAACATGCTAGCTCACCTTAGGTAAATACTGATTGTTCCGCAATTATGTGTGCGTGCTATTTACTTATTTAATAATAGATGGCGTTTCTAATTAAGAACCTGTACTTTTACTACAATATGGAAATATTATACTTATACAATAAGTTTGCCTTCCCATTTAGGTAGTAGTTTCTATATAAAATGTAATGACGTAAAATTAGTAACAACTGCCGCTACCATTAATGTTTGCCATTCCATTAGATTACGTTACGTGGGCATTTCTCAGGAGTTTTTACGTGTCCGGGGCAGGAAACGACAGAACGGACTGTTTTAAAAATCTGAATTTTCCTAGAAAGTCTTTATAAAGTTCTACTTTTGTGATTTTTTTTCATATTTTTTAAACATATGGTTCAAAAGTTAGAGGGGGGGGGGGGGGGGGACGCACTTTTTTTTCCTTTAGGAGCGATTATTTCCGAAAATATTAATATTATCAAAATACTATTTTAGTAAACCCTTATTCATTTTTAAATACCGATCCAACAATATATCACACGTTGGGGTTGGAATGAAAAAAAAAGTCAACCCCCACTTTACATGTAGGGGGAGTACCCTAATAAAAAAATTTTTAACATTTTTTATTTTTGCACTTTGTTGGCGTGATTGATATACATATTGGTGCCAAATTTCAGCTTTCTAGTGCTAACGGTTACTGAGATTATCCGCGGACGGACGGACGGACGGACGGACAGACAGACATGGCGAAACTATAAGGGTTCCTAGTTGACTACGGAACCCTAAAAAACGATAAAATTTGATTTCAGTGGAGTTGATTTCCGTGGTTTCGGTGGATTTTTTGACCACCGATATCAAAAAAAGTGACCACCGACTTCGACTTTGTAAAAACATAAAGCTATGTTTGTAAGCAAATTAAGCCATACTATGGGTACAAAATTCACTACTCGGAATGACTAGTATATTACGATGTAAAATTTAGTAAAATTGCGCGATTATAAGCCTTTTTACATGACCTGTCATCGAAATAAAATGAAAAATATCAATAAATTGAATAATTAGTTTAAATGTGGAATAATGTGTAAAAAATTGAATTCAGTGGTGCAAATTGATTATAAGTAGGTATAGTGTCCATACATAATTTCGGTGATTTTAAAATGTCAGATTTCTTACAAACTATAAGGTTCTAATGGCGGCCTCCACCACCAATATTTTTTATCTATTACATATCAAAATATAACACTACAGGAGAAACGCATACAATCACTTCGCGAATGAGACCTACCTCATGTTCCATACCTCAAGGGAGTGTGATCGGATGCCTGTTATTTTTAGCGTACATAAACGACTTACCTAATAGTATTTTATGCAACTGGTGGTTAAAAGAGGTCAAAAAAGGTGAGTGGCGTGGGTAACAATTTGAGGCGAAGCCGAAAATTGTTAATAAAGACGCCACGAGCATTTTTTGACTCAGTTAAACACCGTTGCATACAATACTTTTTCTACGACCAAGCACTTATTTTGAAAGAAAATTATAAATTCAACAAATACCTACTTTCAGTCATCTTAGTTATCTAGGTGGACCGCCTACCATTTTGAATATGCAGTTTGAGTGCAAACATGAAAGTAAAACTGTCTATGGTATGGTTCTTTGAAGCCTGGCCACTAAGACGAATCGAGCTGAGTTCTATACATTTGAATGCGATTCGACGCGTCGCCAATGAACGCAGCAGAAAACGAAGGAGTCTCGACTCTGCGAATTGGTTTGTTAAGTTGGTAGCAATGTATTTACTGAACTGTAAAACAGCTATATCGTGCGACTGCTACTAAATGTTTTCAGGGTATAGACTAGATAGACTTGTCCTGACATCTTTTATGTAGGGTTTTAAAGTTCTATGCACGACCTTGTAACTCACGAATAACAGTACGGGAGTAGAAAAAATTATTAATACTAAATGCGTTATGTTTGCAGACGACGTTTCGATACTATTAAGCTGTTCGGATAGTGCGGAATGCAACATGCGCCTACTAGAAACCATTGGCACGGTTACCGCCTGGCTACACGAACACAACTTAGACATAAATCTTACAAAGACAAAAGTTATCCAATTCAAACCAAGTCAGAAAAAACCGTTGCACCTTAAATTAGACATTAACGATAGCCCGATCGAAGAAGTGAGTTTAAATTATTAGGTATAAAATTAGACTCTGGCATAAATTGGAAATCGCACATCCAAATTATCAAATCAAAACTGGCAAAATTTGTATATGCCCTAAGTGTTCTAAAAATAAATACAAATTTAGAATCTGCTTTGACGGCTTATTACGCGTACGCGCACGCATGGCTAAACTACGGCGTAATTCTGTGGGGTGCGAGCACCGATGCTCACCAACTCTTTCTCATGCAAAAAAAGTGTGTACGCATTCTGACTAATACACGAATTCCAAATAGTTGTCGACAGCATTTTATAAACCTTAAAATACTAACACTACCGTCTATGTATATTATGGAGACAGCAGTATTTTTCAAGTCGCATCCATATTTATTTGACGGAACGGAAGTGTATAAACCTGAAAGTAGAAGGAAAAATCAAATTATATTACCGCCTAGCAAACTTGCAATAGTCAAAAACGGTCCTTTCTATCGATGTGTCCAAATAATGAACAAGATTCCCCAAACTGTTAAACAAATTAGTGATGTTAGGGTATTTAAAAATAAATTAAAAAGCATACTTATTGAGAAATGTTACTACACTATACACGAATTTATTGGATCAATCTTTAGATAACATGACGTAAAAATAATGTTCTATTTAAATTGAATTAATAACAATGTATTTAAAAATTAAATTTATGTTACTATTTTGACGTTTACGACTAACATAACTATAATCGAATTGCTCTTATGTTTAAATTTAGTTTAGATATATAACGATGCATGGTAATTCTGATGTACCTCATTTTAAAATGTATCATATATATTAATTAAGTTAGTGAATAAGTAACATATCCTATATTGTATGCCCTAGCAGGGTATCATGTACCTACTAAGATCTATGTAAGACCTTTATTGTACTGATGAACATGATAACAATGGATTAAATGAATATGAATATGAAAAAAGTAGAAAATCAAAATCAGCACCGAAATCAGGCACCGAACGTCATCTCTGAGAATCGCCCACGTGTATTTATGACATTATTTAATTTATTCACAATACCTATTCGATATATTTATAGGTATGTATTGTTTTTATTAAATCATTGTAATTAATTTTAAATCACTCATTTCTATTATAGCAAATTTAAAAACATTGTTGGATTTTGTCTAGGTATGCCGTGATAAGTTAAACAGTAAACACCCACGAACTAAAGGCGCTCATTTCTGACGAGGTATTTTGACCAATAGTTCAAGTCGGAATGGGTGGTTTTCACCCGAGTTAACATTCTACTTTTCATTGCAAATATTCTGTGTGCGCTAAATTAAAAGAAATATAGGAGTAAAGGGTTGACTTCCTATAGACAGTGTATCGCGAAAACGGGACAACCGGTGACCCTTTCGGGCTTTTTGCAGGTCGCATACACTTGTGATCGAGAAATCCAGCAGGACGGTAAGTAGGCAACCGTACAAAACCCTTAGTGCACGAGTATACTGAAAGTACTAGACATATATAACTCCGAATATGTAGACAGATAAAGTCTAAGAAAAAAACGTACCTCAGTACCATACAGAAAAAGGTACAGTGGCCTAGATGGCATTACACCTTTGGGATACGCTCAGCTAGATGGCGCTAATATTAATATTTGACATTTTAACACATATCAAGCTAAGAATATGGGCCAAATTGTCAAAACTGAGGTTCAAAAGTTTTAAGCCTGTCTCAAGAGATGGCAGTCTATGCACTGTGATTACACATTTTACTTCGACAGTAACTGTATAATACTCGATCCTCTTTGGTAGTACTAATAACCTGTCTAATGTAAAAGTTCATTTATTATTTCCGTGTAGGTACATTGGAGAATAATATTTTCTAGCCTCTGGTGTAAAATTTTAAATTGACACATGTTCGTTTTGTTACAGATGAAGTTCTCGAGAATGATATTATTCGGTAAGTGATCGGTAACCTTTTTCTTCTCAACGAAAGTAGACAAACAAAAATAAATGTCATATCATATAAGTACAAATGTACAAAGAAAAAATACCCACCGTGCTTATTTACCGGGCAGATGATTTTTTATTTGTATACCTACGAGTTTGACATTTATTTCGGTTTATATGTAAATAATAGTGCGTAGATTAAAAATAACACAAATTAAACAATTTTTATGCAAAATAATTAATTTATGTTTAAATTCCATAAATTGCACCCCTTTTTCTATTTGCTGTAGCAGGCAAGTGTGCTGTGATTAGAACAGTATATATTATCCTAACATATTGAATCTATATCATTTAATTAAGACGCTACGGGAGCGAAAATGCTGAAAGCTGAAATGGAGAGGAGTCCCCCTTTCAATTTGGGAATTTCAGTTAAATATACTAGTGTTATTAACTAGATTGATCGAAAAACAAATGTTCATTAAGAGCAACTCAGTTAAAATATATTGCGAAAATATCTTTAAAATCGAGGTTCCGCTCTCGACTGTTTCCTCCTTCAAAACTTATTTAAACGGAACGAAATTTGAGAATCTGAATAACAATGAAATAATCTGTGTCGGACCGTTTAGATTTTTTGGCTGATTGTTACCGATCTTGAGTATTACACCTTTTTTGAGCCATATTGAAAATGCCGTTTTTAGAAATTTTTGATTGGCTCTAGCGTCTTTTAAAATAAAAATAGCAAAAAAATCAAAACGGTCCGACACAGATAAAAATAATAATAATCTGTGTTGAAAAAAGCATTGCTCTATCTTCAAAAACCAAGGAGGAAATAGTCGAGACCGTTTGTATGGAGAATTGACCTGTATCGTATCGTTTTAAGGTATGTTAAACTAAAAGTCAAAGATTTTCCCCGTCAAATACTAAAGGAATGTATAATTTTGTCGAGCAGTAGATGATGCGACGCGGCTGCGGTGATCGAGGGGACCGCCTCACCGCCCGTATAACACGGAATGCACCGCTTGCGCAACCGAAGCTGGGCTCTCAAACTCGTTGTTACACGAGGGAGACATAAAAAGAAATATTTTATTGCTGAGCCACGGCGGTACCGCTAAATGTTCGACAGGAGATAGCTTAGCGGCGTGGGCGAGCGGACAGTCCGTCATGGGCCTGGGTCGCCCCCCTCACTTCAGAGTGGCGCCTCAAGGGGGTTGCTGCGGCGTCTCTGCCGTAGCCCTTCAGTTATTGAAAACTATCATCAAAAATATAACATAAGATGTATGATGGTTTTCCCACTAATCCTTCTTGATTTAAAATTTATAATTTATAAAAAAGTGTCACATACGTACGCGCGTTCAGCGAAATAATTGTCTATTTAAACTGACAGATTACGTAATGTACGTATAAGCCGACGCGTAATATAATTGTCGTTGAATAGAAGGCAAGGCGTGCTGCTTGGTATAGGTGGGTCGGGTGGGCGCGCGACCTCGTCGGAAAGGGCAGGGCCGGCGCTGGGCCCGTGTCCTTGTTGCGCCTGTCCGTGTTTTGAACACCAATTTGTCCAGCTACTAGCTGCTAGTTTTCGGGTTATTGGTGATAATTAAAACCTTAACGCCTGGAACGCTGTTGACAAAAATTTGCTAATGAATTATTAACCTTCAATTTGTTAATTAGGACTAGGAGGTTGAAGTTGTTGCACCACAACAACTGGTAAAGGATCTCTTTGCTATTTGAAAACAGATAGCAAAACTGCATTGTATTCACAAGAGTGCAAAGTAATTTCATACAAATTTTAACTTGGTGTCTTAAGCTGGCTGGTAGATTTTACCTATAAAAGATGATTTTGAATAAAATGATGGATTTGATTTAGGTTCCTGTATTTTGTTCGTGTCCGTGTGGTGAAAAATTTTATGTTTCACTCAATTCACTCGGTGGCAAAGTTTGTTTAACCTTCGTGCCTTGAAACACTCGCTATGCTCAAGATTCCACTGTATCGCCACTGGCTACGCTCGCGGTTCAATATTGGAATCTTTCGTTTGCTCGCGTATCAATATTGGCTCGTGTGGTTAAACAACAACTTTGCCCCCTTATTTGATAACCCGTTATTTAATAACTATTATGACTTAATATAATAATATTAATACCTGCCTTTTTCGTGTTATAATGTACTGTGTGCTTCTAATTTAGCGTAAGTTTGGTGGAATAAGATCAATCCAGCACGGGAAGCATGGTCGCGAGATAGACGATAAAATAGCAGGCCGTCCCTATCGCACTATTTGTAAGTGCGATAGGGACGGCCTGATATTTCATCGTCTATCCCGCGACCATGCTTCCCGTGCAGAAGGGTGTGTAGTATGTACATTTGGTTCAGTTCGCGTGCGTAATTAGCGCAACTAATGCAAGGCGCATGCTGACGCCCTCTAAAGTGACACTTCGTGGTGCACGCGCTGGTGGCAGCGGCACTAATGCTTAACTAAATACATAATAGCGAACCTAGAAATCGTCTCGTGATCTTTCCCAGCATCATTTATTTCATTCTGAAGTATTTTGTCCATCCGTTTGGCGTGAAAAAGGACGGACTTTAAATTAAGGGCTTGCCGGCTTCGTATACGATACGAGTACCTCAACTATTCGTCGTCTATAACCCTCAACCGGCACGGTAGCATCTTAACTTTCCGGCATATGCAGTAATGTTGGTACTATTAAATAGAATTTAATGGTCAAGTAGGTATTCAAATTAATGTATCCTTTAAAATGACTTACAATTTCTGAAAAATATGTTTAATTAGTATTTTATAATTTGTTTTTTTATACCAATGGGCAGTAAAAAAATAGGGAGTTAGTAAATACTTAGGCCACGTTTATACAAAGATGTTGACGGGGCTGAGCCTGTCGCAGCGCGGCCGCCGAAGGTCGAGAGCCCCTAGCCCCCACGAGCTCTTAGCGCTATATGCAACTTTTGTTCACTGAATAAACTAGTATAATTATATGGATATTAAAAATATCTACTTAATAAAACTTATATTGAAACTTCACTCTTCTTTTGTTCTGAACTTTGCTACAATATAGGAGGAGCAATGTACGATTTTTAGTATTGCTAAATAAATACTTATTTTTCGCCGCCACTTCGGCAACAGTATACTATAGGTAAGTGGCGTACTAGAAGAGAGGCCTATGCTCAGCAGTGGGCGATAAAGGGCTGATATGATGATGATGATGATAATATAAGTAAAGAAATGCACTATGCAGTGTGAAAAATTGTCGGAGCTTAGTACATAGTACTTAGATAATTATAGATGGTGTCATTTACCAGGACGCGTGCCTTTGTTCGTATTATCAGGTCATTAAAGGTTAGATTTGACAAATTTACGCGTCATCGTGAATGACAGGATCTGTAATCATTCTTAGCATTCCCGTAGGTGGCGCCATGATCACTTGCTGGTTACCCATGGAGCTACTGGCGTTTTCCGAGTCCACCATTTTGAAAGAAGCTATTTACTGAGCCTTAACATTTTTGAAGGAAAGTAGGGTTTTTGTTCAGTACAAAACTCGCTAAATCTAAAAAAATGTCACAACCCCTAGAATGCCGATGTCTAAAATTTTCTACGGAATGAATACATAACGTTAGAATTTTTAATTGTCTGTGACGCGGACGGATACGGGACTAGTTATAGTTAATAGTAATTAGTCAATAATAATAGTTAAGACTATTTATTATTGACTAATTGTTTATTGTCGGTCGAAATCACAAATATTTGTAGTTCTTTCAATTGAACAGTAATTATTTCAATTCAACAGTATTTGAACAAAGTTTGTCCGGCGAGCTAAAAATAACCACGTCTCCTAAAATAAACTATAAGTTGCGTAAATAGTTCATCTGCTTAGGACCTATTGCAAGGGTCATCTTTGATAGTATAATCGGACATTCACCTTGGTTTTAACTATACACGGTGCTCGCAAGGAATCAGAAAAAAATAACAATTTTAAGACTAAATTTTCTCTCAACCATTTCTGTGGAGTTAAGACCGATAAAATATGTAGGTAGGTAATTATTTCTTGCTTCTTACTTTAGTAATACTAGTGCAAAACTCCTTTTGGGTGGAGTTAGATGGAAGTCATTGTGGGGCGGGCGTAGCTAAATAAGTAATATCCTTATTGATAAGTGAAAAGTCTGTTATTGAAAATTGATAGCACTTAGTAGGTAGTAGGTAACACTTAGCAGAACTATAGGTTTTATGAAAATAGAAGTAATGTTTTTCATATATTAAAAGTAAAAAAAAATGCTTTTTGGCTAATTGTACTTAAATTCACATTATTTTCCATCTACAGCCTGATAATGTTTGCGGATTATTACCTACTTTAAATAATGTTCTGCAATTCGGTTACTTTATTTAATGTTAAGGTAACTTTATTTGTTTCAATATGTATACAAAGCTTAATGCACTGAACATGCAGTTCGATCCATACAATAGATCGTAGAGCAAGAAGTTCACAGCAGCGCGGCCGAGCGCGCACCACCCCCAAGGATGCTCATTTCCTTGTAGGTGATTACGGCTCACTAAAAAAGTACAATCATAGTGCTCTCCGGCGCGGAACGCACTGTCCTCATTTGAATACAAACGTAATGCGCGTGCGCACACACCCTTAACTGTACTCCGACACGCCGCCGCGAGCCAAATAGGACCCTCCACTCCGGCGCCGTAAGGTGCAGAATGCGGGCCCTAACCTCAAAATACGTGCCCTCTTTTCAAAGTGGAAAGAAGAGGGACTCTGCGCGTGCTAGAACGGGCAGGCGCTACACGCGAGGAGAGGACGGAGGACGTTAAGGGCATTCACCCCGTACCCCGTGGGTTGCGACTAGCGGCTCTACAAATGATGTACAAGCACATAGATGCCTTTCTCTATTTAGATGCGCACGAGTGTCGAAATAGTGGCCGTGGAACTTTTTTGTTAGGAGGTGGATCCTGTTTGGTTGCGTCAGCGGCGATAAGTTCGTCTGAGGCGGCGGCGCGGGCAGGGCATGCCTCAGGTGCAGGTGTCCGGGCACCGCGCCGCCCTCTGCCGACTGCTGACCAACTCCGCTCACAGTTCGCTTCTACTCAACATATGACTAGATCTATACTTTACAAGCTTAAATATAATACTCGTAATAAGTAAATTAATAGTACCAAAAAGTTACTTTAATTATTTCAAATGTCTTAAAAAAATCATGTTATTGCAGTAAAATTAAGTTTGAAAATATAATTATAGGTATTACATAATTAAGTTGCAATAAAGAATATTATATTATATTATATTATATTAATTTATTTTAATTAAACTTTGATTACTTTCGATATAAAATATGTATCTGTTAAATAATTCAAAAAAGGTGCCTAATGATCGTCTTTTTTCAATCTCCGTAGGTAATGTAGGTATATAAAGAAATGGTACCTATAGGTATATTAGTAACTATGCTGAAAGCTTTTTATCAGAGCTTTTATTTTTATAAGAATTTCCATTGCACTCTGGTTTACAGTTCGCTCCTTTATCACGATTTTCAAAATAAATATTAGATATGCCTAAAATTTATATTCAGAGATTTCATATATTCGTAGCGCTGGTGGCAATTTTTTTGTAATACCACGTCGGTGGCAAACAGGCATACGGTCCGCCTGATGGAAAGCGGTCACCGTAACCGTAGCTGGGCACCGTTAATCATATAGTTAACTTCGTTAATCGCTAATCCGTTACTAAAAAAGTAAACTTCGTTAATCGTTAAAGCGATACATTTCGACAAATTTAACGTAAGTTAAAGTTAATCGTTAATAACGGATTAACGATTAACTTGAAGAAAAATGAACTTTTCTTTAAATATTTAGTTGCATCAGTATCCACTATAACGTATTATATTTCTGTAAAAGGCCGAAGTACAGCTAGCCTATTGAACTCTAGGCTGCACGTGGAAGGCAGTGATCGCCTGAGCTACTGCCAAGAGCTGTGTCAGGAGAGATGCTGGCGGTGACAGGACAGTTGTGGCACTTTGGGCGGTAGAGGCTAGGGAAGCGAATGTGGTCGTAAATAGGGCTCGAATTTGCTGCCCTATCACTACAACAGTCGCCATGGTAAAGCTTAGGATTCACCGAATCAAAGTTAGTAAAAGCAAATCCACGTGAAAAATACTTTTTTAGGTAATAATGCCTGTAGATTCAAACGAAATACTTAAAATTATTATGTCCTTAAACAACAGTAACACTTCTGGCATTGACGATATAACAACTAAAATAGTAAAATTGACCGGATCACTTTTAAGCATACCTCTAGCACATTTGATTAACTTGTCCTTTAGTCAGGGTTATTTTCCAGAACAGTAATACTATTGTGCCCATATTGTCAAAGATAGTAGAAAAAGCCTTTTGCATAAGATTACAAAATTTTTTAACCAAACATAATCTCTTACACCCAAATCAATATGGCTTTAGAAAAGGTCTCAATACAGAGGCGGCATGTTTTGAGTTTATTAAATACTTAACTGAATCCATTAATGATAAATCTCCGGTAATGTCAATATTCCTCGATATGGCCAAAGCTTTTGACCTAGTTGATCACTCTAAACTACTTAAAAAATTAGATGCTTATGGAGTTAGAGGCCATTCGAACGATTGGGTAAGATCATATTTAGATAATAGAAGTCAATGCACGGAAATCTCTAAATTTGTAGAAATTAAAAATCAAATACACAAATCTGTATATAGATCGCCTATTCGAAATATAGTTTCAGGAGTACCTCAGGGCAGTAATTTGGGTCCACTGCTATTTTTAATATTTATCAACGATCTTCCAAAAGCCACACAGCAAAAATCCATACTTTTTGCTGATGACACAACTATAATAATAAGGAGCCAAGAACCAAGTACTTATGAAGCAGATGTAAATGAAGCCTTGACAGATATTAATAACTGGATAGCTAATAATGGCCTTCTTATAAACTTATCTAAAACTCAGTACATGCAATTCTATTCATATGGTGCAACCCCTCCTCATCTTAACATCAATATTGACAGTACTTCTCTTCAGAAAACCGATACAATGAAGTTTTTGGGATTACATATCGACACACATCTTAACTGGAAAGTACATATTGCATCAATATGTTCAAGGCTCGACCGCTTTGTATTTGCATTAAGAAAGTTACGCGAGACTATATCACCTGAAGCTGCACTTACAGCCTACCATGGTCATGTATCATCCATTCTTAACTATGGCCTAATCTTATGGGGCAATTCTGTGGATGTTGAAAAGGCATTCAAGCTACAAAAGAAATGTATTCGCGTAATCGCAAATGCTCCTGCAGGCAGTAGTTGTAGACCCTTGTTCAAGCAGCTTAACATCTTGCCATTGGCATGCTCTTACATATTAAAAATTTGTACTTTTGTTAAACAGTATCCAAATTATTACGTTAAGCGGTCAGAATTGTTTTGTCCTAACCCAAGGCTGCAGTATAAAAATCTCCTCAATCAGCCACGTTGTATGTCAAACATATATAAAATAAATGCTTTTAATATAAGTATTGTAATATTTAACAAGTTGCCAGTTCAAATTAAAGTACTAGAAGGCAATGAATTCAGAAAAACTTTAAGAAATTGGCTTCTTGAACGGTGCTTCTATAGTAATAAAGAATTTTTAAATAATACAGAGTAGAAATGTATATATAATGTTGTATTTATTGATAACGACTGTAAATATAATGTATAATGTCTCATTATAATATAATGATAAGTTGTCCATTTTAGTCATAAACTTTGTGTAATTACTATTTTAAGACACTTTCACAGTTTTCACATATTTGCATGCTGTTTGTACACGGCTAAAAAAGGTGAAACCAACGACTGTTTACTTCGTATAAGATCTGTAAACTATACCCTTTTTTGCAAATAAATTATTGTTTGTTTGTTTGTTTGTTTGGACTTTTAGCAATCGACATCGGTAAAACCTAGGATTTACCGGCAAATCATAGGATTTGCCGTACTTCGGGCTTTTATAGTAGCGTTCAGGACGTGTTTTTCACAGCGCAGATGGCACCTGTGCCCTACTAGATTAACGATTAACGGACTCGGAGAAATTTAACGGAAGTTAACGAGTCCGTTAACATTTTTTCAAGTTAACTTAAAAGTTAATCCGTTAATCGAAATGTTAACTTCGTTAATTAACGATTAACGGATTAACGAGTTAATGCCCAGCTATGACCGTAACCTATGGACGTCTGCAACTCAAGGGGTGTCACATGCGCGTTGCCGACCCATTAGAAACTTGTAAACTCCTTTTTAGAAGAACCCCTATGTTACTGTAGTTATCGGAAATGGTAACCTATCAATGTTTCGAAAATCCTTTGTCCGATTATCACTTGTCCGAAAACGGTTGACAGAATTTTTATAATCCAAATACATTGTTTACCATAATTATTTTTAAAATGTCGCTAGTTTGCTATGCCACATTATCGTTTTCCCGAAACTCTATAACCAGAAGAACGGTTGCCAACTTTATCATTTGACAACCAATTCGTTAACCATTTCATAAATCCGATGCTACGTGACATCGAAATGTCATTTTCCCTAATATCATTTTATAGAAACTAAATAACCAGAAGAACGGTTGCCAAGTTTATCATTTGACAACCGTTTCGTTAACCACCTTTTCATAAATCCGATGCTACGCGACATCGAAATGTCATTTCCCCGTATATAATTTTACTAGCTTTTACCCGCGGCTTCGCCCGCGTAATAAAAGTATTCATTAAGATTTTCATTTGGATCCTTAGGTTTCTCTGTAGGTATATTTATCTGCGATTATTTCGATTGCACATAATACTTTTGCTTGCAATGATTGTAGAAATATTACACATCGACCACAGCGTAGGTAATTCTATATACGCTGGGGAAACCTTTATAAACATCCCACATAGCCCGTATTTCGACACTATGATCGGTGGGTAAAAAGTACTTTTTTCTATTATCCCTTACAATTTTTTACATTTTGCTTATACTTATCGCAAACGTAATCTTCAAGCAAGCAAACAACGATCGTCTTAGAGCACATTGATTGTAAGAGACCGCCGACCGATTATCCGTATCCCTCTAACGATACCCATATTATCCGTATCCGTATCCGTATCCGTATCCGTATCCGTATCCGCATCCGTATCCGTATCCGTATCCGTATCCGTATCCGTATCCGTATCGCTATCGCTATCGCTATCGCTATCGCTATCGCTATCGCTATCGCTATCGCTAACGCTAACGCTATCGCTAACGCTATCGCTAACGCTATCGCTAACGCTATCGCTAACGCTAACGCTATCGCTATCGCTATCGCTATCGCTATCGCTATCGCTATCCCTATCGCTATCCCTATCGCTATCCCTATCCCTATCGCTATCCCTATCCCTATCGCTATCCCTATCGCTATCCCTATCGCTATCCCTATCCCTATCCCTATCCCTATCCCTATCCCTATCCCTATCCTTATCCCTTATCAAGATGTTTAATGATATAACACTAAGTTCTCGCGCTTTGTACACATATTTAAAGTCACATACAGGTCGAACGCGATTAATTAACATTATTTTTACCTTTTTTCCCAACGTTTCGGCCAGGTTGCACTGGCCGTGGTCGCGGAAGACTGACGTCCCAGCAAAATGTCACCAGAGATGTAAACAACACAAAACTACCCGATATTAATTTATATAAATGTTCGGGGTAGACAAATAAATATAATCTACCCGCTTTTAGTTAATGTTTATTTCCCACCATGTTTATTTTAAAGGTAAAAATAATGTTAATTAATCGCGTTCGACCTGTATGTGACTTTAAATATATGTTTAAATAATGATTTCTTATCAAGTGCTAAAATATAAAGTTTCATGGTTTTATCTTTTAAAATTAAGAAATCCTATACAAACTTTCAACCTCTTTTTCAACCCCTTCATCCCTTTTTTTCGAAATAAAAAGTAGCCTATGTTCTGTCTCAGGGTCTAAAGATTGTCTGTTCCAAATTTCATCAAAATCGGCTGCGTGGTTTAAGCGGGAAAGCGTAACAGACAGACAGACAGACAGACAGACAGACAGACAGACAGACAGACAGAGTTACTTTCGCATTTATAATATTAGTATGGATATGGATAGAAACATTAAAAAAAAATAGGTTAGGTTAGAAATGCGACCCCCACGGAAACAAACTTGCTAAGAAAAGTGAGTTAGGTTAGGTTAGAACTGCGACCATACAGAAACGAACCCTTACCATAAGAGTGGGTTAGGTTAGGTTAGAACTGAGACCATACAGAAACAAACTTGTGCTAGAGAAGTGGGTTAGGTTAGGTTAGAACTGCGACCCTCACAAAAACAAACATTAGCAAGAAAAGTGGGTTAGGTTAATTAGGTTAGAACTGCGACCATTCAGACACAAACTTGTGCTAGAAAAGTGGGTTAGGTTAGGTTAGAACTGCGACCATACAGAAAAAAACTTGTGCTAGAAAAGTGGGTTAGGTTAGGTTAGAACTGCCTGCCACCCTAAGGACAGCCAGCGGGCGAGGGACATGAGAGCGTCCTCGCCCATAACACTGGCTCTCGAGTCGGAGAGCGCGACCCTGTGTCCGGGAAGCGCTCCCACGGCGAGGATCGGTCGGCTCAAAGCCCGACCAGGCGACAGATCCTGAACCGGGATGGCCGTTGCGGGGCCGCGGACGCAGTAACAGTTACCCGGGACCCCGCACATAAAGCGGTGAGAGGACACCATGGGGTTCAGTGGGTAGTGGGGCCTCTCTACAGCCTCGAGCCCCACATAACCGGCCGGGTAGCACACCATCTCAAACCCGGCGGTATGCGTAAACGCATTCCCCATGTAAAAAAAAAGGTTAGAACTGCGACCATACAGGAGCAAACATTTGCTAAAAAAGTGGGTTAGGTTAGGTTAGAACTGCGACCCTACAGAAACAAACCTTTGCCACAAACTCTTATGGCAAGGACTCATAGGTCAAGTAAGAACTGCGACCGTGAGGGTCGGGAACAAACTTTTGTTAGAAAATTAAGGATTTATTGAACTTTTGATATAGCGGCTTAATAATATTTCGAATTATAAAACTATACGCCATACAAAATTGCTGTTAAATGATACTTAGGAATTTTAATAAGTATTAATTCGAATTTCGAACTTTTGATATAGCGGTTAAATAATATTTCGGAATAAAAACTTTACGCGACAAAAAGTAGTTGTCAAATGATTCTTAGGAATTTTAATAAGTGTTGATTCGAATCATAAGCGAAACAAAATTACAGCGAAATAAGAATCGGGAAAATAATAATAGGGGAAAAGTACTTTCGGGCAAACAAAACTTAGGCCAATTAATAAAATGGGAAGCGTTTTCGGGCTACTAATAATCGACATTACAATTTTCGACTTTTTGATAGGTAACCTTTGGAAATACCTGGGCAGGGAGCTCATTCCACAGCCGGAGCGTCCGCGGGAGGGAATTCCTCTGAAACCGCACGGTGCGCAACCATTTAGGTTGCAAGGTGTGTAGATGAGCGCCCTGTCGATGGCGAGCGGTGCGATGATGAAAAGTGGACGTTGTCATCATGTCAAACAGGAGATAGCTCAGATAGCGGGTTCAATCTTGGCTCGTACCAATGAGTTAGAAGGTTAGACACTAGCTTTCGTAAATAATAGTGTTTACGCCAATCCTGGGCATTAGTTGCCAAGCGGACCCCAGCGAATGCCGTAGCAGGGATAACGCAAAGACGGTGAATCAGAATCACCTCGTCTGTTCCTCTTATGGCGATGCTGTAGCGTAAAATTTAAAAGTCTGACATATTATTTGCTATGTTGTTGGGATGGTGTAATAGTTATTTTTATTAAGTAAATGCTTTTTAGGGTTCCGTACCAAAAAGGTACAAAAGGAACCCTTATGGCGCCGCTCTGTCCGTCTGTCACATTGCTAAATATCTCGAGAACTACTTATGCTATCGACTTGAAATTTGGAATAGTTATGAACATTGTTAACCTCTACAAATTGAAGGTATAATCTTTTTAAATTTATTATAGAAAATGGCAAACATGAAAGGGGGGCAAATGTCAAGGGCTGTAAATGTCAAGTTACCAGGTCAAGTGGGGTATCGTTAGAAAGAGCTCAAATTTTACATATCAAAACAATTTTTTATAATTTTTTTGTTGTGGAAAAAAAAGAATTTGAAGGAAAATGTAAAAAAAAATGATGAAAATTTTACGAAACACTCGTTTTGTGCTAAATATTATAGGAAAAATAAAACCATGTCTGTATTTTGGCAACATAAAATAAAAACTGTCGAAATCGGTTAACATTATAAAGAATTATCCCTGAAAAACCAACATCAGCAATTCCCGTCAACTTTGTACAATGCCACGTCAGCAAATTTTAATTGATCCTATTTTGTTACCAACATTTAGTAATATAATTCGACTTTCGTAAGATATATACAGGATAATTGTTATAATTAAGAAAATATAGATACTAGAGAACCTTAATGACGAAATAAAACTTAATAAAATCTCAACTCATCAACAAAATCTTGGTAACAAAATAGGAATTAATAAAAACAAATTTAACTTTTCCCTTAATTTTTGTACAAAGTTGACGGGAATTGCTGACATACTATACAAGTCGCACAAATTAGTTAGCAAATTCACCGAGAGATGGCGCTGTACACAATAATATACACATCATTCGTACATACTGTATAGTCTTTAGAGTTATCTGAGAAACTTGAGATTATTTTAACTATTGAAAGTTTGTACGCAACCCTCGGCGGGCGAGTCTGACTCGCGCTTGGCCGGTTTTTTTCTTTATTATTATCTATTAAAATGATTAATTATCTTATTATTTAAAACAAAAGAGTTTGTAACGATTTAATTTTAGATGCTCTACTACCCTAAAACTGCTTATTATAGCATATAGGTACAACGGCACCTTTAAAAATAAAAGCTATAGCTGCTAACTCTACCCGTATTCTCATATTTGCTCGTAGCAAAGACATTTTCACCACACCAACTGATAAAGGCTTTCTTTGCTATTCGAAAACAGATAGCAAAATTGCATTTTATCCACAAGAGTGCAAAGTAATTTCATACAAATTTTAACTTGATGTCTAAAGCTGGGTATTGGAATTCACGTATAAATATTGATTTTGAATCATAAACGTTAAATAAATTGAAGTATTTTATTTATTTTGATGTTTTACAGTTCATATTTTCATAGTGTTGGTGTGGTGAAAAATTTTGTGTTTCACTCGGTGGCAAAGTTTGTTTAACCTTCGTGCCTTGATACCCTCGCAACGCTCAAGATTCCACTTTTTGAACCACTCGCTACGCTCGCGGTTCAATATTGGAATCTTTCGCTTGCTCGGGTATCAATATTGGCACGTGCGGTTAAACTACAACATTGCCCCCTTGTAAAACAAATAACTATTGTAACTACGTATAGACATCTAAGAAAAAAACGTACCTCATAAAAAGGGACGGTGGCCTAAATGGCGTAACACTTTTGGGGGACGCTCGGCTAGATGGCGCTAATATGAATATTTGACATTTTAATACATACTAAGAATATGGGCCAAATTGTCAAAACTGAGCAAGTTTTAAGCTTGTGTCGAGAGATGGAAGTCTATGCACTGTGATTATGATATGATTACACATTTTACTTTGACAGTAACTCTCTATAATACTCGATTCTCTTTGGCTCGTGGTAAGCTGGCTACTGAAAATACCTCGTAGCGGGTTTGAAATATTATGAAAAAGTTATTTCAATATTTAGGTCTCTAGACTTTCTAGCAAAAACAAAGAATGAAAACTAGATATCATGTTTTTAGCGTTATGCACAATATCAATTCATTTCCGTCCAGTTTTATGTCCACCGTGTTTTCCAATGCGACGTATTGTCACGTCACGTCACCGAATTGGAAATATTGTACCTATCTTAATGAGGAGGCACACTGACATTTTATCTCGCCAGGCGGCGCCTGTGCAAGTGCCCAGGCATGTCACTGTCATTCATATGTGTGAGAGAGAAAAGAAATATTATCTTCTCGCTCTTACGTATGAAATTCTTTATCTGCGCAATGGACTATTTAATAGGGTGGCGCCATCTGTCATAACCTTTGAGTGTGCCTCCTCATTGCACGAGTGCAGTACCTATACTGACATCTTGTACTCGTAAAGAGGTAACAAAAAAGGTACACTCATTGTCTCATCTCAGTCGCATACCCGATGTTTAAAGAATGTAAGTAGGTCGTCATATTATTATGCTTTTATATTAAAGGGAAAAATTGAAAAATGTACGCTTACAGCGGGATTAATTCATTTAAGTAATACTTAAATTAATAATATTACAATGCGGATATTCGTTAGTACTAGCAGACGTTTCTGGTTCTTGCTATTTTTAATTTTTTTATTTTTGCACATAATTTCTATAACTAAAGAATTTACAATAAATAAATCTGCTTCTTAAATATTAATTTAATAATGTAGATCGTATATTAAATTTTATTAGAGTTTTATTTTATTTTCGTTAAATTTAAGGGAAGGTTCTTAAGGTCAAACACAATAAATTTTTACTGCTAATGATAATGAGTTACCAAATCTGGTCTGGCTTAGTCGGTAGTGACTCTGCCTGCTAAGCTGCGGTCCTGAGTGTAACGTGTCCCCAATATATTTATTTTATTTTTAAATAACAAATTGTCAAAAAATTACTGAACAAGTGTAGCTGACGAATATTTGACACTAACGTTTATGAGATTCTTAAGGATCTCCCACACACATTGAATAATTTCTAATCTATTAAAAAGGTTTTTTTTTATTTAACAAAAATGACAAACGGGCCTCTCGCTCTAATTAACGACGCATAAATATTGGGTTGGCACAAAAGTAATGAGACACTTGGTTTACGTTTTATATTTTTTATTATTATTACAATACTACAAGAGCGTGTCGGGCCACGCTCAGTGTAGGGTTCCGTAGTTTTCAGTATTTTTCTCAAAAACTACTGAACCTATCAAGTTCAAAACAATTTTCCTAGAAAGTCTTTATAAAGTTCTACTTTTGTGATTTTTTTCATATTTTTTAAACATATGGTTCAAAAGTTAGAGGGGGGGGGACGCACTTTTTTTTTCTTTAGGAGCGATTATTTCCGAAAATATTAATATTATCAAAAAACGATCTTAGTAAACCCTTATTCATTTTTAAATACCTATCCAACAATATATCACATGTTGGGGTTAGAATGAAAAAAAATATCAGCCCCCACTTTACATGTAGGGGGGTACCCTAATAAAACATTTTTTTCCATTTTTTATTTTTGCACTTTGTTGGCGTGATTGATATACATATTGGTACCAAATTTCAGCTTTCTAGTGCTAACGGTTACTGAGATTATCCGCGGACGGACGGACGGACGGACGGACAGACAGACATGGCGAAACTATAAGGGTTCCTAGTTGACTACGGAACCCTAAAAAGCTTAGTCGATGATGTAATCACCATTAGCATCTATGACTTCTTGCTAACGATCCGGCAAAGTTTGGATGCCTTTCGCCCAGAACTCTGATGGCTGTGCCTCGAAAAAGTTGTTCAACTCCACCTGTACATCATGGAAATCATTGAATTGTTTACCCCACAAATGTCGTTTCAGGGCTCTAAACAAATGAAAGTCTGATGGTGCGAGGTCTGGAGAATAAGGTGGCTCCCAGCCCAAGTTCTGCAGCTGTTGGCGAACGGTAGATACGACATGAGGTCGAGCGTTATCATGTAGTAAAATTACAGCGTCTTCGTCGTTTTTTCTTGATAGCAGAAGATAGTTCGGTGAGCTGTGTTTAATATTTGTTAGAGTTTACAGTTTCATTGTGTAATAGTTCATGAAACAGCATGCCTTGCGAGTCCCAGAAACAACAAAGCAAAACTTTTAAGCGGTTCTTTTGACTCAGCTTCGGTTGAGTTGGTGGCGTTTCTTCTCGAGGCAGCCAAAAAGCACGACGTGTATCGTTCTCATAATAAATCCATGATTCATCTCCCGTAACCAGATCAGTCAAAAACTCTTTACGTCGGGGTCGCAGCAAAAGTGATTGACAGATGGCGACACGGACTGCACGACTGGCGTCGGTAAGGATGTGCGGTACCCATCGAGCCAAAACTTTTCGATACCCAAGCTCATACAGATGGTATTCCACAGCGTGGTGACTGCAGTTAAGTGCTTCCGCTAATTCACGAGTAAGTAGCATCAGGATTCGACTGTAGTTCGCGGCGTAAATCGTCATCATTGAATGCAGGTGGTCGCCCTGAGCGTGACTGACTTTCAAGGCTCCTGTCTCCTGATTTAAAACGGTCAAACCATCTGGACACCGTGGCATGGCTTGTACTTCCAGCGCCCAATGCAGTGTTGATATTGTCAGCCGCAGCCCGCGCACTGTGGCCTAACAAGTACTCGTATAAGTAAAGTGTTCGAACTTGTCGCTCGTCCATTTTATTTCAATCTAACTAAACCAATCACGAGGGCGGCTTTATATACCCTCACATTAGAAGTACTGTAAGAGAGTCGGCCTATCAGTGGAGAGCATCCAAACATTTAAACAACGCTTTGAATCAATATTTTTTTATATTTTAGGAGCTAAGTACAACCGTTCACTCTCAATCGCTGCTTCTATATGAATGCCCCATTGAAGTGTCTGTTTTCCTTGACGTTCTTATACTGTACCAATTTTAAATCAGGGACTGCCAGTCAGCGACCATGACTGCTGTAAAAGGTTTCATTCTGAATGCGAAACCTCTTACATATCCCTCCCCCTTATGTTAGAAGCAGCCATTGTTCACAATACTACACCCTATCCTATCCTATTCTACCCTAACTACCGGTTGGCCCTACCTAAGCCAGGCCCCCCTACACACAAAAAAAAATCTCCTAACACCCAATAGTGACAGCCTCATTCAAGGTAGCCAACATCTAACGCTCTTTGCGTGGTTGCCTAGTCCACGGTTGAGACCGCCATAATTTGGATAGTTGGACTATAGCCAAGGTCCTCGCAAATTAGTCAGATATGGACTATGGTTAGGAAAACCAATGGCAAAAACCTAACCCCTGCCCATCGACTAAACCCTTTTATTTTGAACTTTCTGACAGCTAATTGTCTGTGGCCATGACTAGATGACATTGACATGACAGCTGTTAGCAAATTCACCTAACTTCAAGTAAAAAAACAAGGCAAAACATTTATTTTACACAAATACACAATTAAATATTTTGAAGATGCCGATTCTTGTTGGCGGTGGCGTTGAAGTGGGGGCTTCTCATGGCCGCCAATCTTCCCGCCGCGCCGGTTGCGAAGTGAAGTGGAGCCCGAACGGCTCATGAAGATTGCTGCAGCTGTAGTGTGCTGCACGTTGGTGATGACGACGAAGTGGGGGTTGCATATGACCGCCAGCCATCTCGCCACACCGTGAACAGCTGGATCATCTAGTCGGCCTTGTCTTGATACATGTAAAAGAAATGTGTATGAACGTTGTTCTTTGTAGTCAGGAAATTATAAGGGTGTTGTGACATATTACTCTATAACTTTAAACGATTGTATCTATTTATTAAATATTTACAGTCTGGGGTGTGTTTTATTCCACAGTTTACATATTTTCATATAACTTAACCTTATTGGTAGCTATAGGAAAACATTATGGAATAAATAAGCCTATCAAATAGTTTTTATTCTAATATAAACATTGCATAAATAATATGTATAGTATTCTACATGTTATATATTGCGCCAAAATAATTAGTTCTATGTGGTTATTTACAAATAATTATCCTTTTTAATATTAGGGATAGGCAAATGACATTTTCTGTCACAAGTCGTTTTTCCTTTGAAATAATGTACATTTTAGTTCACAAATCACAATTATTCCGTAAGTTCTACAATATAATGTATAATTAAAAGATTGAAACTAACTTTACATTGCCTATCTAATGTAACCTACATATCTAGGAAGATTTACTGCATATGTGTATGATTAAGTATATAGGTATGATGGAGCTGATGTTCACGCAATTTGCGTCGACGCCCATGGTCACCGAAGAGGAGTCGTAGAGTTTCTTGAACAACACAATCTTGATGGCCCGTTGCTCTGTTGAATGTCTCGCATTCCATTTTTACGTCAATTCTGCACAGCTATATTTTAACTACGGAATGGGTGACACTGAATATTAGATAATAAGAAATATATCACCCGGAATAGCTCTTCGTATTGGCGACGATGGTCACTTTGTTTTCCTTCTTCTTAAAGCGCGTTTGGCTTATCGCTTGGCATGCGCTTCCTCGCGCTATGAGGTCGGGGTTCGTTGTCTGAAAACTCTGAAACCGAAACTATAGGGGAAACTTTCAGACGTTAGCGCCTTCACCATGTAAGAGAGTCGGCCTATCAGTGGAGAGCATCCAAACATTTAAACAACGCTTTGAATCAATATTTTTTTATATTTTAGGAGCTAAGTACAACCGTTCACTCTCAATCGCTGCTTCTATATGAATGCCCCATTGAAGTGTCTGTTTTCCTTGACGTTCTTATACTGTACCAATTTTAAATCAGGGACTGCCAGTCAGCGACCATGACTGCTGTAAAAGGTTTCATTCTGAATGCGAAACCTCTTACAGTACCTAGAATGTTCTACAACATACTAGAATATTATCGAAAACAATTAACTTAAGAAAGGAAATGTATAGAGTTTTGTAATGTATAGAGTGTGTCATTACTTTTGTGCCAACCCAATAGCTCCTGATGTAGCTTATGTCCATGGGCGGCGATGAATGCTTCCCAAAAAGCGGTTCGTCAGCTCGTTTGCTGCCTATATTATAAAATAAATGATATACAATTTTTTTGCCAATGAACGTAACGACGTGTCCTTTGTGTGTTGGTGTGTGAATTTAACGGAAATAAAAAAAAAGCACTGTGTATATGACTAGAAGTTTAACAAGTAATTCATGAACCTTAAGATATAAAATGTCCTTATATAATTATTATCGGACAACAATGGCGTTAAGGTACTTGATAAAAAAACCGGCCAAGTGCGAGTTGTACTCGCGGTGGAAGGGTTCCGTACACCACAAGAAAGGCTTAAGCGCCTCCTTTTTTGTAGGGACTTAAGTAATTATAGAGAATTATCGATATTTTGAACAATTACTAAAAACCGAAACAAAAGTGAATTTATATGTAATATGCTAATATTCAAAGGCGCTCACACAATTTCAAGAGATTTGGTAACTCCTTGCAGCGGCAGTGAGTGAAATTCGTAATATTTTGCGTATTAAAAAAAAATATTTTTGAAATATTTATAAAAAGCTCTTTCATTTGATGTGTAACACAATTTAGTTCAAACAACTTTGATTTTTAATTTTCACTTTTACCCCCCAAATTTGGCCCCTACAATTAAATTTTCTTAATTTAAATTACATGTCCGTCTTTGGGTCATAGTGTGCCAAATTTCAAGTTAATTGGTTCAGTAGTCTTGGAGAAAATTGTGACAGATGGACAGACAGAGGCACGAGTGATCCTATAAGGGTTCCGTTTTTCCCTTTTAAGAAGCGATCGAACTTATAGCGTATGTATATTTTTTTATTGCTGTTGGTTCCTTATTTCAAAATAGGTGTATAAGTGTTTAGGCATTGGTAGTTTTCCATAGCGTTTATCGATCGGCGCAGATAACCAGCAGGCATGTCGCTGTCGTGTCCTGCGTCTCTTGCCAAGAGTAACAATCGTCGATGCTCCGAGTCCGTAGCGTGTTGGAGTTATCTCTCTCTGTCGGTTCTCCGTATTGATGGGATGCGGGTAGTAGGGTATCGTTGGCGTGTGGCGTTGGCTAGAGGAGCTGGTGATGGCGTGAGGGATGAGGGGTCCATCCCGCCCCCGCCCGATAGCGCCCGCATGCCGTGCCACTCCACTCCATTTGCCGGCTACCCTACCACCCTAGACAAATGTGTATTACCTAATTTAAGACTATTTATTGTAATGAATGTCACGAATGTTGTCTAATAAAATCTTAATTACTAAATTTAACTACTTTTAAGGTTTCTAAATGCCTGGAATTGTAATATACATAGTTAAAAGATTCTTAATTGCTTACTTAATAGGTTTTTTTTATACTACGTCTGTGGCAAACAAGCATACGGTCCGCCTGATGGAAAGCGGTCACCGTAACCTATGGACGCATGCAACTCAAGGAGTGTCACATGCGCGTTACCAACCCATTAGAAACTTGTACACTCCCTTAAAAAATAGGTTGCTTAAAAAATCTTAAATGACAATATTTATATATGTACATAGCAATCGTATTCAATTAAGCCGCTAGGTATAATTGGAAACAAAGTTTATTTTTGTTTTCAAAATTAAGTACTTTAAAAAAATTATTAGAAGCACACAGAAATATCTATAGTTACTATGACTTATTAGTCATGTACTTATTGGTAAAATGACATTAACTCAATTACACTTAGGCAATACGCAACCGTTGAATATAAATAAATAATTATTTATACCTATCACAAAATAACAGAAATCATCCACGACTCCCGTGCACACCACACCGACCTTGGGCTAAGCAATCAAAACAAAACGAAAAAGAAGCGTACAAAAATAACAAAATGTACCCGGTCAACCCTCCCTGGTCGGACACAAAAAGTACAAAAGTGGGCAGCCTCCCGCCGTCCCCAAGAATGCATCGTAGGTACCTACATAGCCCTTTTCCTCTGAGTAATGAAGATATTTCGTGGTATGGTTTCCACCTCATGGTATGGTCATCATCATTAGAATTTGAAACTTTTTTAGAAAAATGTATGACGAATCGGATGTTCACAAATCTGCTGTCGATACTTATGTTTTTTTTTCATTCGACCTTCGATGTATTCTATACATAATTATTAAAGTTTTTTCACGTTATATGTATTTTCAAATACTAGGTATTACTGTCCCACCTATGTAATAAAAAAATATGGATCACCGCCAATATGGTAATTGTTTTAACCGTTATGGTCTGACGTATTGAAGTATTTTCTCACTCATTTTTGCGTTTATGTGATATATCTTGGTCATCATTAGGATTAGAACTGGTATCTGTATCTATTGTATAGGCAGAAGTAGGAAGTAGGGTATTGTTTAGTAATTATAAGCTAAGTACTATTGGTAACATTCCTGTTCTGTTTATTGAAGTAATAAGCAGGTGTATGATTCCTACCGCGAGGTAAAAATGGTCAGTGACAGGTACAAAATTATCGTGGTTTTCTGGGGTAACAGACTGGAACGTATATTGAATGAACAGAACACCCGCTCCCCTCCCCGTATTGAGACTAACTAGAGTGACGCTGTCGCCTGTCGCTGTTCCATCAATGTCGAGGGCTGACAAAAGACGGAATTTAAGCAAAAAGTATCTCGAATTCGTGCCGCGCTGAGTAGCCCGTAGGCAGAGCAATAGTCCTCGGCACTTGTCGCGCGTACACCGACATCGAGTTACGCCACAACCGCTTCCACGCACGGTAATTTGGCCCTTACGGACTTCGCTTTCCGTTCATCAAAGGATGGCATTGTCGGGTGCAAGCGTGAACGTGGCAGATATTTGACCCCACGATAAGTGGCGAGGGGCGCCGCGCTCCGTCCATTAATGGGCTCAGCGAGGGGAGTGTTCGGTCTGTTTTAATATAAACCACGATAAGCGCTTTGCGTTTTGTTTCAATGAAATTTGATATGATTAGATTTGTCACGCATTTATTTTGTCACCACCTTAACCTTAACATTTTGAATGTGAACGACACGACGACATAGCAGTACCATGCGTGATGCGTACAAGTAGGTACCTAAGTCCAAAATTTCACGCCCAAGATTTCTTTGCATCATCTGTCATCTCTAAAACATTGAACGGCGAGGTAATTTTTTTCCCCTCACTAGCTCGGAAACACGTGCACCAGCGTAAAAATGCATTTTATCCACTTCTGGATAAAGTAATTTGACCTCGAATATAGTCAAATTTTCTGCTTTAAAATTGATAAAAATGGGTCTTCTTAGGCAGCAGCATTAACAGCCCTGGGTGTAGCGTCTCTCAGGTCGAGCTCCGAGCAGTGATGCGGGCACGCGGGGCAAGCCAGTAGGTGCGCCATGGTTTGCGGCGCTGTGTCGCAGGTGCATTGGGTCGAAGGGCCCTCCTTGGAACTTGTACACTCCTTTTTGCTGTGTACTTAACACAGCAAAAGGGAGTGTACAAGTTTCTAATGGGGTGGCAACGCGCATGTGACACTGTTTGAGTTGCAGGCGTCCATAGGTTACGGTGACCGCTTTACATCAGGCGGACCGTATACTTGTTTGCCACCGACGTAGTATTAAAAAAAAAAGGGCTGCGGAGCAATCCCCATTTGGCCATGTTTTGCTTACAGCGACCAACTTGGGACTTGAGCCTGTTTAAGGACTTCCAAGTTGACCAAGAAAATAAAAAAAAATGAAAATAAATGAATAAATAAAAATGGGTGAATCTAGTGATGAAGATGATTTACCACCTGTAGAACTACTGGAAGCAGTGATAAACACGAAAAGTTTATTTATAAATAAACTAACTTTTGCTAGCGGCTTCGCTCGCGTTAGAAAGAGACAAAAAGTAATAGCCTATGTCACTCTCCACACACACTTTCCCATTTATAATATTAGTATGGATAACTATTAACATTATGGAAGCTCTTCTTACTGTTGTTCTGACCTACTTCATAGATAGATATCCGTCCACTTCACTGCTATCGCAGCTGGTGTATATTCTAAAAAAAAATGATTTATTAGCATATAATCTAATAGGTAGGTTAATAGCACTAATGTCAAGCTTAATACCGCACGGAACTTCATTTTATGACGATCATCACAAGTAAAAAGTAGGTATAAGTATTCCTAAAATATGCCGACTGTTATTATAATTATTTATTTCTCATCATTACCATCAAAAACATGCCTGGTGCGCAAATAAATCAGACAACAATAACATCAAGGAAAAGAAAATAATATCTACAGAAAATGCTCTGAAAAATTAACGCTGAAACTTGTAATTTTTGCAAAGGTGGTTTAAACGATATGCACTTTGTTTATTATAATAGAAAAAATCCCGGCTATCGAATTAAGCATTTTAATAGTGGGTATATTAGAAATAATATATATAAGTAGAACAAGTATAATAAATACCTAACCTACTGTAATATAAAAAAAAACACAAATCCAAATGCATGCGTTTATCCGAATAAGGGTTCCGTTCTCATATTATGAGCGAGTCAGTAACCCTAATAAGTATAAAAAGATTAGAAGAAGGATTAACAACCAACTTTATAGACGAGTAACATGGACGTTTTCTGTTCGGCAGCGGCACCCGAGTGGTATGATTGCTCTCTAGCACTAAGTTCATTCCGATTTGATTCGAGTTGGTGCCGCGATATGCGGGTGGGGTGTCACTTTTTGCCCCTATAGGTAGCTTCGCTATGGGAAAATTCATTATGTGGGGTGGGACAGGAACTTGAATTAATCGTGTAGACAATAAAAGCGTTTAAAAGTTCATTCGTAATTACGCCGTTATATTCTTTGCGTTTATATGAGTGGTTAGGTTTATTATAAGTCAACATAAATAGTTTGAACTAACTTATATTTAATTTACTATACGGTGCAACTTACTTATCACAAGGAACTCGAAAAATTTGAACCACACATCTGAGGCCAAAGCGAGGAAAAATGATATGTAATTATAGGAGTTAAGTAAATTTTACTTTCATATTTTTTACGTCTTTTCTTTTAATTTTTAAAAGGATTATAAGATTTTATTTATAATAATATGCAGCTATCGGTGGCAAACAAACATGTTCCTATGTTGGTAAGAAGCTCCCTAAGGTCCACTTGCACCAATCACTTTTTTTTCTTCTCCGTCATGGCTTTTACTCCTCGCTAATTTAAGCAAGGTGAATTCTGACAATGTCGAGTTGAAGACTTTCGACTTTTTTTAATGAGAGTTTTCGGTGAAATTTTGATATAATTCACCAATCACTTAACTCAGGGTTAGTCTGTCAATTTCCATATAAAATGGTGGGTTAACCCTCGGATTAACCCTCCATTTTCGTTGGTGCAAGTGGCCCTAAGTTGTTAACAGTTTAAAAAGTTAACACTGTTAGTACCTCTTTGACCTCTCCAAACTTGCTCACGGTAGTTTTCTTTCTTGACTTTTGCTCTATAGTTTGTAATCTATACTCGTATTTGGAGTGTGTGTGTGGATTGAGTGAGCACCTTCCGAAAATAAAAAAAAATATGCTGATCATTTAGTAAAAGTTCTAAAACAATTGTAAAACGAATCTCTGAATTTGTAAAAAGATAAATCAAAAGATACAGCCATTAACATGTGCTCACTCAGTTCTCACAAACTACCAACGAAAACAGTGAATATATTCATTTAACATATAATATTTATATACTAACATTTAGTAAAAACTAGGCCATCCTACCTCTATAAATATTAGATCACCTAGTTACGTATTTAATTTTTTACAAATAGTTTCTTATGCTCACTCAATCCTCACACTTTTGAAAAGCCGAATTTTGATGAAAAACATAAGATTTAGACCGCTATTACATGTGTATAGTTTAGTAAAAGTGAAATGGGAATTTGTAAAATACAAAACGAACCACTAACGTGTCAGGTTTTTTTATAATAATTTTTTGTAAGTGCTCACTCAGTCCACACGTTTTGAGAAAGTTAAAAATGTAAATATCTTACGATTTGTAGCACCTAAGACACTCGAAAGTACTTCAACATTTAGTAAAAATTTTTACTAAATATCCACCATCTAATATTTTAAATTCGTTGTCTGGTTTTAAAGATATTCAGACATAACTTTTCTCATACAAATGTATCAAGTAGGGTGACCACACTATGTCGGCTCCTGATTTTCCCCACCTTCCCATTGTCATATTGAGATTGGGGAGTTTCGTTCAATTTTGATAATAGTTTATATTAAACTAATACCATATTAATTCTCCATCTGCAAACTGTTTTTAGGTTATGTTCTTGGCCTAGTGATGATGTGTATTGTGTAATTTTTATCGACGTCAGGATAAAAACCATATCGACATTCATGCATTAAAAAGGACATGAATGATAATTGGTAAGAAACAAAGAATATAATACTTCACTAGTAAGAAACCAGAGCCTGGTAATCTAATCGTGCTAACAGATGAGCGTACCGGATTTGTAAGTGGGAGCGAGAAAATAATAACTATTTCTCGCTCCCATTTACAAGCTAGCAAGCATCCATATGGATGACCTTGGTGCGGTACGGTGCTCGTACGGTCATGTGTTAGCTAGCAGCTGAACAGCGTGCGTAGCCGAATGGCATTACTCCGACGCCAAACGAAAACGAAACGCCGTGCCAGTTAGTCTGGCTCTGTCGCGCCAGTACGCACGAGCGATATAGATGTCGATATGGTTATTATCCTGACGTCGATAAAAATTACACAATACACATCATCACTAGGCCAAGAACATAACCTAAGAACAGTTTGCAGATGGAGAATTAATATGGTATTAGTTTAATATAAACTATTATTAAAATTGAACGAAACTCCCCAATCTCAATATGACAATGGGAAGGTGGGGAAAATCAGAAGCCGACATAGTGTGGTCACCCTACTTGATACATTTGTATGAGAAAAGTTATGTCTGAATATCTTTAAAACCAGACAACGAATATAAAATATTAGATGGTGGATATTTAGTAAAAATTTTTACTAAATGTTGAAGTACTTTTGAGTGCCTTAGGTGCTACAAATCGTAAGATATTTACATTTTTAACTTTCTCAAAACGTGTGGACTGAGTGAGCACTTACAAAAATTTATTATAAAAAAACCTGACACGTTAGTGGTTCATTTGTATTTTACAAATTCCCATTTCACTTTTACTAAACTATACACATATAATAGCGGTCTAAATCTTATGTTTTTCATCAAAATTCGGCTTTTCAAAAGTGTGAGAATTGAGTGAGCATAAGAAACTATTTGTAAAAAATTAAATACGTCACTAGGTGATCTAATATTTGGGTGAATTTCAACAGGTTCCAAATTTGCCTAATTTTGGTGGTATTTTTTATTTTTGTAGTTTATGTCTAAAATTATGTATGGATTATACGTAACTAGTCCCAATGTATATTGTGTAGTAATGCCCCCGTAATACACATAGTATTTTTGGAGATATTATGGTTTTAATAATTTGGTTGCCACCAAAATTGCGTACACCCACCAAAATTAGGTTTACTGGCCACCAAAATTGTTCATTCACGTCAAAATTAGATATTTCTGCACATTAGTAGTATATTTATATTTAATCAGTTATAAAATGAAACAAAGACAGATGTTTTATGATCCGTTTTATTATAGTGATTATCTGATTATAACAAAGTCGCTAAAATCGATGTGTATGAGACTATACTAGAAATAAACTATAATTTCACTTTTTGTAATAGAAAATAATTCACTTTTAGAATGGCTAACCAAAAAAAGAAACAATCGAGAGAGGAGGTCCTTGAAAAGAAGAAACTTGCTGAGCGGGAACGAAAAAGGAGAATTATGAGTGATCCCGAGAAAGCAGCAGATTTGCGAAGAAAAGAAAGGGATCGGTATCATCGTTAAAAAGCCCAAGGTAAGATTTTACCTCTAAGCAGCATGCAGCCTCGTGAAAGACGAAGAAAAAGGAATAGATAGAATTTCAGAGCATATTATAAAAGAAAAAAAAGGAAGGCTTTGTAATGACCACAAGTATTAGCACCAGCAAGTGGGATTCCCACTTCGCCCCTGCCTGGGCCTTCTACGCCACAAAATCCTTGTCTCAGTCGCTCTCGTTCTCCGAGTCCTGAGCTTGACACAAACATCTCACGTCGGCTACACTCCCTCCCAAGCTGTCCATCGCAATGTGTCCAATAACCCATAGTTTCTGTGTTGTCAAATTCTTTATAGGTATAGTCCATAATTTTATTTTTGCAGTTCAAACATTTTCGTTGCAAGTTACAGTAATGACCTCACAACACAAACTTTTCGTAATGTGAATAGTAGGTACTGCTTTTATTGATGATATTTTTCATTTTATAACGTAGTATAAAAAAAAATTCGAAGGTATCAAAGAACTAAAGCATCACAAATGTATACACTGCGAGAAAGGAGAAGACTTTGACTAAAGAAAAAGAGACTCAAAAAAACAAAAAAGATATCTGAATGCGTCAATAAAAAAATAACACCAAAGTTATTTAAAATCAGGCTATCCTCCAGTCAGTTAGGTACGTAACTTTCGCTAGAATGAAACCCTTTTGGGTTGTAAAAGCAGAACTGACTAATCTTTACACCTGTCTATGTCAAATACATGCGAACATGGAGTTGTTAGAATCCGCATTAAAAATAAAAATTATCATCAATAAAAGCAGTACCTACTAGTCACATTACGAAAAGTTTGTGTTGTGAGGTCATTACTGTAACATGCAACGAAAATGTTTGAACTGCAAAAATAAAATTATGGACTATAAAGAATTTGACAACACAGAAACTATGGGTTATTGGACACATTGCGATGGACAGCTTGGGAGGGAGTGTAGCCGACGTGAGATGTTTGTGTCAAGCTCAGGATTCGGAGAACGAGAGCGACTGAGACAAGGATTTTGTGGCGTAGAAGGCCCAGGCAGGGGCGAAGTGGGAATCCCACTTGCTGGTGCTAATACTTGTGCTCATTACGAAGCCTTCCTTTTTTTTCTTTTATAATATGCTCTGAAATTCTGTCTATACCTTTTTCTTCGTCTTTCACGAGGCTGCATGCTGCTTAGAGGTAAAATCTTACCTTGGGCTTTTTAACGATGATACCGATCCCTTTCTTTTCTTCGCAAATCTGCTGGTTTCTCAGGATCACTCATAATTCTCCTTTTTCATTTCCGCTCAGCAAGTTTCTTCTTTTCAAGGACCTCCTCTCTAGATTGTTTCTTTTTTTGGTTAGCCATTCTAAAAATGAATTATTTTCTATTACAAAAAGTGAAATTATAGTTTATTTTAAAGTTTTTCGTTGTTACTGGTATTTAATCAACTTAGTCAATTATTATTGTAAACTAAAAGTATAAATATATGACAGCAAATAAATAAAATACTTCGTTTTAGCTGAGGATACTGTAAAGTATCAATTTTGGTGGCATTAAGCAATTTTGGTGGCTTTCCAATTACCACCAAAACCACCAAAATTGATGCACCAAAATTAGAACCATTGCATAATAAAATTTTTAAAAATAAACTATTTCATTCACGTCACTTTCAAGTTTATTACTTTTTAAAGAAACCATAAACATGCTTTAAAAACAGTTCACGTAAACATAACTACTTGTTTGTCATTAGTTAGATATACCACCAAAATTGCATGAAAAAATATTTTAATACACCAAAATTAGGTACTTACGTGTTTGCTGGTCAGATACATTGACGTACGACACGTACGTCATAGTTCAGGGCCAGAACAGAACTAAACTAACAGGCTACTACACGTTTCTAAGATTTATAGAGGTAGGTTGGCCTATTTTTTACTAAATGTTAGTATATAAATATTATATGTTAAATGAATATATTCACTGTTTTCGTTGGTAGTTTGTGAGAACTGAGTGAGCACATGTTAATGGCTGTATCTTTTGATTTATCTTTTTACAAATTCAGAGATTCGTTTTACAATTGTTTTAGAACTTTTACTAAATGATCAGCATATTTTTTTTTATTTTCGGAAGGTGCTCACTCAATCCACACACACACTATTTGGACCTATTCAGTATCGCGTGAGCTCATGTGAATTTGAGGTTTTTCATAAGAGAAGGAACCGCTAATAGCGTGTGTGCAAGTACAAGACATTTTAGTCAACATGTGACGCTGGCGTACGCACAGTCAACATCGAGTTGGGTATACCTAATATACCTATTTGCCAAATTGCCAGATAGATATATCGGAAGTCCGGAACTCCGGAAAATAAGTTTTACAGTACAGATGGTGCTTTTTCGGAGGGCCATCTGTACCTACTGAAAAACGTCGTACGACACACGTGTGAACTTCTTGTCCCCACTTGAATTATAATGTACTTATAATAGTTATTTGTTATACAAGGGGGCAAAGTTGTATTTTAACGCCGAGTGTGGAATTGAAACACACGAGAAGTAAAATACATTTGCACCCGAGTGTAACACAAAACTTTTCCCCTCATTATAGCGAGAACCTACAACGCAAAAAAATGCGTTTATCACTGTTTCCGTAGTTCCACAGGTGGTAAATCATCTTTATTACTAGATTCACCTACTTTTATCAATTTTAAAGCATGAAATAAAACTATGGAAACGGATTAAATCGCGTATAATGAATTTAAAATACATCCACGAACGCTGTAAAGAGTTCGAAACGTCGGGATGTATTTTAAATTCATTATACGCGATTTAATCCGTTTCCATAGTTTTATTTCATGAGTAACTATCGCGGTAACCGAAGACAATAATTTTAAAGCAGTTAATTTGACTTTATTCAAGGTCAAATTACTTTACCCACTAGTGGATAAAAATGAGTTTTTACCCGCTGGTATTAAAGGACAAAACACGTGTTTCCGCGCTAGTGAGGGGAAAATATTATTAAGGTAACTAACGAGTGTTACGATATATTTGGCGCATTGGCTGTCACAATTAGTGCGTTTTCCCATTATCCGATCCGATATCGGATGTAGGAAGGATTTCAAAGAAATCAAAGATATCGGTCCTACATCCGATATCGGATCTAATAATGTGAAAACGCACTTATAGTCGATACTGACTGTGCGATTTATGTGACTTGCCAAACAAGTGAATTTGCTAATACTCTATTATTAGTAAGTTTTTCGTTTCATGTCAAACGGCCTCCTACTAAAAAACACACAGATCGATCCCGATCCGTGATTTTATTGTCTAACTCAGCCATACTCAAAGTGTGCTCCGCGGAGCCCTAGGGCTCCGCAAAACCTCTCTGGGGGCTCCGTGTGAATTTTGGTTGACTGATACGCGATTTCAACTCTCTTCCATAAAACCTTGCCCTAAACTGTTTTGTTTTTATTTATTTAATTTAAGGGTTCCGTCAGATATTTTGCTTTCCAAAAGGGTTCCATGAGAAAATAAGTTTGAGAACCGCTGGTCTAACTGAATAATTACCAGCTATCTACTTTATTCAACATATTTTTTTAGAAAATATTATCTACTTCAGGTGCAAAAATGTAAATGGGTATATTTTTGATGTGGACTGTGCTGAAATGGCCCAGTTACTATTATTACGTCTGGTACAGTGTCCGCTTGAGAAAATTCTGCACCGACTTGGACAGAGCGAAGTTTGGAAGTGTCATACTTATTACTTACCTACTTAAATTCAGAGTAGTTTGTAATTTGTGCAATTTTAGATTTTTAATTTACAAACTTTGGGCATAAATAGTTTGGTTCGCATTCATCGAGGCTTGAATTGTAGTAAGTATTCAATACTACCTACCTATTTTAAATTTCCAGCTTGATAGTTTTAGTAGTGTGGTGTGATAGGGGGAGCGCTTCCATGGGAGAGTGGTCCCGTGTGCTTACGCTCCACTACATCTCGTGCTATTTCGGGGGAAACACCCCGGTTTTATTCGCTTCATGAATTAATGAAGGAAGTGAAAATTACTCTGGTCGGTTTGACAGCTTATGAAAAAATCGCATCCTAACGTATCTATCTCAAATTGTAATTTATGCTAAAAGTGTAACCCCAAATCTTTAAAATGATCATCTGCAATGTATAAAAGTTGAAAAGAGTAATAAGGTAGGTAACTAATTTTCAAAAGATATTTTAACATCCCCATGTAACATATGTAGGTGCCTACTAAAGATAGTCATATCTACTAGCCATTGTGGTGAATAAAATGAACCTCTTTCATTTGACTCATGCTTGGGGTCGGATTAGAAGGAATCACAAAACAAAGAATACAAACGGTGTGTTTGCCCTCTGCAAGTTGCCCTGCGCCGGCGCACAAAGGGCTGTGATTACGCGGGGGCAGGGGCGCGGGCGCGGCAGGTCGCTGACCTCGCCGGGGTGGCCGCCCCCTGCGCTGCGCCCGCGCCGCTCGGTGGCTTGGGCGACGGCCTGTAACGTCCTGACATACCCTCACGTTCGAAAAAATGCTACAGTTCCCTGGCCTCTGAATATCTTCGACCGATCTATCCTGTGAACCCGGTGTTATAAAAAATATAGACTCTTTTTAAGACACATCTACTTAATATTATTCGAATGTTACCGTCTCTTCGGCTAGGATGTTATTGTCTTCGTCTGGCTTTATTTAATCAAAGTTGCAATTGTCGTCGAATTTATAGCGCAGGTTCCGTACATTTTACTAAATTAAAAGGAAATCTAAGTTTTTTTTGCAGAATCTATATTATAAACCAAATTGCATCTTTAATATAACTAGGCGAAGAATCCTAAGCGAAGAGAAGGGGTTTACGGGTACAGTTTAAAATGGTTTCACATCTCAGTAATCTATTACTGTTGTCATTGCCAATGACATGGAAATTTAAAAAAAATGTTTATGCAGTGATTGTCAGACATCGGTGGCGGCGACCCCCACCTGTAGCGTGCCCCCATACCGGAAGTAGGTAATTTGCATTACAATCAAATCTAGAACCCTCCTCGCGCGTAGCGCACTTCCGCCCTGCCCCGAACGAGTAGAGCTGGTGGAGTATAAACAAGTGCATGTATGTCCTTGCTCGGTTTATTGTCCACGCGTAACAATCATCACCACACACCACTGACACTGGCGATCAAATATACATGCATGAAAGAGGCGCGTTCCTAGCACACAGTCTAAGCTCATGTACGCGTATGAACGCGTACTATGCTTGTACGAGTGAGATATGACAGGTCGACTGTTCGCGTTTTTGACAGGCGGTAACTATGAGGTATCGAGAGGGGGTGGGCAGCACTTTCAGCGGGGAGCGGGAGTGGCCATACTGTACGATAGTACTCTTTATTATACTGTAACATCACAATAAGTACGGTGGACACTACCTGTAGCTGTAGTTCACTTTGCTTTAGGCGCAGAGAGCGGATTGTTTAGTTTATGTAGGGTTTTATTTTTCATCATGGTCGCCAAAAATGTAAATAGCAAACTTGAGAAAAGATTCTCTAAAATATTGATGGCTGAATTTAGGTAGGTACTTACTTTTATGTGGGTACAACATTAAATTTAACCTTTTTTGGATCTCAGAAATGTGAAGTTAAAATCTTTCGGTTATCTCATCCTTTTCATGCCAAATTGCAGCTTTATAGTCACCAATATACCTAATAGGCAGACAGACGGACATAGCGAAATTATAATATTTATGTACATTAAGGAACTCGCAAAAAATAACTAGCTTTAAATCATCAGAATTTCTGTACAACTTTAATTAAGTACATCAGATACCTACCTGATACGGTCCCTCGATATTTATTAATTAAGAGGAAACCAGAGAAAAAACCCATTTATCGATTTCGGAAAACTAAGTAAGGAATAAGGATAACTCACGTAAAAACTGCATAAAATCTCTAAAATCGGAGGTTAAGTACTCGACTAATACATAGTCGAACATAGATATGAAAGTAGGTTTCAGTAGTTATTTGTTTTACAAGGGGGCAATGTAGTTGTTTAACCGCACGTGCCAATATTGATACCTGAAAAAGCGAGAGATTCCAATATTGAACCGCGAGCGTAGCGAGTGGTTCAAAAAGTGGAATCTTGAGCGTTGCGAGGGTATCAAAGCACGAAGGTTAAACAAACTTTGCCACCGAGTGAAACACAAAATTTTTCACCACACCAACACGAACAAAATACTGACTATAAAACATCAAAATAAATTAAATCCATCAATTTATTCAATATTTATGATTCAAAATCATCATTTTATAGGTAAAATCTAGCAGCCAAGACATCGAGTTAAAATTTGTATGAAATTACTTTGCCCCCTTGTGGATAAAATGCAACTTTGCTATCTGTTTTCGAATAGCAAAGAAAGCCTTTACCAGTTGGTGTGGTGAAAAATAATTTCTCAATCTTTTGAAAGTTGTTCCGAATTTCCTCTTTTTTGCACTTTTATCGCAAAGTACTATTTCGTAACGTATTATGTATAAATGAAGTTTCTTTTGCCTGATCTTTAGTTTACTTAATAAACTTTTTTCCTTGATAACTTTTTTTCCATGATAACTAGGTATATTAAGGATTAGATATAGGTGGAACCATTTCACACAGGCTAGCTCCTCTAACGCCTTACTACCGATGCGTAATGAGGCCCGGCTGTCCATAAACAGTGTTACGACACTGCTGTACAAACATCGCACTGGCTTTAGCAGGCTCTATCTCAAAATATTTACTATACCTACATCTGCGTTACCTACCTACCTACCTACATTAATGCGCGCTAACTGAAATGTGACTACTGGCCTGACCTAGCTCGTGGTGGCCCTGCCTGCAAGCCGCGGTCCAGGCTTCGAATCCCGGTAAAGGCATTTATTTGCGTAGGTAACGAGAACAGATAATTGTTCTCGAGAAAGGTGAATAATTTGGGAAATCATCGGGTTCCCGTAGCTTATGAGCGCATATTTTATAAAATGGTTTTGGATGTTTGAATACCTAAGCCATACGCGCAAAAACACTGAATTCTAAACTTTTCCACGATAAAAATGTAAATGGAGGACAGCTAAGAACAATGGACACTTAGGGTCTTCCAAACATATCGACGAGGAATCGGCTTTCGCTGACCAAAAATCGCTAGTTATTATGAAACTACCTATGAACATGCGCACGGCTGCGTTCAGCGACGTCTAACGGCCCAGCCACGACATTGGTCTAAGCGCGACAGCGGTGAGCGGCGGCCATACATTGGAGCGAGACACAGCGATGGGACTTTTCATTCGCACATATGGCAGCCGCTCACCGCTGTCGCGCTTAGACCAATGTCGTGGCCGGGCCGTAAGCGTCTTCATACTAAAGAGCGATGTTTGGTCGGCTAGAGCCCATTCCGCGCCAATAGGTTTGAGGAAACCCTAACAATTTTCCTACTTAAATATTTTTTGAGCTGTTTCCCTCACAATTGTAAAAGCGTGCGAATCCTCATCAGTGTGATGGTCATCACACGTTAGCGGGAGGCAGCAGGGCAGGACGTTAGTCGCCGGGGAGGGGCGATCGTGTCCTATAATAATCAGAAGGCCATGGCAGCCCTCCACACCTCGCGACACGCTCGTGAACGCTGCTCTAAAACTACGCAGCTATGTATGATATTAATGGTGATATTTATTCGGCAAAAAGGATTATTTATATAGAATTTACATACTTCATACTATGATAACTACACTGATGATGCCTTCAAATCAAGAGTGAACAGGCAACTTCTGGGCGAGCTCACTCCATCGTAGGCCACGTCTGTGCCTTGGCTAGTGGCTGTGGCCAAGAGTAAGCCCATTTATAATAATAATAATAAAAATGTGTTTTGACGTGATTTCAAATAAAGTAATATGTTATTAATTAAATTAAGGGCAACGCAAAGCTTACTTGTTACTATTTAACATACTGTATAAAGAATACATACTTTTAAAGGTTGTTTGATAGATATTGGTCGGCTTGAGGAGTACAGCACAGCCTGCACTACGCACCTTGCACATTTCCGCGCAAGATTGTCTGCGCGGTAGAGAAAATTTTCATGTTTTAATTACGGGCACTAAACAGGAAACACTTGTATTCTTTCTCCCCGGGATGTCCCTCCGGGATATTGCGGCGTCCGATTTGCGGATAAAATAGAGGTTCCCTCTAAATTCCCAATCTTTCAATATAAAAAAAAAAAACTTGTATTCTTACTCATTACCTACAGTTTATAGTAAAAGGACGAAATTTCCTTAAAACCCAGATGAGCATGATAGCGACAGTTCGAAACGTATGAAAGCTAACGTGCCTTATACGCTGACCTCTGTGCGCTTATCTACTTCGGGCTAGTTGATATACTGATATAATGTAATCGTGAACTTGACTGCTATTGTTACGATCGAGTTGTGTAATTAGTGTAACTACGATACAGCCAATGTTTGATTGTGCGATTTGTGCGGCGTCTACAATACACATGTAAATTGTTACTTCAGAGTTTTCTATGTTTTATGTATGAAATGCCGTACATGTATATTTACTATTCGCTGCGTGCGCATGCACATGTCACGCGCCCTAGCAACAGCACTTCTTGCGAAAAACGTCGATTCACTTCATCTTCTTCACTAGACGACCGGTCTGACTCAGTCGGTAGTGACCCTGCCTGCTAAGCCGCGGTCCTGGGTTCGACTCCCGGTAAGGGCATTTATTTGTGTGATGAGCATAGATATTTGTTCCTGAGTCATGGATGTTTTTCTATGTACATAAGTATGTATTTATCTAGTTAAGTATGTATATCGTCGCTTAGCATCCATAGTACAAGCTTTGCTTGGTTTGGGGCTAAGTTGATCTGTGTTAGGTATCCCCAATATCTAAGTATTATTTTATTAAAATTATCTTATAAAATTACTCTAATCGCAAAAACGACTGAATGGAAAAAGTCAATAACGGCGGGGTTTCATGAATGAAAAAGATTTCCTTTGGCAAAATTGTTATTTCATACAGATTACAATGATTCCATGAATCGCGCCTTTTCTAAGCATAGTACGATTTATCGAACACATGCGTTTCTACGGGATTTACACTCTAAACACTGCAATTCAGGGTATAAATTAGATTAGAATTTCCAAAATGTGACTCGCTTTAAAATCGATCTTAAAAAAATCACTACTTAGGATATCCTAAGTAGTGATTTTGATCGATATTACTTATATAGTGTGTAGGTAGTAATAACCTCTTTTCTACTCTACTAGTTAGGTAATTTTTATCCAATTTATTTTCTACATGATCCCATAGAACAGTACCAACGTGGAAACTCGAAAGGGCGAATGGTGTAGGAACAGGTGTAAATTATTTTTATGGTCACCTACCTATATAAATATAATGTTTGATAGTACAGATTGATTGTGATTTTATAGTTGGTAACTATGGTTTAATTGGTTATACATATATCTCCTGTCGACAATCGACATGAAATATTTTAGAGAAATCTAAAGTTAACTTTCAGGATACATTCTTACAGGAGGGCGACATTTTTTCAGTCCTTGAAACTAAAATTTAAACACGGGAACATCTTTCTTCCCGTGGGTGTCGTAGAAGGCGACTATGGGATATGGGTTAAATTGTGGCGTAGGCGAGAGGCTGGCAACCTGTCACTGCAATGTCACAGTTTCGTTTTCTTTCAACCCCTTATTTGCCAGGAGTGGCACTGAAGCTTTGGTAGTTTCGTGTGCTCTGCCTACCCCTTTATAGGATACAGGCGTGATTGTATATATATATAACATCTTGCAATTCCATTTTATACAATTTGTGAGGTAAACGTACTCGGAAGTGTACCAGACCAGGGGGCCGATTTTTGAATCTCGGCCATTCGATTTCGTGAAATTCGTTCAATAGTATCTCCACTACTAGCGATTTCAATTCTACTAACAGAATCGAAAACGACTGGTCATTACCACTAGTTTTAAAATTACTAGCCGTCCTTTTTCAAAAATAGCATTTACGGCGTTTTCCACAGATTTTCCAACGGCGAATTCGGGCGTTCGAAATTCAAAATCGATCCCCAGTAAGTAAAACATGCCAATTTAATAGTACATTACTACAGAGGCCGGGACAAATGGGATTGCCGGCCGAAGACATATAGACGGCCGAGCGAAGCGAGGCCGGATAGGTCTGAGGTGGGCAACCCCATTTCCCGCCGAGGTATGTATAGTGCTTTTCTCAAACATGGTATGAAATAAATAAAGTCTACTGAAAATAGTAACTTTGGATGGCTGTATCTCCTAAACGGTGCGTCGTAGCGCAAAAATAATCGAATTTTCGTTCCCCTTTTTTTTTTGTATGAAAACGCACCCCAAAATCAAATATTGTCTAGGGCCCGTACCAGTTGCAGTCGGCACGTCTATAAAGCCCCTTATAGTTTTTTTTTAATTGGCTAAATACCTGGATGTTATGTCACAATTATCTGTGTTTGGAAATTAAAAAAGAAGACTTTGCCGGCCTTGGCCTGCAAGGTTTGTATGAAATTCCATTATCTATCAATCGTCCTAGCCGCACCTGCAACATCATACTTCGCTGCCAATTATAAGGCACATAACATCAATATTTCATACCATGTTTGAGAAAATGAATTTTTTTCGTAAGTAAACACAGATGACAAATTACATTATAAGATACCTACGGTATAGATAGGTGTGACAAAAACATATAAAGAATGAAGTGCCATGGAACGAATCCCTTGTGTACCTGGCCTGGCGGCCTAATGCTACTGCTAGTGGTAAAAGCCCGCGGTGTTCAATTTGGCGATCGCGGGTTTAAGCCCCGGTTCTCACCATGAATTTTTGGGATTTATGTATGATACGTCTTTTGTTGTTTGCTAGTCACTTTCCGGCGAAGGAAAACATCTAGTTTGCCCTCAGTGGCAGTCGCGCTTTTATCAAATTGGTGCCTGCACCAAATCATTTCATTAGTCGCCAAAGCGGACCGCAGGATCTCATGAACTGTAGCAATATACTTACTAGGATGACGTCATATTCCATGCTCCAGATTTTAATGGAATACTAAAGCCAGAGTCAAGTTAAGAGAAGTTTTCAATATCGTCACTAAGTTATATCGGACTGACTTTACCTCACCCTCAGTATCCTCTCAAATTCATAGTCTCCAGGTTAGTCTCCATTGTGCATTATGTAGGGCAAACTAAATATCTAGTAACTGGCCACCTAATATATGTTAAAAATGATTTCTATTTATAGATAATTTTAGTACAAGGTATATATTAAATACCTAAAAAACCAATAACTGGCCACTTTTTAGTTAGTGGCCGGCCACCATATTAAAAATGAATTCTATTTAAAGGTATGAGAACTCCTTTTAGTAGGAAGAAAATGGCCAGTTACTGGAGTGCCTGAACGAGTGCCTACTAGCCACTCGTTCAATAACTGGCCGCCTATACTAAAATGAGTTCCATTCATAATAAACAGAAAACGTTTTCACTAAGTAGCCTACCAAAAGGTGGCCAGTTACCAGCGAGTTACCCTACTTATATATCCGAAATAAACAATGAAAGATATAATTTCATCCACCATGTGAACTATGATAAGTTGATAATCTGTAGCGATACACTATCAAGGACATTGAGAATCTATTTTTAACCCCCGACGCAAAAACGACGGGGTTGTTATAAGTTTGTGTGTGTGTGTGTGTGTGTGTGTGTGTGTGTGTGTGTGTGTGTGTGTGTGTGTGTGTGTGTGTGTGTGTGTGTGTGTGTGTGTGTGTGTGTGTGTGTGTGTGTGTGTGTGTGTGTGTGTGTGTGTGTGTGTGTGTGTGTGTGTGTGTGTGTGTGTGTGTGTGTGTGTGTGTGTGTGTGTGTGTGTGTGTGTGTGTGTGTGTGTGTGTGTGTGTGTGTGTGTGTGTGTGTGTGTGTGTGTGTGTGTGTGTGTGTGCGTGCGTGCGTGCGTGCGTGCGTGCGTGCGTGCGTGCGTGCGTGCGTGCGTGCGTGCGTGCGTGCGTGCGTGCGTGCGTGCGTGCGTGCGTGCGTGCGTGCGTGCGTGCGTGCGTGCGTGCGTGCGTGCGTGCGTGCGTGCGTGCGTGCGTGCGTGCGTGCGTGCGTGCGTGCGTGCGTGCGTGCGTGCGTGCGTGCGTGCGTGCGTGCGTGCGTGCGTGCGTGCGTGCGTGCGTGCGTGCGTGCGTGCGTGCGTGCGTGCGTGCGTGCGTGCGTGCGTGCGTGCGTGCGTGCGTGCGTGCGTGCGTGCGTGCGTGCGTGCGTGCGTGCGTGCGTGCGTGCGTGCGTGCGTGCGTGCGTGCGTGCGTGCGTGCGTGCGTGCGTGCGTGCGTGCGTGCGTGCGTGCGTGCGTGCGTGCGCGTGCGTGCGTGCGTGCGTGCGTGCGTGCGTGCGTGCGTGCGTGCGTGCGTGCGTGCGTGCGTGCGTGCGTGCGTGCGTGCGTGCGTGCGTGCGTGCGTGCGTGCGTGCGTGCGTGCGTGCGTGCGTGCGTGCGTGCGTGCGTGCGTGCGTGCGTGCGTGCGTGCGTGCGTGCGTGCGTGCGTGCGTGCGTGCGTGCGTGCGTGCGTGCGTGCGTGCGTGCGTGCGTGCGTGCGTGCGTGCGTGCGTGCGTGCGTGCGTGCGTGCGTGCGTGCGTGCGTGCGTGCGTGCGTGCGTGCGTGCGTGCGTGCGTGCGTGCGTGCGTGCGTGCGTGCGTGCGTGCGTGCGTGCGTGCGTGCGTGCGTGCGTGCGTGCGTGCGTGTGTGTGGCATCGTAGCTCCCGAACGGATGAACCAATTTAGATTTTTTTTTGTCTGAAAACTGAGTTAGTCGGGAGTGTTCGCGGTCGGGGGTTTTTCAATATTATAATTTTGTGGTTAGGTTATGAATCAATGAATTGCAATCCTCCACTGTGCGTTTCTCCAGAAACTTCCTACCCCGCACAGCCGAATTAATTGTCGCCTGTGCGGTATATCCGGTGCCGGACCGATACGACCTTCAAGAAAAGAGCGTACACCCATCTCAAAGGCCGGCAACGCACCTACAACACTTCCGGTGGTAGGTGATATTCGGCTCGAGTGATAGTGAAAGAGATACCGTAACTTTTCCATGTATAATGGCGGTCACCATTTTATATATTTCCCAAGAATAAGATTTAGCCCCCTATTTTAGGGGGTATAGTAGGGTGGGCAAAGTTGGAACATTTCACGGAACACAAAAAACTTATTTTTATTTTTAACCGAATTTGCTTTTTGACATGGAATTCGAAATAGGTAGAGTCAGCCCAGTAAGTTGTTAGCGAGGTTGTTATCTAAAACCTCAAATGATAAATTATTATGTTTATTAATGTCTTTCCCATCACGGAACAATGGTATTCCGGACCTTTGGAAGGCGTGCGCGGGGCCGAAGCCAACGCGTAGAGGCCCTTTCGACACTTTAATGAAATGTAAGGGGTACACCGAGCGAATGTTGCCCTTGCCCGTATCATGGGACACACACAGAGGCAACACCCGCCAGGGTGTAAGGACTATTTGAGAGTTAATGGAATCTAAAATGAACTGGTCTATTTTGATGAAAGTGATGGACTAAATACTAGGCTATGGATAAAAAACCGGACGCCTGCCTAATAAAACGGTATCCAATTTTATTTCTGGCAGACGGTGACTCGTCCCCACAAGATGGGCCCCCACAAAAAGCGACATCCAAGATGGCTCAAGGGCAACACCGGTGTGAGAACTCAAGGGTGTCGAGAGGTGTACACCGCTTTCTGCCCAGTGGCTGTTAAGCCACTGTACCAACTCGCGTCTTATGCAAATTTTCACTTCCACCCCTGGGGCATGTATAGCCCTAACGACTCCACTCTGGACGGCCAGGCAAGGCAAGCCAGAGGTAGAGAGTACTGTATTAATGTTATTATTAACCCTTGCAGGCGCTATCAAAATTGTTGCTAACTTGTGGTCTGACTGTAGATGTTATATTATGTCATACGTCATACCATAATTTTCTCCGGGACCTTGACTATTGTAGGGGGGAATTATTATTTTATTAGCGATTTCAGGGTTGATCCCTTAGTAAAAGGTAATTACAGGTTGTTGACCTATATATTTACCATGTAACAAACTAGACTAAATGTGACGTCACAGGCCTAAAGGGACTAATTCATCTTGGAATTTCAGATGAAAACGTCGTCATAAAACTCGAGGCAAGAATAGTTTTTTGTGATGGGATGCAAATAAACACCCTGTATAATTAATAAATGTACAGCGAGCATTATTTTACGGATACGTTTTCCTATCCGGTTCTAAAAATACTTATCAGATATAAATACGATATGTATCGGATAATTCGGATATGTAGGTACTGTCAAAAGTAACGGTTTTTTTTTTGAAGAAACGCAATTTTTTACATGTACTTCCAGGCTTTACAGATATAGTGCGAAAAGGGTTTCCTTCGTATTTTTCCGGAAACGTTCGAAATGGTCACGCTAGTTCAGTCAATGTCAGTACATTTTGTGGTGAGACTGACTGAAATAGGATATATGACACGTTCGTACGTTTCCGTAACAATACGAAGGCAAATCTTTCCGCACTACAACTGTAGTTAGATCTATCTATAGCGCATCTATTAGGCTGCTACGCCCTAGGCGGTTTATTTTTTTGGAATTGTAGATTGAAAAAGCAGCTTATCATAATCTTTTATATATTCCACCACACAAAAAGTTCGAGAAGATCTTCTCAAACTTTTTGTACAAGAGCCGGGTTTCAATCATAAATCATAACTTAGATGTAGCATGTGATATTTTTCACCACACCAACTGATAAAGGCGTTCTTTGCTATTCGAAAACTGATAGCAAAATTGCATTTTATCCACAAGAGTGCAAAGTTATTTCATACAAATTTTAACTTGATGTCTAAAACTGGGTGTTGGAATTCACGTATAAATGATGATTTTGAACCATAAATGTTAAATAAATTGAAGTACTTTATTTATGTTGATGTTTTACAGTTCATATTTTCATAGTGTTGGTGTAGTGAAAAATTTTGTGTTTCACTCGGTGGCAAAGTTTGTTTAACCTTCGTGCCTTGATACCCTCGCAACGCTCAAGATTCCTTTTTGAACCACTCGCTACGCTCGCGGTTCAATATTGGAATCTTTCGCTTCCTCGGGTATCAATATTGGCCCGTGCGGTTAAACAACAACTTTGCCCCCTTGTAAAACAAATAACTATTACATGTTCGCTCACGTAGGTATTTATTATAAGCATACAGACCTAAAATGTTCATATTTAATAACTGTTCTAGTTCATGCCCTTCAACTTTTGTGTATACCCGGAACGAAATGATAGACGCTTTCTTTTCTTTCAGGTTGAGAATGAACAAAGGCTTTCAAGTTGCTAAGGTCAAGGGGAATGTAACCTGTCTATCAAAGTGTAGACCAAAAATAAAAAAACTGGTTTCTGCACGAAGTTAGGTACGTGTGACAAATCTCGATGACAACAAAAAACCTGCGACCACGCACCACACTTAATGACCCCCGCCGATCTCATTGCCTAATATTACGTATGCTTTATTTACCCTTTATTTTACATATTCGTGCTTATATATTTATGTATAATACTCGTAGTCACCTATATAAAATACCTATTAGGTACACCTATCTTAAATAACACCATGTAAAATTACTCTGATAAAGGATGTATAGGAGGAAATAAAAATATATAGGAGGTATTTAATTATATAAACCTCGAAATTTGCAGACCGTCTTCAGATAGTATAACATATCCTAAGTTGCTACGAAAAGAACGTACCTTATACCTACTTATATTACGCTGTACAGATTACGTGAAAATAACCCTACGCCTATGTAATTTTCTCAATGATCACATGATATCTGCAATGCAAACGTGTCGTCCTTTGCATGCGAGATTTTCCCGCACGGCGTTGGCGGGGTGGCGGGGTGGCGGGTGGCGGGGTGGCGGCGGCGCGGGCGCGGGCTAGGCAGAGGGCGCGGCGCACCCGCCGGGGCCTCTCGATCTGCGTCCGCGCCGCCTGTAATAACGCTCTCCGTTCGCGAGGGCAGCTTGGGGGCAGCGATGCCTCTACCGATTGACGTCATCCCAATTGACTCATAGACCTCAATCCACAACTATTTTGAACCTCGACGTTCCTTAGTAAATATGCATGAAAGGAAAACAAACATGTTGTTAAGATAATAAGTGTTAAAAAAAAACGATTAAGCGAAATGGTATTTATTACATATTTTATTAGAGTAGTGGATTCCATTCACTGAGAATCCTAAAAGTCTTAATTTTTAGGTACCCCACAAGAAAGTGAGAAATAGGTAATTGGCTTCCTGTATCTACTGTGTCTTATACAAGTACTTATGTCATAGCTGTTGGATCTCCAAATAAATATATAAACTAATAGTTTAGTTGAATTTTTAAACTAATTTAAACAAACGTCTACAAAACTAACCAAATAGCAATGCAATTTAAAACATCTATACTAGTAGGGCCCGTAGTTCATTAAATAGAGAACTTGACTTGTGTTTATAAACTAGCATTTGACACTAGCGGATGTAATTAAACACGCAGCCGAATCACGGTTGCACACCTGTGTCTTTGGTATTATAATTATACCGCTTCTCAGTACGTACTACCGATTACCAACTCACACAACATAATCTCTCCTGCGAAGGAAAAAGTAGGTATGCTATAAGTGTACAAGCCCTTAATGAAACCAATATTTTTCCTTCGTAACTAAAATACCAAATCTACTAATTAAACCGGAATTCTTTCCCGATCCTAATCAACGTTCAGAACGAATGGTCGAAAGCAATTCCTCACGCTTAGAGTACAATTTTGGAGTATTACGATAACGAATAACGCTATAAGAACCGGTGAGAAGTAGGAAAGAATAACGGTGCGAAGGTAATGAGTGTGCCCCTCGGATGCGCACGTGGGACGCGATGCGTTTGCGCAATGAAAGGCGCCCAAACCACGGCCAAGATCGATGGGCCACCGCCGCCGCCGCGCCGGTCGCGGCTGCAACCGCGTGCAGCGCGCACCCTATAGCAGAAAGAAAGGTGTATTACTTAAAAAAAAAGGATTTTTATACATTCCGTAAACAGTGCCTGAATGTTGAGATAAGCCTAGACGTATCATTTAATCTAAACTAAACATTTGCGATAAAAATTATGACCCTTGCAAAAAACAAAACAAATCAATAAGTATAATGATTTGTGTCAGAGCCTTCTGCTTTCCTATAACCACGAAAAGAGTAACCTGGAGTAAGCTGGTAACAACTATCAAACAATCTGGTATTTTTACTGATAGATCGTTTCCGGGAAAAATTGGTCATTGACCTTAAAATCACCCTTTCCGTAATGATTTCTATAAAGATCTTTCGTAATAGTGTGTACTACTCAAGAACTAAGTAGGATTCTGTGACGTTCAAAAATGCTCGCAGCTTTTTTTTTATTTGTTGAGACTCTTAAAAATATACTTAATCATTTTTTAAAGTGTAACGTTTCTTTTAATCGTGTTTAGCTTGATGTTGATACAAAGTCCTATTTCTTGTATGCAGCCGCATAAAAATAACAGAATTAACATAACTCAGATGCTCATTTTCGTTACGTAACCCTCCATTGTCATCATTATCCGACGGGTTTCCAGTACGGTCAGAATTTTTTATCGATAACCATAGTAAATTGGTGGAATAAGGATTAGGATGGCGTCCACCGAGCGCGCCGGCTACACGTGGTCGACATAAAAAGGCTCTCGGTGTTGCGCAACGCGGTTCGCTGCGCCCGCGCGTGTCGTAGCGTTACTTTCATACGGTCACTACCCTTTACAGAGGGACGCGGTACTAGCCACCTTTGTGGATATCGGTCAGCGCGATGAACATAGTTTTAATAACGCTTACAGGCCTGCAGCTGAAGAAAGCCTTTTTATAAACAAAAATGTTTAAAACCTACTACATATTTGATATTCAAGGGTTCATGGTTCCTGTACTTCCTGGTAAAACAGTAAAACAATTAATAAACTAATAACACTGACCAATCTAATAATGAAGAAAACTGGAAAAGCTCTAATTTTAAATTTAATCATTTTCAGAAAATTACTTTACGAGTATAACTAATTATGCAAAAGTCCTCCTAGATCCTAGGAACATGACAAAACCTACTTATTAAAGCTTCATCTAATCAACACTTTGAACTTTATATGAACGACTAACGTACATATGACGTCGTACCTATGTACACCATAAAATTTAATGTGATAGGTAGTCACAAAAAAATTAAAAGGCTAAAATTTACAGAAAATTGAAACGTGGAATGAACTATCGCCTGCTTCCTGCGTGCGGTACGTTCAAGCCTTCAGGAAAACCTACCTACCTATACTCCGACCGATTTTGTCGTACTGTCTATTTATGCGCGGCGGTGATCGGTTACCATCAAGCGATACGTCTGTTTGTTTGTTTCCAATATCATAAAAATGATGTGATGCATTTATTGTTGTTTTCAAGAGCTTTATTTTATTACAGACTATCTCATCTTCATCTCCCATTAGTTCCATTTCCTGGTGATTTGCGGATTAACTCCACACTGTTGTTTTGAAGTTCCACTATTAGGAGTACAGTAAGCTGCGACATTGCATGGAGAAATTATGAATGAATTCATTGACAAATTCGCCATGCAGTTTTGCAGCTGATAGTACATTGAAAAATAAATCGTTTCTTCTTTGCCTTCTGAAAGACGTTCTCAAATAATAAAATTAATAGTAGGTAAATTACTTTTGGATTGGTAGCCACCAAGTATTTAAAATTGCAAACCGGACTTAAACGCGTATTACTATGATTTAAACACTATGTTCTAGTAATATGAAAAAATACTGTAGCACATTATGTTTTACGTTGGAACCTATCAAACCTAACAAATCATACCTAACTAACCTAACAAAAAAATAAGTACCTATAAGATGCAAGTTTTTCCTTTTACAAATAGGTACCTCCTTGCCTCCATTGTAATAGATAAGTACACTTTAGGATGAATCTACCAAATTTATATTTAATTTACCTATCTGTTTCAAAAACATGTTCCAAATCCATAGCAAACATAATACAGGTAGGTACTCCATCAAATCGGTTCATAGCACTTTTTCAGTCATTAAGCCGAAAATTATGTTCCAAATTATATAAAAAATCACCTTAAACGCGTGTCGCGTTAGGTCGTCGACCTCCTCTGGAACCACCCCGATTTCAAGTCGTGCATCTCTGTCTAGCGTGAGGCCGGCGAATATATCCGCACTGCTCGCGCGGCGCCCATTCTCACGTGCGCTCGCGCCTCTTGCTGTAACGTCACATCTATCAACAACTATTCTCTGGGCCACTAGACTAGACATATTAATTCCCCTATGAATAGTCACTAGATGTAGTTTTTGGCAAACGGGTTCTTTGCTTTGATGCTAGCTTAGACATCTAGAGTCAGGTCAACTAAGTTGACAACGATTTTGATGGGGCATTCTTAGCACGTGTTATAGTAAACCTCATAATTATGACGTTTTAAGTAACCCTTCTCCGTGTAGTGTGGTATCTTTGTCAACTTAGGTTAGGTAGAACCTGACTGTTCACGCAACTACTACCTTGGTAAGTTTTTTGTTTCTTCTACGCTGATTAAAAAAAATTGGCATTGGAAACGCGGGATCCTCAAGGTTATTTATGTACCTACTTAATTAGACAAAAAAATGCACGGATGGTAATGCGAATGTGCATTATGTGTGATCACATCGTAGTGCTATGCTATTGTCAGGCTGTATGAGAGAATAGCTTGTGATACGAAGCACTTTCCATTGTGTCATTGGTCGACTAGATATGAAGAAATTCTCACCGCACCGACCCCTGTTCTCAAGCCGTCTTCCACGAGCTACCGTGGAAATCTAGGAGAAAAGGAATACACTTTTTTCTACATAAAATGCCGTGCTCTGAAATGTTCCATTGTCGTTGTTTATTTGGTCGCCGCCGAGCCTCTGAGAGCGCACTCAGTAGGTACCGCTACTCTTTCGAGCTTATGGATGCCTTATTTTGGAATGAGAATTCAAAATCCATTGTTATCCTAATATTTAGCCAGGTAAATTTATACAAACGGCCGAAATTGGGAAACCATGTATCCTATGTATGTACAACATTAATTAATATTATTACTTATTACATACTACAGCTAAAGTACTCACTAGCAAAAAGCCGAGCTTTGTGAGGGTTCGCGATGTTTTTCTACGTGGTAATACGGTCTTCGGTAAATCTACACACTCATAATTAAAATGGAAGTGTCCTGACTAAACTGACTGACTGATTCGTCAACGCAGTCCTCCAACGGCTCCAACTCCGCCGGAAATTGAAATAAACTTTGTTTATAGACGGTTAACCAAATCTTGACACAAAATATTAAAAAAAAAAAAAAAAAAAATATCATCAGAAAGTAACATTACATCTAGGTACGGTAAAAGATTATGTGTAGCTATATTGTGCTTGCGCCTTATAATTAAGGTTAAATACGTACGCCCTGGCAGTTTTTCAATCAACGCGAGAGACTTCCCCGCGCCCAAGTCTAGTAAGTAGCTGTATCTATTGATGCTGATACTGTATTTTATAATAGTACATAATGGTTAAATTGAGCTAATACTTCTTGTTTATGATCTACTTACTGGTTTGTTTTTGTTAGCTGATCATACTTTGATGATTACATATGTATGTACCTAAGTCCCAAAAATTTTATCACACCACCCGCCCTGGTAGTATAGGTACTAGCTTCAGCCTACGACTTTGTTTGGGTGGAATGATGATGATTATTAAAAACTATCCTATGTCCTACCCCGCGTCTCAAACTAAATTGCAAATTTCCATATTACCTATCATTCGAGATTTAGCTGCTTCGAACTAACAGACTGTAGTAATTAATATTACATAATTAGTTGAATAACATAACTGGTTAGTTTGTTTTGGCTATAAATTATTACTGACGTTATAAAGCATAGCTACGTTCGTGCTGAACTAAGAGCCCAGAGCCGCCAGAACTACCTCATTTTCTCAAGGATGAAACTTTGGGATAATGTAGTGTTTGTATCGACGGTTAATGTCTTCATATTACCTAGTTCGGCCCGTCGGCCATGTTTTTTGCTATAAGGTTTAAAAAAAAAACCACTAACTTTCCTTAAATTCTCAAAACTGATTTTTACATAGGTATGTGTTAGAAAATTGCGCCGGCCGTAGCTTGACTGTATTAGAGTAAGTTAGAGAGAAGTTACGGCCGGCGGAAATGGTCAGGAATTGATGATTATCAAATCCTTACAGTTTTTTCTATTACATATATATAAAAAAACCGGCCAAGTGCGAGTCGGACTCGCCCACCGTGGTTTCCGTACAAACTTTCAATAGTTGACTCATCAAATGTTATTCATATATAACTCTACCTCAGACTTGACTAAATCCCCCAAGACTCAATTTCCCACATAAAAAGTAATATTTTTTAATACACAATTTTATTATTAGACAACGTCCAAAGAAAATCAAGACTATTCAACTTCAATAGTTTACGACATGTAAGGACGCTCCTGAACCGACGCCATTATAATTATATTAGAAAAATCGCGATGTAGGAAATGAGCGTTCAACGTACAGCGACATCTATAGGCAAAATTAAGGAAACTAATGTGCGCGAGCTAGTATGGAAGATAATTTTTATGATAAATATGCTTTCAATTTGTAGAGGTTTTTTTAATGATGTTCATATGTATTCAAATTTCAAAGTGATAGCACAAGTAGTTTTCGAGTTATTTAATAATGTGACAGACAGACAGACAGACGGACAGAGTCGCACCATAAGGGTTCCTTTTGTACCTTTTTGGTACGGAACCCTAAAAATCAGCCTTGAGAATTTAAGGAAAGTTAGTGTTTTTTTTTTTAAAAACCTTATAGCAAAAAAATGGCCGTCGGGTTGAACTAGGTAATATGCTAATATGCAGACATTAGACGTGAATACAAACTTTACAATATCCCATAGTTTCATCCTTGAGAAAATGAGGAAGGTCTGGCGGCTCTGGGCTCTTAGTCCATGCCGTAAACGGCTACTGTAGGTATAGACCGTATACCCACCTGCCTGGAATGGACCAAACTCGGAAAGCATGTATGTATTTGGTAACTATAATTAAGTAATTATAAAGGCATTAAGTCAATTTCCAGCTTGCTGAAAACAACATAATTTCAAATTTGATTGACCTGATGACCTCCTATATTTTGCACATCTGTGATCTGTGTCAATAATTCTCACACTACCCTTAAAGAAGGTAAGTGTCTAGTCATTCAGGCGTCCATATTAGGTATTATTTTGAACCTGCTAATTGATTTCTAACATGTCAATTTTAAGTTAATCGAAATTAAACTTCAAAACCGGCTAGGTATGAGTACCTACGACAAACGAGTATAGTCTTATAAATGAAATAGGTACTCTACTCGTACTCGGTTATACTTACCTCGTTGATACCTACTTAGCTCGGCGTCACCGCTCAAGGTCTCACGTCGTGGTGGTACCAAATGATAATCTCTATTCGTGTCTATAAGTACTACATATAGCGGGCTAACCATTAAGGTAAGGCTACGACGCTTCATCCTTACCTACATACTTATTTACTCAGAGCTAACCATTATAAGTACCCATCCATTACGTTACGTTTCAACCGACGAACATTCAGTAAACTTAAATACGTATATGTCATCTCGCGATAGGTATATTATACATATTTATTTATTATATGTAAGTAAGTATGTCCGTTCAAGCACGTAACGAATGGAGATAGATTAAAAACACTCCTCCAATATGGTTCTAACTTATGGGCAACGCTTTGAAACTATGTAGATTATAAACAGTGTTCCAATATATGATACGGTTTCAGGGCTATTTACAAAGTTACGACTAAGATATCAGACCTGTGGATACGGGTAAAGATAGTCAGGATAAAGATAAGAGTGATTACGGGCGATACATAAAACCGAATATCCGCAGCTTCCTCTCTTAACTTGTCCATCCATGAACTATCCGGAGAGGAAACGTTGCCATCTTTAGTACCTACGAGACCTCTTGCAGGGGTTGTTTTTAACCGCCTTCCAAATCTCAAGGGAAGGGGTTCTCAATTCGTCTGTATGTTTTTTTTTTATTTTTTTTAATGTTTGTTCCTCGATATCTCCGTCGTTACTGGACCGATTTTGAAATTTTTTTTTTTGATTGAATGTATATACATACAGATTGGTCCCATTTTTCTCAGAAACCAGTTCTGATGATGGGATCCTGGAGAAATCCAGGGAACTCCTCAAATCTGAAAGGTGAAAGGAATGATGATTTTTGTGTTTTTAAAGGAACAGCATGCATTTACGTACGGAACAGTGACATTTGGTGCAGTGGAACTCCTGATGATGGTCAGAATTGAACTCCTCAAATCTGAACGGCACACTTATATATTTTTATAAGAACAGCATGCACTTACGTCCAGAACAGTGACATTTGGTGCAGTGGAACTGCTGATGATGGTCAGAACGGAACTCCTCAAATCTGAACGGCACACTTATAGTGACTTTGGTATTTTTATAAGAACAGCATGCACTTACGTCCAGAACAGTGACATTTGGTGCAGTGGAACTGCTGATGAAGGGTGAGCCGCCCCTGGTTAGAGTTCCGTTCTGATAATCATTCTCATCTGTAAGTACTTCAGAATCATCCAAATTTCAAAATTGGTTCAGAAATGACGGAGATATCGAATAACAAACATTAAAAAATATACAGACGAATTGATAACATAATCCAACATTTGAAAGTATTTATCACCAGATTTATCAAAGGAAGGCGGTTTTTTTTTTCTTAAAAATTATAGTATTTTAGTTTTGAGCTAAGTATATCGTCGTCATTTTTTAAATCAATTTTTAGTTATTTAAGTATTTGATAATCTTGTTTGGTACTTGTGATTGTACGAAATAAGTAGGTACCTATTTTTAAAAAGGTTTTTTTGTGCAACGGTTGCAGTGCCGAGTGGCGCGCAAGTGGGAACAGTTCTCGGGCTGACCTTGCTGCGTGGGAGCGCGCTAGAAATCGGCTGCGCTTACGCAATCCCAACCACTCGGCGGCGCGCCTCCGCGTCAGCGCCCGCGCCCGCGCCCGCCCTCTCCCCGCCCCTGTCCTATGAGCCACACACCATCATTGTTGCTATCCGTTCTTTAACTCCCAAAAAAGGACAGGTTTACAGATCACGAGAATTCCATAGTCAATTTTTAGCTTTTCTTAGATCGAGTACCTACAGTCAGCAACAAAGCTATGTATATAAGTATATAACCAAAGTGCCAAAATATACATTAAGTATACAGTTCTTTATTGCCTGTACATTGGAGTCGTGTATACATATTTTTGGCACTTTGGCTATATTCATATTTTTGTTGTTCACTGCACGCCTGTACAGTTACCTAGTTTAATCTTTCTGACATTCTGACATAACTCAAAAAAACGATTTAAATTATCGTGTGGTAACATTTATCAGAAAATTGACTTTCAGCTGAATCAACTCTTACCTACAAGTAGACGAAACCCTTTAAAACGAAAGAGCTACACGATAGGCTTAACGTTGATGTTGCAATCTAACACCGCCGACAAGGTCAACGACTGACTTGAAATTAGAAGAAACCTCCTCACTTTGGTAGCCAGCTACATTTGTACAAATGGGGTACCTTCCGACAGGCTATCGCATATTACGTAAGCTCACTATGTACTTTATCTAATCTGCAAGGTGGGTGCATGTGTAATAATTAAATTGTGGTATTATTATTACTTTTCCATCACGGAAACCAAACTTTTGGGAAACGTGCGCGAAGCCGAAGCCAAAACTTTTGACACTTTTATGAAATATAAGGGGTACCTAGCTACCTACAGTTATTATTTATTACCATTATGAAAACTACCTAACAACCGACCCTATGCGTATTAGGCTTAATTTATTTTTTAATTTTTTTAAAGGACCTTGTCAGTCTGCTTTTTATGGTCTCAAATTACATTATTGTTCAGATTTAGGCTTAATTTAAGTAATATATTTCTACTTAGAATCAAAGAAAGATCCAAAAACAAAATAATGTACCTAAGTAATTTTGTACATTTCTCGAGATGTGTGCCGGATATCATTTGGGGTTAATCGATTCACCGCCAAAAGTCGAGGTATAGTGAGACGAGATTAGTGATGGGTCTCGATCTCGAGTAACGGGATTCGCCGCTGCTTTGCTTCCTCCGCGGGTACCATCGCCTACTCGCCGCATAGACCCCGCGACAGGTGTCCTGCCTTACTAATAGTATGAGCTTTTGACGCTTTAGAATAAGATGTATGTGATTTTTGGTTCTAGTATTTGGGAGTGCTGTTCACTGACTCCATACGATGAATGTTGTTTCCGTAACGTTTCCCCTATCGAATAAAGTAAAGCTTCACGTGTTCCTTAATAATCTTTTTAAATGAATCAATATGTAACGATATTGGCTTATAGTTGCATAGAAAAGTTTCCGCATATCGATTTATTCCGAACCGGTCCCTAATAGTATCGCAATTAAAATAATCCTTATTACCAATTAACTTATGATATGAAGGGCGCAATTTTATCGAGAAACACTCGTGCAATTATTAATGAATAAAACTGTCTAGCAATTCATTAACATAATTAGCTATCTAGGTCGGAATGGAACGAATAATGGGACGCAACAGGTAATGGGAGCTGTTAAGACACTTAAGACGCAACAGCATTGATAACAATTTGTATTGAAACATTAATTGTTCAAGATGAAGACCCGGGAAGAGCGTTTGTAAGGAGAAAGACGTTGTTGTGGTTTAATTCGCTGTATTTGGATGTGAAATATTTACGTGGAGTAGAATGGCTGCACGACGTGTGCGATATATCTCATCTTACTCTGTCTTCTCGGAATAGGAGCAGCGGGAATTACTCTGAGTAGTCTGAGTGTTAGCGGTGACAATCTGGCAATAATACGAGAAAGATAAGAGAAGCTCTATGCTGTTTGTGGTAGATCATAACATATACTTTTTAGAAGATTGGACAGAGGGATTTAAGCGAATTGTAGTTGTTGCTCACTTTTCGCTCCTCCTGGTAGTCCAGACATAAATACTTATGTTGACGGAATTTTGTGAGACAGACTAATTTGAAACAAAAACTTAGATGATTAGAAAATCAGATTGTGTAACAAGTGCATAAAACGCACAATATTTTTAATGCAGTGTTCAAAGATCCACTACGTGAAGTTGTATACCTACCATTCAAGTGAAAAGTCGTGTCACAACCGTGCGGTGCGGTTGACAATCTTATGATTACGAGTCAGTACATTGTGTGATTGTTCAGCTTTTATTATAAAGCAGTGCTAAGGGACCATCAATGTACGATTTCGATAAGTTGTTGCTCTTAAAATGCATTTAACATAGAGTCAAGCCAGCTAAGGGGTTATACCCCCATTTGCCAGAATTTCATTTGCCATAATTTTATTTGCCACCCTATTCAACAATCATAAAATTGTTTCTCATAACATCTTATGCCATAATCATTGTTTACTATATTAATCAAGTGCCAGAAACTTTGTTTCCCGATTGAAATCAGTAATTACCACATTCCATACCATCATTTGTCATCCAAATTAGCGACCAGAAAATTCAATTTCCATAATATGATTTGGCAGAATCATCGAAATGCGTAACAATCACAGAGACGACACTACTAGAAGTAATAGAGAATGAAACTGCTTGAAAAGTAGGTTAGGTTAGGTTAGAACTGTGACCCCCTGGAAAATGAAAATGCTACCAGAAAGTAGGTTAGGTTAGGTTAGAATTGCGACCCCTGAAAATGAAACTGCTATCAGAAAGTAGGTTAGGTTAGGTTAGAACTGTGACCCTCCGGAAAATGAAAATGCTATCAGAAAGTAGGTTAGGTTAGAACTGCGACCCCCTGGAAAATGAAACTGCTATCAGAAAGTAGGTTAGGTAATAATTTTGGCAACAATTAATAGGGCAAGAATTGCTTATGGCGTTTGAATATTATATTAAACCATATTATTGCACTTAATAATATGGCTAACAAATAGTATGGTATTGTATGATTATGGAAGGTAATGTTCGGGTAAACAACCAGTATGTCATACAATTTTTATGGTAAACAAATCATTCGGGCAAATGAAATTCAGACAAGTTAGATTTGGGCATATGAATATTATGTTAAATGACTGTCGGGCAAACAATAGACAAACAATAGACAAACAACTTAATTTCTTATAAAAATATTTGAACACGCATCTATTGTCACGTTCAGGTATTTTAGACCATCTTGATAGCTCCGATATATCTGATGACGACTGTATATACTAATGACTAAGAAATAAATAGTTCAAATCATCATCATTCGCTGCCAACCCTTTTCTTATTCATTTGTCGGTGCAGCATGTCTTCGTCTTCCATATTACCTCTCTATCGTCTTTCGTTTCACTTTATCTCACACACAGTCCATCCACCTCTTCGGTTTCCCAAATCCAATAAATAGTTAAAATAGATACATAAAGTAAGTACATTCTGAGAGCTTTGAATCCCGGTAAGGGCATTTATTTGTGTGACGAGCACAGATATTTTTTCCTGAGTCATGGATGTTTTCTATGTATGTAAGTATGTATATCGTCGCTTAGCACCCAAAATACAAGCTTTGCTTTGTTTGGGGCTAAGTTGATCTGTGTAAGGTGTCCCCCAATATTTATTTATTTATTTTATTTATGTGGAGCCCACGAGGCCTCCTCCTCGACCCTACAATACAGACAGATTTTCTAAGATCAAGTAGGTTAGGTAGTAGGCCATAGTTTTTATTCTTCGATTTTTCCAATAAAAATTTAAAATATACACATAAAAATACATGCAGAGAGCTTTTATGTGAAGGCAGCGCCCCGTGGACGGCGAATGGGCCACGGGGCGCCCGCGGACATTTCTTTCTCATTATTGCAGTGTGTTATTGCCGGCGCGAGATGTCTAACAGTATACGCGGCGAAAATTGAGTGTCCGAATCGAGTCAATGAACCGAAAACTGACCGTTAGCCGCAACGATTCTAACAGGACGGGCCCTTCTACTTCCTACTATTTTTGTCCTCAATAACTTTTATGTGGAACTATTTACCAAAGTATGCAGCCTCGGCCGTCAAGTGTGCAGCTTCCAATGCGACTTTAGTGTAGGTAGTGATAGTCATACGGTACCGGTTGGGTAACAGCTTTTTTACTTAAAGCTTTTCCTATCGGATATCACATTTCGTAAATGAAGTCGATTCGGTAGAATTAAGTAAGTTTTGATAGGTTACTTATCCTGTGTAGGTACCTAGAGTTTTGTGATAAACGTTGTTGGCAAACAATATACTTACAAGTGAGCAGATAATGGAAAGACATACATGTTTGCACGGGTAACAATACACGTGTGAAGGGGATATTTCGTATAACAGTCTTCCTTTGGTCATGTTTTAATTAATCGCCACTCGTTTCGAACTTCCTCCTTTCCGCACTTTTATCAATTTTATCATAATGGACAAATTTATTACGTGATGTTGATATTGATGATGTATTATAATTTTTAATTAAATTTAGTTTGAAGTTTTACTTTTCGGTAAGTATTTTCCTCGTGGTTGTAACAGTAAATTAAAAAAAACACTTGTCAAAACAATTGCTACGCTTATAGTTCGTTATTGGAATGGTTCGCTTACCCGGGACGGGTATCAATATTAGCACATCTTTGTCCCCTGTAAAATAAATTAGATTGAAACACTACCCAATATCCTGCACTAGTCGTATTTTTATTTCAGCAATTCTCGAAAAGTTTGTACAAAAATTAAGGAAAAAGTTAAATTTGTTTTTATTAATTCCTATTTTGTTACCAAGATTTTGTTAATTAATTGAGATTTTATTAAGTTTTATTTCGTCATTAAGGTTCTCTAGAATCTATATTTTCTTAATTATAACAATTAACCTGTATATATCTTACGAAAGTCGACTTATATTACTAAATGTTGGTAACAAAACCGGCCAAGAGCGTGTCGGGCCACGCTCAGTGTAGGGTTCCGTAGTTTTCCGTATTTTTCTCAAAAACTAATGAACCTATCAAGTTCAAAACAATTTTCCTAGAAAGTCTTTATAAAGTTCTATTTTTGTGATTTTTTTCATATTTTTTTAACACATGGTTCAAAAGTTAGAGGGGGGGGGGGACGCACTTTTTTTCCTTTAGGAGCGAATATTTCCGAAAATATTAATATTATCAAAAAACAATCTTAGCAAACCCAGTATTTATTTTTTAATACCTATCCAACAATATATCACACGTTGGGGTTGGAATGAAAAAAAAATATCAGCCCCCACTTTACATGTAGGGGGGGGTACCCTAATAAAACATTTTTTTCCATTTTTTATTTTTGCACTTTGTTGGCGTGATTGATATACATATTGGTACCAAATTTCAGCTTTCTAGTGCTAACGGTTACTGAGATTATCCGCGGACGGACGGACGGACGGACAGACAGACATGGCGAAACTATAAGGGTTCCTAGTTGACTACGGAACCCTAAAAAAGGATCAATTAAAATTTGCTGACGTGGCTATGTACAAAGTTGACGGGAACTGCAAATTTAGCTCGATGAGAAGGAAGTTTTTACCCGCGCACCTATAATATAAGTAACAGTTACAGCAACCGTTCTCTTGATGCTTTAGTGCAAAAATGCTTATTCATCGGCACTCGAAATATTTGAGAAGTAGTTAGCAGTTCGCCGTAAGTAATTGAAATGGTATTTTTATACATACACCATTGAAACTTAGCCTACTTAATGAATAAGGCTAATGAACGACGTATAGTTACCAAACTATCGCCTGAAGAAAATAGGTGGTATACTAGCTTTTGCCCGCGGCTTCGCTCGCGTTAGAAAGAGACAAAATGTAGCCTATGTTACTCTCCATTCCTTCAACTATATCCACTTAAAAAATCACGTCAATTCGTCGCTCCGTTTTGCCGTGAAAGACGGACAAACAAACAGACACACACACTTTCCCGTATAATATTAGTATGGATAAACAATGATTTGCAAAGGGGTAAATTAGAATGAAACAAGATACAAAGATGCTACGTGCGACAATTACCTATGGACTAAGAGCCCAGAGCCATCAGACCTTCCTCATTTTCTCAAGGATGAAACTGTGGGATAATGTAGAGTTCGTATCGACGTTTAATGTCTGCATATTACCTAGTTCGGCCCGTCGGCCATGTTTTTTGCTATAAGGTTTTTTTTAAAAACCACTAACTTTCCTTAAATTCTCAAAACTGATTTTTACATATGTGTTAGAAAATTGCACCGGCCGTAGCTTGACTGTATTAGAGTAAGTTAGAGAGAAGTTACGGCCGGCGGAAATGGTCAGGAATTGATGATTATCAAATCCATACATTTTTTTCTATTACATATATAAAAAAACCGGCCAAGTGCGAGTCGGACTCGCCCACCGTGGTTTCCGTACAAACTTTCAATTGTTGACTCATCAAATGTTATTCATATATAACTCTACAGACTTGACTAAATCCCCCAAGACTCAATTTCCCACATAAAAAGTAATATTTTTTAATATACACACTGGGCTCTTAGTCCACTACGATGGCAGATATTTATCCAGTCTTCAGTATTTCATCAGATTTTATTTTTTACCTTATTATTTAACTTACTCTAAAACATTTACTTTTATTCAACATTTTACTTGCCGGATCCCTTGAAGATACCTCTACATTATTTAAGATATACAACTAAATTACTTAAAGACCTTAATGTACACCTTTAAATGGTCTTCAACCCGTGAGTGGTCGACCTGGAAACCAGGAAAATGATGGCCCTCGATGTAAACATTGCGCAAATTTCTCATAACACAAGTAGTTTACGTTGTTATATGCACAAAATAATTGCATCAAGTATCTTGTTTACTGGTGTTGGCTCCAGCTGTAGCCGTTGAGCTGCGTGCGTAGTAAGGAAATTGTTTTGACTTCCGGTATCGAATAACGCCCGGAAGGTATGAAACTTGCCCGAAGCATCACGAATTTGGACAAGCGCGGTTGCCAGTAGCACGGTCGTGTTTAAAAGTAAGTTCGACGAAGTCCGCGGTTCCTTAGCCAGTAACACGACTGGGCTAGGTTTTCCACCCGAAGGTTCAAGATGGCTGGCAACTTCCTCTCGGTGTAACAGAGTGTGGTGCTTTCGCTTGCATTTCTGACAAGAGAAAATCGATGTGCACTGTCTGACTGAATGAGACGCGTTAAGACAGTTGTAGCACCACTTTCTTTCTGTAGTAACAGCCATGCGTTCATCTACCGATTTAGCTAAAAAAGCCTTACAGGCTGATATGTGATGATCATCATCACAGAAGGAACATTTTCGGACAACTTTCGGAGTTCCCGAAACTTTCGGTTTCACCTCTTGTTTCTCACTCTTCGCATGGGGGGTTGCATTAACGGTAGGTGAGAGCAGGGTATGCGTGACGTTATGTCGCTTCGGTTTCTGAACGGTTCCCGTTGCCTCTTTAGAAGAACTCGCGGTTTTAGAAGTAACGGCGGTAAAATGCGTATCGCGCAACATAGCTTCGCATTTCGAGTGTAAAAATGCCCTTATTTGTTTATATTGAGGCATTTCCACGTCGGCGTGTTTTTCCTCAAACTCGCGTCGCAACTTAGTATCTAACTTCGCAAGAATGTTATAACATAGGACAAAGTCCCAATGTTCCGTCGGTAATTTCAACTGTTTTAAAATAGTTAGATTTTCATCGATAGTATCTAGCGCGTGTCGAAAATCTTGAGCGTTACCTATTTTAAAACTGACATCTAAAATGTCCCGCCAACACGTAAAAGCTAAGTCGCGTTTATCCTCATAACGAGCTTTAAGCGCATTGTATGCACTCAAATAATGTTCATTTGAAACCGGAAACGTCTTAATTAACGATAAAGCGTCACCGCGTAAAACGGACACTAAATAATGAAATTTCTCAATTTCACTCAAAAGAGTAGATTCATGAATAAGCGCATTATAAGTGGCGATAAACTCGGGCCACTCCTTAATAGTACCCGAAAAGGTCGGTAGCGAAATCTTTGGTAGTCGCATGTTACTACTATGCGAACCCGTTGTTGTGTCCTGCCTCGAAATATCCGGTTGTTGAGACGAGCACGGTAAAAATTTACGCTGCATGGCAACCACCTTAAAGTACGCTTCATCAAAACGTTCTTGAATCTCATTCTCACCTTCGTCGGCATCATCCCCCAATAGATCCGAAATGATAAGGTGAGATTCTTGAAAACTGTCAGAAATATTTTTTATTTCCTGACAATACGAAAGAAATAACTCGACTTGTGAATCGTCGGTATTGGCTAAAATACCTATCTCTAAAGCCTTCGCTATACGATTATACGCCATAGTTCGTTTACGCCGCAAACTTGGTAAGTTTTTAACAGTGTAAGTCTCATCAGTACATTTTTTACCTACGTTCGATTTTGATTTACGCCTTGTTAGGTAAGACATTGTTAAAGTTATAAAACAATGTTTACTAATACGTAAGTAATGCCTACTTGAACAACAAGCTTGTATTTAAAAACACTATACGTTAAAAGTGATAGCACAAATAAAACCAACTTCGATGTTTTTATAACGCGGCAACTATTAAAATGGGCACCCCAAGTTCGCGGAATTAATATGGTGAAATATATCAACTTAGTCAATTTATACAAAATAGAACTCAAGTAGCACTCGATACGGTCAGGGATATTCGGAATAGTCAATAGAAAATAAAATGAAGGAAGGTTCGGTATAAAATTTAACTTTAATACCACGGTAATTAATTCGAACGATTTGAATTTTCTAAAATTAAAGAATTGAAAGGTTCTATTTATTCCGATTCGAAATAGGTATACGATGGCGTAAGGTTTGCAAATTATAAAACAATGACAATTTTTTAATACGATAAGTCGAGCGGTCAAAATAAATGAACGAGTTACAAATGTTATGCCTACGTGAACACCTGCGTATAGGAAAACGCGAATATGACCCGTGCCGCCGTACACTATTCAGCGGGCGAGGGATCAGCTTACGTGGTTACCTCGAACAGCTGTGCGAAGTACCCGTTGCAACTTGTAGGTTTTTAAGAAATATGGTTCGATTTCTTAGAAATTCAGTTATTTATAATAAAAACGGTAACTAATTTTGTCAAATGGATTGAGACGAATAGGTATTATTTCGATAAAGTTTGAATGAATGAATTTGCGATTATAATAATATCTATCGGTACGGTATGCGGTAGGTAGCGAGACAAAATTGGCACAAAGAAGTTCTTAATTATATTATCCATGCAAAATAATAAAAACAGAGCGGATCCAACAATGTTTCATTTGTTACAAAGTGATTACAAAGTAGTGAACAATCGCTCTCTGTTACCGGGATCATGGCCGTTGCGGATCGCGCAATTTTGAAGTAAAAATATAAAGATGTTTTCAAATTTCTCATAACACAAGTAGTTTACGTTGTTATATGCACAAAATAATTGCATCAAGTATCAAATTATTTTTAATTTAGTTGTTTACTGGTGTTGTAAAAAAATGTACCTAAGGTACAGCGGGGCAAATATCGACTGGGGGGGCCATTGTAACTGATCCATTTTTTCCATTATTACACTATGTTGTTGAGTTCTATATGTATCAACTGAACAAGTGAACACGCCTAATACCATACATATATAACCGGTGGACACTCTATTTAATAATGCAAACATTGTAAAACATGAAAAAAATGGACCAGATACATTTGCCCCCCAGTCGAGATTTTTTCTCCCCCTGTACCTTACATATAAAGCCCGAGGTTCTACTCGTATCGCTGACTGAAAATAATTTCAATTTCCTATGACACGTTGTTTACATCATTTACATGTGATTTGTGAACACATATCCAACTATGCATATTTTTTAGTTTCGTCTAAATGCAAATCAGAATCGATACGGGTGACCTATATCTGTGAACTTTTCAGAGCCGTCGAGGTATACTCAGGTTATGTTTATTTCAGGGCATGTTCGCTATTCGAGGGAAAGTGTTGGCGTTGGCAAGCTTTATGCATCAACCGCGGCGCTGAAACTGGGTCAGCCCGCTGTAAGGACTTCAGCTAACAGTGGCACGATGACCTAACCTAGGTCAGGTCACTGAGCACTGAACTATACCTCGTTCCAGGCCGATCGATACATCAACCCAACGAGGAAAATACACCAACTTTACCCCCATTTTTAGCTGCATCTGTCTCAAAAGATTAGTGCACAGAATAAAAATATCAAAGTTTCATCGTATTTCCGCGAAAAAGATTCATACAGATGGTGAATGACAAAGGCCTATCTATATTGTTCTCTCGTGAGTTGTGGCTTTAAAAAAAAGATTTCACTCCCTCCCTAGGGATTCATTGCTTACAATTTTTAATTTCATTCTATTAGTTTAATAAACGTTTAAAATATTTTAAACCCAATTTTCAATCGATTGCTAATCCTCTCGAGTTTCATCGCAATAAAAAAAAATACAGTACCTGCATAAAACTATGGAAACGGATTATATCGCGTATAATAAATTTACAATGCATCCCGACGTTTCGAACACTTTACAGCATTCGTGGTCAACGGGTGACTAAGGAAAAGTTACAATGTGCAAAAGCTACCCACATTGACACAATTGATGCTACGCTACCCCGGCTGCTGGAAAATGCACAAAAGCTCCCAAATGGAACAAATATTTGCTGGAACAGCTATCATTGGGCGACAAAGATTAAAAGGCAAGAAAAAATGGCCAGAGATTGAGCTGTGAAAAGGTGATGAGGGAAAATCGACTGGCCTGAATGCACGCCCGACTCTGCTCAGCCAGTCAGCTAGGCAGCCTAAAAACCGATGGGCCAAAGGTTTGGATGCCGATCTGTTGCGTGAGCTCCAGCATGAGCTTACGTAAATCTTCACAGGAGTCACAGGACTTTGATCAGTGGCGAGTAGTAGTGTTGGAGCCCCAAACACACTTTTGGTAGCAGTTGACTGAGACAGAACGGATACTTACAATAGGCTAGCGCGAAAGTAGTGTAAGGAATAGTCACATTATTTTGTTCTTAAATATTACTTACTTATGTATAGTTATTGCAAATGTTATCGTTAGTTAATTTACGTTTATCGTGAGTTAATTATCCGGACTTCATAATAATTAGTTAAAGCTCCTCTTTTAGTGAGCTCTAAAAGTCTATAAAGTTATTTCTATTATACAATGTGATTTTATTATTTCCAACTGGAATATACATAATTATACGAGTACTTATTCATTTTAGGGCTTTGGTCAAATTAGTTAACATTTGTAAGGTAGGTACGGTACAGGCGCCTAGGATGGCCCATTGTTATCTTAATTTTTGTGACATAACAAAATGTGAAACATAATTATGTATACACTTGCAGTTTTTAACCCACGACGGGGGTGTTATAAGTTTGACGTGTCTGTCTGTTTGTGTGTGTGTCTGTCTGTAGCATGGCATCGTAACTCCCAAACGGATGGATCGATTTAAATTTAGTTTTTTTTTGTATGATAGCTGAATTAGTCGGGAGTGTTCTTAGCCATGTTTCATGAAAATCGGGGATCTTTTCAAAATTTTAATTTTGTGGTTAGATTGAACAGTTGAACACATAATTTAAACTCTGAAAGTAAAAAATTCAGTTTGAGAACCCGGTCTTAAAAGTTACATGTTTTTTTTTGATGCATGATAATTGCTGTTTGGCCACGCCTGATGGGGCCACTGGGGCCAGTTACAGCTGCGGTATGAGTGAGATTCAGGCCGCGCCACTGCCAAGTAAGAAGACAGGAAGGGGAAAAATACAGAAAGAAGAATAGAAGATAGAATAGGATAGAGAAGTGAAGTATACAATATTAAATTAACAAAAGCTATGAACTTACATTATACAATAATATTCAGGTTTGAAGAAAAATTTTTTTTTGTATGATATAAGTAAGTACTTAGACTACTTACCATAGCTGGGCATTAACTCGTTAATCCGTTAATCGTTAATTAACGAAGTTAACATTTCGATTAACGGATTAACTTTTAAGTTAACTTTAAAAAATGTTAACGGATTCGTTAACTTCCGTTAAATTTCATCGAGTCCGTTAATCGTTAATCCAGTATTCCAAGCGGCTCGCTGCGCCGCGAAAACCACGTTCTTACTGCTACTGTAAAAGCCCGTAGTACGGCAAAACCTAGGATTTATCGGTAAAAGCAGATCCGTCGGTTATAAATAGTCTAAAGACCGATTGGCGACTTTGGATCACTTATTCGAGATCTTCTAAATCTTATTAGGCGTGCTAGATCGACCACTAACCTGGGAATATGGTGCAATCATCAGGCATGACAGACAAATCGCGCAACCGACGCATCGAGTTAGAGTCCTTAAATTTTTCTACAAAGTTATCGTGGCCCACAGCATGGAGTTGTCATCTCAAATCTCAATCTGAAGAACCGACGCACCACGATCGCGACCTCATGAATGACCCAATAATTACCAATCCGAAGTAAAACCTAGGATTTAGCCAACCAACGGCGGTAAAAGCCCGAAGAGACCGTAATTATTACATTTCGGTTCGGTCGACGGATTGGCGTCACAGGTTTTAATGGTTTTTGGTGGATACTTAATAAAAAGAAATACATAATACCTACAGTGAAGTCCTATTTTTATGACGTGTTAACGGATTATCGATTAACTTTAACTTCCGTTAAATCTACCGAAATGTATCGCTTTAACGATTAACGAAGTTAACTTTTTAAGTAACGGATTAACGATTATCGAAGTTAACTATTTGATTAACGGTGCCCAGCTATGCTACTTACTGCATGAAGATACGTACGTACAGTAGTTACGAGTAATACGTTGAGAATAAACGAACTCCATGACATCATATTATTCGTCCTGACTCATTTCCGTTTCTTCCTCTCACGGGAAAAAGTAAGCATTCCAAAAAGTGCTTAACTTTTTTAACGTGCCAAACTTTTTTCTGCATTCACCGCATTAGGGTCCGTTACTTGTGTGAGTTGTCAAGTATTTTATATGTACAGATGTAGTGCGAAAAGGGTTTCCTTCGGAAACGTTCGTATTGTCATGCTAGTTCAGTCAATGTCAGTACATCTTGTATTGACACTGACTGAAACAGTATGACACGTTCGTACGTTTCCATAACAATACGAAGGAAAAGCTTTTCTAATAGTTATTTACCTACTTATTTACTTTAGAGTTTCTCAATATGTATTTGATTAATGCCCTTTAATTTCCTAAGTTACGTAGGTACGAATATTTATGGGGTACGTATCACAATGTCTAAAGTTAAAAAACCTAACGTCAAATGACCTACGTTCAAAATACCTAAAATCAAAATACATAATGGTGTTTCGACCGAAATTCAAAATACCTAAAGTTTAAAAAGGTGCATATTATAATGTCGAAAATAAAAAAACTAACGTTAAATGACCTACGTTCAAAATACCTAAAATTAAAAACACGAACGTTAAATGACCTACGTTCAAAATACCTAAAATCGAAATACCTAATGATTAAATCCGAAAATCAAAAATGTCTAATAAATGGGGCTTAAATAACCAGTTTATCCTTAAATCGTCGACAGACAATCGAATATTATTTCAAAGTACAAGTCAAATTAAACCGTGGACTTTTACTTCGTAGATAACTTATTCCGAGTATACTTTATATCGTGGTATTTTGGTTTGTATTTTTTCATTTCATTTGGTTTTACATTAAATAAAATTTATTACGCGTAATATTATTTCAATTGTGTAATTGTGTATACCTAAATATTTCAATTGTTAATTTTTCTAAAATTTTACAATTTGTAAATTTTTTGTTTTTATGTTTAGTAACAACTAACGTAACCTTCTTCTAACCTATTTTAAAGGTCGTGCGTTGATGTGTAGGGTCGCAGTTCTAACCTAACCTAAACCTACTCTGTAAGCCGTTCTTTTCTGTGTGATCGCAGTTCTAACCTAACCTAAACCTACTCTGTAAACTGTTTGTTTTGTGTGTGGTCACAGTACTAACCTAACCTAAATCTAATCTGTAAACTATTTTTGCGCGTGGTCACCTAGTTCTAACCTAACCTAAACCTACTTTAAAAGCCGTTCGTTGTTGTGTAAGGGCGGAGTTCTAACCTAACCTAAACTTACTCTAATATAGGATTTAAACCAATCGTGTTCCCTCTATTTGGCATACCTTTAATTGTCCGAAACGATTTTCGCATAACAGACTTCGCATAATCGATTTTCGACGAATGTTAATTTGGCAGAAAACTTATTTGACATAATATAAAATATTACTAATATTACTTTGTACGAAAATGAGTTCGCATAATACTTTTTACGCCGATTGTTTTTTATGAATAACATTGATTTGCAACATTGTATTTGGAATATTTCTTAAAATCAGAATAACCACCCATACTAAATGCAGTCAGGAGAGTCGGTTAGGTTAGGTTAGAACTGCGACCTCAAGAAATACAATATTTTGTTAAGAATGCACGAATGTCGGTTAGGTTAGGTTAGAACTACAACATCAATATAGTAGTATTAGCTATGATAAAAATTCTGCGTGATAAATTTCGACTAAACAATGTTATGCATAAAAACCACTCGACGAAAAACCTTTATGCACAACATAAATTCGAACAAACAAAAATATGCCTAGATAAATTATGCGTAACTATACTATGCTTAAAATTAATACTTCAAATACCCTCTTTTACGCTCGCGGAACCTACCCTACTACTTCGGTATTTTGACCGGTTAATCATTTTAGGTATTTTGACCATAGGGTATTTCAAATTTTGGTGTATAAAATTTAGGTTACATAGTTTTTGGTATTTCAAACATTAGGTATTTAGTCCAATAGGTATTTTAAATTTCGGTAATTCGTGCGTAGGTGAAACTTGCTTAGGTATTTAAAATCATTAGGTATTTTGATTTTAGGTATTTTGAACGTAGGTCATTTAACGTTAGGTTTTTTAATTTTAGACATTGTGATACGTACCCATATTTATGCCTACTATGTACCCGAAGTTTTTTGAAAGTTTACCTAATATAGATAAATAGAACGTGTTTCCAGAAACCATTCCTTAATGTTTTGAATTATACTTTTACGTATTACATTTCTAACTATTCCCTACATAAAATATTGATTACGTTTTATATTTGGATAGGACAACACGGACTTCACATCCAATCGTTCTGTACCAGTAATTCAGAAAATCTGTCACCATTTCTTTATAAAAGTATTAAAACGATACAGTTTTATATTGATATCAGTTATATTCGCAAAAGTCAGTGATGTATTAGAATTGCAAATAAGGACGCAGTATGTACGCGAGTTAGTAATCTCCTGCGTCCCGGCGCGCACGCGCACCCGACGCCGGCGCCGGCGCGACGTCGCGGTGCTCACGCTCAGGGCCCGCGCCGTGGACGTCCCAGGACATCGTCGCTATGTTGCGTGTTTTCCACGATTCTACTTTTGAAACTTTCTAACCCTGTGCCGGAGTGAAGCGGCAGGGAGGGGCGCGCGCGGGTGCCAGAGAGAGGGTACCGACCTCATTGCCCATTGCCACTCCTCCCGCCGAGGCGGCAGGCCATTTTTATCAAAAATACTTTCGTGTTCTGTATACGCGCGCGGAAAATTGTTATATTTCCCGAGAAATAAAAATATCCCCCAATATCCTCAAACATATTAGTAGTGTTTATGTTGATATCGTATCAATCAAATAATATTGCCGTTGATTCGTATCAAAACAACCCCTTATTTTATAAAAATAGTGATGACATTGTAGTTGTAAAAAAAAACCTGTGCGCCCCGAGATTTGTTTTCCGATTTAACTCGGGTGTGCTCGGTTGCGAAAAAGTGGCTGCTCTCGGCTATCTTCGGCGGCGATCGTCACAAGGAGGGAGTTCAACCCCGCCCGAGAGCAACAGAGATAGAGAGCAGTGCTGACATGGCGACGATACGAATGGATTGATGTTTTTCCTCGGAAAATTCATCCCTCAAACGACATCACGGTCATGTTCAGGTAATTGTAATGATAAAAATGTGTTTATAAAAAACAATGCACGAGCGTCCTCCCCGGAGACAAGTGCTTATGTAATAGCCGTATAAATAATAGGTACAATATTGATATACGGGTAATAGTTCCCAAGTAGGACCGAAAGGTATTTTCCCGGTCGGAGAGGAAATCAATAAATTTCTACAGATCAATATAATCGTGCACCCCGCGCCGAATATATCCTCTGCCGCCATTTGAATGATGACGGCGTATTTTTTGTGAGATATTCGAATCGGAGCCGCTGCCGGAGCGCTGCGCTCGGCTCGAGGCGAGTCGAGTCGGTGTCGGGCTGTCGGCGCTCGGCGCGCGGGGTTGTGGCCGTCACCGTCAGTCGTCGGGTGAGCGGGGTGCGACGCAAACGCGGACTCGGACTATGGCGGAAGGGCTGATCCTCATTCCCATAAAAGGGTCGAGTTGATTGTGGTGTGGATACGTTTGGTATGTTTTCTAATATTAGTGCAGTGATATTTTATGAATAACGCCTATTATCTTGACGTACCGTTCGAATCGATGTGAATATCATAGGTAATAATGCCATTGTGATGACGTAATGTAACGCGCTCGGCTGGGTGCGTAGTAATAATTCGAGCGCCCGTTTATACCGCGATAACGTTTGTGGTCAGCAAGCACCTGTGTATGTGGAGCAAGTAATCGTGTTTTTTGCAATTCGTACATTATGTTTTGGATTCCAATCAGATTCTGATTGGATTTGTTTCGCGATTTGTATCGTTTGGCGTTTATGGCATATTTAAAAAAATATATTAAGTAGGATAAGATATGAGTATTCATGTTATTATTTTTGATGGTTCGTTGTGTTAGCGTAGTGACGTGAGCGTTTTGTATGGAGGCGAGCCGGTCCGCGGGCAGGGCGCGATTGTTTTCTCACTGGCCGCTGGCCGTCGCCGTCGAATGTCGCGCCGCGCCGCGCCGCGCCGCGCTGTGCGCTGTGCGCTACCCGAGCGATACGATACCTACTAGCTGCTCTGCGCTGCTTGCCACTAGAAGCGCCCTCAATTCATTAACTCTTCAATTATTTCAAGTCTTAATGTGTTTCAGTTCAGTCATTATCCACAATAGCAAAAGCGGTTCCCCATATTTCAAACCAGAATTATAATTAATAGAGTGGGTAGGTAATAGTAGGTATGATTTGTATACACCTATCTACTTACCTAGCTATAACACAAATCAAAACATGGTATTGTTAGCCTGTCTAAATAGAGCTATTTAAAAATAAATAATTATCATTACGATTTTCGACCTAGCAAATGGAACAAACAAATTATTGTAATTCAATTGTTTTATTTGAGGTTACTTAAACATCGAAATGTTATACACATTTAAAGTGTAGGAGGAAATAGACTTCTCGTATATTTTCTAAATCTTATGCATCCTATTGTTATTAACACAAAAGCCAATAGAAATCTAACTCGAAGGCATGAAGGTCATTATTACAGCATACCTACCTACCTACGCCTTAACCGACATAGTTCTAGGTGTCCTAAGCTTTCTTGGCGCTATACACAACATCCTTACCGCCTTCAAGGTTTCTTGGTCAAAGGGTTTAAAATTAAACGTGATGCAAATATAAGGTGATAAATAACTATTGTATTAACTTAGAACAGCCTGTGTGCAATTTTGCGGACTCAGCGAACCGATTTTTAAATCTCGACCGCTCGACTTCGTGTGGTCCCCATCAATATCGACTATCTACATAATAATAAATAATACTAGTCATTTAATTCTTAGATACTAAATAAGTAAACAGTAGGTACTTATTATTTAGGTGAGAATAACAAATAGATTTCTAATTGCTGTCCCTTGTCTTTCAAAACCACAAATTTTATCAGTTTTTCCACTGTTGCTGAATAAATAGGCAATGCCATATATCGATTATGATACTTATTTTGGAAATTAGGTATAATTACTTATATGAAAAACATGGAATACTAATCTACATTTTTTATTTTAGTTTTTCTTTATATTTTCAAGTACGAGTACTTATGTGCCTACTCCCGTTAGATATTCAGTTAGGTGGTTAGGTACTTATTATAATGATAGTTGGTTCTTTTCCTCATATTATTATGAAGTAATAAGATGTTACGAAGTGTTGACTAATGTAATTTCCTCATTTTATTCAAATTTTCATATTATTTGCCGATTGTATTTGCCAAATAGCTTTCATTATTAAATGCTGTAATATTAATAGCTGCCTATAGTAGTGAGTTATAAGAAGTTCATTAAGAAAAAGTTAATTTCAATATAAAGTTGATCACGATTTTTATTTCATAAACAATAAGGTATATAAAGGTACCTAATACAAAACTGACAGCAATTAAACTTTCTTAACTAGGTAAGTTTACGCTACAAAGATTAGTAGTGTCATTCCATATTTAATTTCTTAAAAAAGTAGCAATAAATAGAGAAGAATGGAAAAAGAGGAGGGATTCCTTTGCCCAGCAGTGGGACACCGCGCGCAGGCTCTGAATAATAAATAATTTAACTCTACATTTTTTAGGGCTTCGTCTTTAATATACATATTAATATTGGTATGCATAATGCATATCAAATGTCGCAAAAGTAATATAAGGAATATTGTCGAACACAACCCCGTCCGTCAAAAAGTAGCAATCTATATTTTTAAAGCTGTAATTAGTTCTTACACTACAAATGCATAGGTAGGTAGGTACTTTTAACAGCAGCGGCTGGTCCATACCTACAAGCCGATACCCACCGACTTGCCTAAAATTGATCACTAGTAAAGTACCTAATGTAAAGGTGTTTCTTTTGGCTCAGTGTTGCCTAACAGAAATTTTCACCAGCCGCCACTGGTACTTTATAATGAAATATTATACATATATTTTTTTACAACAATAACAAGTCCCAAAATATAATTACAGAGCTAATAATATGAAACCCCATCTGAGAAGAAATGTTATTAAATGTGACGTTTCATGCCTAAAGGGTCCTTATGCTCCATCTGCAATAAGGACAAATTTATGTTGGAATTTGAGAAGTAAACTTGCTTGTTGCATTTTCACAAGGAACTAGGGAAAGCCTAACGCAAAATGGTAGCGGTCTTAAATTATATAAGTTTTATACACCGTGTTTCACTTAACACTAAAAACCTGAAAACAGTTTGTTCAGAATCGAGAGTAGAATCGATTGAGCTATATCTTGATGGGGGTAATATTTTTATTTAAATTAGTATTATTAGTTATTTTTTACGTGCCCATTCTATTGTACTCGTAATACAACATTGTGTATATCGCATTGCTAGAGGTTGTTTACCTTTTTTCAGTATTTAGGGGTATACTGGCCGGTTACTTGGACGATTATTTTTTCCGCTACTAGTTTGACGTTGTTTGTCAGTTTAATCTTAATGTTTATCATAAGTCATAACAAATTGAACTCGTACCTAATTACAACCTTGTCATTTTGAATATTGAGTTTATTTGCTTACTGCGATAACCTGTCCAATTTGAAGTTTACTGTGACAAAGCTTTAGTGTTTTACAGTGACATCTTAGCTGTCTATTGGTAAACCTTATGTCGTTGCAGTAACGTACACAAATAAATAGTCTTATGGTTTATGATGGTAGTTAGCAATTATTTTATTGAGTGTAGAGCTAAAAGTCAAGTAGAGCTGTACAGAAAATTAAAAATTCAATTAAAAAAAAAGTAACGATCAGATTAAAAGATGAATACTCTAGATGAGTTTAAAAAAATAAAAATCAGTTGGGGTGTCTGAGGTTTTGAGTGATACCGGAAACACCGTGTATACTACGTCACCGTAACCTATGGACGCCTGCAACTCAAGGAGTGTCACATGCGCGTTGCCAACCCATTAGAAACGTGTACACTCCCTTTTGCTGTGTTAAGTAGACCAGGTACACCCTTTTGCTGTGTTAAGTAGGTTAGTTACCTTTAAGAGGATACGGTAGCGAAAATGCTAAAATGGAAAGGAGCCCCTCTTTCAACTTGGGAATTTTATTTAAATATACAAGTGTTATTTAGATTTATCGAAACAAAATTGTCCATTAAGAACAACTCAGTCAAAAGATATTTCAAAAAAATCTTTGAAATCGAGGTTCCGCTCTCGACTCTTTCCTCCTTCAAAACTTAATCAATCGGAACGAGGATCGGAATTGAGAATCTGTATCACAATGAAATAATCTATGTCGGACCGTTTAGCTTTTTTGGTTAATTGTTACCAATCTTGAGTATCACACCTTTTTTTGCGCCACAATGAAAAAGGGCTGTTTTTGGAAATTTTTGATTGGCTCTAGAGTCTTTAAAAAGCAGAATATCAAAACGGTCCGACACAGATAAAAAATAATAACAATCTGTGTTGAAAAAATCATTGCCCTATCTTCAAAAACCAGGGAGGAAATAGTCGAGAGCGTTTGTATGGAGAATTGACCCCTATCGTATCGCCTTAAAGGGCAAATGTGAAAAAATAAAACAAGTTCTATGTAGCTGCCGCCATTATGCCTCATGTTCATGTACTATAAATACTATTTTAGCCGACTAAGGACCCTTGTTTGTTGAAAAGCCACATGATTGCTAAGGCAGACTCTGACCAAAACAAAAAAATCACCAACAATATTTTTTATTTATTTTGACTTGTAAGTAGACATTGATAAATAAATATTCTATATCTTGAAACTATGTGCTAGGGCACTAGATTTTAGTATAAAATAAGGTAATGATAATAGCTAGCTGAAGTAGGTATTTTTATGCGTCGGGAGGGGTTAAAAAGCCCTCGTGCGATAACCTAAATTATCTTGCGACTAGATTCGTTTACATGTGAACATGGTTTATTCCCTTCTAATTTATTTTTATCCTCCAAATTTTAAAACCCTATACGTTTGTACTTGCCGAAATGTATTTTATCTATCTCCTAAGTAATAGGTACATTTTTAAAGTTTTTTTATTAACCTGTGTCATGTCATGTTATGTGATATATTAAATTAAAAGGCTTATTTCAAATATTACGAATACATTATTTTTATTGTTTTAGTTCAAAAAGTCTCGAAGCTCTTTAAGGATTCAAGATGAAAAATCCTCTTTATCGCGAAAACTATTGAGCGTAAAATTTTGAAATAATAGTTTCCTACTAGTCAAATCAGCTTCTTTTTATGACCTGTCAAAACGATTTGCTAGTATGTAATTAGTATGAAATACTGAGGAGTGACGTCACGGTTAATTCATTTACTTTAAATCTTTCTTTTTGACTTATTAAATAGAAATTATATTTAAAAATAACTACTTACTGTCCATATTTTTCTTCCAATTATGTGGTGCTTTATTTCGTGCACTGCATAAAATATTTTAATTTAAGTATAGGAAACTAGCCTATTACAGGAAATAACCCTATATATGTGGAAATAATACACGTACAAGAATCTTGGTATCAGGCGTGGGTCAGATTTCGGGAAAAAAATGTAAAATTATGTGAAGAACACAAATTTATTTTATGAGTCCTCCCTCTTAGTAGTTGCGAGTGAAAGGTGTTACGATTGGGAGGTAGTTTTTTTGTGTATCGAGGAATAATGGGATTCACAATTGAGGCTTATTCCCCTTACACAGCGTATAATTAAAAAAATGGTGTAGCATTTCCATAGTTTGTATTTGCAAAATATGAGCGTGTACAGCATGTTAGGTTTCACAGAGTTAGTTTTGAGCCAAACAATTGAAAACGTAAAGTACAAGATCACATACATACCTAATTAACTACATTCAAGTTATATTATTAAATTAAAACGGGACTTAATCGCGTAAATCCATCGCGTATCTTCGTGGAATCCAGTGATTAGCAAGTGTAAACGTGAGAAAACTTCCCGTCTCATATACCATCGGATGTCGTGAGTGTTGTATGTAGGCAGAGTGGCAACCCTAGCGTAAAAGTGACTGATGACAATCAAGTGCGGGTAGTTCGAAAAACTCGTACAGCTAGAAGATGTTGATACAACTCCCAGCCAGTCTACCCGTGACCACGGACGTAATGTCATGTCCGAAACGTCGGGTTAAATATAAAACGTAAGTTTTACGCGATTAAGTCCCGTTTTAATTTAATAATATGAGTGAAGATCGTGTTAGTTTAAATCAATATACATTCAAGTTACATTTTAAGAACATGACTATAAATAAAATAGTGACATATACCAATAACGACCACGTATTATTCTTAAGAGGTACATATAGGTATTAAAAAAAGTTTGATGAAACCATTCTAATTAATTTACATTTTAAGTATTAAGTTTAGTCTCAGATTCTGTTTGATCTCTTATAAAAAAAATGAATACTATCACTAATGGATATTCCCACCTCTTTAGAACATTTTCTATTGACGTCAGCTGAAAAATAACTACGAGTATGCCTATTGTATATATTTTACTATCTATCAAAACTTGTCCAATGTCGCTTACACTTAATTCTCTTTTTTTCAGGTCCCCTGCGCTCGTCACAAAATCTGCGGAACGGAAAATAAAAATGGATCTTAAAATGTAAAAACTACTATTGTTGTTATATTATAGAATTGTTCTTGGAACAAGAGAAAAAAATACTTATGTATACATTATAGATTGTTGAAATTAGATGACAAATTCTAGAGGGTGAATATATTCCTAACAAAGAGGCAATTATACAGACAAAATGGCTTCACAAAGATTCTGCTTGAGGTGGAATAACCACCAGTCGAATATGCTGTCTGTATTTGACCAGCTACTTCACGCTGAGACCTTCACCGACGTTACTCTAGCAGTAGACGGCCAGCTACTAAAAGCCCACAAAATGGTACTATCAGCTTGTAGTCCGTACTTTCAGGCTCTTTTCGTCAACCACCAGGAAAAACATCCCATTGTCATTTTAAAAGACGTTCCTTATTCAGATATGAAGAGTTTATTAGATTTCATGTACCGAGGGGAAGTGAGCGTCGACCAAGAGCGATTGACGGCATTCTTAAAAGTAGCTGAAAGTTTGAGAATAAAAGGACTCACGGAAGTGAACGAAGAAAAATGTGATATTCCGGCTCTTACAAATTCTTTAATTCAACAACAGCAACAAACTTCTGCCTCCGCCCACACCCCTCCACCACAGCTTCACCGAATACATCCCTACATGCAACAAAAGAGACCAGCTTCGGGCATGCCAAGCGGCGGAGCACCCCCAAATTTATTAATGCCTTTGCTCGGAAATGCTCTAATGCAGCCTAAAAGAAAAAGAGGCAGGCCGAGAAAACTAAGCGGGAGTTCGAGTGACGCCCTGACGACCGCAGCGAGTCCGCCGGGAGAGTTCATACCCGAGTCGGCCGCCCACGCCGCCTCCAACAGGCCCGGTGACCAGCTGATCAGAGGGTCCCCGGAGATGCTGGAGGTGAAGATGTCGATGGAGGGGTTCAGCGCCGAGGACGGCGCGACGTCGGGCGGCGAGGAGCTGCTCATCGACGAGGGCGAGGACGCGCACTCCACAGACGCGCAGCTGGCCGGCAAGGACTCCGAGTCTGCAGGTACGTCTCTCTCCTCACTGCACTGTCTCACTTACATACGATTATGTTTGGTTCCTAGGTGGCGTTCGACACCTGTTGTAAAGCTATGGTTTATTGATATAACTCTACACCTGTTATTCATATTATTATATGTTCACCATCCCGAATCATATGAAGAGGTTCCCCGATTATTTCTGAAAACGTTAATCGGTTATTTTATACATACTTGCATTTCTTTTGTAAATACATAATTTTCCTTTCCATTGACCTAACACTGTTTAGTAACAGTTAAATTATTATTGAAAAAAAAGGGAAAAGCTAATGGGATATAAGCTTTGATGTAGGGAAATATTTAAGTGAAAAAAGTGAAGTGTATTTTGATTACTTATTTACATACCTATTTAAAGTTTATCCAAAAGGGGTAAGTGATATCTATTAAATTATTTTTGACGTATTCAAGTAACAAAAATGCTTTTTCTTCTATCCAACAACAGTAACTATTGCTTGCTTTTCTGCTTTTGGGGAGAGCTATTAGAGGAATGGCCAGGGGCAACTCGGTGTGGTATAATGGTTTGGGTAATATCATTTCTTCTCCTTAAATTTCTTTTTATTACATATCATTTACATAAACATGACGATAATTAAAGGGAAAACAAACAAGGCTTATTCCCAATAGCTTTCCTTCATTAAAAGCAATTGGAAATATTTTAAGGACATCTAAAATAAAATCTTTAGATTCATTACAAAGCGCTGCGCCAAAATATTTCCAATCAACATCATGACTTTATAGAAATAAAAAAGAGAATCCCAAAATTAGAGCTGAAATTATAACATTTCAGATCCCGAAAAAGCGTCAAAAGGGGAATTACACCAGAATAATAATTCCACAAACGGGCCGACCCTCTCTATCGAAAACGGATCCATAAAGCAGGAGCCCGCGGCCGCGGCCGACGCCACCGACGGCTACAACGACCCTATCGAGTACAAGTACACCCCCGACCGCAGCCGCGACAACTCCAACTCGAGGGACGACCCCATCAAAGACGCGGACGACAAGAACCGACTGGGCAGAAATCTAAAGCCAAAGAATAGTAAAAAACTACTACCCCAAATGTCAAAAATTAGAGCCCGAAACTTGTTCAACCAGCTCTCTGGCCTTTCTAACCTGAACCCCGCTCTCAACAGTTTCGAGAAGTTCGCACCAGAAACCGTGCTCATGCCGGCTCTCGCCACGCAGCTGTTCGCCGCCGAGCTGGAGCAGAACAGCCTGAGCCTCACCAACAACGAGGTGGCTGACCTCGCGCAAACCAACTGGGAGCATCGCATATTCCCTTCTCCTATAAGGAAAAATAATATGCCCAACTTGGGCAACTATCACGAGGAGACCAACGAATCCGTCAGAGATTACTGCATCAAAGAAGGGGAAAACGTTTTCAGATGCAAAATTTGCTCTCGAGTTTATACTCACATTAGTAATTTCTGTCGGCATTACGTCACTTCTCACAAGAAGGACGTCAAAGTTTTTCCATGCCCTATTTGCTTCAAAGAGTTTACTAGAAAAGATAATATGATTGCGCATCTAAAAATAATTCATAAAAACCAATCGAACGCAAACGAGCAAATGGCTAAACAGGAGTCGTAGAAGTCGTGGCTTCCTATTGTTGTACACAGAGATCTGAGATGAGCACGAGCAGAGGGTGGTGCCTGGTCGCGCGGCTTCAAGAGGATATTATTATGATTATAGTTGCATTGAGTAGGTTTTGAGCTCTAGTTTCAAATATATACATAAATCTATTTAACAGTAAGTTTGTTGATGTAGGTCGATGAAAGAGTTGTTATATTTATTATTATGTTCAAATTCATTTCTCAGAGAACTGTCTTCAAAGAGATTTATGAATGTTTCTACTTATTTTACTTGTTATTTCGCACTTATGTACTTGTTACTTAATTTTATTACTTACAAAATTTCAGGGTACAAAATAATTACTCAAGGTGATCGTTTATCAAATTGTAGTCTCCTAGATAACCGCATAATGATGTGCTAACATTATTTGCAATTCTCATTGAACTGAATTAGTGTAGGTTTCTTAGTTGTTTATATTGTTCGTTTATCGAAGACGCGAATAGAATGGCGCGTCAGTAGTAGTAGTTAGTATTTATTGTGCCGAAGTGGCTCGGCCAGCAGAGGCTACCGAGCGGCACCCGCGCCCGCGCGCGTGGCGTGCGCTCGCCATTCTGTGCAAACTCTACAGCGCAGAGAACTAGTGGTTTCAATTATAAATTGCATTTTCATTTGACTTGCCTTATTAGTGATTTTAGATGTAAATAACGATTTGACTTCTTCGAAGTAAAACTCAACACAGGCTATGATTTTTTGTCTAGGACTTGTTAAGATTATTTTATAATAGTTTATTAAATGTTGAAAGCTTTGGTTGTAAATGTAAATGTTATTCATTACAGATACATAGTAGAGAAATTATTACCTATGTATGATGTGAATGAGAAAATCTCAAAAAAGATTTTCACAATCTCAATAACAGCGAAATTTAGTTGGTAGACTTGACATAGTTAAGGATTGAGTTCCTGAATATTTATTTAAGAAGCTAAGTAACAGCCCCAAGAGAAGCCGCGCCCGTGAGCAGCGGCAGCGGCGGCGGGCGGTGCGCGCGCGCCGTCGTCGCGGTGTCGCTGTCGGCGCGATGTGCTCGCGCACTTTACTAGGTATTCACTCATTTCAGTTTAGAACCGACTAGGTGCCTGCGTAGGTGCTAGTTTAGAAGAACCAATAATAATACGTTATCGATAATTTTATTATCTTTCAAAGACAATATTATGACGAAGAGAAGTATATAACAATTATATAGGTCACTACTAATTACACCGATTCGCAGCGTACAGAATTAAATATAAAATACCAGATGTTTATAATGTTAATCTGTAAATATTATCTTTACAACAGATGTTGTAAAAGTGATCTAAGCAAGGTGCTTTGAAAGAAGTTAATAAATGACAGGAATCATGAGATGATTTGTAAATTCTATTTTAGTAGAAATTGAATGCCTTAAATATTGAATAAGTAACAATACTTAAAATATTAAATTAAATCTAGAGGCAAAATGTAGTCTTCCATATATCGATAGCGACACTTTATCTCGATTCAGTCAGTAAGTAAGTTCACAATATGTCGCTTCCGACGATGGTATATAGGTATTATTGTTCAAGGGATACCTAATACTATAAAAAGCCAAGATCAGCCTTACTTAAACCATGTGATGATGACATTTGTGTGGCATGAGGCGGGACAATTATCTAGGTGGAAACCTTAATATCGACGCCTTCGTACAAACGTAGTTTTATATTAATATCCTCACCAAACCACATAGCCAACCTGCCAATCGTTAACGCTACTAGCGAACGAAAATGTCACGTCGCACTAACATCGAAGTGTAATTGGAGCGTTTTGTTATCGTTACACAAGCGATTGTCACCTTGGCTATGCACCCAACTCACCACTAACCCCAATCTATTAACTTTTAACCGTATTTCAATTGTAACGTATAGACTCCTCTTAATGTAGGTATCTTAATTTCAATTTAAAGCTGAATTGAAAAACTACGTTTGTACCTATATGTAAGGATATGATCCTGTATGGAGCGGTGCATGTCGGGTATTGATAAATATTACTTACCTACTCGTTGATTGCACAGCGACTACATATATGTTTTCACATCACCCATTCGAAAAAGAGCTTTTAGTCCCCTTATTAGGAGGGATCAAAATGTCAACTTTCTCTCAAGGATAAAATTTCATTTGTCATACATTTTTCAATTGCTTCAATATGAATTTTATATATTTAATAATAAGTCCTTTGGTCCAAAATAATTTTCTCATTGGGTGATGTGAAGTTCAGTAGGTGTGTGTCACATGGCAGAAAACTTATTTGCGCCTTGGACGTTAACATCTGAATCCTTCGCTTTGTTCAAGATTCGATGTACGCTCTCTGTGTAAATATGCAATTATGCTCCTATGCTTTGTGACCAAATCTACTATTAAATGACGTTCCTAATATAGTCTGCAGTGGTTGACATCAGTGACAAATTGCATTTTCTTATATTCGCTTCAGCAATATTTTAACCACTTGTTAATTTCCATACAAAATATATTTTTTATTAGTACACTTGTTTTCTGTTAAAAATTGTGTGTTTTTTTAATGTTTTAACTCTTACTGCTGCTTTATATAATCTGCACGCCAAGCGAATACATGTCATTGTATTTCCTCAATTGAATACTTGTACTTAATCCTGTTTTAAACGAAACTTTACACTCTGTTTCCCAGAGGTGACCCAGCTTGCCCGCTAATTTATTACTAATTATTTATATTTCCGGATTATAATTTTGCCAATATGCCGCCTGTAAGGGCTCCGTACACCACAAGAAGGGCTTAAGCGCCTCGTTTTTTGAAGGCACTTAAATCATTTTTGAGAATAATCGATATTCTGAACAATTCCTAAAAAACCGGCCAAGAGCGTGTCGGGCCACGCTCAGTGTAGGGTTCCGTAGTTTTCCATATTTTTCTCAAAAACTACTGAACCTATCAAGTTCAAAACAATTTTCCTAGACAGTCTTCATAAAGTTATACTTTTGTGATTTTTTTCATATTTTTTAAACTTATGATTCAAAAGTTAGAGGGGGGGACGCACTTTTATTTCCTTTAGGAGCGATTATTTCCGAAAATATTAATATTATCAAAAAACGATCTTAGTAAACCCTTATTCATTTTCAAATACCTATCCAACAATATATCACACGTTGGGGTTGGAATGAAAAAAAATATCAGCCCCCACTTTACATTTAGGGGGGGTACCCTAATAAAACATTTTTTTCCATTTTTTATTTTTGCACTTTGTTGGCGTGATTGATATACATATTGGTACCAAATTTCAGCTTTCTAGTGCTAACGGTTACTGAGATTATCCGCGGACGGACGGACGGACGGACGGACAGACAGACATGGCGAAACTATAAGGGTTCCTAGTTGACTACGGAACCCTAAAAAACGAAACGGAAAGTAATTTAAGTAGATTTCAAGAGATTTGGTAACTCCTTTCAGCGGCAAAGAGTGAATGTTGAGTATTTTTTTTCCTTTTAAGTCCGCCTTACGCTTGACTGTAGATTTATCAATAGGCTTTCCTGTGTAATCCATAGATTGAAGGATATCTCGTGTATTGTTTTTTGAAAATTTTACGCTTAGTAGTTTCGGAGATAAAGCGGGAAGGGGGGGTCATTTTTTACCTATTTTCTTAAATTATTATTACAGAAAATATTATTAATTACAGAAAATGGCCAAAATAAAAGGGGGAAAAGTATAAATTTCAAATTTGTGGGGTATCGTTAGAAAGAACTCAAACTATACATATCAAAACTATTTTTTTGGAGGAAATGTTTTTGGAGAAAAATATGATTTTTTTTTACTTTATAAAAAATCCTTCCAGATTTACATTTTCAATTTGAACACTCTTGCGGGTATTTATTGTACATGTATTTTTTACAGAATAAAAATGAAAGTATTTGCTTTCAAAGAGAGGAAAAATGGTTAAAATCGGTTCACACAATAAACAATTATCCCATAAAAATCATCCTCCATACTAGCTCGCACACATTAGTTTACTTAATTTGCCGAAAGATATCGCTGTACGTTGAATGCTCATTTCCTCGCGTTTTTCCTGATATAATGAGGTCGCTTCAGGAGCGTCCTTACATGTCGTAAACTATTGAAGTCGAGTCGTGATTTTTTTTGGACGTTGTCCAACAATGAAATTGTATATTAAAATATTACTTATGTGGGAATTGAGTCTTGAGGGATTTAGTCAAGTTTGTAGAGTTATATGAATAACATTTGATGATTCAATTCAACTATTGAAAGTTTGTACGGAACCCTCTAAAATTTGGTTGACCGTCTAATATATTACTCGGTGGCCTTAGCACTAAGCTAAAGTATTATTGTTTACTTACGCACATAACATACGAGAAATATTTCAAACTTGGAACAAAACTATTCAACATTCAATTCAAATTAAAAAATACTTAAAATAGACACTTACCCAATTAGACAATAAGTGAATTGAATCCACAAATCAAATCTAATATTTTCCTATTATGATTAAACTTAGCACTAAGAAGTAATTGCAGTTTTTAAAATCGAAACTTCGGAACAAAATGACGAATTTTTAACCGCCGCCTCAAATCTCTCAAAAGAAGGTGGTTCTCAATTCGTCTGTTTTTTTATATTATTTTTTAATGTTTGTTCCTCGATATCTCCGTCGTTACTAGACCGATTTTGAAATTTTTTTTTTTTTATTGAATGTATATGCATACAGATTGGTCCCATTTTTCTCAGAACCCAGTTCTGATGATGGGATCCTGGAGAAATCGAGGGAACTCCTCAAATCTGAAAGGCATACATATGGTGATTTTTGTGTTTTTAAAGAAACAGCATGCAGTTACGTACGGAACAGTGACATTTGGTGCAGTGGAACTGCTGATGATGATCAGAACGGAACTCCTCAAATCTGAACGGCACTCTTATAGTGACTTTGGTATTTTTATATGAACAGCATGCACTTAGGTACGTCCAGAATAGTGACATTTGGTGCAGTGGAACTGCTGATGATGGTATTGATGGTCAGAACTGAACTTCTCATATCTGAACGCCACACTTATAGTGACTTTGGTATTTTTATAAGAACAGCATGCATTTAAGTTCAGAACAGTAACATTTATTTAGTTATGTTTGTTAAGCATATATATTGAGTTTTCGAGTAAAATTTTGTCAAGCTTCGATTTCTTATAATCAATCGGATTCATGAGGGAATTGAGGAAACTCCTCAAACCTTAACGGTACCTATAGGTGTATGTACGGGTTAGCAAACCTAAAACTTATTACTTATCTTATGCTTGTACCTTATAAATATATTTACTTCATTTACTCTTTTGAATGACCGTAATGAAGGGTTTTATTCATTATTTTTGCTTGCCATGCATTTGTCACTTATGTCAACGGAAGTTTGTGTTGCTTATTAATGAAATAAGGGAAGCCCGAGATGCACCGTGCGCGAAGGTAACGCCCGTGGCAACGGTCGTGTCGTGTCGTGAGGCTGGCATACTTACCTACATGTCACTCAGCGTTGGCAGTCGAAAGTTATATATCAATTACGTTTACCTACCCTAAAACCGAGTTTCTAGTAACATAAAGTAGGTCCAGGAAACGCTTGCCTATTAGTGTGCCTTTACTTGTACATTAAATAATAAGTTAAATATTTATTGACTATATTAGACTATTAAGAAATTTCAAAGAATGTTATGTAAAATTATTTATTTTAATTATTCAGAGTTTACAATATACTTTAAGAAGCTTCCATAGGAATTTAGACACCATTTAGGCCCATGTAGAAAATATAACGTTGTACTTATCTAACCGTAAGAAATATATCATCTCATGTTTCCGACTTAATTTGGATATCGAAAATGTTACAAGATTTTCAAATGACCTACCTAAATTATAAAGTCAAGGCGACAAGTCTTGGTGAAATCAATATTAAGACTGTAAAAATTCTTAAAAACGAATTTAACTTACCTTTCATAAGCTTTTATACAATTTAAACGGGGAGATGTTTGAAAGGTACTTAATGGGGACAATGTAGGTACGTAGGGTGAGGCGATCAATGAACATTAAATCTCATACTTATGTAGTCAACCAGTGCCTAAGCATACAAACCTTATTCGAAATTTATATTCATTATCTAATTTATCGTTCTTGTCCTTATTCGTTAAGATTTTTTATTTTACTAATTAATAGATTATATTTACTACGTCGATTGGATGTTATTTATTACATATTATAATATCATCAATTGGTGCTAATTATGCTTAAGAAATGTTACATTAGATGTAGCATTTAAAAGAAATTTCCGTATATTATTTACTTATAAAATTATTGTATGTCTTTTTCGTTGATGTTGTTATATTTGAAAGCATATATCTATCTATCTTGTATCATTTGTCGTCAGGTGGCATTCACATAGAGATGGAATTTAAATTTTATATAGAGACCCGTTCATAGGAACAGCTCGATTCAGTCATAATAATGTGTGTGAATATTTAAATAACTACACTTGTATTTAGTTACTCAGAACAAATACTAGAAATGATAGGTAAGACTAAATCGCAGTACCACTGTTGTTAGATGACACATATTCGATACTGTAATGTTGATTATCACCTCCCTAAAGCAATAATTACTTAGAATTATACATACAATTAAAATTATTACCACTTACATGATTCATGAAACATGTTTATTGACATTAAACACTTACAATAGGATTTTAAAACTTATCGGAAACTAACAGTGACATTACTTACACAGTAAGCGTAGAGTAGATGGCAGTCCATAGAGTACGTATTGAGAAACATATTTGCTGGAATACATGAGCTAAACTGAACATAAAGCACTCCATTCATACCAAGTGTAGGTTGATCATGATCTGTATTCTACGGTGTACCCTTATCACGAGTTTGGTATTGACGTGACACATCCGATAGCGTGAGCGTATAAGCTATGTAGACGTTAACGAACAAGTCAATGTCACGTCAGTGCCAAGCTCGTGGTAGCTGCACTGAATCGGTTGCTACAGACTACGGTTAACTTTATCTTATTACTCTGTATGATCTCTACTAAAAGATAATATGTATCACAATTGATTCTGTTATCCTTCATGTGTGGACTTCATCAAATATTCATCATATTATATATTCACAAGACCAGTGACGGTATCAGTAACAATACATAGTTAATCAATTATGTATCTACTATAAAATTATGTAAATGGATGAAAAAAAAAATAACGAACTTGATCTAAATCCGTCCAAATTGACGTGTAATAAATTTAAAAATTGTCATTATAAATTGCTGAAATGGTTCAATAAAATGTAATTTTACTTTTTTTATAAATGTAGAATAAAAGGTGCATCAGTAGCACATATCTTAAAATAGTCAACGTACTGTAGTTACATTATACATATACATAGGGTACATTTATTACCTATGATGAAACTTAATACTCAAATATCTAAAATATACCTATTAAATAATCTGTCTGACTATGTGATTGCGAATAATAATGACGATATGTTTTAGTTTAATGATAGTTATGAATATGATCCATTTCAGTACTGAACCGATAAATATGTTTCTCAATTTTATTGGGACACACTTGACATACGGCGTACGTACTTACCTACTGAAAACTTAAATACTTATTAACTGTTCGTGATATAAATTTACTTCACACAACTACATACATACTTATTATGATAATCGTAGTTTTAGCCAAAAGAACATTTTAACAGTTTTTTTAATTAATTTGCACTTAGACAATAGCCAATGCAAAGAGTAATGTTTAGAGACATTTTAGAATGACCGTTACACGACATAGCATTATTTGTTAAAGAAGGAATAAATATATAAGGTGTTAATTACTATTTTTAGAATCTTTAATGAAAGTAATAAAGTTACAGCAAAATATGAATCTTTTCAATTAATGTTATTACTTTGTTTTGTTTCATTTGTTGTTGTTAATTTAATTCAACCTTTTTATTTATTTTTTCCAATGTTAGTAATATCGGAATATATTATAATTTATTGTGATTTTTTTACAGTTCTTGTCATACAAGACAGGAATTGAATGACTACACTTGCCGCATTATTATTGTCTTTTATGTGGTCGTATGTATATTGATAATGGATAATTATGTTTAGTAAAAGACGTATCAGGGACGTGGAGCGTCCGTGGTACTGGCTGCTCTGGAGAATGGCAGGGCAGCCTTGTGTCTGCCGGTGGCGATGGCGCTGTCTCAGCAGGCTAATTGTGAAACCCAAACAATACCCTAGTGTAATTTGAACTGTTAGTGTTATTTTAAATCGGGCTGATGATCCCATCATCGGTAATTTCGCAATTATCCTGCCCCACGCCGAGAATCGTGATGTCTACTTCACACCGAAACGGACTTCTACATGTCCTACTTATATCGTTATTGTTTTTGGCAAACAATAATGATTTACTATTTAATATTATGTAGTAGCAAAGTAACAACACGGGTTATTAGTAAAACATAGATTAAACGTTAAGTTATTTATATTATAATTAGAGATAAATAGTGTTGTTAATATTTGAGTGAATTTCAATACTTAGAAAGCTTTATTAGTCAGGAAAGTTACGAAGAGAGGACTGTTCAGGTATGTGATCACAATGATGCTATCTCTGTTCGTAGCGGTAGCGGTAGCGGTGTGGCGGGCCCTAGTGCTAGAGCTAGATGACTTCATTCAGTTCGCTTTCTATGTTGCTCAAACCGACGCTATGTGACAAAGTATTTTGTTTCAGTACAAATTATTGCTTTGTTTGTTATTTGTTGATCCTGTAGTAAATATTGCAACTTATCCATGAGGCTAATTATTTCTGCTCATTTTTTGTCGAAGATTATAATTATTTTGTATTTTAATTTCACAGCCGTATTAAACAGGGCAGCTTTTCCTAGAGTCTGTAAGCTAACACCAATGGTACAATTTATATTATTTTTACATCTTTGAGCCCACCTTATGTGATCTTAAGAACTAAGTTTACTGAAGTGTTATTTTTATACAACGTACAGTACTTGCCGAAATAGTTCCAAATGCAAACACTTGAGTCCTATTATATCATAGATAATTCTGTTCTTTTTTGTTATATCATTTTTAATTTATTATTTTAGATTAATTAACTTAATAGAATAGGTTTGACTTTTTCGTAAGTTTATTACAATTTTCAAATATGTATTTAGTGTTCTGAATTTTGTTTTGGGTATAAAACTGTATTGTTAGGAACCATCATCATTTTGTTGGACTGATTTTTGTCAAATGCATTGTTTATTTTATTTCCAAATTTATTTTTCAATTGGTTGTAAGTAGTTGTATTTTATTTCGGTTATTTCATGAACACGTTTTTGACCTGAAATAAACTTATATTTATGAATGTTTGCTTGAAAAGGTGCTAAAACAGTAACTATAAAAGCAAAAAAACTTGTTCATGAGTGTATCCGTTTATGTTCATTGTCTTCTTTTAATAATAACTTGTGGTAATTTATTTCGAAAATCAATTTGAACAAATAAAGGTTTATATATTTTGGTCGATTGTTTTTTTTTCTCATTGTATTAGCTTACATTTAGTTATCACAAGGCACACGCTTTTTGTTGTATAGAGAGTATTCATTAGTTTCATTACTTATGTTTTCTATGATTATTAAATCTTCACACGCATTTTATTAACAATGACAATAATATATTTCAGGACGGGCGTCACCAGATTCCGAAAATAAAGATGCAAGGTATGTCCATTCCCCGACAAACGACGGGCACAGCAAGATCCGCGTGAACCCGGCCACGCAGGCGGCGTCGACGTCAGGCGACGGCGCGTACGCCGAGTCGCTCAACAACAACCAGGCGCGGCCCGCCGTGCGCCGCCGCATCCGCCGCCGCGCCAACTCCGCCTCCAACGACCCCGCCGAGCAACTCACCGAGATGTCCGTTCGAGGACTCAATCTCTTTAGATACGCCTCCGTAAACGAAGGAGTCTACCAATGCACCGAATGTGCCAAGGAGAACATACAGAAAACTTTCAAAAATAAGTATTCATTCCAGAGGCACGCTTTCCTTTACCACGAAGGGCAGCAGAGAAAAGTGTTTCCGTGTCCTGTTTGTTGCAAAGAGTTCTCTAGGCCGGATAAGATGAAAAACCATATGAAGACTACCCACGACTGTTACGTGCCAAAAGACTGCGTGTATCCGCCGAATGCGTACTTCATGTTGCCGGGGATGGAGGCGCAGCTGCCGCCCGGTATCAAGCTGGAGGCGCTGGGCGGCGCGCCGCACTCGTCGCCCGACCCCGCGCAGGTCTGACGCGCACCAATCGCGCCCGCGCCGCGCCGCACTCGCTGACCTCGCGCAGGTCTGCATGTGTACTAGGCGAGCCCGTCCGGTGCGACAACTGAGCGCATTTAATCCATCTTTTTTATCTCGGCTTAGTATTAACATTACGTATCTATCAATTCCATACAAATTGTCATTGCGCCTCGAAAACCTATTTTCACATAGTTTCCTAATTTGTTTTGAGTATATGTATAAGAAGAATGAATTCAGAGTTCAATAGAAGTAGTTATTTATTCTATTTTTTGAGTAAAATTTTAATGTACTTTTACTAGCTGCATTACTACGCTAAACTTTTTTCCAATCATACTGTTATGCATTTAATATCTAACGTTCGTTACATAAAGATTATAGGTACTTGTTAAAAATTACGGTTGTGCAAATTATTAGTAGACAATAATTGTTTGAGGCCAGTTTCGCAATAATAGCAAAAGCGAGTTATTGTAAAAGTTAATGTGTAAGTAAATAGCATTAATGGATGCTGTACAAGTCTGATTCGAGCCTTCCGTGCAACAGTTCTGTCCACACGCTGAGCGCACATTCCGTGCTGTCAGTGTCGCAGCTCTGAAATATATAAGTACTAGGTGTGATACCGTAAGACATAACCAAAGACTGTAATTAACATTTTAAACTGTTTTCACAATAGCAAGTTAACTAATCGCGATCTACTTAAGTCTGAAACCAGAGTAATATCTCGATAGAGAGAGACAATGGAAGCCATGTAGCAACTAGTGGGGCAACATTTTGATACAGACCGCTAATGCTCATGACTGTCTTCAATTTGGGTGTACGAGTAGGTATGTTTCGACAAGTAGGCCTAGTTATATTATACGTATACCCATGTGACGTTGATATAGATTAAAAATCTGATATAGATATTCACAGCACGTGTAGCGATTGCCTAATTCAGTATACATTTACAGTATATGTATTTAGTATTGGAGTCTAACTAAATTGAAATTAACATATGAAACAAAAGATGGATTATCTTTGGACTGTAAGTGCCTTGATGCCTAGAGTTATAGCGGAAGGAATCACTTTTGTCGAAATAGATTATAATTGTTTTTAATTACTATTCATACTCTAAATTTTTATCTAATAAAGACTTATTAATAGAAGATTTTATTATGTAAATGTTTAACTATATTAGTGAGTCTACAGTTGATAAAATAACTATTATTAAGCAACTTTGCAAGAGTTATATATTTTCAGATTTATCCATTATCTAATACCGACCTAAGTAGTTAGGTACTGAAGTAAATTAATGATAGTGCCATAGCACAAAATATAAATGTTGTATATTAGGAATGTTTCCAATTCTTATGAGTATTCCCTTTTAACGATTAGTAAGGTAGATAGGACCGAGGTGCGCGCGCCGCACCGCGTCGCGTCGCATCGCGCCGCACCGCGCCGCCGCGCCGCCCGGGCGACAATCACCAGTTCTTCCATTAATAAGGAAAATCTAATGTTATACTTTAAAATAATTACGTTACGACTAATCTCCATTCTAATGTTAAGTTCTTTGTTGTGGAGATGATTAAAATACGAGCGATTATTAGGTAGTAACCAGAATTTTAAATTGATTAATATTGTATACTTTAAAGATGTTAGTTACAAATTGAGTTTTTGTATTTTAATAATTAGCGCACAAGTTTAATATAGCTTATGTTAAGTTTATCATAGAGTTTGGTAGGTCACGTTCTTGTATATAATTAATGGTATAGTTAGTTGCAGTAGTTTAATAATCACCAAGAGGTATTAAACGCGAGGCAGTCGCGGCTGCCGCGCAGTAGGTACAACGCAGCGCCAAGCTAAATTTGGACTTTCAATTCTCCTCGTTATTTTCTTTATCTTTATGTGTTTTTTTTTTCACTACATATATTTTACTTTTGGTTATCCTTACTTACAAAAATATACTTAACCGTACGGTGGAGTGTTACTTTCTTCTCTTTTTTTGTAGTATTTTATTTTGTGATATTAGTGCTAACTAAGTTGGCTTTCCTGTTCATTGTTGAGTTATTATATTTCTTGTCTTTCACCTTAATCCATGCTGCAAGGCAGCGAAAATTTTAAATTCGACAAAACAATTATTATCTTTTGATAGTACCTAAGTATTACAAACTAATAAATTCACGAATATTATGACAATATTGACAATCCTATAAATTAGGTATGCTTCTAGTAAAGAATTAGTGGGTAGTTAGCAGTAGACTGTAAAGCAAATGACACTTAGTGATCGATCGTCTCTTGCTAAAAGACATCACCGTCATATTGAGTATTCTGTTATGAAATCTACTGGGATACCTTTTAAGTATCTGTTTTATTTACTATTCTTGTTATTTTCATTATTGAACCTTTAAAACGCGTCAAAATGTATGTGAGTTGACATTTCGTTATAACATTAAAATGTTAGCAGATTTCAAATTATTTAATAAGATAACATTTCAGATATGTAAGTAAAAAGTAACATACATACTAAGATTCTAATCAATAGATATTACATATATACATAGTGAATGCATATTTAACATAAATAAGTACTTCACTGAAATAAGTAGGTACTTACGTATTTCTTCAAGATCTGCGTTTAGACATATTGTTAAAATCATAACAGGTACCTATATATATAGCTTATCTCTCCCCGTAAAGAAATATATGCAATTTTCAGCATACATTTAGTTACAAAATGAGGATCGTCGGTGAAAGTTATTTTTTTTACGTCTTAAGTGCAATTTATATTAGTGTTGATTTGTTTTCTATATTCTATTGATTTTAGTTTACTAGTGTGCTGACCAGATTTATAACAATATATTGATTAAAACAGCTTGTTCAAAATATAACTACAAAAAACATATACATACTATCTCCTCTTAAAAATACTTACTATTTACATATGTTTATACAGATATCTATTCTTAGAGTCCCTTTTAAAAAAGGATTTCTTTTGTGTATTAATTTTAATTAATTATTATTTGGGCCATATCCTAATAAAGGAAAACCGTAAGTTTATATGGGTACATCTCTACCTATTCTCTAGCCAGTTTGTAGATGCGACTCGAAACAAAAACGATTCGCTATTTATGTGGCGTAGTGATGTTATATTAAGTAAACCTCATTTTCCAAAAAAATATAGTTGGTATTATAGCAACCAAATCCAGATACATTGACAATTGCCGTCCTTCTCAGTTACTCGTACCTACGCTACTGCTGAGGATGCGCGGCTTGAGCCATACGACCCTTCTAAAAGCTAATTTAAAGTCAGTTTCAATAGTAGTGACAAGCCTGCAAACGGTTCATCCGTTGTATTTACATAGATAGGTAGGTGTATCTAGCAATCGTTTTAAATTTTTAAAGCTTTAACGATTAAAACTGATGTAAATTAAACAAATGTTTATTTTATTTTAACAAGAAGTCTAAAATACTTTTTTTATTATAAAAATATAACTATTTTACCATCGTCAACTCGTTAAATAACGTGAATACATGTAACACTAAAAGTAATCCAAATAAAATATAAACAATATAACTTGTTTTATTGTGCCTTTGTATAAGTTTGATTACATCCTAAGATACTGCAAGAAGAATGAAAAGAGATTTGTTTCTGACCTAATATAGGAGATAGGAGAGAACAGCGTGACAGTCATAATTGCGTGGAGCGGGACTGAAAAAAAAATAGCTTCCCGCAGTGCCGGAATGTAAAACACAATCTGATACTTGCTCTTCATCTTAATTCATACACTTAGGGGGGTCCCATTTTTTCAAAATGTTTGTCCACGGAGAGCCCGTTTATAAATAACTAGCTTTTGCCCGCGGCTTCGCACGCTTTAAATTCAACCTCCATACAAACTTCCACACCCCATGTTAGAGAAATGGGGGGTTAGAAAGAGACAAAAAGTAGTCTATGTCACTCTCCATCCCTTCAACTATCTCCACCTAAAATCACGTCCATTCCTCGCTCCGTTTTGCCGTGAAAGACGGACAAACAACTTTTCCATTTACAATAGAGGTATGTATTAGTATAGATGTAAATCAGTTTTTTAGAAATTTTAGTCCATTTTTAATTTTTATTGGTATCACTACACATAGAGATGTGTTTAAAGAAACGGTAAGTATGGACAAAGTGCGCATATCAAAATACCTAGAATAATTATTAGAACACCTATAATATTAAATAACTATTTAAAAAAAGCATCATCATTAACGGCCAGACTGCTTAGTTGGTACCTATTGTACTGACGCACGTAGCGTCCCATCCCATACCATACCAAACACCGTCCCCGTTCCCAAGGTACTAATGTCACGGTCATCAGGACGTTGTTCATCTGTGCGGTTAAGGCCTGATGGTGGCTCAAGCACCGACGGGATACCAGCCGACTTAAGGGTTAGCAAACGCAGCCCAGGCGGAGAGCGACGGCCACACGCAGAGTCGCCGTCGAGCAGGGTACCCAAATGCGATGAAGGCACTGCGTGCAGCTACACCCCTGATTCCGGTTAAGACACTGCCAGCAGCCTTGTGTGGTCTACACCTAATCTAATAAGACTGTCCAAAGTGGCCTTAGACCCTACTTCATCCAAGCGCGCTGGATATTTGGTTTATCCGGAATAGAGGCACGTGGGTTGACATAAATTAACGTTAATTATTTACAATAAATTAGCAAATTCGATATTATTTGTGCCGTTTGTATATCCGAGGTCTTATATAGAGAGAGTACGTCGTAGACGTCGCATCGGACCGATAGATGGCGCCATCGTTCGTTGTAAGTCGCTCCGGCGTCACACCGCCGCGATGTTGGTAGTCCCGTTTTCCCCACCTGCAACATAAGGCTCCTACGCGCCCCGGCCCGCCACCAGCCACCCTCATTGTTTCGTCGAACGCCGAAGTGACCGGTTGTCGCGTATTCCGTTCGAACATTTTTACAGCATGGTGTCTCGAAATTAATCTTTTAGTTTCTATTTCCTTGTTACTCCTGGTCAAACCAGAGTTATTCGTGTTTTTATTTAAAAAGTGGCTTATAACGTTTCGGAATTATGAAATTTTTCAATTTCAATTTTCACCGTAAATTCTTTCTTCCCTTTTAATTTACGCTCGTTCTTCTTGAATAATGAGATATATTATGCCTCGCTAGCGATCATTATTCGTCTTTCGGGGTTCTCACGATAGAAATGAACGAGCGGTGCTTTATGATTCTACCCACTTTTTTGTAAGAAAGTTCCATGCTGCAAAAATCGTTACCGTTAATCAGTTTTCTTTTTAAACTATTCGCATTTCCGAGACTAAAGTAGGAAGTGTTATCCGCGTATTAAAAGTTTCGCGCGAGAATATAAGCGGTAACGTAGGTAAGTTGCTCCGCCGGGGACCACGTGCTCCGGGGACCACGTGCTTCGCGACCGCGGGCTGCGCGACCTGCGGGCTGCGGCGGCGGCGGCGGCGGCGGAGGGCGCGGTGGAGGAATACCGCGCTCCAAGGAGGTTTGAATTTCTCCGACGAATGGGTGAGCAGATTCATATTATTTTAGAAAGAACATGTTCGGTTTCCGATTCGGTGCGGAGGCCCCAAGCCACGTGTCGGCGCCGGAACTTACTGTAGCGCTGCGATAGCGCCACTGACCGCGGCAGTGTTGTCCGCCGCGTCGGCGCCGCCGAAGTTGCGTAGAAGTTGCCTCCTCGTTAACGATGGCCATCTCTGCGGTGCCGCCGAACAACGTTGTGGCCGCCACATAGGCGTCGCGTGCGACGCTGTAAGTATGTCTGCTGCTGCCCCGACGCGAGCGCCGCGCCGTTAGTGATCTGTCGTCAATATGCAGGCTACCAGCGCGGCCACCTTCTGCCCCCGCCACAACGCCGCGAGCCTGCTGAAGCTGTCCACCAGTATCGCTGGCCGCCACGCTTATGCTGGCGCCTCGATGGTGATGCAGAGCGTTCGTCTGCCATGACAACGCCGCGATCCTGCTGAAGCTGTCCACCAGTATCGCTGGCCGCCACGCTTATGCTGGCGCCTCGATGGTGATGCAGAGCGTTCGTCTGCCATGACAACGCCGCGATCCTGCTGAAGCTGTCCACCAGTATCGCTGGCCGCCACGCTTATGCTGGCGCCTCGATGGTGATGCAGAGCGTGCGTCTGCCTTGACAACGCCGCGAGCCTGCTGAAGCTGTCCACCAATATCGCTGGCCGCCACGCTTATGCTGGCGCCTCGATGGTGATGCAGAGCGTTCGTCTGCCGTGACAACGCCGCGATCCTGCTGAAGCTGTCCACCAGTATCGCTGGCCGCCACGCTTATGCTGGCGCCTCGATGGTGATGCAGAGCGTTCGTCTGCCATGACAACGCCGCGATCCTGCTGAAGCTGTCCACCAGTATCGCTGGCCGCCACGCTTATGCTGGCGCCTCGATGGTGATGCAGAGCGTGCGTCTGCCATGACAACGCCGCGATCCTGCTGAAGCTGTCCACCAGTATCGCTGGCCGCCACGCTTATGCTGGCGCCTCGATGGTGATGCAGAGCGTGCGTCTGCCTTGACAACGCCGCGAGCCTGCTGAAGCTGTCCACCAATATCGCTGGCCGCCACGCTTATGCTGGCGCCTCGATGGTGATGCAGAGCGTTCGTCTGCCGTGACAACGCCGCGATCCTGCTGTAGCTGTCCACCAGTATCGCTGGCCGCCACGCTTATGCTGGCGCCTCGATGGTGATGCAGCGAGCTCATCTGCCGTGACAACGCCGCGATCCTGCTGAAGCTGTCCACCAGTATCGCTGGCCGCCACGCTTATGCTGGCGCCTCGATGGTGATGCAGCGCGCTCATCTGCCGTGAAAACGCCGCGACCCTGCTGAAGCTGTCCACCAGTATCGCTGGCCGCCACGCTTATGCTGGCGCCTCGATGGTGATGCAGAGCGTTCGTCTGCCGTGACAAGCCTCAGTGGTGATGCGGAGCGTAATACTGTTAACCGCTGCACAGGCGTCGCAATCCTTCTGCTGCGTCTGCCGTGACATCGCCGCAAGCTACTTGAAGTTTTCCACCGGTGTCGTCGGCCGACACGCTGATGCTGGCGCCTTGATGTCGCCTCGATCGCACGAGGTAAGATTGCAGACGCGGCGACCTTCATCGCGCCACCGAGCGCAATACTGCGGCTGCCGCGAAGGCGTCGCTAATTTTCCTGCCGCGTCTGCCGTGACGACGCCGCGAACTCTGTTGATGCTGTTCACCGATGTAGCTGACTGTCATGCTGGCGCCGGTGCCTCCCGCGCTGACGGCGGCGACCTCGAGAGGGCCACCGAGCACGATACTGCGTGACGCGACAGGGGCATCGAAGACGCCTTTCGAGCTGACGACGGCCGTCTCAATCTCACCGCCGAACGTAACATCGTCTGCTGCAGTGACAAGCTGGTAAGATTGCTGATGTGGTCCCTTGGTACTGCTAGCCGCCACGCTGATAACGCCCGTCGCGCCTAAGATGTCACGCTCACCGCGAGCACTGTCTTCCCCTACAATGGTGCCACGACCATATCCGGGCTCCGTCTGCTACGGTATCGTTGCAGACTCTGTTGCTGACCAGGCTGATACTGCCCTCCAATGTGACGCCGGGCGCCGCTATCAGCTGACATCCCGTACACTATGGTATCCACTCTTCTCTTTCCAGTTCCCGTGAAGTACTTCGACAGTATTTACACTCTATTTTGACCAATGACTCCTCCGTCGCCGAAGTGAGAACAGATAAATTCTAAAGATGCTACGTCCTAACGTGGCTTGGCCACCCATAGTTGAACGAGGTAAGACGTCAATAACCGGACGAGGAGCCGCACTGCTGCGAGGGTGTCCTGACGATGTTCGCGAGCTATCTAATCGGAGAGGCGCCTCGCGAGACGACCCTGTGATTCCTGTACGTCGCTCATTGTGTAGGTCAAAGACATCGTAAAGGTTTGCGGAATTAAAAAAAAAAAAAAAAAACTCTTTCAGAATGTCCAGATCTGAATTCGAGCCAGCGTGCTGCATCCTGAGCGTGCGTCTGTTTACCGGGCGGACACCAAAACCGATCGGTAATCTGGCCGCGGGGGTTCCAAGTACACGACGATTTCCCGGAGGCTTGTGGCGCCCCTGTCCATTCGAGAGATTAACTTATTCGCCGAGCCTCTAATAAACAAATTGGGAAAAATAAACCCGCTTCGCCTTAGTGAACTTGAGATTCCAGCTCAAAGCGAAAGGGGCCAGGAACTCAGGAGGACTTCAGTAGTTATCATCTGGCTCGACTATACTGAATTAATATAGAGCTTGATTCGATCGTAGAACCTGATTTCATCAATTTCACAACTTTCGTAGTCTACAGAGGGAGGTTGGTTTCCAGCATTACTTCGTACAGCTGCCGATAGCTGTAGGCCAATCGCTCCTGTTTTGCTTGCATTTGCAGCCCGATAAGACCTTAAATAATCGGAATATTGTACAAAGTAAAGCTCTTCCGATGGAAAATAATCTTCAACAGGCGGTGGCGCTGGCGACTGAAGTGACATGCAGCCGGATTAAGGTTCGCATAGCACTATATGCTATGCACAGTTCGGTTGTATGTTATGTTATGCTGTACGATGGCAGGACTACATCTCTTCGGTTACGAGTAACTACGACAGTAACTGCTGACTCCAACAGACTGTCGTACGAGGTCAGTATGCACCCCCTGGGAGCCAAGTAAGTGACCTTCGGTGACCTCGCCTTCTTCTGCTTCGCCCGTCATCGTACCTCTTCGTCTGCGAGAGCCCTGCATTACGCCGTACAACGGTACGTATTAAGCCTCCGCCACACATAAAGCGCATTCCGCTTCGCTAACGCTACGCTATCAGCGCGCTGAATGCGCGCGCATTCCGCTCGCGTCCCGCGCGCGTTGCGCTCGCAATCCGCGCTCGTTAGTTCCCGCTAGTGCCCACTGGGCGCAACGCCAGCGTTTGTGCGGTGCACCGCCATTATTGCGCTCCGCCTACGCTCTCAAAGCGCGCATGTGTGGCGGTGTTTTAATTCACCCCTTGACCTGCTACCACGACGTGTTCAGCAACCACCAGCGATGCGACACGGACGTCACCTCTCAGTCTACACTGTCGACCTTCATTGCACGAAGTAGAAATCCGTCGCATCGGGTTTTGGATTAGGTAATGGATTACCCTAAGAGTCAATGACTGACTTGAAGAAATCGACTGATACCTCCGTCCAGTGTAGTAGCAATCGACAGCGCTCGTACTTTTCATCTTCTAGGCTAGTTTTACCGAGCGATCAGTATCCTCAAATGCCCTCACTAAAAAGAGTTCAGAGTTCAGGAGTCTCGCTTGTAACCGCGCTCGCTTGTCGCGAAATAGTCTGATAATATTTTGTTAATACCTAATGAACAACTAACTTGTTTAACTCAATATCAACTTTTTAAATTTTATTGGTACCTTTTCAAATATTTAAATCTCCAATTAATACATTTAATTTGTGATATAATATAAGGTACAGCGGGGCAAATCTCGACTGGGGGGCAATGGGCAATTGTAACTAACCCATTTTTTTCATTATTACACTATGATGTTGAGTTCTAAATGTATCCACTGAACGCGCTCATATAATAACCGGTGGACACTCCATTTAACAATACAAACATTGTAAAACATGGAAAAAATGGACCATTATTTTCAGCGTAAAATAAAAATATAATACCTATTCATTTACTTTGGAATGGTTCATTCTGTTACCTCTGAAGTACCTAGGATACTTACGCTAGTGTCTAGGTATTTGATTAGGTAGATAAAACAGAAACTTCGTAGTTACTCAACGGCTAAGTACCTAGACACGCATAAGACAAGAGCCTACTCACAATGATTGTTAATTACAGATTTCCAGTTTAGCTGCGATGAGAACGGCGACAGCAATGGCACGCCGCCGGTAATAACTCTAGAGGTGATGTCAGATTGCTCCACCATCGAGCTTTGTCCCGACGGGAACTCCAGTGATGCGCTCTCCAGCGCGCCCGATCCCGACTCGCAAGATCACGGTCTTCACTTCCTAACCATCAAAAAGTGTCAATCTGAAGACATTTCTGACAATGAGAACTCGGAGGACAAAGACCAAGAGGCGAATGAGAACTCCAAGACAAGAAACGAGCTGTTGGAGTACGTGACGAGGAACGACGGCAGCGTGGTGTGCAAGCTGTGTGGCGAGATCCTGCAGAGTCGGACGCATTGGTACAGGCACAAATATAAACGGCATGTCATCCAACCGTTGAACCCAGCGCCACTCTTCCAATGTGAACAGTGTCTCGTGTTCTTTAAAAGTAGAAAAGGTAGGTCATATTTATCATAATTATACCTAATTATCTAATTTTTTGTCACTGGTAACCGTCAGAGCGTTTTCACATTATCCGATACGATATCGGATGTAGGACCGATATCATATAATAAAGATATGTAGTAGGTACCTTATTATGTAGGTACTGCCACGTCGAGATAAAACCGCCTTGAAACTCTTGAATCATAAATTATTCTGCAATTTTTATAAATCCTGAAAAGGCATCATTGATAAGATGATTGTATGTTTCTAGGCTACATTGGGCACCTGTCAAGCAGACATAGTGAGATCCTGACCGAGCCAAGTCCTGTAATATCCGGAACTGTATCAGAAGTAGTTGAGAAGCTGTCGCTGTGCCCCGTGGTGGTGAAACGCGAGCCGGAGGCCGAGCCTGCCCCGCAAGCCCCTGCAAAACAAGCTGCGACTAAAACTGAAACAAAGAAATCAAATAAGGTTAACAAAGGTTAGTTTCACATTGAAATTATCTATGCATACGTCGTAGAACCGGTCCAACCTACCTATTGGTCGTGTTATTTTAAGTATCTCACGCTCTGTGCGTACTTAGCTTGGACCGATTCTAGTCTACCTTGATGGAAAGCGGTCACCGTAATCTATGGACGCCTGCAACTATCAAGGGGTGTCGCAAACGCGTTGCCGATCCGAAACTTGTACCTACTGTACCTACTGTAGTTCATCGGAAATACTTCGGCATGAGCTCATTCCACATTCCATTGAGTAATATAAGTAATTTGTAAAGTGTGTACGTATTGAATCAATCGAATATGCGATTATCCACAATAATAAACATTTCAGACAATCGAAATAAAGAAGATTGGGAAGAGAAGCGGTATAGAGAGGAGAAGTTAGTGGCAGAGATCATAGACCGCGTGAAGAGAGAATGTGAAGCGCAGGGCGGCAACGGGGGCGCGCGGCGCGGCTACACGCGGCGCACCACCGTCATGCACACGTAGCACACCCACTCCCGGCCCGGCTCCACGCCGCCGTCGACCTAAACCTTCTTGGCTTCTAACTTGGCTTCATTTTCGAACGCTGATATAGACAAAGACACGGGTCTTCAATAGTATTGTTAATTAAATGTTAGATGTGTCAAATTCTTCAAGAGAACGACGCACATTGTCATGGCCGATTACAAGCACTAGTATGAATAGGGCCTAATAAAATTGTACCTACCTAATAAGTTACTTATTAGGGCGTCAAATTGTCGATCGGCATCGATATCTAACTAGCACACATCTGTAATCTTAGGTACCTGACAGTAAAATTGAACATGGTATTTTATTAAGTACTAGAGTTCACTTCAAAATGCTAAACACTTCTATCGTGATACACAGTTTACTTCATCGTGTTCTGAACTCTCATTTCCATTATTCTGAGTAGGGAATTTCCTATTTGGTCCAGGATGCTGGCATTGGTGGAGGTAACAATGTCAGACCAACAAAACTTTTCAGATAGCCTTAGTTTTTATGAAGTACACAGTACCTATTATAAATATACAGTTAAGTACTTCATTATTTTAGATTTAATCAAAAGATACTTACTATTAGATTTAGCTGTTCCTGTGGAAATATCAAATCCTATCTGTTACTAGGCCTACTGCGATTCATTCGTTGTGATTATATATTTTAGTATATACTTAAGTAAACTGTGCCGATATATTTGCCACTATTGAAATTAAGGTGCCAAAAACTGTCCAGATTGTACATAGTAGTTGTATATAGAGGGAATAAATAATACTGACGTATAATCTAAGTAGTGCAAGAATGCGGTTTGTAAAAATGTTGGTACACGAACGGGCCTAGTTAAGGGACATTTACTTAAAGGATGAATTAGTGCGTTTTCACATTAACCGAACCGATATCGGATGTCGGACCGATATTCCACATTACATGCGCCATCTTATTTAATTTATTTAATTTTTTCTTTTTTCTAAGTTTATTTATAGTTGTTATATTGTTTGTTTTTCAATAAAGATTTTGTATTAAAATAACAAAACACGGAAAAACTAAAAAGCAAAAAATAATAAACGTTTGAATTCAGATTTCTTATCGGAGTGCAATAATCTAAACATCCAAATTATTAACAAATCAATTACTTTTGTAGTCGGTACCAGCCCTGTTCCTCGCCTTGCTATTGCCTGTTTGCCCCACCCAACCATACGCAGGCTGGCCCCGACTCCAAAAATAATTGATTTGTTTATAATTTGGATGTTTACATTATTACAATCCGATAAGAAATCTGAATTCAAAGGTTTATTATTTTTTGCTTTTTAGTTTTTCCGTGTTTTCTAACGCGCTTATTTTTGAAGGCGGTTATATTTAAAAAAAAAAAGTTTATTTATTTATTGATTTTTAGTGGTTCCTATTGATATTATAAGTATCAGTCCGAATAAGTGAAAGAATTATCCTTTAACTCCTAACCATTGAGGAGTTTGGCCTTCCATCATCAGCTCATCCACATAAAATTATTACCATCAGGCGTAAATATTGGTGTACCTTTGAAAAATACACTAAAAACATTACATGTGCCAGGTGCCTATAACATTTGAAAAGTTCCCTCGATATCTCCAAGATCCCATCATCAGACCCCAACTTGGCGCCAATGGAACCATCTCGGAGTTATACCCATTCGATTAAAAAAAATAATTTGAAAATCAGTTCACGATTCTCGGAGATATCGAGTAACATACATACAAAAAAAAACACTCAGTCGAATTGAGAACCTCCTCCTTTTTTGAAGTCGGTTAAAAATCATATCAAGTGGCGATAAATTAAAAAAAAAACACCATCTTGGATTTTTTCCATTGAAATCCTTCCGACATCCGATTGATCCGATTTCGGTTCGGATAATGTAAAAACCATAGAGTATAATTGAATAGGTGAAAACGGCCTTACGCTAGGCCGGCCCAGGACGGGCCAGTTTCGCTTTAGTCCCGGACAAAAATATCGTACTTATCGTTATATTCCTAATTGTTGTAGGTAAGGTTTTTTAGGTTAATTAATTAATTATTAAAATGTACTTACTTATACCCATTTAGTATTTTGTAATATATGTTGTGACAATGCTCAAAATTTTTAGCCAAAGTTTAATACGCTGTATAATTTTTTTAAACGCCATAAATACGTAACAATGTCATATAAATTAGTTACACTTGTATTTATACACGGTGTAACATGAGGAAACCGAAAGATTTTAACAGTGTAATCCGCATTGTTCATCAGCTCAATGCATAAAATACAATGCTCTCAGTAGAGCAAGGAAAAGGATTATGAATCCGACTGAGAGAAATAAATACTTTCAGATTTTTTTTGTATTCCTTGTTGACGTTGCTCAGCTTATAGACTCTACAAGATTGACTTTAAAATCATCTTTTATCTCTCTAACTAAATTTAAACTTTTATCACCATTACCATGTTAGTGCCAAAGTATTTTTAAACAATCAGATAAATATTTTTGTAAAACTTTGTGCTGTGCTCCAGATGCCAACCAAGCTCCAAAGAAAAATGTAAAATGTCCACTAAATCTTCTTTATTAGTATTAAATAGTACTAAGATACTGTCCTCTCGTAAATTAGGTAATACTATTAACATTTAAGGATTTAACTAAAACTCAATATTTAGTACCTAAATATAATTTTAAGAATGAGAATGAGACTGTACTACACAATACCTTTATGTCTAAAATAGGCGGGACGACTAAAAAAAACTAATTAGTCCGTCAGTTAGATTATTAAATAATTTTAGACACGTATTTTTTCTTTTTTCTCGTAAACGAAAAATGACGACGGTACATTGCGTTGAAGTTTCGCGTGACGTCACGCCTAGGCTAGGTACAATTTTTACTTAGAAGTGACATCACAAGCCCCCACTCCGGAACTTTGATGCTCTATACAACGTGTTAGACCGTTTTCACATTATCCGATCCGATATCGGATGTCGGAAGGATTTCAATACATAAAATCCAAGATGGCGCCTGTAATGTATAGGATATCGGTCCGACATCCGATATCGGATCGGATAATGTGAAAACGCACTTACACCAACCACTGAAAACCTCAGACACCCCAACAGATTTTTATTATTTAGAGTTAGTCTAGAGAATTTATTCTTAAATCGGCCTATTATTTCCAAAGATATTGCTGTTTCTTTTATTTTCGTAAGTCTAGTTGATTAGTAACTCTACGTTCGTTGATTACGTATGCGTGCCGTGTTAGTGTATCATCGTGGTCCAAACAGATTACTGGCAATTCGTAATCCTTATTGCAAAGGCATAAGGCTTTCAGGTATCTTATCAATTGTCAGTCATACAAACTGGGTTTAGAACAAAAGTCGATAAGGCGATAGTTTGTTACAAATTGTAAGAAAACCAGCCCTTATTGCCTGAAATACGGTAGTGACATTGGCAACTGACATTCGCTTTGTAGTAACAGGGACTGACCTGTCGTATTTTCGCCATGATAAATTGAACCTTATCGCTGAGCCAGAAGAGCGAAATTTTAAAAATTCAATCTTTAATAAAAAGAACAGCCAGTATTAAAACATTACCAAGTATGCAATCCTCTATCAGAGATACAGTAGTAACTTTTGCTTTTGTAACTTTTAGACCTGGCACGCAAAAAATGAAAACTAAATACAAAAAATAACCTGCATTAAAATATAGCGTAATCGATTCTACTCTTGTTTCTGAACAAACTGGTTTTCAGTGCATGGTGGATATATAATAACCCCCTTATTCATAAACGTACTCTAAAGTTATCAAGCCGATAAAGTTCGTTTGTCCTTTTTGTTTTTATTCTTGTCATGTTTTTTATTTTTAAATTATGCTTTTTTTGTTCCTTTTGTTTCTTCTTTTGTATGTTATGTTACCTTCCGTGATTTTTCTCACTTAATGGTCGGAAGTCGCCAGCAATATGCTGAGGTGAAGCCATTTCGTGGCACTTTATTACTATTTTATGTCAGTGTAAAATTGTTTATTATCTGTGTGCTTTCGAATAAAAATATTCTATTCTATTCTATTCTATTCTTTTCTATCACACCAATACGTCGGAAAGGGACAAACGAACTTTATCAGCTTGATAACTTTATTAGAGTACGTTTATGAATAAGGGGGTTAGTGTGTAACCTGCCAGCTGCCTAGTCAATGTCTAGATGTTTCTTTGCGTAGTGGACGCTAGTATTTTAGGTAGGTATATCCTGGCGGGGATCAGTGTAAAGCGCTTGATACACATTACTTAATTTAGAATCCTAAATACAGAGAATTACATTCTGCAACAAGGGGAGGGAGTTGATTAACGAGAGTGAGTTAAATCGCGACGGCTTGCCGGAGCGATTTAAAGACTCGAGTTTGTAATATTCATACACCCCGAGTTACACACAATGTTTTTCATCACACACGCAATATAAAAAAATATGTAAATAGATGAAAAAAAATTAATTACGGTACTAGAAATTTCATTATTCCCTCGGGTGAATGATTTTTCTATAACTCACGCTCCGCCTGCGTGCAATAGCACATTTAGTTTGCGGGTGTGGTGAAAAATAGGTTACCTACCAGGTGTAATCGTGTTTTGAAAGAAAGCATCCTTGAAAGTAATGCAGTTGGTAGGTGTTGTCTAAGTACATAATTATGTAAGTCAGCGTAATAGGTACATACCTACCTACTTAGGCTCGGTTGCACCAAACCGTCTGACACCGTTAAAGCGCTCGTTAAATTTTATTGTATGGGATGTTCCATAGACCTCTGCTGCGTGACGATGATGTGTCTGTCAAATGTGGTTGATGCAACTGGCCCTTAGTCTGACTGCACTAGGTAACTAGAAACAATGTTTAAGAATTTGGTAATGATCCTCAGTATTAGAGATGGGCCGAATATTCGGTAAATATTTGGTATTCGGCATATTCGGCAAGTTTTTCAATGTTCGTATTCGGCCGAATAGTTCGGTTGCGTTGCCGAATATTTACCTAATAAACAAAGTAAATAACTAATGAAGATCTTACGTATTCCATTTGGATAATAAGCTCCTATTTTAGTAGCTTTCTAAGGAACTACTAAAAATGCGTCAAAATAGCAACACAATTGTTTTGTAAAAAAGTTAAAAATCGTAGTTTAAGAGTTGAAAAGAGTTCAAAGTTGTTTTAACTAAGTCTTAGTTATCCACTAAATCATAAGAACATAGTTGTGATATGTATAAACATTATCAATCATTTCATAGTTTTAATTTTAACATTCGCTTTAAAAATATGGTGTAACCGAATATTCGGCCGAATGTTCGGTTCGGTAAGAGCTGAACCGAATGTTCGGCCGAATATTCGTATTCGGCAAAGTCCATATTCGGCCCATCTCTACTCAGTATGTTTAAGACGACTAAATTAAGTAAGGTGTATGTATTAACGTGATTTTTGACGAGGGTGCTAGCCCGGTTCTTGATATAACAATGATTTACAGTATCTGAGATGTTACATGAGTGCCAAAACAATTGACAATAAAATAGTTATTTTTTTACAAGGGGGCAAAATAGTTGTTTAACCGCACGTGCCAATATTGATACCCGAGCAAGCGAAAGATTCCACTCGCTACGCTCGCGGTTCAAAAAGTGGTATCTTAAGCGTTGCGAGGATTTCAAGGCACGAAGGTTAAACAAACTTTGCCACCGAGTGAAACACATATTTTTTCACCACACCAACCCGAACAAAATACTGACTAGGTATAAAACATCAAACTAAATCAAATCCATTAATTTATTCAATACTTATGATTCAAAATCATCATTTATAAGTAAAATGTTCCAGCCCGTTTAAGACATCAAGTTAAAATTTGTATGAAATTACTGCACTCTTGTGGATAAAATGCAATTTTGCTATCTATTTTGAGAGCCTTTACCAGTTGGGGTGGTGAAAACTATTTTTTCAGTACAGATGGTGTTTTTTTTACGCACTAGTGCGAGAAGTGGTTCATTATATGCTAGGTCGAAACTTTGGAGGCTCATCTGTACTGAAAAACGTCGTACGATACACGTGCGAAAAGGAAATTCGCAACTCGTGTCGATTTAAAACACTCCCTTCGGTCGTGTTTTAATTTATCGCCACTCGTTTCGAACTTCCTTTTTTACGCACTTGTATCGTAATGTACTATTTTATTTCAATTTGTGACTTAAGTTGACACTAAACTAGGCTAACACATAAGCGCACTCGTTAAATTGAATTCTTTATAAAAATCTATAGAAATACGGTTATTATGGTAATATACGGGTTGTATTCGGAAATAATGAACGGAGCCTACAATATCAAATTAAAAATATAATATAAAACTATCTTCATATTAGGTACCTATATATACAATGTAAAATGGAAGAGAAGTCGAGAACCGGGCTTTCTAAGTTCGTATTATTTACGGCGGTAGGTAACTCTACAACCATAAATGCCCTTTTGACCCTATTCGAACGATTTCATTTAAGTATAACTCGGATTACGAGATCATGCTTTAGCGTGCATATTGTAATAACTTCTTCCTGTTTTCGGTATAATAGAAGTGTATTTTAGTAACTATTTTAATGATCTTCCAAAGTAATAAAGGTAAATGAAGTACTTACTTATAAAAATAATACCTTTAACCAATTTGATTGAACTTACTTTTCAAAAATGAAAAGGGTTAGCCGGGTAACCATAGTGAAACTGCCCTAAGCGAAAAATCTGATTTCCTTTTACTGGATTGTATACCTATGTATATCTAGTGCTTTCACCAAATATCAGGCCTCAAATGAATTAGATTTAAAAAAAAAATGCAAAAAAAGGAAAAACATTTTTATTTTATTTTAGCCAAAGTACTTATCCGATTTCTTTGTAATTTGGATATGTTGTATATACAATTAAGGTCAATTTCTAAAAAATTAAAAAAAAAGAAAAATAATACTTGCGAGATAGCGACAGTTACCAAATTTACATATTTTGTGTATAATTTAATAATGTTTGACATATATTTTTTTCTAAAATAAAAATCGGGATTAACAGTGTGAAAAAATCGGATTTGTGACCCATACATTGTTTTCATTCAAAATAACTTGTACGTGATTCCACTAGAACGTTTTATTCCCAACGTATTTTGAATTTAGAACGCGAGTAATATAATTAAACTGAGAGCGAACCATAAACTCCTTGGCTGTATGCGGCTGGGCGTGCGGCATTCGAATGATTAAAAAAAATAATTTTTAAGAAAAAAAAACCGTCGCCTTTCGGGTTCTGGTAAAAGCTACTTGCGAATGTTGGATTATGTAGAAATGTATAAGTATTTTTTAAAACTGCTTTTAATGCTTTAATTATTAGATGGCAACACAAATGAATATACGTATAACGTTAAGGTTTGAGGAGTTTCCTCAATTCCTCATGAATCCGATTATATTATAAGAAATCGAAGCTTGACAAACTTTGACTTCAAAACGTATGCTTAACAAACATAACTAAATAAATGTCACTGTTCTGAACTTAAATGCATGCTTTTCTTATAAAAATACCAAAGTCACTATAAGCGTGTCGTTCAGATTTGAGGAGTTCGGTTCTGACCATCATCAGAAATTCCACTGCACCAAATGTCACTATTCTGGACGAAAGTGCATGCTGTTCTTATAAAAATGGCAAAGTCACTATAAGCGTGCCGTTCAGATTTGAGGAGTTTGGTTCTGGCCATCATCAGCAGTTCCACTGCACCAAATGTCACTGTTCTGGACGAAAGTGCATGCTGTTCTTATAAAAATACCAAAGTCACTATAAGCGTGCCGTTCAGATTTGAGGAGTTCGGTTCTGACCATCATCAGAAATTCCACTGCACCAAATGTCACTGTTCTGGACGAAAGTGCATGCTGTTCGTATAAAAATACCAAAGTCACTATAAGCGTGCCGTTCAGATTTGAAGAGTTCCGTTCTGGCCATCATCAGCAGTTCCACTGCACCAAATGTCACTGTTCCGTACCTAAATGCATGCTGTTCCTTTAAAAACACAAAAATCACCATATGTATGCCTTTCAGATTTGAGGAGTTCCCTCGATTTCTCCAGGATCCCAACATCAGAACTGGGTTCTGAGAAAAATGGGACCAATCTGTATGCATATACATTCAATCAAAAAAAAAATTTTCAAAATCGGTCCAGTAACGACGGAGATATCGAGGAACAAACATAAAAAAAAAAAAAAAAAAAAAAAAAAAAAAACATACAGACGACTTGATAACCGTCCTTCTTGAGATATGAGGCGACGGTTAATAAAAGGCGGAAACGGGCAAATAGGCACGAATAGTACTGAGTGCTAATTATCGAAAGATGTCTGTTTCTTTGATAAATAAAAAAAACCGGTCAAGAGCGTGTCGGGCCACGCTCAGTGTAGGGTTCCGTAGTTTTCCGTATTTTTCTCAAAAACTACTGAACCTATCAAGTTCAAAACAATTTTCCTAGAAAGTCTTTATAAAGTTCTACTTTTGTGATTTTTTTCATATTTTTTAAACTTATGGTTCAAAAGTTAGAGGGAAGGGGACGCACTTTTTTTTCCTTTAGGAGCGATTATTTCCGAAAATATTAATATTATCAAAAAACTTAGTAAACCCTTATTCATTTTTAAATACCTATCCAACAATATATCACACGTTGGGGTTGGAATGAAAAAAAAATATCAGCCCCCACTTTACATGTAAGGGGGGTACCCTAATAAAACATTTTTTTCCATTTTTTATTTTGCACTTTGTTGGCGTGATTGATATACACATTGGTAGCAAATTTCAGCTTTCTAGTGCTAACGGTTACTGAGATTATCCGCGGACGGACGGACCAACGGACAGACAGACATGGCGAAACTATAAGGGTTCCTAGTTGACTACGGAACCCTAAAAACGAAGTTTTGAAATAGTACATTACGATACAAGTGCGTAAAAAAGGAAGTTTTTTTAGAAATTGACCTTAATTGTATATACAACATAATATCCAAATTACAAAGAAATCGGATAAATACTTTGGCTAAAATAAAATAAAAATGTTTTTCCTTTTCTGCATTTTTTTTTTAAATCTAATACATTTGAGGCCTGATATTTGGTGAAAGCACTACATATACATAGGTATACAATCCAGTAAAAGGAAATCAGTTTTTTCGCTTAGGGCAGTTTCACTATGGTTTGGTTACCCGGCTATACCCTTTAATAAACAATCCATATCCATTTTCATACCCTATCTGTAGGTCCTATTAGCAAATTCTTATCGTTAAGGTTCTACCCCTGGCTATTGTTACGTTAAACTTATAGATATTAGGTACATTAGTTTCTATTCTGCTAAGGCATGGTCACGTTACAGGGTATTTATAGGTGCCTACCTATTTGTTACCATTAACGTAAATGTTTCTGTTAAACAGGTTGATTTTTATTGTTATTTTGTTATTAGCTACTGCCACAGTATAATAAAGAGTACTATCGTACAGTATGGCCACTCCCGCTCCCCGCTGAAAGTGCCGCCCACCCTCTCTCGGTTACCTGACAGTTCCCGCCTGTCAAAAACGCGAACAGTCGACCTGTCATATTTCACTCATACAAGCATAGTACAGTCGCCATCAGATAAATAAGAGCGCCCGAGGTACTCAAAAATATCTGAACACGCCTCTAACGCCTAGGCAATAGAGGCGTGTTCAGATATTTTTGAGTACCTCGGGCGCTCTTATATATCTGATGGCGACTGTACGCGTTCGCCTACACGAGCTTAGACTGTGTGCTAGGAACGCGCCACTTTCATATATTTGATCGCCAGTGTCCGCGGTGTGCTACTGCTACATACACGCAAGTAGGTATATTGTATACCGTAAATAACGAACATACCTATATTTAAAACGTAAAATACTTTTATTTACTCAGTAATTTACCGTAGGTATAATTATCAGTATTAAATGTAAACAGACCTAACATACAACTTACAAGTATTGTAATTTTACGAAGTTTGTGAGAAATAAACACTTGTTTACCTATAGATACGAAATCTGTGATTAATGTGGCTAAAATAAATGAATTATTAACTAAGTGACTAATTTAATTACACTGTAATGTACTTATGGTTAAAATCTTGAAGCAGCAGGCAGTTAGTTATCTATTAGGGATTGTGGAGAAATCAGTGAACATATAATAATTAAGTACTTAATACTTAATGAGTTTTCACTTTTTCCCGATGAGGACCTAAAATAAGTACTTACATTTTGAAAAGTTATGACATTGTTTTTTACAAAACTGAGAATACGAATTCAAGACCCAATCCATCCAATGTCAGTATACGATTATCTTCAGGTCCGAGATTGACGATTTGTTAGTCTGTCTAGATCTATGCGCACGTCAGTGCACAGGCCAAGTTCCAGCAACAGGCTGCTAGCATGCCGTGCACTCAGGGCCGGATTAAGGGTAGAGCGAGTGGAGCGGCCGCTCTAGGCGCCACATGGTAAGGGGGCGCCAAAATCGAGAATGTGGAAAAATCCATACAAAAAAATTATACGTTGCGTGGGCGCGCACATATCACAAAATGGCGAGAGGAGTCGGGAATTAATCCACTATTGAAAATCTAGATTTGTAATTCAGATTAAGTGGAAAGTTGCACCACATTGCCAACATATACCAACATTCATAAGGGCGATGTTGCTAGGGCGCCGTAAAAGCAGGATCTAGAATCCTCCTTTTACGGCGCCCTGGCAACGAGCCCTTGACCAGCCACATTGTTGTACGGCGAACGACTAAGTAACGTCGCTATCCAAATGCTATAATAATAGTCTACCCGATAGTCCAAAGCGGAGTTCCTCATAAAGCCAAAGGCGCAAAACGTTTCAGAGAGGCGCAATTTTGTGAGTCACAGCAGATGGTGAGCGAACTTCAAAGCACTTAGTGGCAAAATAACGAAATAGGCATCTCGACGGTGACGATCGAGTCCGCAGTTAAGCTCTTAATTAACTCTTAGTATTATAAAAATAATAGTGATGGCGAAATATATTAAGGCCTAAAAGTCGGGAACATAGGCGCCCTGTGAAGTCAAAATACCCCAAAATACGTCAAAAACCGCAGTTCTGCAGAATATAAAAGCATGAAAGTTCGGGGATTCCCCGCTGGCGGGTTGAGTCTTAATAAATCGAGTAAAAAAATCGCGCTGGCTTTGCTCGCGCCTACTGTTTATATGTTCTCTTTTAGTTACTTTGAAAAAATCCGAATCTGCTTTCCTGACTTAGCCACTATAGTGCTCTATTTTGTTTGTTATTTTATGTATTTACATTATGATATCCACGTTCAGCCACACGTAACTATACTAGGGTGCGACTACGAAAGTTTAACCATTTGTCCCTTTCGTACTCTGTATCTGTATGACGAAATCCATAAATTCTGTATTGCGTTAATCTTCAAATTATGGCATTACTATGAAAAAAATTTCGCGCTCGCTGCGCTCGCGATTTATTTTCCTACGTGAAATCAAACCTTACCAAGGGGCGCCGAAACTGAAACTCGCTCTACCCTGATCGAGTGCACGGGCCGGCGCTGCGTGCACTATTTACACGAACCGTTTCGACCCCCACTTTTGACCCCCCTTTAGCTCAGTGCTTATTGCAAGTACACAGGTAAAATGATACCTACGTACTTAATCTAATCATGTACTGTAGTACTAAAGCAGTATGCCAAATTTCATATATATAGCTTCAGTAGATTCTGAAATATGATCCTGTGAAAACAGCTAATTTTGACACGGACTGATTGACTGACTCACTCACTCACTCACTCACTGACCGGTAATCAAAACCTTTCTTCCACTTCTAATTGTCCTAACGTTATGAAATTTGGCACACAGTTGGTGGTTTAATTATATGTAGATTAAGAAAAAACTAAGAAATTTAAGAAATCAGTCAAGCGTGAGTTGACTCAATCTAATATCGAATTTTTAATAAAAATATTTATGAAACAGTGATACAATGAGAATACGACCCCCTCATGTTATGAAACATGACACAAAAAAATAGGTACGATTTCTTGAAAAAAAGTTTTGAGATCCTACCAAAAACAAAAGGTTCAAAAGGGGGCCAAGTTCCTATCGGCTAAATGTTCCCCTAAAAAAGGGCTGTATTTTTTATTATACTTCGTCGGTGGCAAACAAGCATACGGTCCCCCTGATGAAAAGCGGTCACCGTCACCTATGGACGCCTGCAACGGAGTGTCACATGCGCGTTCCCAACCCATTAGAAACTTGTACACTCCTTCTTGCTGTGTTAGGTATATACCTAATTACCTATACATAAAAAAAGAGTGTAGTTACAAGTTCCAAGGAGGGTTCGGGTTGCCGACGACTCAAAGGACAATAAACGGAACAAATTAGTTCCGTAGGTTCTTCCGACACCAGCACACCGCACCCTCTTTGAGCTCTGGCAGCCTTACTCACCGGCAGGAACACAACACTATGAGTAGGGTCTAGTGCTATTTGGCTACTTGGTTAAAAATATCTAAACTTATAATACTTCTAAATTTGAACTTGGCAGGTTTTCGTGTTGTACGTAACACTTGATTAATTGTATAATTAAATTAACCTATCTATATAATTAATTTAACCTGCCAAGTTCAAATTTAGAAGTATTATAAGATTATAAATGTATTACAACTTTACAACTATACCATATTTTAAGTTGCATATAAACTTGGCATTGGATTGGATTTCAACCCTTTTTAGGGTAACAATTAGCCGATAGGAACTTGGCCCCCTTTTTAACAGGTATGTTTTTGGTGGGATATTACATTTCCATTACTAAAAAACCGCGGCAAGATACTTCAAAACAAAAAAAGGCGCGAAATTTCGATTATCTATGGAATGATTATATTTTAATTTTGCAGCTTTTTTCTTGTAACATGTAATGGCCCCTGTACACACATGGCCAACGGTTCCACCAGCCCTTTGTGAAACCCCTTGGCCAAGATAAGAGCCGCTGTTTACACATTGGCGAACCAATCACTTGGCATTGGCTCTTCATGAAAGATGGACGTGGAATGGAAAAGTCTAGGAAATTCTAGATCATAGACATTGACAGAAAAATTTGATTAAAAAATAATAACCCCGTAGTAAAATTAAATTATTTGAAATATGTATTAACAATTTTTTTAATATTATGATAAGAACATTTATCTTTTTTAGGAAATACATTAAATATTTGCAAGGTTATTTTATTTCCTAAAATCTACACTATTATTGACATAGATAAACTTATTATTTTCGTAAATATTTCACTACCGTCCTCTCTGACGGCTGACGACCAACTGAATGAAGCGCCAACGTGTAAACGCAGTTGGCCATTGGCGCCAAGATCCTTTGATGTGTGGACAAAAAAAAACCGACACGAATCGGTTGGCCGGCAAGCGCAAGCGCCAACTGCCAACTTACGGCCAAGTAGCCCTCTACACACATGGCCAAGGGGGTTGGTGGAACTGTTGGCCATGTGTGTACAGCGGCCATAATGGGAACGACCGACATAACAATAGTAAACTGTACAGTACAACAAGGGCATATAGTGACCCATTTTTTCCCGAAGCAATTTTTAAGCAGAATTTTTTAAGAAGTAAATAGTATACGATGGTAAAAATTTACATTTATGCCCTTGTTGTACACTCTGCTTTTCACTTCTATTGCGAGGAAAATAATTATATTTTCACCACACCAACTGATAAAGGCTTACTTTGCTATTCGAAAACAGATAGCAAAATTGCATTTTATCCACAAGAGTGCAAAGTAATCACATACAAATTTTAACTTGATATCTTGAACAGGCTAGTAGAATTTACCAATAAATGATGTTTTTGAATCATACATATTTAATAAATTGATAGATTTGATTTAAGTAGTTTGATGTTTTATAGCCAGTAATTTGTTAGTGTTGATATGGTGAAAAATTTTGTGTTTCACTCGGCGGCAAAGTTTGTTTAACCTTCGTGCCTTGAAACACTCGCAACGCTCAAGATTCCACTTTTGAACCACTCGCTACGCTCGCGATTCAATATTGGAATCTTTCGCTTGCTCGGGTATCAATATTGGCACGTGCGGTTAAACAACAACTTTGCCCCCTTGTAAAACAAATAATTATTTTCACGGCAATTTACACCACGAAATTGTCGTAAAGCGAAAGAACATACACCACCGACGACCGGTCTGGCTCAGTCGGTAGTGACCCTGCCTGCTGAGCCGCGATCCCAGGTTCGAATCCCGGTAAAGGTATTTGTGTGGTAAGCACAGATATTTGTTCCTGAGTCATGGATGTTTTCTATGTATATAAGTATGTACTTATTCATCTATTTAAGTATGTATATCATCGCTTAGCACCCATAGTACAAGCTTTGCTTAGTTTCGGGCTAAGTTGATCTGTGTAAGGTGTCCCCCAATATTTATTTATTTATTTATTAATTCCCGCCAACTAATTTTTTCATCATTTTCAACATGTGATCAGAGTTTCAGACGCTTGGTTTTCTGCCAAGTCAAACATTTCGGTGCATTTATGAACGATAATCGACTCCTACTTTCTGTGATTTACTAAATTTAATGACAGAAAGTACAGAATTCTAATAAATAGTAGCAAAAGTTAAATAATATAGTTTTGTCATCTACACATTTACACAAAGAGTCGTGGAGTGTATTCATGTATTGGACCTTGCTCTTGACTTTCATATAACAGACTATAGTGAGAAATTGATTTGTCCGGCTATAGGAACTTACATTTTGACGTGATAACGTCTAAATAACTCGTTACTACGGGCTGCATGCACGAAAAAGATGACGTCATTGTCCCGTTCCTCAAGGCCACCAAGCAAGAGCAAGTGGTTTGTGTATGGACGGTTAGGGTATAAGCAAAAGGGGCCCGATTTTAGGACTTAGAAAATTTTTGTTAAAATTTTTTGTTAAAAATTATTATTTTTGAGTGTTTGTAATTTAAAAACATGAAAGATTGCATTAAAATAAGCATCTTTTATAATGAAGTTGCTTGAAAAACCTACTTATTTAGGAGTTAGAGCAGTACGAAGTTGCGAATTTTCCCAAAGTATTTACTAAGGCGCCAGAGACAGAAAATTTACGATGATTTTTTTTACCAATATAACATATGTTAATATTGACACAGAATATATAATAGTACAAGTACAGAAGGCTCACTACTTTGATGTTCACGAAATGCCGCCTTTTTAAATGCCTACAAAATTCTAACAAAGAAACGAGCCGCACGTGCGCAGCGTCGGTCGATAGGGTTGCCTATGGATTAAAACGAATTAATACTTACTCAGATAAAATGTTATACTATTATAGTCAAGTATTGGGTACTCTAGATATATATACAGTATTTATATATTTTTGTTTAAGTCAATAAAAGTCACGAAAAAGTTCAATAAGGTTTGTGATATTGGATCACAAACCTTATTGAACTTTTTCGTGTGACTTAATCAATAGATGATATAATTATGTAAGATTGTCCTATTTTATTTGCGATGTCTATTTAATTAAGCATTATTAATCATTCCACATGCGGACATCGCATATGAACCTTAAAAAAAACTCGCTACGTAAAGTAACAATAGAAAGTACGAACGTGCGTTCCGTGAGAACGCGCACCACCCCTGATTAGGCCGCGAACTCGCGGCCGCCAGCATGTACTTGTAGCGCAGCGATAGAATCGCGGAGTGAGCCGCCCCTGATATTGATAAATCATATAGAACACGTTTAAATAAAGATGTTTTGTTATATAATTTTTTTCTTTTCCATTAATATTTACTGAGATATTAGGGTTCTAAGATTAGTAAATGGCACTAGCACTTAAATAAAATTAACGCGTGTCTCGCAAACGGTCTAGGATACAAAATGACAGGTTCGTTGGGTATCTTCAAACGGCTGAAGGCCAAACTGCACAGAATAGAAGCCCCGCGTAAGCGGGGCTCCGTCGATATCGCTTTCTGTCTCTGGCGCCTTAGTAATGCTACGGGAAAATTTTGCAACTTTGCACCACTCTAACTCCTAAATTAGTAGGTTTTTAAAAAAACTTTAATTTATAAAAGATGCTTATTTTAATGCATTCTTTCAAATAAGAACAAAAAAACGTGAAAAAGGTCCCAGAATCGGGCCCCTTTTGCTATACTCTGACCGCCCCTGTCTATACTACTGTAATGTTTGACGTTATCACGTTAAACTACCGTCCGTAAACCGACTTTACAGACAACCAATTTTTTAACGTTCAATCATCTATTACCTAGTATTTTTGAACGTATCTAAATTTTCCGTTAAATGTCAAGAATCTTGGTATATAAGATTCTTGTTAAATGTCAATTTTGTCAGTGACATTACTGACATTGACATTCGATGATTTTACCGGTCGAAAGTGGAGTATATCTTTGTTTTGTATTTTGTACATAAATAACAAACACACTTTTTAAACTAAATATGCCTCAAACTTTTCAAGTGCTGCGGTGTTACAAATGCGAGGTGTTCCAAGTGAGTAATAAAATACTTATTGTAAAGTAAATTCGTAGTCAAGTCGCAAATTTATAATGAATACGAATTCATGTCTCAGAACATAATAATTATTATCTTTGATTCGTGTTACTACTTTAGATATTTTTATTTTTAAAGGTACATCCAACTAAGAAAGCTAACAAATGGAAGTGTAAACTATGTAATGAGAAACAATCTACTAAACGGTTTTATGGTTTGGGCACAGGCAAAGAGTGCCGGTTACATGTCCAGAAACTCAATGGGATCAGAGGTGACATTGATGCGCGTAGTTACGAGTATGAATCTGATGCCAGTAGCCCCAGTCATATAACAGAAGGCCCAGAATCTGAACCAAATGAAATTACACATTGTTCAGTTGCCAAGAAAAGTAAATGGCTGGATTATGTAGACAATCAGGAAAACTCATTTACTGACGAAAATGAAATAACGATGTTAAACAATACTGAAGTTGTATTGGAATTACCAAAAAAGCTTCCAAGGAAATCCTATAAAATGACTAGAGTGCAGAGTAAGTTTGAAACTGAAACTTTAAAACCTTCAACATTATCAAATGATTATAAAATGAGTAATGAGATAACATCCGAGGATAAAGCCAAATCATTTATTAATACTGACACGGCTGATACATTCCATGGTGTACCAAAACCTCCAAAAATTACTAATTCCAAATGGGCAAAATTTGTAGAATACCCACTAACCCAAAATTCAGAGGATGAACATAAAGAGATTCCAATTACAGATAACAATAGCCTACTTTCTGTCAAGTCTCTCAACTCTATGTTTCCATTACTGGAAGATGAGGAACTTGATTCGGTACTGGATCTGTAGTACAACATACTTTAATATCTTGTAAGAACAGTTTTGCATTTTGATACAGGATCAATAAAGAAACATAGTGTAATTTCTAATGTTTTATTATGAAAACCAATACACATTTCATCACAATGGCAACAGTATATTATCACTTAAATATTCCTACAAGATAAATAGCATACTTCCTACCACACATACTGACTGATTCAATAACATTATGTTTAGAGGAGCTTTGGCTAGTTGACAGTGTACTGGCCAGGAGCTCCTCTCAATACTAAGTGTGTCTACATTGCTGCAGCAATTGTGACATCATAATAAATTGCTACCTCAGGATAATATTAGAGAGAGCCGGCACTAACATTCTCCAGCTCATTATAAAATGTTGGATATTTCTTGACTTCATATATTTTTTATATTTCTCTCCAGTGTGGCTGCTGACAGAAGCGGGTTTAGGTAAAGAGGAGTTGGAAATATTTTAAAATTCATCCAACAACTTAAAGGAGCATTTTTATATGTTTAACATGTTTGTGTTATAATTGAAATAAATAATTATATATAAACGCTAAACACTGCTGCTTTCAGCACCCAACTGAACTAACATACATAACAGAAACAATGCATTATAAGTCATAAAAATAAAACAATCATATCACGTCACTCTTATCAAATATTATCATATACATGTTTTTTCTAACACATCTGAATACATGTAGGTATATTTTTTATGAATTTACCATATAATGCGAGTTTATGCTGCCAGCGTTTTTTTTTTATAGAAAGGAAACAAAAATTCCGATTAAAGCTAACAATTGGAAAGATCAGGAAACTAACAATTATGTTCTTATCTTAAATACAACTGACTCTCTCTCTCCATTTATTATACATACCGGCACTGGGTAAAGGGAATACTGGGCAGAAAAGATGTTTAAATAAACTTCTATTTAACATAGTTGTTTGATAAGAAAGCTTGCAGAGCCTCAATTGCATCATTCAGTGTCACTAACATATTGTAGCAATTTGGAACAGTAATACTTAAATTATTATTATCGCCGACGATATAGTCTTGTTTTCCTCTACTTCATCCGAGCTACGTCACATGCTAGAAGACCTTAGCAACGCAAGCCTCGAAGTTGGACTGAAGATGAATATGTCAAAGACTAAGGTCATGACGAACAGCACAGAACGTAGGATTGAGATAAACGGAGAACACATCGCATATGTCCAGGAGTACCTTTACCTAGGCCAAATAGTCTCTTTCCAGGCGCGACAAGACAAAGAAGTCCAAAGACGCACTGAAAACGCCTGGAAGAGTTATTGGTCAATGAAACACCTAATGAAGGAGACCTACCTATGTCACTCAAACATGGACATGTGCGTACTTCCAGTTCTCACCTACGGTGCTCAGACCTGGTCTTTGACGAAAGCTCAGAAGTCCAAACTCGGGGTTTGCCAGAGAGCTATGGAGCGCAGCATATTAGGTGTAAAATTAAGGGATCGGATCCGGAACATCACGCTGCGCTCTAAGACTCAAATAATGGACGTAGCTCGGAAAGCTGCTAAGTTGAAATGGGACTGGGCTGGTCATGTCTGCCGAATGCCGGACGACTTGTGGGCTAAGATAACCACGAAGTGGGAGCCCCACGAGTCAAACCGGGGATCCGGCAGACCACATCGGCGATGGCGAGATAACCTCGACTCATTTTTGAGTGGTTGGTCAGACATAGCACTTAACAGAGACGAATGGAAAAAGAGGGGGGAGGCCTTTGCCCAGCAGTGGGACACAGCAGGCTCCTAATAATAATACTTAAATAGAACTTAAAGTCTGGGTGATTAATTGATTATTTGTTTGATTTGTTTCATGTAATATAAGTCAAAGCCATTGTTATTCTTAAACTGAATTTCACTTGATAAACTATGTATCTCGACAGAACTACTGAATGCAGATATGATCGTTGTTCTGTTACAATTCAGTATACATCAAGGGCTGACTGTTAACAATTTTGCAAATTATATAGGTAATTGTAAAAATAAAAATAGCTAGGATGCCCTTCATGCAGCGCTCATGCATTACATTAATTACTTTTTGATTTATTTAACAAAGACGTTACATGTCAGGGCTATACCGGGATAATCGATGTAACTCTAATGACAGCTTTCGAGGCGCGAAAGAAAAAATCCCTGAAATTTACCTACTTCGATTTTCACGATTATAGTCCTGCACAAATTGGAAATAAACACTTTTAAAGATTATAAACGACACTACATCACTATAATGGTACGTCAACGGTTTATGAAGATAAATGGCAGCCAGGTTAACGGTGCCAATAGGCTACTAGACTCGTATCGAATTTAGCACATCAAGTTATTGCTTTCTGTAGTATTTGACTTAAGAAATCAATATTTATAGATTGCGGGCATTAAAAGTGCGTGATGACTGCGTATTTTTAATTAAATATGTGTGTATGTTTTTTTTAAATTATGGAGTCCGAAAACGGTGTTGGCCAATGGAGTGACGTCACATAATTCAGATCAACTATGGAAATTAGAGGTAGTAATCTGATCTCCATAGAAGCAACCTCTATTGTATTAAAATTCATAGTGGTTGACGGGTGTGACAATGTGAAATATTTTTTTCTAAATATACTGACGTCATGTCATAGATATTCTATAGATTAATATGGCTGATGTTGTTTTTGCCTGATCACGTAAAAGTAAACTTTAAATAATTTTTTTGCGGGTTTTTAAGTCGTAATAAAATATGGTACTATTTTTTTTTGTTTAATTAGACAGTAATTAATAATATAAGACATACTTTGAAAAAGGGTCAAGTAGCCTATTTAGTGTTTAACCTTTTAATGCATGACCTTGACAAAAATATATTCAAATTTGAATTTTGACATGCTGTCAATAAAGTCAAAAATACATGATGCATATACATCACTAAGCATTTAAGGGTTAAGTTGGAAACGATGTTATAGTGAAGAGTCAAACTACGCAGAGATAATATCACGAGCGGCTAGCAATCAGTAGGGCAGCGTGTGCCGCCGCCGGTTCAGCGCGTGCGCCCGCGCGTAACGCCGGCCGTAGCCGCTCCAGCGCCAGGCTCTGTAACAAAAGGCACCACTAAGTACATACATAATATTTATAATCAAAATTCTAAGTCTTTTTTCCATGCAAATCGGTTCTCATAAAAACATGTTTCGCGATCAGGTTAACTCTGTTAACTTAACGTGGTATAAGTAGGTAAGTATTGCAATTTCCACCTTCATCACTTTGCTGGTTGGCATGAAGTTCCGAACTGTAACTTTTTAGAAACTTCCTGCCCCACACTGTTACTCAAACTAAAATGAACGGTCTCTGAACCGATACGACCCTAAACCGTCAAAAAAAAATTCTAAGAAACGTACATGCATTTATGAACTTCACTGCTAATCTTAAATTGAAAAGATTATTTGAGTCAAGAAAAGAGCATACTCCCATTTTAAAACCGCCACTCTGGTCCTGCATGTGTCCATGGGCGCGGTAATCACGTACCATCAGGAGATCCGTTTGCTGGTTTGCGTCCTATTTATAAATACTGTAGGTAAGGTAAAATATTGATACAGAAAATAGTACCTTTCATTATATGGGGCAGTTTCACCTCGAAACATGTGATTATCTTCGAAACGCCTTCTGTCTTCTGTCAGACCTAAAATATTAATGAAAATATTAAAAAGATTTTAAAGGCTATTTACAAAATTGCAAGTAGGTATGTTAGAATACATACCCTGAGGATTTGAGTAGGAGTGCCGGCGACACGAGGGCCCCCGGCAGCTGAGGAGCTGCTGCAGTTGATTGTGGAAAAACTCTCTCTCCATTGCGGTCAAGTATTTCACTCTGTTCTGAGTTTCGAAAGGATCTGAAAAGGTAAATATGTTACACGGCGAACACTTCACGAGCACGTTCAGTTATATATATTATATCGAATAAATGGAAAAGACGCTAGTTTTTTGGGAACATCAATCAAATTTAACTTATAAACATGTAATTTACCAGTGCATACTTACTACCTAAGTACAGAGAAATGTGCATAATATAATAAAACGGGAGTTACCAATTCTGAGATTATAGTAGGTGATTAGGCCGGTGACAAACTCGCAGTATAGCAGGTTGTGCGTCGCGTTGATGGTCCTGACGCAGTTGTAGGTGTTGTTGGAGGCGCTCATGCAGAAGCAGAAGGGGCCGGCGGTCCACAGCGGCGCCGTGCGCCAGTGCTCGTTGTCGTGCCGGAAACAGTTCATCCTCTCCGACTCGCATAACCTCTCCAGCTCCGCCTACAATTTCAAATAAAGCACAATAGTCTTATGTCTAAAATTATAGCCTAACAATAAGAAATATATATATATAATATATACCTTCTTTTTAGCCTTCCTTAGCTTCTTCCTTAGTCTTTGTTCTTTTAATTTTCTGCGTTCTTCTCTAGCTCGATGGACTGCTTCCAAATAGCTGTGTCCGATGCCTCGCATCTTTCTGCAAAAAAACCTTTTTAGTGACCACAGTTGTCTTACGCGTGCAACTATATTAATCATACCCTAGGTCACTCACCTGTTCTCCTCGCAGTAACAAACATGTTTATCTTCATTCTCAATGAACAAAGGATGAAGTCGTCTCGGAAAATCGTCTTTCGGCTTACTAAAAATTCCAGTGTTACTTGAAACACCCCGATTCGGGTTCCGTTTCTCATATTCGGAGGCGTCGAGCCTCGCCGGCCCCAAGTTGGTCGCGGCCAGAGACGTGCTGGCCAGTGTGGTAGTCGTCGACGCTGGCGTTGATGATGCCTCGCTGTCGACTAGCACCGGAACTTGGGAAGATATAATTTCGTCGATAGCGGAATTAAAGTTGGATAAACCCTGTGTAAAATCTACGGGAGAATGTTCTGTATGTTGGTCCACTTGCGCTACCTGTTTCGGACTAGCATATACAAATGTTTGGCTTGTTACTGAAATACTTTGTCTAGTATTAGATGTTGTCGTATCGGTTGTATTGTCCGTTCGTGTTACTTTTTCTACTAGCGGTGAATCAGTGCTACCGAAGTAGTTCGCTTCTATACTAGTAGTAACTTCCGGCTTTGGCAGTTCAGTATCTATTATAAGGGAATTTAGAGTAACATTATCTTCATTTGTGAAATTAATCTGACCAGTCGAAGGCACCTCGGCTACACTAACATTCTTGAATTGTGTGCCTTCGAGCACATCTTTGGTATTAGCGTTTAGAGTGGGAATAACATACTCATTTGACTGGCTGAACTTTTTGTCGAAATGTGTTCCGTTCCTGTGTTTTGATTTAATGCGATGCAATCTTCCTTTTCTGTAAAATTCTTTGGAATTATTATGAGTTGGTACATCCGTTTTAATCGGTACCTGTTCTGTAAACGAGGACGTGTTGATGATGGGGGTTGTCTGATGTGCGTTTATACTAATGGCAGGTTTAGTTGTTTTTAAATGCCTTTTGATTTCCTTTAAATCTTCTAGTTTTGTTTTCAGCTGCCTTATTTGGTCTTCCAAACTTAATCTGTTGGTATGCCAGGCTTTTAGGTCGTTATAAATAACTTGAGAACAGTTTACTTGTCCGTCCCTTTCAATTTTACATTCTAACGACGATCCATTACTGTTGACGACTGCATCATTGCGTTGTTTATGTTTGTTCCAATTCTGGGCCCTCCGTTTTATTCTCGTCTTACCTATATTATCTTTGGTACGTTCATAAGCTTCTAAGAAGGCTTCTGTCTCCTCTATCAGCTTATCAATTTTATCCGTCAGGTTCCTGTTCTCGATTTCACTGATGGGTTCATTTTTAGAACTCAAATGACCAATACTCGGATTTTCCTTTAGGATACTATCTACAGTATTGGGCTCAAAGACGTCGTTGTCGATAGAACGACGGCTTCTCGTGGTATTGTCCTTGGGTGCTGCGATCGGACGCCGCGCGATGGTCCCGTCCGTCTCCAGCCTCGTGTACACCAGTCCGCTCGGCGTAAAGCAGGCACACTTCTTGGTACTCATCTTTGGAGGTGCAACGCCAATATCGCCCTTAAACAAAAATAAAACATAATGAAAACAAAACTGTAGACACGGTAAAAATGTTCACATTAAATTTTACACATCCTCTTTTCCTTTCTTTTCTCTTTCCCTCACCTCGTACTTGCACTTGTGGCGCCGCCAGCGGCCGGCCACGAGCACGCAGCGCCACTTGCGGCCCGGCGCGCACGGCAGCCGCGCCTCCGCCTGCGAGCAGTCGTCGGCGAGCCTGTCCGCCTTTCCACCTGCTATGCCATTTTCTGTCCCTTCTGCATAAAACAAAAGTAGTCACGTTTAACAACTCATACAATTGCCTCTAACCGTACAGACGTGAAGATGTATCAAGACAAATTTTACAATTATTATACCTGCAGATGGGACTGCTGATATCGAATTAAACACTTTTATTGTCACTGAAGTGGTCCCCTCAGCTAGGTGTCAAGTTTCTTTTCTGCAGATCTTCCATGACAAAATATCCAAGCGACTGCGCCAATAGTACGTAAACTTTTACTCTGACAAAAACTGTGGAATCTTTTTTCTAAATTTTTTTACTGACGGAATAGGCTTCTCTCAAACTAACCAAAAACTCACATGCAAAATATTTACTCGTATAATGGAGCTAGACCTAACAGAGCCTCCGGGCGGGAGATTATCATGGTTAGAAAAATCGTGATGACGATATTGATGATGACGTGACGTGTGTCGTGTCACTACGAAGTGACAAGCCAGTGGGCAACATTGAGAGCTTATTGAGAGTTTTAATTAGTACTTACGCACAATAGACTTTTTATCCGGGTTTGCAAAGAAAATATCATGGGCATCTAAAGTGGCTTCGTCTGATTCAAGTTTCTCCAAGCTTTCATCCAGAATAGGGTTGTGACTCTCATTGGATATTGTTGGTTCCGCAGACGCTTTAGACTCATTGTGGTCCGCATCCACATCCTGAAAGAAAACACTGATTATATCTCATTTCAATAGAGGATGTTATGGAAAACTCTGCTGAGAGGACGCTTGTAGCACAATTAGGACTTTACAAGAGATTTTAACAATTATCTGATCAAGTGTTGATGCTCTCCACCCTGTTAAGAGTCCTCACATCGTCTTCTTCGTCGTCGTCGTTAGGTTCCAGAAAGTCGTCGTCGCCGGTGTCCTCGAAGTCACTGCTCTCGGCAGAGGGCGCGCCGGTGCTGCCCGGGTTCATCTCGCGGCTGTACTTGCTCGAGTGTTGCATGTCCCGACGACCCGAACTGGAAAATACGAGCTCCTTATGTTTTAGGCACAGTGAAACTTAAGATATTTTCTGTCCCTTAGGCAGACCCGTAAACAAGTGACCAAACTGTCATATTTCGCTTGCGCTTGCACTGACAATTATACTGATAATAAATAACTGGAAATGATCACGATAATTTAAAATAAATTTCGTTTGTCTATTTACGGTACCTACTACGTTAGCTTCGGCCTCTGATCTTTTATTTATGTTGTACTACGATTCAAGTAAAGTCATCATTGGTGCTCTCATATTAATTAATTTAATGTGTGAGTCATGGCAAGTACACATATTTATGGTTATCAAATTGTTGTATCAGTGTAGGATGCAACTAAATACCCGTAATAAAATTCGCAGCGTACCTATTAATATACATACCTCTCGATAAGGAAGGTGTCCGGCCAGTGCGGGGTGGGCTGGCGGCAGCGGCGGCGGCGGCGGCGCGGCTGTACCTAGCAGCGACTCTGTGCTTCTTCTTGTCCTTGTGTGAGGAAGTGATTGCCTAGCGAAGCAGAGTATGTACCTCTCGATAAGGAAGGTGTCCGGCCAGTGCGCGGTGGGCTGGCGGCGGCGGCGCGGCTGTAGCAGCGACTTTGTCCTTCTTCTTGTCCTTGTGTGAGGAAGTGATTGCCTAGCGAAGCAGAGTATGTACCTCTCGATGAGGAAGGTGTCCGGCCAGTGCGCGGTGGGCTGGCGGCGGCGGCGCGGCTGTAGCAGCGACTTTGTCCTTCTTCTTGTCCTTGTGTGAGGAAGTGATTGCCTAGCGAAGCAGAGTATGTACCTCTCGATAAGGAAGGTGTCCGGCCAGTGCGCGGTGGGCTGGCGGCGGCGGCGCGGCTGTAGCAGCGACTTTGTCCTTCTTCTTGTCCTTGTGTGAGGAAGTGATTGCCTAGCGAAGCAGAGTATGTACCTCTCGATAAGGAAGGTGTCCGGCCAGTGCGCGGTGGGCTGGCGGCGGCGGCGCGGCTGTAGCAGCGACTTTGTCCTTCTTCTTGTCCTTGTGTGAGGAAGTGATTGCCTAGCGAAGCAGAGTATGTACCTCTCGATAAGGAAGGTGTCCGGCCAGTGCGCGGTGGGCTGGCGGCGGCGGCGCGGCTGCAGCAGCGGCAGCAGCGAGCGCCCGTCCATGTGCGCCGGCGGCACCACGCCGCCCATGTCCAGGAACGTCGGCGCCAGGTCAATGTTCAGCACGATGTCGTCCACACTGGTGCACGAATTGTTTACATTTGTTAACCGACTTCAAAAAAAAAAGGAGGTTTTAGGGGCGCATTTAGCTATCCTAGAGTCAAGCGGGTCATGGCCCAGTGCTGTAGGCGTTTGTTAGGGCGGTACGGTAGTTTTAAAATTGAATTAGTAAATAAATGAGGCAGCAAAGCCAACTGGCACTACCATGTTACACGATACAAAATCACGTAACAAATCGCTCGTAATTTGCTTTTTCAATAAACTGTCACGGTATGTAGCAATGTTTGTGTATTTTCATAATGTCGTGTCTACAATGGGACAACGTACAATGTATAATTTATACCTATGCAAAGCAAATAAATATGACGAGGGTGACTAGCCAATATTTATTTATTTATTTATTTCGAAATAGTTATACAGCATGATACTAAATCACTGCGAAACTAAAAACAAGTACAAATAATTGAAATTTAAACTGTTGAAAGACGTACATCCATCCTCTCACAGAACCTCAATAATTCATAGGCTTCATAGCGAAGATGCGAAACACTTAGGTACGTTCCGTAACAAGCGAAACGTCTCTATCGTTCTAATTAGGATTTTTTGTGGCGTATCGCTACAGTGTAAACGACTGGCAACTTGTCACAGCCAGTGCCATAAAAGCTCGGCCACATATGCGCGTTTTGATAGCGTAGGCGGAGCGTCAGCGGAGTGCAACGATAGCGGTGCGCCGGACGAACGCTGGCGTTGCGCCCAGCGGACGCCGTCGGGAACTAACGAGCGCGGATTGCGAGTGGAACACTAGCGTTCCGCCAGCGCACCACTATCATTGCGCTACGCTATCAAAAAGCTTTATGAGTGGCGGAGGCTTAAGCTCGGCCACATATGCGCGTTTTGAGAGCGTAGGCGGAGCGTTAGCGGAGCGCAATGATAGCGGTGCGTCGGAAGAACGCTGGCGTTGCGCCCAGCGGACGCCGGCGGGAACTAACGAGCGCATTCCGCTCCGCTAACGCTACGCTATCGAAACGCTTCAGCTTACACAGTGCCAGGCTCGACGCCGGGGCCGCGGACGAGGAAGGGCACGCGGATGTCGAACTCGAAGGGGAAGCTCTTGCCCTTTACCAGGCCGAACTGCCCGAGGTGGTAGCCGTGGTCGGAAGTGTACACTAGGTACGTGTTGTCTAGTTCTCCGAGCGCTTTCAGCTCTTGGTATACTCGTTCAACGGCCTGGAAACAACATAGTCATGTAATTTCGATTTGCTTGCCTACTTAACACTTACCTTATAATACTTTATATGTATGTATACATATAAAGGTAGACAAGGTGAAGAAAAACGATAAATAAGATATCTCTTAACTCTGTTGCTCTTGAGGCCATTTTGGTATCCCCACCAATGAAGTCCTTAATAAATAATTAGTGAAGATACCTTGCAGATACCTACCCCCAAACTAAGCACTCTTTGAAAGTCACTACTTTGAAAAAATCTTGTATCTTCTTCTGTCAATGAAAAGAAAATTGTTGTAAGCATGTTATAGAATGCATATAGACTTACTGCGTTTTAACTTTGAGGAGAAACATGAGATACGAGATTTTTTCAAAGTAGTGACGACTTGTAGGTGCTATGGGTACTATAATAGGCGCCGATATACATACGTAAAGCCTGACCAATAATATATGACTATTGTCAGGAGGTCGCTGTTATTCTGATGTATGGGTTAACAGGTCAGTATAAGTATAGTAGGAAGAAAATTGTTCTAAGGAAGTTCCGCAACATGGCGCGTAGTTAAATTTTATACATACTTACTTGTAAGTACCTATGTACCTATGTACATTGAAAACACCCATGACTAAGGAAGAGATACAGCATGTATCTGAACGAAAAGCCATCACTTAAACCCGTTAACGTTTAGATCATACTGAGCGACTTTTACTATGGGACCAACCCCGCATTCCCAAAAAAATTGGCTGTTTCTTATATTTTGGTCATTTTTCTATGGGAGCTTCAATATTTTTTTCACGATTTCAGTCTTGGTACCATAGCAGAAATTACTCAGTATGATCTAAACGTTAACGGGTTTAAGTGTTGGCTTTTCGTTCAGATGCATGCTGTATAAAATTGCTCATCCTACAAATAAATGCCTTTATCAGAATTCGAACAGTATTAGGTATATAGTTGTATAGTTGTGTTTACCATGTCGACGCTCTGCAGCGTCTGCAGCCGCTTGGTCATGAGCAGGTCGGTGAACTGCCGGTGGATGGGCTTCATCTTGTCCGTCACGCGCAGGATCCACTGCTTGTCCGGGTTCGGAGCCATGTCGTAAGTCGGAGTGCTGATTCAAGTTTAATTTACGTTATTATAAAATGAAATGAAGCGTTTGCGGGCATTTTCAGAATTTGGGACGCAATTAGTTGTTAACAAAAATTAACTCACTGTTAGTTTTATGACGATAATTAAGCATGAAATTTCAATAAAAATATTGTTTTTGTGTTGGTTACATTACAAACTTTAAGCGATAATCTAAATAAAGAATGCGAAAAAAGTACATTTTTACACATATCTTATACTTTTAAACGAGCAGTCAAGGATACGAAACAGAACCGAGCGAAGCTCGGTTGCCCAGATACTGGGGACGCTATTGCACAACACCCTGCATTTTATGATTAAGCACTGAGACTTGGCACAGGTTGTTCCTTGGGTGGCCCTGAGTAGATAAAGATCGGGAGGCATTGAGAGCCCCCCTTAATTTAGGAGGGAAGAGGGGGGGAAGGCTGGCGCCGTCGCGCTTCCTTTGAAGCCATATTTCTCTAAAACTATACAAAATAGGGCATGCGATATATCATTTTCGGATAAATGAAGGATGAGAAATTCATTTTTGGAACAAAAAAAATGTATTTTAGAACAAAAATACAAAATAAAATGGGAAAATCTGAAAATGAGATTTTTTTTATACATATTATTGCACATTTTATGAAAACTGTAATGGTTTTTTCTAAATAAAAAATATTATTTAATAGCTATATTTATCTAGTTTTAGAAAATGTATAATTTGTTATAGAAATATATTATAGGACGAGTGATAAAAAATAATTTACATCGCCCGATAGGGTGATTTGAATGCTCATTTCAATAAGTTTTGTCAATGATTTCAGGTATAATCACTATTTTTAACACACGAAAGCCGTAATCATTGTAGTTTATGGCTATTTTAGTGATTAATGTACTTAAAATAAAAAAAAATACAAAAATTTTAAAAAATATTAAAAATGTGATAATTTTTTAAACATTATCCTATTTTGTTCTTTCTACACAATATATATCTAAAAGCAATAAACATCAATAAAAAGCCACATTTATACAGTTTATAAAAATATATATTTTGTTACATAAATATATTACGAAACGCGAGATAAAAAATAATGAAAATGAAAATTTTTATGTACGGGTCAGCTTGCATTATTCGATGAGGTGAGGTAAAGGTACTACCCGCTATGCAGTGGAGTTCGTCTAGTAATACAGAAATATACTTATTCTAATAACGTTTACACATGTAGGTATATCACGACCCAGTACAGAAAATTGTAAAAGTCCTATAATATAGATTATTTTGATTGTAAAATAAAATTGCATGTGACTTATATTGCAAAAAAAATGTCTTAATCACTTTCTCCACTCCTAAAGTAGTTCTGCATGTATAGGCTTGAAGATTTTTTAGTTTACTAGCAGAATTTAGTTACGTCCTTTGGGCCCCCTTAAATCGGTTTTACCCATCCATAAAAGATAAAATAAAAATCGTCATATTCTTCCTTTCAGTATCAATGATAGTTAGTTATTGCGCAATAGTGCCATAAAAAATAAACTAGATTCGTATTAGCATTAAACATTAATGATTTTTGAACTAAGACATTGCTTTTGTACAAAGGAGAACCTCAAAAAATGGTCTGACTAGACGAAAACATGTGTATCGGGACTAGTACTCAAGGCTCTCAAAAAGTGTAGCTATTTTGAGTTATTCAATAAAACAATATGAATAGTCTGAATTTAATTATGTATATATCACAACATCCACTGCATAAGCACATCAGTTCCGCACATTTAATTTAAAAGTCTTTTTTTACGATTGCACCTTACGCGGCACTGTTTTTTACAGCTGCATCCGACAATTTCGAGGCATGTTTCTGCAGCAACAGGCAACGTTGCGGGCAAGTAGGCTCCCAAATCCCAATTGTTACAGACTTTCGTCCAGCCACAAGTAGCAAATAATGGCAAATTTTGAATTGGGTTTACTTAGTTGACCCCATAAATGGACACCTTGATATACCTATAACCCTTACAAAAATGGTGCAAGGCAGCTTTTGTCGGTGAAATGCTGTTAATTTGGCGGTCTTTTTTGGTTAATAACTATTTTCGGCACTCGTTAACCAAAGTACAGGACGCAGATCTGGGGGCCGATTTTTGAGTCTCACTGTCACTAAAATACCGGTTGCCTATTATTTTCAGTGACAATTTTCTGAATTCGAACGCCGTGAGACTCAAAAATCGGCCCCCTGGAATAATAAATATGTCAAGTAAGAATTATCTATAAATTATGCAAATCATATAGATAACTACTATTTCACAAGATGTATTAGGATCAGATGTATATATCTGATCTATCATATCAATCGCTCATTTCCTGTAATATAAATAGTTAAATTCAGACTATATAGGAGTATGTTGTTTAATTTGAAGTACTCTAAATAACTACACTTTTTGAGAGCTTTGAGTACCTTTACCTCACCTCATCGAATCATACAAGCTGACCCGTACCGTACATCAAGATCGCCGTGCCACGTCACTTTTATTATTTTTTATCTCGCGTTTCGTAATGTATTTATATAACAAACTATATATTTTTATAAACTACATAAATGTGGCTTTTCATTCATATTTATTGCTTTTAGGTATATATTGTATAGAAAGAACAAAATAGGATAATGTTATAAAAAAGTTACCACATTTAATTTTATTTTTTATTTTTGTATTTTTTTTTATTTTAAGTACATTAATCACTAAAATAGCCATAAAATACAATGATTACGGCTTTCGTGTGTTAAAAATAGTGATTATACCCGAAATCATTGACAAAACTTATTGAAGTGAGCATTCGTATCACCCTATCGGGCGATGTAAATTATTTTTTATCACTCGTCGTATAATATATTTCTATAACAAATTATACATTTTCTAAAACTAGATAAATATAGCTATTAAATAATATTTTTTATTTAGAAAAAACCATTACAGTTTTCATAAAATGTGCAATAATATGTATAAAAAAAATCTCATTTTCAGATTTTCCCATTTTATTTTGTATTTTTGTTCTAAAATACATTTTTTTGTTCCAAAAATGAATTCCTCGTCCTTCATTTATCCGAAAATGATATGTCGCATGCCCTATTTTGTATAGTTTTTGAGAAATATGGTTTCAATGGAAGCGCGGAGGCGCCAGCCTTCCCCCCCTCCTCCCTCCTAAATTAAGGGGGGCTCTCGATGCCTCCCGATCTTTATCTACTCAGGGCCACCCAATGAACAACTGTGCCAAGTCTCAGTGCTTAATCATAAAATGCAGGGTTCCCATACAAGACATAGCAATAGCGTCCCCAGTAAGATATTTTTATGCTTAATTGTCGTCACAAAACTGACAGCGAGTTAAGCTAGGAACATACTACGCGGACGTCCGTCGTAAATCGACCGCGACCGCGACCGATCAGTGTGCACGGAACAAAACATCCAGCGAGCCAGATTTCGATCGGACGTCCATGCGCTCAAGGCCACGTCCACGTCCGTCGACCGATAGTTTGCACGGTTAAAGCTAGGAACATACTACGCGGACGTCCGTCGTAAATCGACCGCGACCGCGACCGATCAGTGTGCACGGAACAAAACATCCAGCGAGCCAGATTTCGATCGGACGTCCATGCGCTCAAGGCCACGTCCACGTCCGTCGACCGATAGTTTGCACGGTTATGTGTATTTCCATTGTCCAGATTCCCGTCCGCGGTCGATTTACGACGGACGTCCGCGTAGTATGTTCCTAGCTTAAGTGTATATTCATTGTCCAGATCCCCGTCCGCGGTCGATCGACGACGGACGTCCGCGTAGTATGTTCCTAGCTTTAATGTTTGTTAACGACTTACGCTAATTGGGGGGATGGGGGGACCCAAATTCTGAAAATGCTCTTGCATATCAAATGGAAACGTTTTGCACTTTAAGCATAAGGATAACTAATGGAAGTAATGGAATGCCTCATATAAGATTAAGGGCCAGTTGCATCAACCACATTTGACAGACACATCATCGTCACGCAGCAGATGTCTATGTAACTTCCCATACAATAAAATTTAACGAACGCTTTAACGGTGACAGACGATTTGATGCAACCGGCCATACGTATATTATTAATGTTGTTTAAATGAATAAATTTTGAATTGGATTTTTCTTCGAGAAATAGATTCATGTGAAATAGATTCAAAAACTTATTTTTTAACTTAATTTGCCTACGGTAAACAACCCTAATAATATAGTGGACGAAGCGTAAAAACTTAATGTTAATAATTTTTAACCGCCTTTTTTTTTATCATGCTGCCAATTTTATCACTTATCCACGTGGATAAAAAACCGCCATACTTTTTGGGGTTCTGGTGATAAATACTTTCAAATGTTGGATTATGTTATCAATTCGTCTGTATATTTTTTAATGTTTGTTATTCGATATCTCCGTCATTTCTGAACCAATTTTGAAATTTAGATGGTTCTGAAGTACTTACAGATGAGAATGATTATCAGAACGGAACTCTAACCAGGGGCGGCACTCTTCATCAGCAGTTTCACTGCACCAAATGTCACTGTTCTGGACGTAAGTGCATGCTGTTCTTATAAAAATACCAAAGTCACTATAAGTGTGCCGTTCAGATTTGAGGAGTTCCGTTCTAACTATCATCAGCAGTTCCACTGCACCAAATGTCACTGTTCTGGACGTAAGTGTATGCTGTTCTTATAAAAATACCAAAGTCACTATAAGTGTGCCGTTCAGATTTGAGGAGTTCCATTCTGACCATCATCAGGAGTTCCACTGCACCAAATGTCACTGTTCCGTACGTAAATGCATGCTGTTCCTTTAAAAACACAAAAATCACCATATGTATGCCTTTCAGATTTGAGGAGTTCCCTCGATTTCTCCAGGATCCCACCACCAGAACTGGGCTCTGAGAAAAATGGGACCAATCTGTATGTATAATAATGCATATACATTCAAAAAAAAAAAATTTTCAAAATCGGTCCAGTAACAACGGAGATATCGAGGAACAAACATTAAAAAAAATAAAAAAAAAACATACAGACGAATTGAGAACCCCTTCCCTTGAGATTTGGAAGGCGGTTAAAAAGATAATTCAGATAAGTTAGAGCATTACGTAGATAGATACATATTTACGAAACAGTTATTATACAGTACTGTCGGCTGAACGTACGCACTAATTTGTAAAAAAAAGATACATATTACACATACATACATACATACATACATACATACATACATACAACACACAATACACATAAATATGTAATAAATCTACAGATCAAGAAAGTGTAATAAATATGCAATAATATTATGTAGATATGAAAATGTGTGCGTTCGTGCGTTGATGCTTATCATTTGAGTAATAATTATGTACTCAAATGTATTAATTTAATATGCATAGTTTCTATAACAAGTTTTTTGCAGAAAATCCAGGACAGAGACCGGAACTCAACGGCGGCTTGCGGCCACCGAGCTCGTCTGTTACATATTAATAGAGTACCCGCTCGAAGCCGTCTCCTCGCCAAAAACGAATTTTAAACACTACGTCACCAATTCACCATTACATTTTATAGGTGCCGACTCTAAAGTAAATGCTTATAATATAAACGAAATTATTACAACATCGTCTTTTGATCTAAGTAAGCTAAGCTCCCAAAAGTCATGTACAGGCAAGAAGTAGGTGAAACATTTAGACATTATCGTCTTTAATTAGGTACAGCCGTTCACAAAACAGATTGTTTGTAACCAACAGATCCTACAAAATGTAAACGCACGTAGCATCAGCTGCTTTAATGGAAATAAATATCTTCCATTTTAATAAGACGAAAACAAATGCTTTCTATACAAGCATACATATTTAAATGTAGGTAGGTACTTAATTACATTGAAAATACAAATTTCGTCAAAAGGATACACCATTAATATCTATACCTCGTGTATATAAGTATGCCCTTCCCATAGACTTAGACAGCCCCTTTCCTTCTCGAGGAATCGGGTCAATTTCACGAGGTTTATTCAACATTCAAAGTAGATAATTATATCGGTTTAATTTCGCATATTGAACATCGCGTAGTCGTTTATTTGCGGGCCGCGGGCCGCCGGCCACCGGTAGCCGGTGCGCAGGTTTCAACTGTGCTCCGATAATTTATGTGGCGATGGCACGGGCGTCCTTACAACCTGGGCGGTATTCAAGCTTCAGTTCGTTTCGCTCGTATGTAACTAACAAATCTGAATATATTCTTGTAAGTAGTTAAGTGCTACAATACACTAAACAAAAAATTTGAAGAGTAATATATAATTTTATGTATTTATTAAAGCGGTCAAAGCGGACTCCAGGGTCCCATGAGCCGCGGCGAATGCCGGGATGACGCAAGGAGGACGATGATATTTTATTTTCCCCTCACTAGCTCGGAAACACGTGTTTTGTCCTTTAATACCAGCGGGTAAAAACGCATTTTATCCACTAGTGGGTAAAGTAATTTGACCTTGAATAAAGTCAAATTAACTGCTTTAAAATTGATAAAAGTAGGTGAATCTAGTAATAAAGATGATTTACCACCTGTGGATCTACTGGAAGCAGTGATAAACGCATTTTTTGCGTTGTAGTTTCCTCGCTATAGTGAGGGGAAAAGTTTTGTGTTACACTCGGGTGCAAATGTATTTTACTTCTCGTGTGTTAAAAAACTCGCAAGTTCAGGATTCTATTCTCGAACCACTCGCTTCGCTCGTGGTTCAACTATAGAATCCTTTCACTTGCTCGTTTTTCAATTCCACACTCGGCGTTAAAATACAACTTTGCCCCCTTGTACAACAAATAACTATTATTGTGTGTGTGTGTACGCAGTTATTTTTTTAGGTCTGCAAATTTGCGCTCTTGCTACTCTCACTTTCACCTTTTCGGAAATTCCATTGCACCTTATGCCAACCAAATTACACTGCATGCATTTAGTTTAATACGGTCGTATAAATCCCTAGACATCTATACTCGTTAGCACAGGAGCACCGCTACTGTATCATCCCGCCTATTAAACCTACTATGCATTCTTGCGACCATTATTTTAAGCCGTTTTTGCAAGAATAATGAAAAACATGCATAATTCATACGTTATGTTATTTAGTAGGTAATTATTAGGTATCTACTACGCACTATTAGGTTTGACGCACCGATGAAGTTATTACCTATTATACATATATTATACCATACCTAACGTGTGAGAATGTCCGTATAATTAAACTGGTCACTCAATTGAAACGGGTTGTTATTCGATCATAAATCTATTTAACACATTTTTTTTATAAATTTTTCTACAGCTGGAGTAGGTAGTAGGATTTGGTAGGATTGTAAAAATACAAAACGGACTAACAATATAAATTACTAGCTTATGCCCGCGGCTTCGCTCCCGTTAGAAAGAGACCAAAAGTAGCCTATGTCACTCTCCATCCCTTCAACTATCTTCACTTAAAAAATCACGTCAATTCGTGGCTCCGTTTTGCCGTGAAAGACGGACAAACAAACAGACACACACACTTTCCCATTTATAATATTAGTACTTATGGATAGTCGAATAACTATCACGGTAGCAAGGGTGAAGACCACAAACTACTTAGATGGCAGTGGTGATAACAGTGCGAGCAAAGGCCCATTTAGATGGTACGAGAATTCGCATACGAGTTTTATTTATTACATTGCGGTATTTGATGGCTATGCAAAATTGTATGTAACCTCAACAGCCCGCAATGTAACTAAAATCGCATGCGAGTTCGCACGCCGTCTAAATCAGGCCTAATGTTATTAAGCGGTCGAGGCGGTTTACTGACGATTCGCCGAAAAACGTTTCCCAAAGTTTCACATCCCAAACTATTATTCCCAAATTATCATTTCCCAAATAAACGTTTGGCAAAACAACTTATCGCAAATTGACATTTAGCAAAACTTTTTTTGGCAAGTATTTGTTTCTCAAAATATTTACTTGGTCAAATTTCATTTTACCAAATATTATTTAGTCAAAGGTATTGTTAGGCAAAATTTCCATTTCCCAATATATTGTAATTAAATGGCGCACTAGAAATTTGTTTGTTGATTTTATACTTCAATGCGTCCAAGATTTGTGTGAAATAATGTGTATGTCTTACTTTTTTCCTCCTGCTGCAAATGTCAAGGATGACATTTTCACTTGCATGTCCGGATACATTTTATTACATATATATATATATATATATATATTAATATAATTACATATATATATATATATATATATATGTAATTTTTTGTAATTAATTAATTACTTTTAAAAGTCATTTCCGGTTTGCTCACTGTCAACCTAACACGCTCCTCCTCGCTTCGCTCGTCGTCGCACCTAAACTGACTCTGTCACACACGAGTTTTCTATGTTACAATAGTAATACAATTATTACATTACATTTATGCCTTTTAATATTTATTGTCAAACGTTGTTTTGCATGGTGTAATTTGTAGAAACATTTTTTGACAAAAAAATAGTTGTCAAAATAATTTTGTCCAAGTGAAGCACTTGGGAATAAAACTGAAATTATCATTTGTCAGATTTTAAGTTAAATTTGGCAAAAAAATCTTCGGTAAATTAAATGGATGCCGTAGAAATAAAAATAAACCTAAATATTTTCGAAATTTGCGATGTGAAATTTTTACCAAACATGTTTTTGGGATATAAGTTTTGCCATTAAAAACATTTGCGAAATAAAGTTTTGTCGAAATAAAATTTGACTAAGTAAAATTGTGCCAAATGATAATTTGACCAAACAAATTCATTGCGAAACATACCTTTGCCAAACAATACTTTGGGAAATGAAACTATTGCGATATGATTATTGGGAAATGAAATTTGACGAAACGTTTTTTGGCGAAACGGCAGGACACCGGTCGAGGCGCTTAGACAAATGTCCAACCAATCGTTCACGTTCAGCACATTTTAGTTATCTCTCTCTACGTATTTGACTACTAGTCGGGTAGCGATAACTTTTGAGGTTTCGATAATATTCATGTTGCTTATTTTTTGCATATAGTTTTTAGACTATTGATCAAATATAAAAATAATGTTTTGTGCGTTCCTAGGTACTTGCTTAGCACGAACTTTAGGTATTTCTCTTTTTAAGCAGTGTTCAGTCAAAAAAATATTCGAGAAGAAATTATTTGTATTTGTCTAAAAACAAAGTGGTTGCCGATGTATATATGCATTTTGTGCAATTTTCATCCATGGGTTTAATTATATTCAAAAAAATTCTAATATTGATCCTAAAACCCTTAAAAAAATATTAGAGTCAGTAAGTGAAGTCTTGTACGATTCAGGGCATTAAAACATCTTATTTTTTTAAAAGTGTGCGACAATCATAGATTGCTTATATTTAAAAAAATATTTTGTAATAAAAACCCGTTCAAATCCTCAAAAAAAATTTCATGTTCATAAGTTGACGTCTATATTATCATAATATACTATCGAGTCATCAAATTTAATTTGTGCGGTTTTGATCAATGGGTTTTCAATATTTGACGATATTTCAATAGCAAAGTATTTTAAATTTTCGTGCAGTGTGGCGCGCAACCGATAACCAATCAGGTTGGCGCGTGCCACTGGCGCGACGCCGCGCTGCCTCGCCGCGTAAGTACATACGTCTCGTGCGCGGTCATGCACAATTTAGGGTTGCCAGATGGTCGGGATTTGACGGGATTCTCCCAATTTTTTGCATGTCTTCCCAATTAAAACTTACACATATATTACTGAACTTTATTTTATTACATTATACAGAGTAATGGTAAATTTTTTGAATATTGTATAACTAGCTTTATTAATAGTGTGTGAACCTGCCTTAGAAATCTATATTATTTGTGGTCATGGTTCGTTAATATTTCTTGTAAGTGGGTAGCTTTTGCACATTTTAATTTTTCCTCAGTCACCCGTTGACCACGAACGCTGTAAAGAGTTCGAAACGTCGGGATGTATTTTAAATTCATTATACGCGATTTAATCCGTTTCCATAGTTTTATTTCATGATTCATTAAAGTTATTTTTTAATTACTTTCTTTTTTTTTTAGAGAAATTAATTGTAATTCACCTAAGCAAACTTCCCTTAAAGTTAACGGATATCAATAACAACACGTTGTATACCAGGTGGTTCCCGAAAATGAACCTAACTGCATGTCGAATTTCATGGAAAACGAATACCGTTATATAAACTACTTACGTAGGTACCTTAAAGACAATTGACAGATTTTGACAGTTTTGATTCAAAATGTTATTTTGACAGTTTTGGCCCAAAATATCGTTTTGAGAGTTTTGACCCAAGATGATGTTTTGACAGAGTTGACCCAAAAAGTCAATTTGACAATTTTGAGCACAAATGCCAAGTTGATCGTTTTAACCCAAAATGTAAATTTGACATTTTTGACCCAAAATTTAATTTTTACATTTTTGGACAAAAGTGACATTTTGACATTGTTAACCCAAAGGGCAATATGACCGAATTGACACAATGCAATTTTGACCAAAATATCAATTTGACAGTTTTGGCAGTTTTTAACCCATAAATACCCAAGGTGTAAAGAGAAGTCATTCCGTTGTCAACACGACAGATTACACATACCATAAAGGCAATTGTCAATTTTTGACAGTTTTGATTCAAAATATCTTTTTGACAGGTTTGAAATTAGACGTCAATTTGGAAGTTTTGATCGAAAATATATTTTGACAGTTCAACAGATAATCGCCAATTTGATCGTTTTAAAGCAAAATGTTAATTTGACAGTTTTGCCCCTACATTTTATTTTTACATTTTTGACCCAAAGTGACATTTTGACTCTGTTGAGCCAAAATTTCAATATAACAGAATTAACACAATGTCAATTTGACAGGTTTGACTCAAAATGTCAATTTGACAGTTTTGACCAAAATGTCAATTTTACTTTTTGGACCAAAATGTCAATTTGACAGTTTTGAACTTTTGACCGAAACGTCAATTTGACAGTTTTGACCAAAATGTCAATTTAACAGTTTAGACCAAAATGTCAATTTGACAGTTTAGAGCAAAATTTAAATTTGATGGTTTTGACCAAAATGTCAATTTGACACTTTTGACAGCAAATGTCAATATGATCGTTATAACCCAAAATGTAAATTGAAGTCATTCCGTTGTGTAAGATATAGTACCTTAATGGAAAATGATAGATTTTGACAGTTTTGATTCAAAATGTCATTTTGACAGGTTTGATCTCAGACGTTTGACAGTTTTGATCCAAATATATCTTGACAGTTTGGTCCAAAATTTCATTCTGACAGTTATGACAGCAAATGTCAATAAGATTCGAGCCAAAATGTCAGTTTGATAGTTCTGACTCAAAATTACATTTTGACAGTCTTGTCTTGACTCAACATGCTTTTTTGACATTTTAGACTCGTAATTCCAGTTTGACATTTAATACCCAAAATCACATTTTGACAGATTATATGATCAAAATGACTTTTGACAATTTGTTTGTAATAATTATATAATATAGTTACTTTTCAGTACAGATGGTGTTTTTTTTACGCGCTAGCGGCGCTAGCGCGAGAAATATAAGTAGAGGAAGACTTCGAAGGGCCACCTGTACTGCAAGACGTTGTATGATAGGTACACGTGCGAAAAAGGAAATTCATAACTCATGTCAACTTAAGATACTCCCTCCGGTCCTGTTTTAATTTATCGCCCCTCGTTTCGAACTTCCTTTTCTCCGCACTTGTATCGTAAATCGTAATGTCTATTATAAAAATAAAATAATGTACTACAAAAGCGATATAGCGGGTGGATATGAAAAATGTCATTTTGATATATTTTGACAAATGTCAAAATAAATTATACAGATTTCGATAAATGCTTTTTGCCGGCCGGGACCATAATATTCATACTAATTCGTGTTACGAGTAACAAGGCACGCTAATTTTTAATGGAATTATTTTATGCCTGAAATAATTTATATCTGGGAAACATAAATATTATTAAGTTAAAATGCTACTCCAATACCGAACACAACAGACTTTGAATTAAATAGCTTCATTTGGGCGCACAGTTTAAATAAACTTGCGTTTTATACGCAACGCGTCGTTTGTCGATTGCCGAGAGAGGTCATTGCCCTTCCCGCTGCCGCGCTGATACCTACACTACCCGCGCCGCGTGGATTGCGCCCGCTTGACTCGATCGTACGCAAATAAAATTAATATTAATATCGTATTATTTAAGGAGCAATTGATTAAACTTGCACAAATTCATGTATCTTATTTATCATGTCTTTTAAGTTGATGAGATGTGAACTCTAGTAACTCTAATATTTTTTTGTAATATTAAGAATACATTTTAGCTAAATTATTGCAATTTTAATAAAGCAATTGTTTAAGACAGCACAATATCAGTTTATTGGCATATTTTAAGGAGTCAACGCGACGTTTCTTATTTTTTTTAACATGAATATTTTTTTGTATCTGTTTCGCTAGGTATGACATAATACCATATCGCAATTGACAAAAATTGCACAAACTACTTATACATGTTAAAAATATCATTCTAAATCCAACACAGTTACATGTTTTATCTCGAATATTTTTTTGAGCAAATTAGGTCAAAACAAAAATTATAACGACAATTTACCAAATTACTGAAAAAGCAACTTAGGTACTTTGCACAAAACGAAATGTAAAATGTATAAATTAACAATGTATCTATTAACGAAAACAGAATCGACTTTAATATTATTTTAACTTAGGGCTCAAAATATAGCCAGCGCCGCAGGACTATACGCGCCCTTTTTTAACAAATGGTATGAGGAACCAATAATAAACGAGAAACTTTGCAAATGTCCCTAATCCACTAGTAAGTAATAGTTATTTGTTATACAAGGGGGCAAAGTTGTATTTTAACGCCGAGTGTGGAATTGAAAAACGAGCAAGTGAAAGGATTCTATAGTTGAACCACGAGCGAAGCGAGTGGTTCGAGAATAGAATCCTGAACTTGCGAGTTTTTTAATACACGAGACGTAAAATACATTTGCACCCGAGTGTAACACAAAACTTTTCCCCTCACTATAGCGAGGAAATTACAAGGCAAAAAATGCGTTTATCACTGCTTCCAGTAGTTCCACAGGTGGTAAATCATCTTTATTACTAGATTCACCTACTTTTATCAATTTTAAAGCAGTAAATTTGACTTTATTCAAGGTCAAATTACTTTACCCACTAGTGGATAAAATGCGTTTTTACCCGCTGGTATTAAAGGACAAAACACGTGTTTCCGAGCTAGTGAAGGGAAAATATATATATTTATTGGCATCGACTTAAATAGCCTCGCCTATGCACGGGTTAAGTAAACGTCACAATTTCATCGAAGTTCGACGTTTATTTAACATTTGCCCGACGAGGCAGTAAAAACTAGAGAAAATCGCCTCAAACTTTGTATAAATTTCGCGTTAAAACGAAGATAAATAACTGTATTTATCACGGTACACTGAATAACATCGAGCAACATTCATAAAACGAAGCGGTCAGCTAAAGAAAGGAAAGAAATAAAATCTCGGCGTCGGTGGCAGGAATCTTTTCATTTTTGGCGATTCCAGGCAGGCAAATATGGTCGCACGATTAATGATAAAACATCTGGCCGTTCGTCCCTATCGCACTTACAAATAGTGCGATAGGGACGGCAAGATGTTTTTATCATGTATTGCGTGACCATACTTGCCTGCCAGGCTATTCCAGCACCGTTCGGATCGCATTGCTAAATAGCAAATATCAGGGTTGGCATAACATGGCGTCTACGGATAATTAATTACATGCCTTTTGAGCTTATGACAGTTATGACAAACCTAATTAGTCGAAAAAGGTTCATTTCTGTGTGTACTATTAGAACGCTCACTCTCCTTACTCCTTATGCTGTTTCTCTCGTTTCCTACAAGATGGTACTATAAGTATCTTATTCCGTATATTGACATGGGGATACGTAACTGTTTGATGTATCGTTGTCGCACCAATACGGAAGAGCGATAGATAAATTCCTGACAGACTTATGGCTATAAATCTATGGGCTCCGGTATAGTATAGTATTCTTACTTCCATACGGTCTATGCAACGTTAGAGTATGTGAAACTAACGTATGATATAAACCTAACCGCCGAGCAACTAGTTTTAGAGCTGTTTAATTTATCCTGTGTACATAGACGAGCTCACACTCTGGCGAATAATTTTGCAGCGAACGGCGTGTTATAAGTAAACAAGCAAGTTTAACGCCCTCAGAGCCGCGAGCCCGAAATACATCGTCAGCCAAAACTAAACATTCTTGTTAACATAATCCAGCGAACAACGATGCTTTGTGAAAAAGATGCCACTTTTAAGTAAAAGGTCGCTGGGCAAACCTACGTAACTAAGTAAAGTAAGTAACCACTTCATTGCATGTTTATTTTACAGAACGCATGGTGCTTTTTTCCCGCACTAGTTCGCAATGCCGTTTCGACATAAAAGTAGGTACATATCATGTTCAGAAGGTTCTACTGTAAAACGTCGTCGTACGACACGCGTGAAAAGAGGGAATCATAACTCATGTCGATTTGATTATTGATAAGCTTATTTTTAACCCCCGACGCCAAAACGACGGGGTGTTATAAGTTTGACGTGTCTGTCTGTCTATCTGTGTCTAACGGATGAACCGATTTAGATTTAGTTTTTTTTGTTTGAAAGCTGAGTTAGTCGGGAGTGTTCCTGTTCCTAGCCATATTTCATGAAAATCTGTCCTAGTATTTCGGGGTTTTTTTCAGAATTTTAATTTTCTTGTTAGGAGGGCGATTTTTGAATCTCGCATACGGGATTTTGTCACCAAAATATCGGTTGAAAACGGTGACTTGCTTATTATTTTCAGTAACAATTTTCTGAATTCGAACGCGTGAGACTCAAAAATCGGCCCGTAAAAACTTGCATCATGCCCAATTGCGCATTAATAAAGAAACATGCAAATCAATGGTAACTTACATTACCCTGTTAGATGCAAACACTGCTCGTTACCAGCTGTCAGTATAGAATCTTACTAGAATTAACTAACTACTAATAAGGTACTTAGTATTTCATTTCACCTGTATTCCATTTTAGTCTATTTGTATAAAGAAGAACACGACAGACGTCATACCGTTCTCAATAACAATCAGTAATGAGGCTACGGTTCCATTTAGTTTGATTTGATTGATTACTTCTTAGATTAAGAGAGTAAGTTAGTAAAGACAAAATGAGAGCATAACATTTCGATAGCAAGTAAGTTTCACCTAGTTACGTACAGCCACTACAGCCAGCATAAAATTGATAGTGATGACTAATGTAGCCGGGTGTTCGCCTGCGCTGTAGCGTCACAGATTAATTCTCAACGATAACATTTGGTAGTCAAATTGGAATCAAGAGAATTGCGACGGTTTCAAGACTAGCGAAAATTTTTCACCCTAGTGAAACAACAATTTCTTATATGTATAACTCAATTTTGCGAAATAATCGCAAATATTGCTATCAGCTGGCGTCCGGAACCAGAAATATTTATTATTATTTTATTAACAAAGACATAAAAAGCTTACATTCCTTCACAATTTCGCCTTTCGAAAATTAATCAGCAAAAGCTATGTAGTAAATATACGGAGAGCGATATTGGAATATTAACTGTTACAAAAGCAAATAATTTATGCAATAAGTAACACTGGATAGATACGAGTACAATGTCACTTGACGTCGTTCCGATTTTGGCTGCCCTTTGCATGGGTATTTGATAAATATGCATCTCTAGGTACCTACATCTGCGGCTCATATCCATTCTTTTCCTACAAGATGGTACTAAGAGTACCTTATTCTAAATATAGCCATTTATAAATTTTGTAAAAACATTTTACACAATGCGGGCTTAAAACTCGGTCATCATCTTGAATTTTTAAAGAAGGCAAGATGGCTCAGCGCTCACGAAAAACGTGGCGCCATTATACGAAGAGTTTTTGTTGAAATATTTACAGAGGACCCGAGAGCTAAATCTCTCACCCCGAACCCCACTAAATAAAGGTAAGTGACCTTCAAAACAAACGTATAACAATTACTTTGAAATTACGCTCTGCTTGGGGTATCGATTAGAGAAATGACCTTTCAAGTTTCCACGTTTTTCGAGAGCACAATAACGGTCTCCCGTCTACCTTTTTCACTTATATTAAATACGGACAGTCGCTTTATAACAATTGCATTTTAACATTTTGCGTGATTGATAAAATAACAGTAACAGTATTTTCATTACATATTTATTGCAATAAATACATCATGATCAATCAACACAAAGTTTTAGCCATAGGGTATCTTTTGTTCCGAGAAGGCCGTATTTGACTGTTTAATGTCACAACACATGCCAGCAGAGCAAAAATAAACGGTCACGCCACATGAGATTGTATAGGTACATATCATGCCTGTTGATTAATTGTTCACCATTTATAGGTAATAACGATGCATTACAGTTTAAGACTTTGTAAAGTATTTTATGCATTTTTTTACAAAGTGAAAAACCGTAAAATAATATTGAATCCAGTACTCATGAGCAGATCCTCAGAAGCGAGCTTCCTGCCCAGATATTTAGGGAGGCCACAGGGAGGTTTATACTTAGTACCTACGAGATTCTTTAAAAAACATGTATTTATGTAACAAACTTGGCAACGTAGCCTGTGGTAGCACCCCTGTCCTGCGATGCCTGCTATCGATTATCGAATGGTATAAAACTTACTGATGAGTGGTGACATTGAAGAAGAGATGCGAGTACTGCGGTGCCGAGTCCTCAGGGCCGTGCGGCGCGGGGAACGACATGACAAGCAGCACCGGCTTGCGCGCGAACCGGCGCTTCGACGCGCGGAGGAACGCTATCGAGTCATTCGCGATCAGGTCCGGGTAGTAGTCCTGGAACAATCACGGCTTTAACTTCATCTTGTCATATGCTTACAGAGCAAGCAATGATGGGTGCGACAGTATGCCCGCGAGAGTCGCGAGACTACCCCTCCCCCTTTTTGTATTAAACAGTGGGACGGACGGGTAGTTTATCACGCGGGCGAGTTGGTATCTCGTATTTCGCCCATCATGAGCTTACCCTGCCAATACGAATTTTAATACAACACCTATGTCAAATAAAAATAAACCTCTACTATCAAAGTCAAGACTAGGTACAATACCTAGTTGCATAATAATCATTTATTTACATGTATCAGGCATTATTTATTGGTTATTAATCACAATTACCAACGACTAATAACAAGTTGCAGTATTTCGGTTCGCTGATATTACATAGGCTGATATGATATAATTATGTATGTTATAGAAAAAGAAATAGTCGTTATACTTTAATTACTTACCGCTTCGTGAGCAAAAGAGCACTTGAAGGGAGTGGAGTGGTAGTGAAAAATAAATAAGATTGTAATATTTATAAGGCACGTCGCCACCGAGAGGCTATGTTTATACTCGTGACCACTCACCGCGTAATTACATTATCGACATAGTCGTTATTGCTCTGATATTGTTGACTTGATATAAATCTGGTAAGAGCGTCCACAACGCCGCAAGGTTCTGCCACAGTATAATAAAGAGTACTATCGTACAGTATGGCCACTCCCGCTCCCCGCTAAAAGCGCCGCCCACCCCCTCTCGGTTACCTCACAGTTATCGCCTGGCAAAAACGCGAACAGTCAACTTGTCATATCTCACTCATACAAGCATGGTACGCGTTCACCTACACGAGCTTAGAGTGTGTGCTAGGAAAGTACCTCTTTCATATATTTGATCGCCAGTGTCCGAGATGTGGTTCTGCGGATCTGGCACACGCACGCGCACGCGGGTGAAATTGAAAATAACATCCATCTATTTCTCTATGGTAGGTGACTCATGGACACCTAAATAATGATTGTGATGTTGCATTAAAATATAAAAAACTGGCCAAGAGCGTGTCGGGCCACGCTCAGTGTAGGGTTCCGTAGTTTTCCGTATTTTTCTCAAAAACTACTGAACCTATCAAGTTCGAAACAATTTTCCTAGAAAGTATTTATAAAGTTCTACTTTTGTGATTTTTTTCATATTTTTTAAACATATGGTTCAAAAGTTAGAAGGGGGGGGGACGCACTTTTTTTTCCTTTAGGAGCAATTATTTCCGAAAATATTAATATTATCAAAAAACGATCTTACTAAACCCTTATTCATTTTTAAATACCTATCCTACAATATATCACACGTTGGGATTGGAATGAAAAAAAAAAAACCGGCCAAGTGCGAGTCGGACTCGCCCACCGAGGGTTCCGTACAAACTTTCTTTCAAACTACCTAGTAAAAATAATCTCATATTTTCATATAACTCTAATGACTTGACTAGAAGACAAAAGTATAGGCACTAATGAGTATTATAGTGTATAGCGCCATCTCCCGGTCAATTTGCTAACTAATTTGCGCGACCTGGTTTTTCAGGGATAATTCTTTATAATGTTAACCGATTTAAACAGTTTTTACTTTATTGGACAGAAGATGGTTTACGTAACACCTCGTATTAATTTGAAGTACGATATACATCCGCAAGGGTGGGTAAATTGAAAGTAAAAATCTGAAAAGTTTTTTGTGAATTAAAAAAAAGTATTCAAAATACAAACACGATTATATTTTTCCTGTAATATATAGCATAAAACCAATGTTTACTAAAATTTTCATAATTTTTCATTGGTAAACTTCGGAGGTAAGGGGGGGGGAACGGTATTTTTTTTACATTTTCCTTCAAAATTCTTTTTTTTCCACAACAAAAAAATTATAAAAAATAGCTTATTTGCGTTCAATTTGAGCTCTTTCCAACGATACCCCACTTGACCTAGTAACTTGAAATTTACAGTTTGCCCCCCTTTCATTTTGGCCATTTTCTACAATTAAAATTAATATATTTAAAAAAATTATACTTTCTATTTGTAGAGGTTTACAATGTTCACAACTATTCCAAATTTCAAGTTGATAGCATTAGTAGTCCTCGAGATATTTAGGAATGTGACAGACGGACAGACAGACGGACAGAGTCGCACCATAAGGGTTCCTGTTGTACCTTTTTGGTACGGAACCCTAATATCAGCCCCCACTTTACATGTAGGGGGGGTACCCTAATAAAACATTTTTTTCCATTTTTTATTTTTGCACTTTGTTGGCGTAATTGATGTACATATTGGTACCAAATTTCAGCTTTCTAGTGCTTTCGGTTACTGAAATTATCCGCGGACGGACGGACGGACGGACGGACGGACGGACGGACGGACGGACGGACAGACAGACATAGCGAAACTATAAGGGTTCCTAGTTGACTACGGAACCCTAAAAAAGGAAAACTTCACGTCTCCGGCAGGATTCGAACCTTCCTTCCTTCGACATTCTGAAACGCCGGTCCTGTCTCTCTGACCAACTAATCTAAGGAGGCCTACCAGTTGTGATCACATTTTCGCAAATTTAATTTTAAAAAAACCGGTCAAAAGCGAGTCGGACTCGCTCACCGAGGGTTCCGTACAAACTTTCAATAATTGAATCATCAAAATGTTATTCATAGAACTCTACAGATTTGACTAAATCCCTCAAGACTCAATTTCCAAGTAATATTTGAATATACAATTTTAGTTAGACAACGTCCAAATAAAATCAAGACTATTCGACTTCAATAGTTTACGACTTACGACATGTCGCAAGGACGCTCCTGAACCGACCTCATTATATCAGAAAAAACGCGATGTAGGAAATGAGCGTTCAACGTACAGCGACATCTATCGGCAAATTGAGTAAACTAATGCGCGCGAGCTAGTATGGAAGATGATTTTTATGGAATAATTGTTTATTGCGTGAACCGGTTGTAACTATTTTGCCTCTTTTTGAAAGCAGGTAAGTTCATTGTTATTTTGTTAAAAAATACAGGTACAATAAACACCCGCAAGGGTGTTGAAACTGAAAATGTAAATCTGAAAGGTTTTTTTTATAAATAAATAAAAAGTTTTCAAGATACGTGTACGATTTTATTTTTCCTGTAATATATATGTAATAGCCATGTTTGGTGAGAATTTCATAAATTTATGTTGGTAAACTTCGGAGATAAGGTGGGGAACGGTATTTTTTTTAAATTTTCCTTCAAAAAACATTTTTTTTCCACAACCAAAAAATTATAAAAAATAGTTTTGATATGTACAATTTGAGCTCTTTCTAGCGATACCTCACTTGACCTAGTTACTTGAAATTTTCAGTTTGCCCCCTTTTCATTTTGGCCATTTTCTATCATCTATATTAATTAATTTAAAAAAAAAATACTTTCAACTTGTATAGGTTCACAATGTTTATAACTATTCCAAATTTCATATAGATAGCATAAGTAGTTCTCGATATATTTAACAATGTGACAGACGGACAGAGTCGCACCATAAAGGTTCCTGTTGTACCTTTTTGGTACGGAACCCTAAAAATACTTGTATCGCGCGCAAACATCAGCTCGATAAAAAATAAGATGTTAAGTTATTTGCTTTTATAAGATTGACTGGTACTGGTACCCTCTTATTTCCTTTCGAGCAATAAAGATAGATAAGTAAATATTATACCTTCTGGTAGTCGTCTCCATGTTTGATCCGCTTGCCGTTCATGTTGATGCTGTAGTTGTAGTACTTGGAGTTCATGATGAGGCCGCCCCACTCGCGCCAGCCCGGCGGTATGTACGACCCGTTGTACTTGTTCAGGTACTTGCCGAAATACCCTGCCAATCACAATATACACTATATTCTGTCAAACAAGTCTGTCAGTAAATAAGAACAAAGAAAACTATAGGTATCCTTTTCTATAGCACCCTAAAGAAAAGGATGCATATAAGTAGTTTTCTTTGTTCTTATTTACTGACAGACTTGTTTGACAAAGTATAGTTCAAAAATGTTTCACTAGGAAAAAATAAAAAAGCCTCAAATATGTTGTCTTGGCCATACTTGGCTAAATTACTTATGGAAGGAAAATGGAAATTTAATTACGTTTCCAGCGGGACTTGAACCCGAACCGCGTGAAATCTGTCGAGTGGTCTCAACCAATTGAGCTTGCTCTTGGCCGGTTTTAATTTAAATTATTTTAATGTTTTTCGGACACAAATCAAAATAAGATGTCAGATATCCGAAATGATACGCAATACGTAAGAACATTCTTAAAACCCTTGTAAAATTACAATTTACTTACAATAATTTACGTAGTCCTAAGTATAATACTAGAATTCCAATTAAATGGCAATGGCAAGAATAAAAACGATGGGAGGTTCAGAATAAAAAAGCGCTGTGAGGCAACAAATCATTGTTCGTTGAGAGACAATGCTGCTCAAATTTTAATTTCGGAAGCTTGAATGCAAATGCAGAGAGTATGGGGCTTAATTTTCGTGGCGGGCGCGTCAGGGCCGCCATCTCGATAGATTACTTGTAGGTATTTCTGGCTGCTTGACTGACTGAATCTTTTATAAGTCAATAATGACGCTTCTAGGAAGTAAAGCAAATCATTGTTATGACTGACGCTATTCTTTTGTCAGACGCAAGCTAATTTTAGTCTTTAAAATGTTTGATTGTCTGTCACATGTATGCTTCATATGCTATTTACGTATAAGTATCCGATCCGATATCGGATGTCGGAAGGATTTCAATGGAAAAAATCAAAGATGGCGCCTGTAATGTATGGGATATCGGTCCTACGTCCGATATCGGATTGGATAATATGAAAACGCACTAAGGGTACTATTAGATTAGGTAGGTAAGTAACACAAGTGTACAATAAGTATGTAATATAATATACAGGATGGCGATTACAGCATGTTAACCCAAGCAGCAAACTAATCGTTAACAGGGTGTCGTGGTTATCGAGCTGTCACTTAATGTTGGAGCTTCGGCACAGAATATATTATAAAAGTACAAGTACAGAAGGCTCACTCTCAACAATCTGTCAACGGACTGCATGCGACATTGAGTTCTATTGCGCAGCGTGAAGGTTGTCAAACTTTATGGACCACGAACTCGCGGCCGTCGAAATGTACGAAAGGAACGCAGAGTGAGCCGCCCCTGGCTTCGGCGATATAAAGCACTGCTCCAGCATACCAGCAAGCAGTAAGCAGTATAGTTACATGTCAGGGCTGTAGTCCTAGTATCTTGCCGAGTACAGGATAGTCGAACGTTCAAGATGACCAGAATAAGTTCGTTTTCGGTTTATATTTATTCAGTTGTAAATCTAGATGTTTGTCTAGATGTGTGTCCAGAATGCCACCATCTTATCTATGCTCTTAAAAGCCCCACTGACTCATTTCCATCTTATATTATGGCTCGTCCTATATTCCAAGTGACGGAGCCACTTAAGTCTAATTACACAAACAAATACACGCTGAGGAGGTGAGAAGGTTCTCGTGGCACATTTACGTTTGTTTTTTAGTATCGTTTGTTCATGCATGGCGATAATTGGTAGCATTACTACATACAGACTTATCAACATTAGTTATTCACGTTATGTGTGGCTATACTGGCTATCTTAGACACACTTGATTGTTCCAAGATACTGGGCGAGGTAGGTAACGTAAATGCCAGGAGGATCATAGGCCAAAGTCGTAAATGTTATAACAGCATGAGCTCTTGGCCAGCAATATTTATCTGGTTTCATTGGAACCCAGGGTCGCCGACTGACGTGATGGCTAATTCAGTACCTACGTTGTATTTTGTGCTAGGTACGTACAATAACAATACTTGCCTAAATTGGTTCCGAAACGAAAAATACAAAAATCTAAATCGTGATTTTGACATACATACAACATACAATCACGCCTGTGTCCCATGAAGGGGTAGGCAAAGCACATGAAACTACTCAGGTTTCAGTGCCACTCTTGGCAAATAAGGGGTTCAAAGAAAACGAAACTGTGACATTGAAATTGATGATTCGTGATTTTGAAAGACAGAAAAATCGAGATTTTGTTTGTTGTTATACTCATTACTCAGTCCAGAAAAGCAGTGTGCTTATCTATATTTTTTTGTAAAGTTATATGTATAACTACATGATTGCTTTTTGTAGGTAAATATTTCAAAAATCAAATTTTTGATAACAAAAATGTAAAATATAATAATTTGATTTGTTTTAACAGTTTTATAAAGTTTATAAAATCTAACCCACCTACTAAAATAGATAGGTACATATTAGGTACTATTTGGATAATTGACAAAATAAGTCACTTCCATACAATTATTCCAAAAACTGAATATTGAGCTGAGATAAACCAATGCCCCAATTGTATTTTCGATCGGAGGGCTTTCGCGATATCTAATAAGTAAATATTATTACTAGGCAATACGCAGGGCACGCAAAAAACGAAATGTCGCGACGTAATTTGAAACGGGTATATGTTTTGGTTACATCTGCAGCTCCATCGTTAAGGCGAAGTTCGGATAATCAGAGTTTGCTTTGTATTGTTCTTTCGTGCACCCAAGATGTACGGTCACGTTGGTAACGTACGTATATCAGAAGAAATGGTACCTGCGTTTTCTTCTACTGTAATAATCTCTAACTACAACTTAGAATGTAAAGCCTGACCAGAAATATACATATATATATGCCATGCTGCGGTATTTCATTAGAACTATTTTTCATACTAAACTGAACTGTCACCCCATACATCAGAATAACAGCGCCCTCCTGACAATTGTCATATATTTCTGGTTAGGCTTTACAGCTAAATTTTAAATAATGAGTAAAGATTGTGTTCCTATTAATTATATCTATGTCAGTGTGTTAAAACTAACAAAAAATGCCTTAGATAGTAAGTATTATACAAATTAAGAAACGTTTAGTTAATGATCCAGGCCATTCAGAATACCGCCTAAAACATTAGTTTTAAGCTTCGTTATAAGTAGTTAGGTATCGAACTTTTTGCTTTTCTATTTTTACTTCATTTTATAATTATAGTTTTTTACTGTAGTATAAAATGACTACATAATTATTCATTTGGGATTATTTATGTTATGAAGCTATTTAAATACATAATAGAAACTAAAACTCAGAATTTAATAGCTAGCTTAGAACTATAATATTGTACCAAGCACCAAGGTTGCTGGCGAAATTTCCTTTCTATATCGTAATGCAACTACGTTGTGCATGGATGTCGCCAGCTCAGTCACTAAGTAGATTCGTCAACCAGAAGCTTACTTCATGTTTGTAAAAAACTATTATTCTTCAGGTCCGTTTTTAAAGTCTAAATAATAAACGTAGCCTTAACAAGCAGGGCTAAATGAGCGCGAGTGTCGTATGTCGCCGCGTCGCAGTCTCGCAGGTGGTGCTGTATGCGTACACATCCCTGGAATGCCGCCGGTGCTCCCTTAGCATTCCACTTTTTACAGCCCGGTATTATTAAAGGGTCACACACTTAGAACCTTGAGTGTTCTGTTCTATGGCGCTAAAGACACTGAAGAAATATTTTTATTTATTTTTTCAGCGTCTATGTAGATTAGATTAAAGACTGCAAACTTTTAAACTTTTCACGGCAGCCGTTACAAAACCTATAAGTTATCTATCTAAAAATCGAATATGTAGAAAAGTCGCTTTCGTAATAAATATAAACGTCCTCACAGGGCATCGAACTCGGGACTATATCGGCTTCATGGTCCGCCAGGTACTTATATAGTAGGTAATTCTGTTTTTTCAGTCGTGCAAATAAACTTGATTATTACGGGCGACTTTAATGGCCATTAAACGGGTCGTATCAACGAATACTCGCGGTAGGTAGTAGGTAATTTCCATAGTAGGTCTGTAGTAATTTCCTTTTAATCTCTTTTTCCCATATGTGGTCCAGCACCCTAGTGTGATATAAGGCCTATTATGTCGGTGCATATATATCACTCGACTGTGCTTGGCCGACGTGAGTCTTGAGCCCTATTGGTGGTGAAATAAAATTTGACAGAAAATTACTTCATCCTCCTCCACTAAACAAGTTCTCAGCTGGATACGTAGTTATTTTCGGTATGACCAATATTTTCTACGTATTCAGTAAACACGCTGTAAGTGTGTCAATTCACGTTTACTTGTCCAATCATGTAAACAAACACTGCTGGATAACATTATCTCAGTTTTCTCTTGAATTACACATTAATCATCACTTAAAATGTTATTATATACTTAAAGAAACTCACAAGGTATTGAAATCAATAAAAAAAATCACTGAAAAATATAATTTCTAAAAAATACCTAACCACAAAATTAAAATTTTGAAAAAACCCCCGACCGCGACCTTGTTGACCGATTTTCATGAAACATGGCTAAGAACACTCCCGACTAATACAGCTTTCAAATAAAAAAATTTAAATCGAAATCGGTTCATCCATTCAGGAGCTACGATGCCACAGACAGACACACACACAGACAGACAAACAGACAGACAGACAGACAGACAGACGGACAGACAGACAGACACGTCAAACTTATAACACCCCGTCGTTTTTTCGTCGGGGGTTAAAAAGATTTTCATCAATAATAATTGCAATGACGAACCGATGACATCAAAAACCCCAGACATCACGAAGTCTAAGGTTGTCTACGAATCGTAATGTTGGGATGACAACTTATCATTATGAATGATCGATATTAACTTTTGAATTGTATAGCATGGAAAAAATGCGTTGATATTGACTACAATAATTTATCCGATTTTTTTAACCGACTACATTACGTTTTATTTCCTACCCTTTCTTTACAATAAATATTTAACTATCAGTATATTTTGACATTTTGTTGTTGTAAATGTTAATCCTAGGTACTATAAAATGAATACTGAACTAGCCTTTTTCACAGGATTGTTGCAAATGTGACGAAAAAGAATTTAATTTTAGTTCTAACATAGATATTGTGTGACATAAAATTGAAAATCCTCTGATGACGTCAGCAGCGAAGTTATCGTTAATACATCATTATTTTTATCGACACTTCCAATCACTGGTTATTGTCTTTGACCATATTTGACGTTTCGTTTGTTTACATTATTGGACAAGTAAGGATGAACTGACATGTCTGCCACTTAACAATTACTAGCCTGCAGGATATATCAAAATGAATATTTACTCTGAGTCTGGCAGAGAGTTGAGGCACGTCAGGCACGTGCTGTTGGTGGAGTAGGGAGAAACCCACTTTATAAGAGTGCATAACTGTGTAATTGCAATCTTCCGTCGCACCTGTTTTAATTTATATCGGTTTTACGGAATCTAATCTAATAATAATGTATCTAAAGTCAGACTAAGCTAAGTTAACTACCTCTACTTTGTTAGCCCCGCCTGCGCAAACGTTAAGTAAACATCATAATTTCATAGAAGTTTGACGTACCAAATAAGATTTGGGCATTTTCGCGAGAACAATCACCAAAAAGAAAAAATCTAAGGTAGGTAAATTTTATGTTTCTACTCAAAATCATTAGCCCTTTTGATCTAGGACAAAAAACAAGAGGCAAAAAAATGGTTCCAAATTTTTCTATTATTTTGCAAACTTTCCACTTTATAACCGCTGTACAAAGTGTTTGAAAAATGGTAACGAAGTGGAAAAAATTAATTTGGGACGCTTTTTTCCGCCTAGTAGGATGAAAAGGGCTGAGTAGGAAAAACATTAAATATACATATTTTAGAAAAAAAAGTTTTTGAATCTTTTTTCGCGAAAATGCCCATTTGCACAAGTGCTATCAAAATCACTGCCAAAATAAGCTTGGTGTGGCTCTAGCCAAGCATCGATCCGAACAGGACCGGCCGGATTTTCTACGGAGCAATATTTTTAATTTTTTTGCGCTTTTGGCGTTAGTCCCATATAGTAAATAATGCTGGATGAACAATAGTATCAATACCTATACATATTCGCCCCGCAGATGAATGCAAGTCACTAAATTGACGACCGGTCTGGCTCAGTCGGTAGTGACCCTGCCTGCTAAGCCGCGGTCCTGGGTTCGAATCCCGGTAAGGGTATGCCCTTACCGGGATTCGAACATTTGTGTGATGAGCACAGATATTTGTTCCTGAGTCATGGATGTTTTCTATGTATATAAGTATGTATTTATCTATTTAAGTATATATATCGTCGCTTAGCACCCATAGTACAAGCTTTGCTCAGTTTGGAGCTAAGTTGATCTGTGTAAGGTGTCCCCAATATTTATTTATTTATAAATACATACACCCTATATGTATAATAAGGAACGAAAGCGATAACTTATGACATCTCTTATCGAATCGCAAATAGCTTTAAATCATTTAAACGATACAAGTTCAACAAACATGCAAACATCGAGATCGAAGTTTACATGGTATGAGTAACAGATATTACTTAATGAATTAATATTATTTCCTATTTACATTGACGTGCTTGATTTAAATGTGTTCTGTAATTTAGAGTTAAATTAAATAGTAAGTATTCCTGATTTATACACAAACATAATATGTGTATGACATTTATTTAACAATATCATATCTATAGCAGCGCCGTGTTTTTCAGCGTGACTGCTGTTTTACTACTTATATGTAAAACAAACACAAAATATCTTAGGTAGTTGTAACTTTTGTTCTTAGGTGCATTATGTTATGCAAGCATTTCTCATATCAGCTAATTACGGCGACAGTTATGAAAAACTACGACGATGATTCATTCGATATCGAGTTACAAGCAGTTTTAACAGGCTTCATACTAAGCATAGTCCGATCTGTTCCCAGAGCTCTTTCGCTATAATTTTATGGACATGACAGCAAATGCTAGATCATAAAGCCTTGCTGCTTTAAACTAACAATTCAAAGAACTGTGTCGAAGCATTTGGAGTCATATATACATACGTCGGAGGTCGGACATGTCTGATGTCCAATCTGTCTCTTATTCAACCCGTACATGTATATATGAATGTAGGGAATCAGATGTGTGGTCACATATAATTTACATGACACATTTTTCTATCACACAAATCTCTAGAAAAAAAACGGATTAGATGTAACCAAATATTGACGTCTCAGCTACAAAAAGCTGTTACTCAAAAGCACTCAATTGTATCGAAAAAAGGGGCTGAAGTTGAAGTTTTCACCGGTACTTTATTAAAATTCTTGATGCATGCGGTATACGGCTAAAGAGGCTCTTAACTCGTAAGGTATTTATACGAACGAGAGACGAGAATGTGTGGGCGGCCCATGAATGAGCGCGACACGAAACCTATAGTCATTGATCGAGATTTACATTATTATTATTCCATCGTTGGACTTAACTGTATCTAAATGACATAACAATGAAATAGTAAACGGTTCATTCATAAAACTTAGCGATGTTCTTTTTTTTGGTGGAGGCACTTTATTAGAATGATTTCTAAGTATTGTATATAATTAATGAATCTACGGTTGTACTCACGTTATTATATCGCTAATTGCTGCGACATGTTTCGGGCCAATTTGGAGGCCCCTCTTCAGGCATATAGGAGTTCACGCGGCGGCTAAACTCCGTGGACTGTCAGTCCACGTCCACGTCAGTAATAGCGATATAATAACGTGAGTAAAACCGTAGATTCATTAATTATTTGAATATGTCTCACGAAAGTTTAACGTGTCTAAGTATTGTATAAGTAGTTAGGTATTTATTTTTACACTACTTTTAATGCTGTGTCCATTATGATTTATGATTTTGGCGTGACGTCATATGTAAACGACCTCAACGGGACGGGACGCATAAAACTGATTATAGTCTAATGAACAAAGACAAACTCTCTCGTGTTAAATTATCGAGTGTCCGGTCGCTAAGCAGGACGTCACACGCCGCACGCAATAAAAAAAGTAGTAGATACAATTAACTAATGACTTGCGCCTACTGTAATACTCTACTAAACGTTCGTGTCTTTGACAAGGCAACTCTCGAGAATAAGTCTGGACTATAACAAAGAGCGAGTAATATTATTGATGACAATAATATTATATACTGATAGTACATACTGCACAACAGCAGAGCAAGATTTGTGAAACTTTGATTTGCTTCCTAATATTATTTAGTGTGACATGTGCCGTCAGGTACTTGACACTTCTGGTAATGAGCGTAATAAATAATAATTAAAATAAAATAAAAACGGAAATCAAAAATAATACTTTTAAAGAGCCGAAGACGGACTGCAATGCGGGTACTGCAACTTCTATACTTTGTATAGAGCCTTAGCAATATTTGTGTTTTGATTCCTTTTATAGATTTAGATTTTATCTTTCATCTCTTGTTTGAGAAAAGAACTATGGGTATATGCCGCGCCGTGAAAAATATAGGTATAGGTACCTACTTAGCCGTCAACCCTTTACTTTTCCGATCTCTGCAATATTTTTTTTGTACGTATGATACTACATATTTGACAATATGCATCAGAAATCAGAACCCTATATCTCTGATTTGTTAATTTTGTACTGAATTATAGTATCTTGGTCATACCATGAGAGGGTGAATTTCTCAGCGTGATTTTTTTGTGGCGGAGCTGAAATTCATTGTGTGGGCTAATTGTTTCCGGGTTTTAATTTTTTTTATGAAAACCAATCCTAAAATACTACCTTCGGCAACATTGCAAATTGTTACAAGTGTTATGTATATTTATTTAAAAATAATTTTCCATCGAAATTCTAATTTTGGTGTAGCGTCCAGAGCCTGTTTTTAGCGGATTATTGCTATGGTAAATCCAGTAAATCCGCAGCTATAAAGATAACTTGCCATAACTTCATTCTTTATTACATTAAGTATATTTTAAGATGACATAAGTCAATATTATTATACAATTTGACACTTATAACTGAGCACCAAAAGTTGTCCGGGGGAAAGAACCAATTTTGGTGGTAAGTATTGAAATCATTTTTATGGTTAAACGAGACGCAGCAAGACGAACAAACGTGTCGTAACATGACCATTCAGGTTCTTTCCTGCATTTAGACATGACACAAGTGTCATACCTTGCTGGGTTGGTCCGCCCCATACAAAAATATCTAATTTTGGTGGGTCGTAATACTTTTTCCACCAAAATTGCATAAATTTTGGTGGTGAAAAAATTGAGGGCAGTAACGTTTTTGTTTTTATTTGAAAAGTATTTATTACATGTTAAAAGTTTATTATTTCAAGTAGAAAATAATACAAAAATGAATAAAAGGCTTTATTTTTGATTTTATTTTTTATTTTTGTGGGTAGACCAATTTTGGTGGCGACCATGTCATTGAAATCGTAATTTCTCTAAAACTACTTATTATAATGAAAGGTCATTGATACATAGCATTGCTAATAATTAGTTATGTAACATCAGTACATAATTTCAACAAAAATTACAAAACTAAAAAAATCCACCAAAATTAGGCAAATTTCGAGTATGTTGAAATTCACCCGAGAAGGGATTTTTTTAAACTCACTTTTAAAATAAGTACCTAAGTTAAAAAATAATGGTATGCGAGGATCAGTCTTCACAATCAGTTTCAAGCAGTGTCTAATCGTTTAATTTTTTTAAAGAATGTATTAGGGTGTTTCTTGTCTTCTAATTTAAATATAAAAAAGGCGATATATTATATGTACTACAAAATTATCGTTTTATGTAAATTACACTCGGTGTACCTGCAACTGAGAATTCTACGGTATCGCTATACTCACGCGTCACGCGCAACGTCTGTTGCAAGTCTCCGCAACATTGTAGCACCGCTATTTATCAGCAAAAGTGTTTTAGTCAAAAAATGACCGACTTGATTTCCATCATTGCACTGAAGATATCCGCTGAGATTGTTAATTAATAATCGAAGCGAAAATACTGTTAAAGTTAAAGTCTCTCATTTATTATCCACTACTTTTGGTATAGCTTAGTCAATTTGATTGAACTTCAAGGAAACTGAGATTTAAAGCAAAACTTGATACTATCTCAAAAGACAAAGATTCAAATTCGTATCAAAATTGAAAAAAATATATAAACAAACAAATAAAGAACGTAGCTGTCGAAAGAGTAATTTTATACCATTACCATATAAGATACGACGACGTGCTGGATACGCCGCCGTATACTTTATTAACTTGATTAATTCATTTAGATAACTACGTCTAACATTGTTCTGCACGGTATGTAGTACATAATACAGGTACATATAGAATGCTTGTTTATAAATTTAGCTGTAGCACAGTATAATAAAGAGTACTATCGTATGGTCACTCCCGCTCCCCGCTGAAAGTGCCGCCCGCACCCTCTCGGTTACCTCACAGTTACCACCTGTCAAAAATACGAACAGTCGATATTTCACTGTCATATTTCACTCGTACAAGCATAATACGCGTTCACCTACACGAGCTTAGACTGTGTGCTAGGAACGCGCCTCTTTCAGAATATACTTGATCGCCAGTGTCCGAGGTGTGGCTGTAGCTCGGGGTGCAGGCAGAATGAAAAGGAGATGATGCCACCTTGGAAAATTTCTATGCGAATTGGCGGGAAAGTGCAAACGACACGATTGAGTGGAGGGAAAGAAAAGAGGGAAGGCCTTTGCCCAGCAGTGGGACATTAAAGCAGGCTAAAAAAAGAGCTTTACCTATAATGTTATAGTCATACATTTCCGCTCTACGACAAGTGTGATAAGTACCTACATACATACCTGGATAACTCTCTTCGAGCACAGATTATTAATAAGTTACTAACGTAACAGATCCTTCACTTGCCCGCAAAACGACAAATACCTACGCTTTATTTAACTAATACTAATAAGTTACTACGTAAAACTCAGAAGAATAGTAGGTACGTGCCATACGAATTACGACTATACAGGCGGGCGCGTGCCGCCCCTCGGCCACTTGTTCATTCGAATGAACGGCTAGCGTTGACCGCGAGCGAGTGACGTAGGCCTGATTCGAGCTCAAATACCCTAGGTCTGAAGGTGTGATGCCGAATTTCAGAACGAAGTATTAAATAAGCGCTCCACTCTATGTTAGCTGAAGAGCATAAAAGATTACGCTTCATAAATAACAACAGCTGCCTTGCAAAGGAATACGATCCGAGGTGAGGGCACCATCAGCGTTCGCGGCGCGAGTACCCGGGCTGACCTATTCGCGCCCACGACCTTTAGGGAAGGGCCACTTGCAAGCCATTCGCCCCACGCAACATCTAACTGATTACGAAACGTTCCGTAGAAGCCGAGTTTGAGTTATTCCGTCAATAAATACTTAAACTACTCTATTGTTAAACTATGTTACAGCTTATTAAGGTGCAGTGGTTTCAGCTATTAGAAGAGATAAACTTTCTCAGTAGGATTAGCACATGATTGCCGCGAGAGTATGTCGCCGCGAGAAAGACTACACGTCCTTATGTCATTAATACAATTAGAAGAAGATGTGTGATTTATCTCGCGGCGACATACTCTCGCGGCAATCATGTGATAACCCATCATCATCATCACACCAGATCATCATCATCATGCAGATCATCTTACGGTTGGCATAAAATACGAACAGCAGTCTTGAGCTTATCTTTCTCAAATTATGTACTTCAATATTTGGGCGACCGAGCTTCACTCGGTTCTATTTTATTATATCACGTCTTTAGATAAAAAAAAACTCTTATATTATTAAAAAAAACTTAATTTCTGCCGGCGTATCATGCTTCCAATTTTATCACTTATCCATGTGGATAAGACATCTGTCACTCTCACTCTGACATACTTGCCAAAGCGTGACAGAAGTATTATCCACGTGGATAAGTGATAAAATTAGAAGCATGATACGCCGGCTGGCCGGGATTCGAAACCCTGACTCCTGCGATCTGCCTGTTAACATTAGACCGACCTCTTACGACTGAGCTAGCGGAGCCGATGCGCGGGCGGCGAAATTAACGACCATATTTTACGTTTATTAACGCGAAAGGAAAAAAATACGCATGAAAAGTCGAAAATTCACGTTTTCCGGGATCTAAGGCTACGCTAGATCGCTTTTTCACCCCCGAAAACCCCCACATACCAAATTTCAGCGAAATCGTTAGAGCGGTTTCCGAGATCGTCGGTATAAAGTTATATATAAATAAATAAATATACTTATAAATAAATAAATATACAAAAAATGCTCGTTTAAAGGTATAAGATTTATTCGGAGATTCAGTCGGTAGAAAGAAAGCACGAGCATTGTCTAAAACGCATTGTTAACGATTTCTTACTAATTTATTTATTGAAATCTTCACATTTCAGTCACCATAAAAACGTGGCAAATTCAATACACTCGTTATCGTTCCATGTAATGGCTGCTTGATTTAACGATGTACCGTGTGGGACTTGTGGGAGACTTTTTTGAGTTACCATGCACATAAGAAATAAACGTAATATAAAACGTTATGTGACGATAAATAGTGTGTGTACTGTGCAATATGGAATTAATTTTAATTATTTTATTGTTATACTTAATGTCCAATTCACATTGTGTGAAATGTTTAACTAATTTAATGTTTACCTATTAACCATGGTTACACATACACAATGTATTACCTACCATTAGATGTTGACATGTAACACTGGTGTGGTGTCATTAATAAATTATTGTATTGTATTGTATATGTGACGTTATCTATCTGGGTAAAGGGTCTTCAGGGACCTTATAGTCGATGGCGCTTACGTACCTTGGCATCGTATCTGTATACGAACATCGCCCTTAACGCCTTAAGCGCCATCGACAATAAGGTCCCTTTTCCCAGATAACGTCACATATAAATTTTGAATTTCGCGTCTTTTTCTAGTGACAAATTTGTTTGACCGACTAATTATGCAAAAAGATTGATTAACTAAATGCGAAATATAAGCTAATAATAATTTAATAGCGACGACACGCACGATCCAGGTTCGGGTCGGAGGAGGACCTCACACGGCTAGACAAAACTAGTAGCAAATGACGAATAAAATTTCTTGAATATTCTTCGAATGAAATGCCGCACATATTTATTTATTAAAACATCGCAGAAAATTTTTCAACAAAAACCAATTCATCAGAAAAGCTGTTTGAATGCAATCGACTTGTAGGTATCAATAGCAGGAGGGAGTAGTGCTCAAAAGACCGTCTACCACGATCACGATAAAGGGATTTCGAACTTCAACCTATTACGTTTACAGTTTACACCCAGTGATACATAGGTTGTAGCTACTATGTATAATAGTGCCCACTATCACCAACACCCGCTTGTGGGCAAAATATTTCATTACATCAACTGTCATATCGAGTCTCCCGGACTCACATGTAAGTCTGTGCACTTTCGTAGGATGACGTATCGTTTGAGTGATCGATTCCAGTAGGTAGGTACCATTCGTTTAAACTTTAAATAAACGATAAGGGGTCGGATTTTGAACATCGATGTCTCTATTTCGGGTACTTCGTTCAATAATATCTCCACTGCTAGCTAGACTACATATTTAAATTCTACCAATAGAATTAAAAATGAGCGGTCAATCGCCATTTGCCCATTTCTATTTACCGTTGTACCCTATTAAGATATTGCTCAAGCATACAGGATGTGGCCTGTAATACAAGCAAATAATAAACTGCTTACTCTTCCAACTGACACACATTAGATCTGTGACTTTTATAATTTTTAGAGTAGCTACTATAAAGTTTATTTCAACACGCAATGTACCTACTGTAATCCATGCTAATCCATACTAATAGTATACATACATGCAATGGGACAGTGTGTGTGTGTCTGTTTGTTTGTCCGTCTTTCACGGCAAAACGGAGCGACGAATTGATGTGATTTTTTAAGTGAAGATAGTTGAAGGGATGGAGAGTGACATAGGCTAATTTTTATCTCTTTCTAACGCGAGCGAAGCCGCGGGCAAAAGCTGGTTTATTATAATTTAAGAAGAATCTGAATCGGGTTATCTACATGTCTAAGAAAACGACTGTATTAGGTGCACTACGAGTATCGATAGCAGAATACGCTGCTGATATCCTTTGTAACCTTATAGGCGGGAACAAAGGTGTGGTCTCACGACACGGCATCGGCACTGCGGCCACAACGAGCACTTGGCGCGAACTTGTCTGTATTTCTGCCATTCGACTCGGCCGCAATATAAGGACTATTATATTTTATACTGTGACTCGGCTAAGTCAGAGCGGCGCTATGCTGCGAAGGATGCCGACATTCCATTTCTATAAGAAACATATATTATTTTCAGTAGTTACATATTATGGTGAATTTTCTCGCACTAGTCGCAAAGTAAATAGCACATTTCTTGTCTACTACTACTACAAAGACTCAGTCACGGATAACGCACATTTTACAGCATGAAATTAAAGAATGTGAAAATGTATTAATAGTACATTGTGTATTAAGGGCGGAAAGTGAAGGATTACGAACGAGAGGCTGCCCGAAGCCTGACGCCGAAGGCGGAGGGCTTTAATAACTTGAGTGCACAATGTTTTTCAGTTTTCATCTCACTGACATTTCGAACATTCGTCCGCCATCTTGTAATTTTTGACAGGTCGTTCAAGGCCCTACCCAGGTATTCACTTTACCGCCCTAGGGCGGTAAAATAGCTCATTAGGTATAAGTATGCAGGCATGCACCGTTTACGAGGGAGTGTGATGAAAATGTATAAACGAGGGATCAACTATTTCACCCATTTGAAGAACACTAAACCCTTTACATTTTTAATGGACAGTCAGCTGCAGAGAAAAGTAGACCTTGCTTACAAATTTGTATGCAGAGGGGTTTACTTTTCTCTGCAGCTGACTGTCTTCGTACACCGTAACTTACTGTTTTCAGTTAAGTACATGAATCTGAAAACAGTTCCCGTTCCATCGTTAAGTGAAATACTTCCACGGTTCTATTTAGTAGACAGACAAGCTATTAGTATTAAGAGTTTATAGAAAACGCGACTGTTAAATTATATTTTTAATAGATACGAGTGGTTAATAGTTACTCAAAGCATTTAATATTAGGTATGCTTCTGTGCCTAGTTAATGAATGAACGATAGCCGATCGGCTCGTCTGTAAGTAGGTAAACAGAGGGGCCGGCAGACTGTGAGGCGGCTGCGCCCACGCATGCGCGGCTCGGCCGCTCTTCGTTCCACACGCGCAATATTCTGAATGGCTCCTTGTACTACGAACGAACAGGCATTGCACAATTACGTAACAACTTCGAGTACTGGGCCCTAGCCAAAAGTACAATCGTTGACTGCACCTTCCGCATTGTTGCGACTGAGCCAGTTGCGTATAGTCTGCCTAGAATCTACACACAGGCTCTCGCCGCTGACTTGCGTGCACAATTGCACATGTTGGGTAGACGTCTATAAACGTTGCCCGAGCCTAGGTTAGACCTGCACAAAGCGAGCCTTACTCGCAATCTTGCCAGGACCCGTTTCGCACAATGGATCCATCAGAGAGATTGCTCAAGACATAACCAGAGAGAATGACCGGCTACAATTGTGTAGGTACCTTTGCATCTAATAGCAGTACCTACACTAATTAAATTAGTGATTCGTTGTTATACTCGTACATATGTACTTTACCGTTTCTTAGATTTTTTTATTACCAGGTATTTAGTTTTTGTTTAACTACGTAGGATAATTAATCATCTGAGTAAAGAAAGATAATCACAAATATGATTACAAAGTATGTATAAGAATTAAAGTACATAAACACTACATATAACTGAAAACTATGTTAGATTTTGCAATTAATTACTACAAATAAGTAGACTATGCAGATATGAAAAGGTGGTTAATTTCGCAATGTTTAAGTTTGACCAGTGATTAGGTACTCAGAGACTACATCTGAACGTCTGACAAGTTACACCAGTTGGACAGGACGGCTTCCCTCAAAGGCACGTATTAATAATATTATTACGTAGGTATGTACCTAGCTACATTTGAATAAAAATACAAGTATACTTATAATCCGACCTTGCTACGGTCGTGAACTCTTTATGTGGTCAAGTCGGTAGGGTTGCTAACAATGTGAAGTGGTGTGTCTGTACACTCTTTGTGCTGAATTAAAAGTGACCGTCCGAACGGCGGGTTGACGAGAAAGATTGGATATTTTATTTTAATGTATAGGTATTATGCTCTGTAGACACGTCTTGAATTTCCTCACATTATATGTTCTCACGATTTGCACACAGAACCGTATATATAACTTTACAAGTACGAGTATGTAGTAAGTAGCACAAGTTTCTCAGAGTAGGAGAAATCAATCGGGAAAGCAATATGTCGACACCGCAGGTGCACGGCAGCCCTAGCGCGGCATGCATCTTTTTCGTAATAAAGCCACCAAGCTCCGTGCAATATGCACTTTATTATGATCAAATATGTTTCTCTAGACATAGTATTAAACCCAATGTATCTAAGATGTATATTATTAAATTACGTCACTCCTTGTTACCGTTGCTACATACTATAGAATATTAATAAAATTATGTTATGATCAATGCAAGATTAGCGACGCATCGTATTGTTTCATATGAAATTACATATATTTAGTAAAAAGACACGACACCAATGGAAAACGTAGTTGGTAGGCAAAGTAAGAGGAAACGCTCGGCCCACATAGGTCCACTTTCATCTTCAAGCGGAAGTCGCTGTTTGCGCGATGCGCCTGTAGGTACGGCTCGTGCGTGGAGACCATTTTCTGCTATTAGGGCCCATCCAGCAATCGTAGGCGGTGCCCTTCGCCCACATCCTGACCCGGAAGGGAAAGCATGAGCGGATTTATGATCGCCCATTCCGAGTATAAATTTACAAGCCAAATGGACACTTGGAACAGAGCGGTGATAAATTGTCGACACGTGCTCCTTGACACGAAAAGCACTTATGTATGTAAATATGTAGTACTTAAAGTTTACCTGCGATTTGGCTTATTAACATTGAATAGGTATGTTTTTAGCGTAAACATGTTTTAGGACTGGTTTCGCGATGAATCGTAAACTTACTTTAGGACTCTGTGTAACGATAAAATATATTGTCATCAAACGGCTGTCTGTCATATTGCGATGACAAAATTTTAGATTGTCAAGAAATGATTTATTAGCTTTATAGTCATTATCCAATAATGGCCATTTGCCCAATTCTTTGTCTAAAGTGTACCTAATCGGCCAACTTCCTAGCAAGGTGGGCGCCCTAACGAGTGGCCCAGCGCGCTGGCGAGGACGAGCGCCGGATGAGCGGTCTGCACCCCAAATTCCAGCGAGGACACTTCCATCTACACCGGTCGGTGTGCGCGGACAGTCCGGCGTGATTCTCTTAATGGCCGACGTCCGCCGACCCACGTGCGCCCACGTCACGGTCTAATACGAAATTTAGAACAAATCTTGCAAGACGCTATACGTGGTGCAGTTGGAAGACGATTGCGGGCGACGCCGACGTCCTGGAATTGATTTACGGCCCACAAGGCTATGTAAACATTGCATGTAATTTTTCATTGCATAATATTGGAAATTGAAACTTGATTATCCATTTAGCTATTGCTTCTTCTAATTCTGAATTCCATGGAGGTAGTTTATGAATTCATGGTATCTGACCTCCATTTTAGTCATTAAGCTTATCAATAGGTACGTGCTCGTGACCAGGCGTTGTTCCCAATATTCTCTGGATACCGAGTCGTGAGTCAGTGGGCCTGTATCGGCAGCATTCCTCGTGTAACATAGCATTGCATCACAGCGTAGTGCGTACCTACAGTGAATGCGCGTTCAACGCACCGCAAACTTAGCTTTCTTGAAGGCCGAGACACACCAGATGCGTATGCGGCCCGCCCTTGCTTCCAATTTGAGCAGCAAAAACGTGGTACCTAAGTAATAAAAATCTTGTAACAAATAGGTACTAGAATACTAGAGATGCATAGTAGGGAGACTAGGGAGTGCAGGGACGTGTAGCTAATAGTAGCTTATAATGTTCATTAAAAAGCATCTTATTAAGTTATTTATTAGTGTACTAAAAATAACTAATACCTTATTGTAATACATAACAAAACCCTAATCCTTCCAATCCTTTGTTACAAACACAGTATTGTAATAGGCAATTACGCAGTATTCGCGGGAACGTCTATTGTTAGATAGGTACTAAGGAGTTTAACCGCTTGAGCAAATTATCAGCTTAACCTGACATGGCGTATCAGCGTACGGCTATTTGCATAAAGAACTAGGTTGTCTCCAAGTAAGTAGGTGTTAGCTCTATTTGTTAATGAAGTCAATCCAAGACTTAATTAAAAAATTGTTCTTTAGGGTTCCATAGTCAACTAGGAACCCTTATAGTTTCGCCATGTCTGTCTGTCCGTCCGTCCGTCTGTCCGCGGATAATCTCAGTAACCGTTAGCACTAGAAAGCTGAAATTTGGTACCAATATGTATATCATTCACGCCAACAAAGTGCAAAAATAAAAAATGGAAAAAATGTTTTATTAGGGTACACTCCCCCCCCCATGTAAAGTGGGGGCTGATATTTTTTTTCATTCCAACCCCCACGTGTGATATATTGTTGGATAGGTATTTAAAAATAAATAAGGGTTTGCTAACATTGTTTTTTGATAATATTAATATTTTTGGAAATAATCGCTCCTAAAGGAAAAAAAAGTGCGTCCCCCCCTCTAACTTTTGAACCATATGTTTCAAAAATATGAAAAAAATCACAAAAGTAGAACTTTATAAATACTTTCTAGCAAAATTGTTTTGAACTTGATAGGTTCAGTAGTTTTTGAGTAAAATACGGAAAACTACGGAACCCTACACTGAGCGTGGCCCGACACGCTCTTGGCCGGTTTTTTTTTTCTAAACTTCTCATTTGATCATCATTCGCCGCGCCAGGTACCTGTAGTTTCTATAATATAATAACTATAATAAGTAACATATCGTCACTACTTTGAAAATACTCGTATCTCACGCTGCTTCTCAAAGTTAAAACGCAGTAAGTCTATATGCATTCCATACGTACTTACTACAATTTTCTTTTTATTGACAGACGAAGATACCTACAAGTTTTTTAGGGTTCCGTAGTCAACTAGGAACCCTTATAGTTTCGCCATGTCTGTCTGTCCGTCCGTCCGTCCGCGGATAATCTCAGTAACCGTTAGCACTAGAAAGCTGAAATTTAGTACCAATATCAATCACGCCAACAAAGTGCAAAAATAAAAAATGGAAAAAAATGTTTTATTAGGGTACCCCCCTACATGTAAAGTGGGGGCTGATATTTTTTTTTCATTCCAACCCCAACGTGTGATATATTGTTGGATAGGTATTCAAAAATGAATAAGGGTTTACTAAGACCGTTTTTAATAATATTAATATTTTCGGAAATAATCGCTCCTAAAGGAAAAAAAAGTGCGTCCCCCTCCCCCTCTAACTTTTGAACCATATGTTTAAAAAATATGAAAAAAATCACAAAAGTAGAACTTTATAAATACTTTCTAGCAAAATTGTTTTGAACTTGATAGGTTCAGTAGTTTTTGAGAAAAATACGGAAAACTACGGAACCCTACACTGAGCGTGGCCTGACACGCTCTTGGCCGGTTTTTTAAAGTAGTCACGATCTCACGATATAATTGTTCCTATGGTATTAAAGTACCTGTTCTCCTACTCCTGTTACAGTCATCATCAAATACCTATATTGTGACAGCCAAAGCACCAAATATATATAAATAGATATACATATATACAGAAATATAATTATATTTATTTTTATGACGACAAAGGTGCGTTATGATATATTCGATACTGACTATAACACGAAGGTTTAACATATTTTGCCGCCATACACTATACCTATATATTAACTGTAAACGTGAAACATATTAAATACCTATTTATCAATCAAAATCAATCCTTAAAAGTCAAATTTATCAGCCAGCGGGAGCAAACAAGTCAACATGTTCAAGATATTAGGCGTGATCTATTCATTACGTCGCGTCACAAAAAATGAAGTTTTTAGACTCCATTATTGTTCCCTTTGTCACACTTTTGTACAGTCACCTGCGATAATTATTTTATCACCAAAAGCACAGAATACATATTCCAAAAGGTACATTTTTTCTGCAGGTAACCCTAATGTGAGTGCGTTTTCACATTATCCGATCCGATATCGGATGTCGGACCGATATCCCATACATTACAGGCGCCATCTTGGATTTTTTCCATTGAAATCTTTCCGAGATCCGATATCGGATCGGATAATGTGAAAACTAATCAAAAGTCCAATCGTGGACGCTCCGTGGCGTAGCAATGAAGTAAGATGGTACAGCGACTTACCCGTGCGATAACCGGCGTTGGAGAGGTACGTGGCGAAGGTCTTGGTCTCGTGCTTGGCCTGCCACATGGGCGACGAGCAGTTGTCGTTGTTGGTGTACACGTTGTGGTTGTGCACGTACACGCCAGTCAGCAGCGAGCTCCTGTCGCGAAACAATGCAAACTCGCCATTTAGGTATACCGTATTCAATAGATAAATTTTACGAGTATTGGTCGCTTCCTTCACTTAGACGAAAGCCAAAGCTTGTATCATTAGAATATGCTATTACCTAAAGGTTACATTTGACAAACCTACGAGTTATTAGGAATAACACTATCTGTATAAATAAATAAAAGATATGCAGCGTGTATTTTTGATATTACCACATACTTAAAGGGTTATTCGTAAAAGCCCTACAGAATGGAATATATTTTCATATGTTTTAATTAAAAATACTACTTTTATTTTTCATAAAAAATAATTCAGCACGCAATGTATTGCTACTTTATTGTTCAACGACGTGACTTAACGTAAGAACTGACAATTAGTTCCGCGTCTTCCAGTGGGCTATTTCACCAATAGTGAGTATTGTCGCCCGACAGTGACCCTTCGCCGTTCATTGCTTGTTCAACAAGGAAATATTGAGGCTGAGTAACAATGTTACTTATTAACCCAGAAATAAGTATATGTCATAGCACTAAATGTACTAAAACCTTTGTCTGGTTAAAGTTTTAAGGTAATATAAAACATACACTCTGTATATATAGGTACTTACTTAGTTTAGAAAAATGTTCCATGTTTATATCTTTTAAGTAGTGAAAAGAGTAGGTTTTATTTAGCATTATCCCCGTTACCGTGTCTAATACATAGTACTTACTTGATAGTTTAAAAAAGGGATGAGATTTGGCTGTATTACAGATAGATAAAACTATGGAAACAGATTATATCGCGTATATAATGAATTTACAATACATGCCTACATTTCGAATACTTTACAGGATTCGTGGTCTTTACAGCATTCGTTGTAATTTTTTGAATATTGCATAACTAGCTTTATTAACAGTGTGTGAACCTGCCTTAAAAAATCTATATTATTTATGGATGGTTCATTAATATTTGTGGGTCATTATGTCTTTGTGGGTTCATTAATATTTCTTGATGTGAGTAGCTTTCGCACATTGTAATTTTTCCTCAGTCACCCGTTGACCACGAATGCTGTAAAGTATTCGAAACGTTTCCATTGTTTTATTTCATACATACATACATACATACAATCACGCCTGTATCCCATAAAAGGGTAGGCAGAGCACATGAAACTACTAAAGCTTCAGTGCCACTCTTGGCAAATAAGGGGTTGAAAGAAAACGAAACTGTGACATTGCAGTGACAGGTTGCCAGCCTCTCGCCTACGCCACAATTTAACCCATATCCCACAGTCGCCTTCTACGACACCCACGGGAAGAAAGGGGGTGGTGAAATTCTTAACCCCGCCGCCGCTTCTTTCTTAATTCTTGTTTTATTTCATGGGTAACTATCGCGGTAACCGAATACAATATTATGTATACAGAGAGACTTATCTACCCCAACTATTTCCATATCTTCGATTCCACAACCCCGCGAAGTTGATTCAGTTACAACTCTCACAGTTGCATATCTATTATACATATCTACTTAGGTATTTTTATGTAGATATGGCAAATAAATCTATACATATTATGTAGATCAGCATCATTAGCACGATACAATGTACGGCCGAGTTGTCAGCAAAGCAAACCAATCGCATGTTTACGACTATGACTTGGTCTTTCTCTACATATTTCTTGAAGAACCAATAATAACAATTATAGGTAAAATCGCCGTCAATAGAAATTGTCAACAGTGTAAACAAACCGTTCTATAAAATATCAATATTCTAGCACAATTTTATTATTTTAAAGGTTGAGGATCATAATGTGATATGAATTGATTAAATAACACATGGATTTAGCCAGTATCTGATGAGTAAGAGTGAAAATTAAAAACATTTTGACTAAAAGGTTTGTTTACATTGTTCACAAGTTCTATTGACGGCGACTTTAACTAGCTTTTGTCCGCAGCTTCGCTCGCGCTAAATTCGAAAATTGCGGAATGCTCCATACCAACTTGTAATCCCCATTTTAGGGAAGTGGGAGGTTAGAAAGAGACAAAAAGTAGCCTATGTCACTCTCCATCCTTTCAACTATCTCCACTTAAAAATTCACGTCAATTCGTCGCTCCGTTTTGCCGTGAAAGACGGACAAACAAACAGACACACACACTTTCCCATTTATAATATTAGTATGGATTAGTATGGATAACAGGTTAATTTTTGTTTTTTTTTTCTAACATCAAGAGTTAGAATCATTATTTGATTGATGGACCATGAAATTGCATGAAGTGTGGTTAATGCTGCATCCGCACATGAAGAGATTGTAAAGGTTCGGTGAACAATTGAACATTCGTGATGCTGTAATCCTTTAGAGTAAGCAAGAGATGTCATCACTAATATTGCACGTTTACATTGTATTCAAAATAAGATGATAAGATGATAACTTTAAAATTACACTTGAGCAGGAAATTTAAATTTAGGTATTATATTAACCATTATTGTAGTTACGAGATTTAAAAACTCGTTGAATAGAAAGTCTAATATTACCTAGGTAAAAAATAGGCAAGAATGTGCAACTGTGCATTAAATGAAATGGTGTTACCTGGAAGGGCAGCACATGGGCGTAGTGGTGTAAGCGTGGCGGAACTCGGCGCCCGCGCTCCTGATGGCCTTCATGGTCCTCGGCATGAAGTTGAGGCTGCCCAGCTCCACGTCCTGGTCGTCCGTGAGCACCACGATGATGTTGGGCTTGCGCTCGCGCGGCTGCGGGAACGGGATGTACCCGCCGCTCTGCCACTTGTTGCTCACCCTCCCCTTGGCTCGAGTGCTGTTGTCTTTGAGCGCTTGGTGATTCCTTTCTTGCATTTTACTTTGGCTGAGAGGCTTGTTTCCTCCGAAAGATTTGTCCATACTATTATTTTTATATGATTGCTTGTCGCTTTTACGGGGCTTATCTTCTTTTTTCAGAAATAGGTCGGTGGTTTTGTTGGACGCGGCCTCGTCGGAGGAGTGCGCATCCGGCCCTTTCCTCCTGTCTCTCCTGACATCGTACTCGCGGTCCCAGGCCCTGCGCCGGTGGCCCCGGAACTTGGAACTGTTTCTGTGCCTCAAGTTTCGCCTTTCGGGCAGATCCGTGAGGGTTCCATTAAAGGTGGTTCTGTTGCGATTGTTTTCTCTATTGCGTATTTCTCGCGCTCTAGCCGTTTCCTCATCTTCAAAGGAATCTCGGGTGGCCGAAATAAATATAAAATTCCAGGTTAGGAGGATTGGGATTATTTTCAAGTTCATGATGTTGAGTTAGAAATATCAAGAGTAAGATTCTTTGTTAGGTTACGTAGCCAGCACTGCAATTATAAGATTCATGTCGTTAATATAGACATCGCCTTGCAGACTCGTTTTGGAAAGTGCTCGGCTATTTTCATCGCCACCTATAACAAGAATTACAATTTCAAGTTACATAGGCATAATTAGATATTTTGGGAAATAGATAAACTTTACAAATTCACAAAGTAAATGAATAGCTGCTGTAGGTACCTAAGTTAAGCATAAAAAAACAAATGCATTTCTCATTGAAAATGAAAATTTTATACTCTTAAATCATTCATAAATGAAAGAGAGTTTCAAATTCCAAATTGGAAAAAGTGGTCTGGATCTTACGATGATAAAATAATATGTGGTAACAAAATAAGAATATCACCACCTCCTTATCCCCGTGGGTGTCGTAGAAGTCAACTGTGAAATGTGTTAAATCGCGATGTGATCGGCTAGCGACCTTTCTCTGCTGACTATACTGCAACGTTTTTTTTAACCCTGTTAACTTATTCTTTAAGGTCGGTAAGTCTACATTTATATTAAATTGTTTAGGTATCCAGTAACATCACAACTATTTTTTAGGATATTAAATTTAAATATCTGTTTCAATTTATTCACATTGTACAACATAATACTTAGGTATATAATATTACAAACAAAAATTACACTAAAACTAAACGTACCTACGTACAAACTAAAGTAAAAAACCGGCCAAGAGCGTGTCGGGCCACGCTCAGTGTAGGGTTCCGTAGTTTTCCGTATTTTTCTCAAAAACTACTGAACCTATCAAGTTCAAAACAATTTTCCTAGAAAGTCTTTATAAAGTTCTACTTTTGTGATTTTTTTCATATTTTTTAAACATATGGTTCAAAAGTTAGAGGGGGGGGACGCACTTTTTTTTCCTTTAGGGGCGATTATTTCCGAAAATATTAATATTATCAAAAAACTATCTTAGTAAACCCATATTCATTTTTAAATACCTATCCAACAATATATCACACGTTGGGGTTGGAATGAAAAAAAATATCAGCTCCCACTTTACATGTAGGGGGGGTACCCTAATAAAACATTTTTTTCAATTTTTTATTTGTGCACTTTGTTGGCGTGATTAATATACATATTGGTACCAAATTTCAGCTTTCTAGTGCTAACGGTTACTGAGATTATCCGCGGACGGACGGACGGACGGACGGACGGACAGACAGACATGGCGAAACTATAAGGGTTCCTAGTTGACTACGGAACCCTAAAAAAGAACATAAAAATATAAACAATTTAAACCAAAAAACCGCTCCCAGCCGCTCCCGATGCAAAAAAGCCCATAACGGCTCTCTGCCACGACATTGGTCTAAGCGCGACAGCGGTAAGCGGCGGCCATACATTGGAGCGAGACACAGCGATGGGACCACGTATGGCTGCCGCTCACCGCTGTCGCGCTTTGACCAATGTCGTGGCCAGGCCGTAACGCTTAGGTACCTACTGCATTCCCGCGTTGGATTACGATGGAAAGTTTTTGCACCAGGAACGACTCGGAGCGGGGGTCCTCTCCTTTTTAGGGTTCCGTAGTCAACTAGGAACCCTTATAGTTTCGCCATGTCTGTCTGTCCGTCCGTCCGTCCGTCCGTCCGTCCGTCCGTCCGTCCGTCCGTCCGTCCGTCCGTCCGTCCGTCCGTCCGTCCGTCCGTCCGTCCGTCCGCGGATAATCTCAGTAACCGTTAGCACTAGAAAGCTGAAATTTGGTACCAATATGTATATCAATCACGCCAACAAAGTGCAAAAATAAAAAGTGGAAAAAAATGTTTCGTTAGGGCACCCCCCCCTACATGTAAAGTGGGGGCTGATATTTTTTTTCATTCCAACCCCAACGTGTGATATATCGTTAGATAGGTATTAAAAAATGAATAAGGGTTTACTAATATCGTTTTTTGATAATATTAATAGTTTCGGAAATAATCGCTCCTAAAGGAAAAAAAAAGTGCGTCCCCCCCCTCTAACTTTTGAACCATATGTTTAAAAAATATGAAAAAATCACAAAAGTAGAACTTTATGAATACTTTCTAGGAAAATTGTTTTGAACTTGATAGGTTCAGTAGTTTTTGAGAAAAATACGGAAAACTACGGAACCCTACACTGATTTTTGTCTTAGTCGACGGCCCAGTTCGCGCACGAAACGCTTCGCACTGCACCCCAGCAACTATTTACCTTATCTTTTTAATCTACGTAGGTATATGTAGCTATGTAGGAAAAAGTGTTTCGCTCGTAGGCCCCCAAATATGGCGGCATTTAACGATCCTCAACCAAAGCATCATTCACCGGCGGCTTTTAACAGAATTGCCCCGACCGGAGTAATGGCCAGTTTGGAAATAAATAGCGCTTCACCCTGCGCGCAGCGACTACCGCTAATAAATTTCAAACACAAATCGAAATGGTCCTTGAAAAATCGCACATGTTTGTTTACACAGGGCCTTTACTTATAATTATCAACTTCTGACTATTCAATATGTTACTAGTAGAGATGGGCCGAATATGGACTTTGCGAATACGAATATTCGGTTCAGCTCTTACCGAACCGAACATTCGGCTGAATATTCGGTTAGCCCTTTTTTAAAGGGGATATTCATTAAAACGATTAAATGATTGATAATCGTTACATATGTTACTACATCTATGTTTTTATGATTTAGTGGATAACTAAAACTTAATTAAAACAACTTAAACAACTCTGAACTCTTCTCAACTCTTACGGTTTTGTAATTTTTTTACAAAACAATTGTATTTATATTTGGACGCATAGGTTTCTTTCTTTTTAGCAGTTCCTTAAAAAGCTACTAAAATAGGAGCTTATTATCCAATGGAATATGTAATGCCGAATATGCCGAATACCGAATATTTACCGATTATTCGGACCATCTCTAGACTAGTAGTACTTAATATACATATACCCACTACCAGTGGCCCGTTTCTCGAAAGGTACAAGCCTCGTATTACAAGTGTGTTTCCATGACAACCCATACGATTTGACAGTTCGCGCACTTGTAATACAAGGTTTGTACCTTTCGAGAAACGGGCCCCAGACATATAATTTTAGTAATAGAAAAGGAAACAAGTGGAAATACTAATAAGGTGCATTAGGGTAATTCCGAATGACAGAAATGCTCTGGTAATTCCGAAAGGGGAATCTTGATTTCCATCATGGAAATAATGGTGATTTTTGTGCGACTTTCGGAATTACCCTAATGCTCCTTACATATAAAGTACCAATTTCTCTTCGTATTTCAAAAATAGGATTCGAGTGATAAATTCGCTTGCTCGAATTACTAAAATCAGCAGCCATGGGTAATGGCTTATGGCTTCGCAAACGTCAAACAAAGTTACACAGGAAACTACATAATGATTGAAAGTATGTATATTTTTATGTTTTAAGGTACAGAGGGGCAAATCTCGACTGGGGCTCAATTGTAACTAATCCATTTTTTTAACCACCGCTCTTAAATCTCAAGGAAGGTGGTTCTCAATTCGTCTGTATTTTTAACCGCCGCCTCAAATCTCTCAAGGAAGGTGGTTCTCAATTCGTCTGTATGGTTTTTTTTTATGTTTGTTCCACGATATCTTCGTCGTTACTGGACCGATTTTGATTTTTTTTTTATTGAATGTATATGCAATATATACATACAGATTGGTCCCCTTTTTATCAGAACCCAGTTCTGATGATGGGATCCTGGAGAAATTGAGGGAACTCCTCAAATCTGAACGGCACACTTATAGTGACTTTGGTATTTTTATAAGAACAGCATGCACTTACGTCCAGAACAGTGATATTTGGTGCAGTGGAACTGCTGATGAAGATCAGAACGGAACTCCTCAAATCTGAACGGCACACTTATAGTGACTTTGGTATTTTTATAAGAACAGCATGCACTTACGTCTAGAACAGTGATATTTGGTGCAGTGTAACTGCTGATGAAGTTCAGAACGGAACTACTTAAATCTGAACGGCAGGCTTATAATGACTTTGGTATTTTTATAAGGACAGCTTGCGTTTACGTTCAGAACAGTGAAATTTGGTGCAGTGGAACTTCTGGTGATGATCAGAACGGAACTCCTCAAATCTGAACGGCACACTTATTAGTGACTTTGGTATTTTTATAGGAACAGCATGCATTTAAGTTCAGAATAGTTACATTTATTTGTTAGGAGATTTCTGTTCTTTGTTATGCTTACATATTGAGTTTTCAAATTTTGTCAAGCTCGATTTCTTATAATCAGATATCGGATTCAAGAGGAATTGAGGAAACTCTTCAAACCTTAACGATGCACCTACGTATATTTATTTGTGTTTCCATCAAATAATCAAATATTTACAGTTTTAAAAAATACCTACACATTTCTACATAATTCCAACGGATTACCATTATCTTGCATAATATTTTTTGTCATATTTTACCTTCGCATAACAACGCTTGGCAGAATCCTTTTTTCGCAGAATGACTTTTTGCATAAATTTCTTGGCATACTATCATTTTGCAGAATTATCTAAAGCAGAGTAATACAATGGCATAATGGTAAATCGTATAACAGTCGTATAATCGATTTATTGTTTTGTCGAAAATTGTGTCGCACTCTATTGACTTGACATTCTGTCATTTCGCACAATTGTCTTAGGCAGAATAATACATTGGCATAATGTTGATGCGCAGAATAATGTCACTTATCTTTATTTTTTACACTAAAAATGGTTTTCTGGTTAACTGACTGTCAACCTAACACGCTCCTCCTCGCTTCGCTCGTCGTCGCACCTAAACCGACTCTGTGACATATAAGATTTCTGTGTCATGTGAGTATTTTGTCTGGATAGGGATTCTAACCTAATCTACATTTCTGCCAATTTCAGCATTTTGCATTTCTTTGAGTAACTAAATAGTGGCGGAAAGTGGATGCATAAAGCAGCAGACCGGGCTCTGTGGCGTACCTTGGGAGAGGCCTATGTCCAGCAGTGGACTGCAGCGGGCTGATGATGATGATAGTGGCATACGCGTGATTGCTTATCAGCCTAATAACATAACACTGTCAACCTAACACGCTCCTCCTCGCTTCGCTCGTCGTCGCACCTAAACCAACTCTGTGACATAATATATACGATTTCTGTGTCGTGTAAGTATTTTATCTGGATGGAGGTTCTAACCTAATGTACAACTGACAAAATAAATTCGGCGGAACGTCTATTCGGTGCAAAATTACAGTCAGCAACATGAGTATTATGCGACATAAAATGCTGCAAAATGAAAGTCGACGATATTAGCAGTATGCTATTACTAATTCGGTGAAATGTAACCTAATTCGGTGAAATGTAACGTATACTATATACAATTCTGCTATATTAAAATCGACAATATTAGTATTCTGCTATCCAGAATTCTGCCAAACGAATGATATGCGATATGACAGTTATGCTATCTGTACAATTATGCAAAAGTATCATTCGCGTAAAAAAAATTCTGCGAAAGCTGCTATGCCAAATGTATTTCGGACAATCGATATTCTGCAAGATAAAGGGAACCCAATTCCAACATTCGCAAGTACCTTTCACCAGAAGCCCAAAAGCGACGGTTTATTTTTTCTTAAAAATTATTACTATGAATATGATGTTGATTTCTACATGTATCCACTGAACACGCCTACCATATATAACCGGTGGACACTCTATTTAATAATGCAAATATTGTAAAACGTGAAAAAAATGGACCAGTTACATTTGCCCCCCTAGTCGGGATTTGGCCCGCTGTACCTTACATGGTTTAGTTAGGGTTTTTAAATCTAACCGAATCTCAACCAAAGGTGTGGCGTGGCCTTATCTAAACGAGCGTCAATTTTTCTTGATCGTCTGTTTTTTCTTAGACTATTTATCTCATACGAAGTTATATGTTTGGTTTAGGGTGTAGGTACGGTCAACCAATTTGAATCCTAGGCCACTCTAAAACCCTGTCTCATTTAAACCATGTTCTATTTGCTATAAGAAGTCACATTGACGTTTACTGTGCAAAGGTTCTACAGTGGCCTAGGATTCAAATTGGTTGACGCTACACCGAGCAATGTGGACGGCACGCGCCTGCAGCCGTCATCTATCGTGTCAGTGCCCCTATCAATTACGGCGGTACTCCAACGCCGATATAAATCACGATCAGTGCAATTGTTCGCAGCGCCGAACAATCCGCCACCGAGACGACACTGCACCATTACACCCAATAAAATATTACTAGCTTTTCTCCGTAGGTACCTATTATATTAGGCATTATAAATAATAATAATAAATAATAAATAAATAAATATTATAGGACATTCTTACACAGATTGACTGAGGCCCACGGTAAGCTCAAGAAGGCTTGTGTTGGTCAGATAACGATATAAATAACATATAAATACTTATATACATAGAAAACATCTATGACTCGGGAACAAATATCTGTGTTCATCACACAAATAAATGCCCTTACCGGGATTCGAACCCGGGACCGCGGCGCAGCAGGCAGGGTCGCTACCGACTGCGCCAGACCGGTCGTCAGGTACCATTGAGGTAACATATTAATTCGATGGTATTAGGTATATGTATTGTATATAATATATGATCAAACGAGCTTCCCAAGCGAAGTTCGATCGATATTATATGACTCGCTTCATTGGAAATATAATATATGTGTTGTGGAAAATCATAATCCTAGTAAAATTTTCACTATATATATGCTCACTTTGTATGCTACCATGTGAAATCTTATAGAATCAAATTATTTCCGACTGCCGCCGCTAACATTAATATTGGCCATACCCATAAGTCCACAAGTTTACATGTATTTGTGACAATCAGCGTCACTCGTTCACCCACGTTGCCAATAGCTGTATCGGTACCTATGGCTCACTGCTATGGCGTTTTCACGCTTGAGAAGAAAAAACGAGCGCCCGATGCACCGCGTGGATCTAATTTGTAAACCATGGTGCTGGTACAGTCACCATCAAATGTATCGGAGCTGCCAGAGCTCTCCCCAATGAGTAGTGTTTTTTCCGATATTTTTGAGAGCGACGATAGGAACGGTGTGTGCGTGTGGATTGAGTGAGCACCTTCCGAAAATAAAAAAAATATGCTGATCATTTAGTAAAAGTTCTAAAACAATTGTAAAACGAATCTCTGAATTTGTAAAAAGATAAATCAAAAGATACAGTCATTAACATGTGCTCACTCAGTTCTCACAAACTACCAACGAAACCAGTGAATGTATTCATTTAACATATAATATTTATATACTAACATTTAGTAAAAAATATGCCAACTTACCTCTATAAATTTTAGATCACCTAGTGACGTATTTAATTTTTTACAAATAGTTTCTTATGCTCACTCAATCCTCACACTTTTGAAAAGCCGAATTTTGATGAAAAACTTAAGATTTAGACCGCTATTATATGTGTATAGTTTAGTAAAAGTGAAATGGGTGGGTGTTTTGTAAAACACAAAACGAACCACTAACGTGTCAGGTTTTGTTATAATAAATTTTTGTGAGTGCTCACTCAGTCCACACGTTTTGAGAAAGTTAAAAATGTAAATATCTTAAGATTTGTAGCACCACAGACATTCGAAAGTACTTCAACATTTAGTAAAAATTTTTACTAAATATTTTATATTCGTTGTCTGGTTTTAAAAACTATTATAAAAAATAAATTTATTATAAAAAAACCTGACACGTTATGTCGACTTTTAGTGGATATTTACAAAAATTTTACTAAATGTTTCACTTTTACTAATGTCTATACACTACAAATCTTAAAAATCTTACATTTTTAACTTTCATCAAAACGTGTGGAATTGAGGCAAAAATTTATTATAAAAAAACCTGACACGTTAGTGGTTCGTTTTGTGTTTTACAAAACACCCACCCATTTCACTTTTACTAAACTATACACATATAATAGCGGTCAAAATCTTATGTTTTTCATCAAAATTCGGCTTTTCAAAAGTGTGAGGATTGAGTGAGCATAAGAAACTATTTGTAAAAAATTAAATACGTCACTAGGTGATCTAAAATTTATAGAGGTAAGTTGGCATATTTTTTACTAAATGTTAGTATATAAATATTATATGTTAAATGAATACATTCACTGTTTTCGTTGGTAGTTTGTGAGAACTGAGTGAGCACATGTTAATGACTGTATCTTTTGATTTATCTTTTTACAAATTCAGAGATTCGTTTTACATTTGTTTTAGAACTTTTACTAAATGATCAGCATATTTTTTTTATTTTCGGAAGGTGCTCACTCAATCCACACGCACACGGAACGGTCGCTAAACATCAAAGCGACGCTATATCGCAGTCAGAATGAATGATAATTGATAATTGAATTGATAATTTGAAACATTCCGCAGAGAGAGTGCATTTCATTATTATAATAAATTATACTACTTAATGCGTGTAAAAAAGTCCTCCGCACCTGAGTAACCGCTGAAGACGCCGCCGCGCGTACGCCGCTTCGGTGATACGGAACATTCAATTCAACCACGATTGGCATTTCCAGAATGCGTGAGTTATCATCGCATAGATCGCTAAGCAGTATTTTCCGAAACTTGGGTTAAATAGGCGTACCTGTTACCTAGCTAAGTACAACCTGTTTTTATTGATTTCCGTTAATTTTAAGGGAAGGTTGATTAAGTCAAGTACAATTGATATTATTACAAGTCTTACTGTTACTGCGTTATTATTATAAAACTATTATTAAAACTTTACCAATTACTTCCTAATATTATTATTTTGACATTGCCGTCAGATACTTTAATTATATAATAATTATATTAGGTAGGTACATTATAGTTAAGTTATTGTTGTCTGACCCTTATCAATGCGACCTTGGGAACAAATAAAATCTTATACATATTTTTATATACGTTTTTAGGGTTCTTTACCAAAAAGGTACAACAGGAACCCCTATGGTGCGACTCTGTTCGTCTGTCTGTCCGTCTGTCACATTGTTAAATATCTCGAGAACTACTTATGCTATCGATATGAAATTTGGAATAGTTATAAACATTGTGAAATGTGAACCTCTACAAGTTGAAAGTATTTTTTTTTTTTTTTTAATTAATTAATATAAATAATAGAAAATGGCCAGAATGAAAGGGGGGGCAAACTGAAAATTTCAAGTAACTAGGTCAAGTGGGGTATCGTTAGAAAGAGCTCAAATTGTATATACCTATCAAAACTATTTTTTATAATTTTGTGGTTGTGGAAAAAAAATGTTTTTTGAAGGAAAATGTAAAAAAAAATACCGTTCCCCCCCTTATCTCCGAAGTTTACCAACATAAATTTATGAAATTTTCACCAAACATGGCTATTATAATGAATATTACAGGAAAAATAAAATCGTATACGTATCTTGAAAACTTTTTTTTTATTTATAAAAAAACCTTTCAGATTTACATTTTCAATTTCAACACCCTTGCGGGTGTTTATTGTACCTGTATTTTTTAACAAAATAACAATGAAATTACCTGCTTTCAAATAGAGGCAAAATGGTTAAAATCGGTTCACGCAATAAACAATTATTCCATAAAAATCATCTTCCATACTAGCTCGCGTGCATTAGTTTACTCAATTTGCCGATAGATGTCGCTGTACGTTGAACGCTCATTTCCTACATCGCGTTTTTCCTGATATAATGAGGTCGGTTCAGGAGCGTCCTTGCGACATGTCGTAAGTCGTAAACTATTGAAGTCGAATAGTCTTGATTTTATTTGGACGTTGTCTAACAATAAAATTGTGTATTAAAATATTACTTATGAAATAAAACTATGGAAACGGATTAAATCGCGTATAATGAATTTAAAATACATCCCGACGTTTCGAACTCTTTACAGCGTTCGTGGTCAACGGGTGACTGAGGAAAAATTAAAATGTGCAAAAGCTACCCACTTACAAGAAATATTAACCAACCATGACCACAAATAATATAGATTATTAAGGCAGGTTCACACACTATTAATAAAGCTAGTTATACAATATTCAAAAAATTTTACCATTACTCTGTTAAAAAATAATTAACCAATTAATCTACACAAAATTGACAAAGAAACAAACTGCAAATGTCCAACACCATACAACACAAATGCCTCACAGCCTTCGTCGTGCTTGTTCCATTATCAGATGTACTACTGGATCCCAAGCCGGTGGTAAAGTAAAGCCATCCTCTCTATTAAAGTTTGGATATTTCTTGATCTCAATGGCCTCTCGCAACATTCTGGGTATATATCGCTTCTCCTTAGCGAGAACCAGAGGCTTGTCAAACTTTATAGCATGATTGACTTTATCCATGACATGTTCAGAGACTGCAGACCTTTGCCGACGGTGCTTGACATCCGCTATGTGTTCCTTAGTTCCTCATTATACGCGATTTAATCCGTTTCCATAGTTTTATTTCATGAGTAACTATCGCGGTAACTGAAGACAATATTAAAATATTACTTGTTATGTGGGAAATTGAGTCTTGAGGGATTTAGTCAAATCTGTAGAGTTCTATGAATAACATTTTGATGATTTAACTATTGAAAGTTTGTACGGAACCCTCGGTGAGCGAGTCCGACTCGCACTTGACCGGTTTTTTTTAACTACTAAGTATATGTAAATAAGACACCAAAGAAAACTGGTACATGTCTGTAAACGTTGTTATTCATAATAATGAATTACCCAAACCGTTTTGAACAGTGCATTTGTTTCCACAAGGCGTAATTACGAAGTTGTTTGTAATTATCTTTGAAGCCTTGATTCCGTGTGGCGTTGTATCGCTCGCCTGTAGGGAGCCTTTAATAAATTACAACCTTATAGAGGAAAGGCACGTATGATTCTCCGTACAAACGTAGTGCTCATTTTCCTCCATAGATATTGTGGAAAATATTACAACACAGTAATTAATCCACGGTGGTACTCATGTTATTATATCGCTACTGCTGCGACATGTTTCGGGCCAAATAATAACGTGAGTACAACCGTAGATTCATTAAATATTTGAATTTGTCTCACGAAAGTTGAACGTCTAGTTTGATGTGTTTAGTTCATTAGTTAGGATTCATTCGAAAGTTATACATAGAGTAAGTAAGTATTATAGATAGATAAAGAGCATTAAATAATTAAATTAAGTTAACTAACTATTCTGGCTCAATGATCCATTAAGTGAATCTTGGCCTCCGAAATGAAAGATCGCCACCTGTCCCGATCCTGCGCAACCTCTTTCCAGTCACTGTGTCACTGATTTGAAGCTGACGCAGATCCGCTACCAGTCTACCACACTGTCAACCCACAGCGATACATGGGTCGACCCACCGGACGGCCACCAGCCGACCCAACAACGCTCTCTTGACAGCACGATCGTTTCCCATTCTTAAGTAAGTGACCGAACCAGCGAAGTCTGTGGGCTTATTGGGTTCTGCCACTAACTCCTCGATTTCGGCATTTTTCCGAATCCTCCTGTGAGCTGTGCCATATTCGCTCCCAATTTGTACAATAAAGTACGGAATTTGAAAACCGAAAAAGAATTCCACAAATTAAGTAAAAAGATCCATAAAGCGAAACGAGGACTTGGTTTGTATGAAAAACTGGGTTTGGGGTAGGTGTCCCCTTTCGTCTTAATAAATTACAAGTTAATCACCCATTGGAAAGTTGGCGCGATTCGCACTCGCGGCTCCTTATGTAAATCTCCCTAATGATCCCCGCTTAACTTATTCTTGCCAACTTTCTCGCCGAAAACATTCAAGCTGTATTCAGCGTAACAAACGGTTATAAATCAAAAACATTCGGGATATGGCGCGAGTTGAACCTCATTTCCGACCTTTTCAACATCGCGCCGGTAATGGAATTGGAGGGATGCAGCCCTCAACAATTCCAATAAAGACCTTCTTTCGCACAAATCAACAAAATATACAAGGAAATTTTGCGTGGGATGCTAAATAAACTGACCATTCTAATAATAAAATTCGGTTTGTGTAAGTATATCACATTAGTCAAATATTGATATTTGATAATGTTACGTATTTTTGATCTTTTTTCGTGTAAGCTCTTCAAATTATTTTAAGCTGATCGGATTATTTAATCATGAAATGTCATGTCCAGGGATCCCTTTCCCCAGATATTTGGCAGAAGCTCACTTGACGACCTTGAGCTTATGAGAAGGGTGAACACAAGGGAGGCTAAAAATAAACTAGACGCCTTCCAAATCATTCGTGACAATTCGAACTTGTTAGCATCTAACCGATATTAGATATTTAACGGAATTATACACGAATCACCTAAATAAGTTAGCTGTCATTTACAATGCCTACACAGCCATCTCGCTCGCACTATTATAGGGTGCTTTAAGCTAGGAACATACTACGCGGACGTCCGTCGTAAATCGACCGCGGACGGGGATCTGGACAATGAATATACACTTAACCGTGCAAACTATTGGTCGACGGACGTGGACGTGGCCTTGAGCGCATGGACGTCCGATCGAAATCTGGCTCGCTGGATGTTTTGTTCCGTGCACACTGATCGGTCGCGGTCGCGGTCGCGGTCGATTTACGACGGACGTCCGCGTAGTATGTTCCTAGCTTCAAGAGTCATACCGGAAAAAACAAAAGAGCTTAGAACCGTCAAAACGGTTATCTTATATGGCATTCATATGAAAACGTAGATAGGTACATGTCTAGTATAATGACGTTACGGCGCACGATTTTTTTTCGAGTTAAGAATTCGTGTTAAAAATGGCGTCATTTTATCTAATAATTATCTGGTGCTCTATTTATATAGTTAATGGTGAAATAATTTATTATAAATTCAGAAAAAATCCTTACTCAATGATATTGTGATATTACTTATGATTTCCAATATATGTACCTATTTACAATGGACTTATTTCCAATGTCAGTTTGATGTTAAGTGCAAAATCGCATTGGCCTGCCTGGCGATATTTTACTACCTACTTAAATGTATATTGCTAGTATTGCTATTGCTACCTCGATTAATTCTTCCTCTCATGGGCAAGGAAAAGGAAATTTTAAATAGGTAACTTTTTGATATTTTACCGACACTTGTAACTTGTCCCCCGCTTTATGCCTTTGCCTTAAACTTATATCTTTAAGTCTTGAAAGTTTTATTCGTTCGTTTCGTACATAATTCGTGTTTTCGATGTATCTTAGGCTACTTGACCCTTTCTTAAAGTTTGTCTTATATTATTACTTACCAATTAACCGAAAAAAATATCACTATATTTTATTATGACTTATTAACCGCAAAAAATATTTTTAAAGAATACTTTTACGTAATCAGGCAAACACAACATCAGCCATGTCAGCTATAGATTTTCTGTGAATGAAGTCATTCAGTGCGAAAACAACACTTTCTGACACTTTAAGTACGAGGCATAAAGGTAGGCATTAAGTCAGTGATTGATTTGACATGAATTTTATTCTAACGTCACTACACGGCCGACAGCGTTTTCGGTGGCCAAAATTAAAAAAAAAATACTCACATTTTTTAATTAAAAAATACGTAGTCATAGTACACATTTAATACCCAAAATCATTAAATATTGGTTTCTTATGTCAAATATTACAGAAGACAATCATTTATTGTACCAAATTAGATAGGTATGAGTCTATAGTGACTATAGTAGCCTATGATTTATAGGAAACATGCTGCCATCGGTTTCAGACGTTTCAGTAGGTATATTACTATCTATGTTTTTAGCTCTAGACATGAGCAGTCTGGGGCCATTCATTTTAAAACAAACAACACTCAGTGAAACATTTATCGCAAGCAGCCTATGGGTATTGTTTATGATAAAATTCTGGCATCTTCTGGCATACAATCCCATTACTGGTTCATTATGAAGATAGGTCATTAAATTTGTTTCCTTTCTAAGAATTCGTACTCGTAGCGTTACTTAAGTAGGTAGTCAATATTTATTTAAAAGTACAAATGGCGGTCTTAAAGCCTTAAGGCCATGCCAGTCAACCATAGCCACTAGGCAAAACAAAAATTCACAAATGTACTGCAATGAAATAAATAAGAGCAAATATGTATAACATATAGGTCTTATAAAGAAATGGCCTTTCGAACGAACGAAAACGAACAATATGTAGTAGGTACATAATGAGTATAGTTATTAACACAATCGCATCGCAAAGATAATCTAATAAATTAGCAAGCTTCTGTAGTTTAATATAATCGCCGATCGCAGTGCAAAAAAATAAATCGCAATGGGCTACAAAGTACAAACATTCATTCTTTAATATAATAAGTCATAATCGTCATGCAAGAAAAACACACTAATAAGGATTAAGAAACAAAACAACTGAATTAAAAAAAAAACTTTAAAACATAATATTTTTAAAATAAAAATAAATGTTTTCAAAAGACAAATATGTGACGTCAATACGTCATCCTGCGAAAATTCTGCATGAACTAAAAAAATAAACTAAGAAATTGTAGGTACTTAGTAAAAATGCATTTTTGGTGCAAATCTACCCGTTGTCTATATAATTCCTTTAAATCTTGACCCACAATGTAAAAGTTTTCCCACCACTGATGTAGAATATAGAAAAACACGTAGCTTTTAAACCTTGATTGGTGTTAGATGCGTGGTATGAACTCATATAAAATTTCTTGAACTCAGAACGAGAAGTTACGATTATTGGCGCGCTCTTGTTTACTGCCGTTTTATTAACAGCGCTCTCAATTTGCGATCTGTAAAGTGCGCAGTCCTCATGTAGGAACCTATGTATGTAATAAAATAATGAACTATGTACGTGCAACTATGTACAATAATCAAAAAACGTACATATTTTCATTGAATACGATGTTTATTTAATGAAACTATGCGTAGCTGGTGCCCGCTAAAGGTAGCCACTGCTGACTATCACTTGTCTGGACGACTCTCAGAATTAAAAAGTAACTGCGCTGAATAACTGACAGGCCGTTATCGTCCGGCATGCTGGTAACTGATAAACAGTAGACCACTTAAGGGTAACGTCACTCAGTACTAGCACACCTCGGACACTGGCGATCAAATATATGAAAGAGACGCGTTCCTAGCACAGTCTAAGCTCGTGTAGGTGAACGCGTACTATGCTTGTATGAGTGACATATGACAGGTCAACCGTTCGCGTTTTTGACAGACGGTAACTGTAAGGTAACCGAGAGGGGGTGGGCGGCACTTTCAGCGGGGAGCGGGAGTGGCCATACAGTACGATAGTACTCTTTATTATACTGTGGTACTAGTAACGAAGACGTAACAGACCAAGCGGGTTTTCTGTTTGTAAACCACAAAATATTGGCAGAGTAGACTTATAAAGCTTATAAAGCATATTTCAGCATCTTTATGTTTTTCCATTGTACCTATTGAAAAAGGCATTGAGTGGTCCGTGCCTATATTTATAATTATTTCTACTAGTATGCTACCATGCATATAAATGCGTAATTAAATAGTGGGTAAAAAACGAGCAGCAGCTTTCCTAATTGCACCTATAAATGGGCCGACTATAAATTCACCGGGCAATAAGTTTTTCAGTTATTCAGCGATGTCACTTTTTACTTCTTATAGCATTTTCACATTATACGACCAGCACGGGAAGCATGGTCGCGCGATAGACGATAAAATAGCCGCCGTCCCTATCGCACTATTTGTAAGTGCGATAGGGACGGCCGCGACCATGCTTCCCGTGCAGGAAGGATGTCAAAAGCAAATGTCGAAAGTGGCGCCTTTAAATACATGTATAATATACAGAGGGCGGAATTGCTCATGGCAAAAATCAAACGTCAATCGAGTTGGACCGTTAAATTTTATCGACTATCGATTGAACTGAAATTATCAGTATGTTGAGTTGTTTTCGTCGTAAGTAAGACGAGGATACTTCTTTATCCATTTGTTGACTGTTTTTCGTTTTAGATTAACCATTTTTTTCAAACGTTTTTGCAAGAGGACTAGTGACAAAAATGGTAATCAAATGTTATACAATTTACTTTTAATCATGTCAAAATCAAATATAGCTAATCAGATGTCAAATGAAATTTAAAAGGTCTGTTTTTATCGATAGCTGAAAATGTCGATAAAATTTAACGATATTGACGTTTGATTTTTGCCATGAGCAATTCCGCCCTCTGATAATATAGGATGTAGGTCCTACATGCGATATCGGATCGAGTAATGTGAAAACGCACTTACAGATGTAGTGCGACAAGGGTTTCCTTCATATTTTTCCGGAAACGTTCGTATTTGTTATGCTAGTTCAGTCGCTGTCAGTACATCTGGTACTGAGACTGACTGAAATAGCATGACACGTTCGTACGTTTCCGTAACGTACGAAGGCATTTTCGCACTGCATCTCTACTGTGGGCGACATTCGGAAAATGGTGGGTCACAACTTCAGGACGCGATAACGCGGTGGCTTGCGTGGGCGACGGTCGCGCGAGGGCGATGCGACGAAATAAAACCTTATCGATATGGAAGTAGACGATGCGATGAGCCCACGCAACACACGGCGTAAGTGGCGTAATAGAAGATAGGCATATGCTCAGCAGTGGGCATGTAAAGGGCTGATATGATGATGATGACTTCTTACTAACAGACCGATAAGGTCAAGGGTACCCAATAACCTGTTTAATCCATTATAATTCCAAGCTTCCTGCGAAGGGTAAATTCTCTAACAGCGTTGGTGCAACCAAGGAATTTCGGGGTACGAACCTACGAACCAGGATAAAGCACTATGAATTTATGGAAATAGGCGAATGCTCTAATCTTAAGGACTTCGTTTGTACTTTAGTCCCTTGGTAGCTATTCATAGGAGCACACCTTGCCTTACTATATTGCGATAATATATTTCAACTCTTATAAATCGCCATGTGTCTTTTAATTAATTGCCCTAAATCTAATAGGTTATGGGCCCAGACACATTTAATTAGATTTTTGTAAATAGTGTTGTGAGATTCATTTGTGGACAATGTTGTGTAAATATTAAATGGAACATTAACCCTTCAGTGGTGAATTGGTCATAAGAAGAGTATGCGGAACTTACAAGTTCAATAGTTAATAAACTATCTACGTTTTTTAATGGTGTTTGATGGAAAAGGAGTCGTAAACCTAAAATAATGGTGGATTTTAAAAGCAATAAAACTGAGGCAGCCATTGTTCAGTATTTCATGTACTATTTGAAAACATATACCGACTTAGGAGAAGAAAATTATATTGCCGCGAGTTTAAAATCTGAAGAGAAATAACAGTACATCATCAAGTTTTCAACGAACGTGTGCGAACTGATAAAAACGGATGTAATATTATACCTATTGTTAAATTAAAACAAAATACATGCTGACTCAACTGACGTTTGCCGTGTTTAAGGACCAAAGCTTCGAACCTTCAATAATAACAGCGTATTTCTCTTTTCGCTGCCAGCAACGCACTTACAACATTTGTGATATTACAGATATATCTGTCTGTGACAATAATTACTTAACATTAGTGACTGCTTACTGATCCGTCCGCTAGTTTGCCTCTTATCCCATAAAAAGGGGCATATTATCAGAGTACGAGTTAAAATAGCAATTGGATACAGTAACTACAACGACATGAAAGTTGTTCCATTATCTGAGAAGGAGTAAGGAATATGTTTGTGACCAAGAAAGAGAGTTAACTATGCAACGCAGCGCTCAACGTTAATGCGCTAATGGTAATGACGAGAGACAAGACAACTGTAATATAATTGATCGACGTGAGTGCTACGTGGGCTACGTCTACCATATGTTTCCTGACAGTCAAAGTAATCAGCAAACCTGAATTTACAGCACCTTCCTATGCTGACATACTTGTCAGCGTATATCCAATGATGGAATCATGGTATTGACTTACACACCAGTAAGTGTAAGGTGTGGTACGTATGGTATAATTATATTTATTATTCTTTTACATTCCCTGAGTCATGTTTTGGAATACTTGTCGTCACTTTAATTAACAATACAATTAATATTATAGAATTGTGACTTTTGAACAGGAAGTACGTATTAATTAGTATTTGTACTTTATTTTTGGGTCACTACACAAATACGAAACATCTAATGCTATAAAATTTAAATATACAAGCATTAAGTACAACAGTGGAGTTAAAATACGCACGTCAAATATCTTATTTCCTTTATTATTGTTGAAGTCCCATTTTTGACGTGTTGTGAATAGTGACGCTTCATTTGACTTGTAAGGGCAAAACACATGTTTTGTTGAATTGGCCCACTGGTGCGCCCGATAGATACTTGAAATCTCATAAATTAGTATTTTTTTTTTATTTTATTATTAAAGGAGCTCAGTTTTTTTTATATTTGTCAGATTGTCTAAAGAAAGTATCTGAGAATGATGACATACGTATTTAAAGTGGCACATATACATTTACAGTTTCATGTGCTCTGCCTACCCCTTTATGGGATACGGGCGTGACTGTATGTAAGTATGTATGCATATTTATGTTGTCTTAAATGGCATTATGCTTAAATATAAGTACCTTTATGATATTAATGATGTAAGAACGAAATAACATTTTATTGTTGTGTTACTTCATGCATGACTGAAAACTCGTTCTTTTGAATTAAATTAGCACTGGTATAATAATTGTAATACATCTTTGTGGTCATATAAAATCCTCGAGGTATATGGTTCTGTGTTTGTAAACATAATTTAGTTATGTCTTGAGCCATATGAAAAAGGTGTAAAAAAAAAAAAAAAAAAATGATAGCGCAGTATGTCATTGATTGAATTCCATAATGACATTCAGAGTGTTTCTGAAAAGTCTGTTTATCGACCATGTGAGTCTGATTATCAACCATGTGAGTCTGTATGAATTCCATAATGACATTCAGAGTGTTTCTGAAAAGTCTGTTTATCGACCATGTGAGTCTGTATGAATTCCATATGGACATTCAGTTTTTCTGAAAAGTCTGACTATCGGCCATCTGGTCTTGAGGGAAATGGAAATTCGTTAGACATTCGGGAGTTTTCCGAAAAGTCTGTTTTTGGGCCACATGAGTTTGAGGGAAATGGAAATTCGAAAAATGTCTTCAGGATTTTTTGTGTTATGATTAAAACTATTGTGTGTGTGTTTGTATAATTGACATGTCCATCGTGGTTCAGCGTGGAAACGCGGCCACTGTGTGATGGTCCATCGTGGTTCAGCGTGGAAACGCGGTCAATGTGTGATGGGTATCTTTGCGTCGCGTCGGAAACGACGCGGGATGGTTTGTTTTACCGACAGCTTTTATACAAGTTTTGAGATAAAATATCCAAGCACAAATTTTAAATTTAAATATTTATAATTATAATTTTAGGTGGTTGAGAGTAGATAGATCAATCGAAACTCAACAGTTAAAACAAAAATTAAACAAATAAAAACTAAATAGTTTAGATCAAAAATAATATATAAATTAGTCTAAACATATAAAGTCCATTTTTCGTTGCACTTGTAGTTAAATATAACAAAATTAAACAAATTATATTTCTTTGTGAAATACATGTGCAGTTACACTAGTAGGTATATAAAGTTTTTTTTTTCAAAGCAAAAAGATTTCCAGAACACATAATATAAGTAGATACCTTCCTAAATTGCATAAATAGGTACCATTGTTGATAAAAATCATAACTCTACTTTTCTTTTAATATGTAGTCATTCACACAAAGATAGTAAGAAAATAATAGCACGATGTTGCATCATAGAAGGTATATAATTCTTGTAGCCGTCTCTCTTATTTTTTATTAGACCAACTGGGTGGCTAGCCGAATGGCACAATCGCTCACGAAACGCTCACGAAACGAAGCGCTAGTAGATATCTATCTCTATCGCGCTTGCGTATTGGCGCGACAGAGCCAGCGGCGTATCGCTTTCGTTTGGCGTCGGAGAAATGCCATTCGGCTACGGGGCCTGGGAATGCAACAATGGATAATATTATTTATCTTTAAAATTTACAACTCTGTCTAATACTCATTAAAAAATGGGTTCCATATTATAATGATTAAATACTTACCTACAAATTTTATACTCGAAAATTGCAAGTGAAAGAGTCTTATAAGTCTTTCAATTATATTTTATTTGGTTAGCTAAATATGACCTCCTCTCAGAACACAGCAAAACTAATACCTAACACTTGGTTATAAATAAATATAAAAACCTAATTCTATTTTAACCATTATCTAGTAGGTACAGACAGTGATAATATTAAATAAATTTCATTTTTAATGATATACATACATTAAGAACTATTAATCATAAATAAAGAGTCAAATTAAAAGAATTGTATTTAAAATATAGCAACACACAATAATAAGTAAAATAAAGCAATACTCGTATTGTTGTAGCATTTTAAATAACTATACTTAGCTAAACAAATCTTTGCATTTGGAATGTGAAGTAAAATAATGCAAAGAGTTCCAATTGAAGAACAAAGGACTTTGTAGAAATAAAGTGGTGTTCTTAGCCAACTTAAGCTAATGTAAACAAGGCGATACGTTTCGTTATGCTAAAGAGTGTCAAGTTGATTCTCACGGATAAGGAAATCATAAGTGAGCCGAACAGTGGACACTCTATAGGGGTGACAAACTTCTATGAAGTGGTTTTCGGTAATTGTCAAACAGCAAAGTGGCATTGATAAAGCTGAACTTTTAAGTTCATTGATAAAGGATCAAATAGATTGTTTCTAATTCTATTATACATATATAATTGGTGGTAGTTAATACAATGTGCATGTACAAGCACAGACAGGTTAGTTCTAAAATATATCTACATATGAACCTGTCAGAGAAAATGGTACATGAGTAATGTATAGAAATGTGAACCTTATGTATTCCAGTACAATCTTACAGAATGATTATGAAAATAATATACAGCTTGTGGTTTATATAACTATAGTTAATTGACAATACTTAGTGTAAGCTGAAACTACGTATTATAATTGATACGTATTTAACTAATAAGTTTTATGTCATGATTTATGAATGGTTGTTTTATTGTGAAAGTAATATGTTTCATTATGTATAGTTGTAAGAAACTGTGGTAATGTAGTAGTAGTAGTAAACACTTTATTGCACAGAATAAATTATGTGAAGTACAGACAGTACAGTAAATAATTTTAATGGTTATGTACAGAGGCGAGCTTATTCCCTTTAAGGGATCTCTTCCAACTAACCGTAGAACAACTGTGTATTTTTAATTTGTTCATGACGTACAGTTTGTATGAATGTTATACCTATGAAACATTACAATATGAATACATGTCATATACCTGTTGACATAAATGTAAGCGTATAAAATGTCAGCGTTATAAGTGTCTGTGAAATTTATATTTATGTGTGGTTTTATGTGGTTATAAATGTGTTGTATTTAAACGACTATGTTTTGACTTATAATTTACTTGAATCGATCTGATCAATCGATTCTGGTGTGTTAAATCACATATGCATATGTGTTCTATGTTCTTAGATATGGTACCATATAGGTAGGAAATGTCAAACAAGTTGGATTGTATTTTAGAAATAAGTTGATGACATGGCTGGTAAGGTTTTACTGGGTTTCCCTTACCTTTGAACAAATGTTGGCCATAATGTTTCCCAGAAAAAGGCGGGTGATGCTGTTATTGTTTTGTATAATGATTTTAATCATAGATTTATTTTTGAGGGGGCGTGTTGGAATTAACAAAACTAAATCTATCTTACTCTAACAAGTATATTGTTATACTTTCTCTTTCATAAATGTAAACAATGCTTGCCTTTGATCTTAATTAAAGCGTCGCGTTCTCTAATACACGTGGCGCTGCGACCGGCATGTAATTTAGTATTAGTAGTATTACTGAACATCAGGATACCTTTAATTTACCTTAATTAAAGCTTACAGTAAGCTCTGTGTAGAACAGGGTGTCTAGCCAATATGGAAATCTCTTGAACAATGATAACGAAACGCTTAGAGATTCTATCACTCTTCCATACTAGTTAGACAGTGACAGAAGCGTTTCGTTAGCTACCTTTGAAGCGTTAACTATTGGTACATTAGCTACGCACTATAACGAAATGAGTTAAAGTTAAAAACCTGTAAAACACTGTTCAACAGAATTTGTGAGTTAAGATTTATTATATTGCCGCGTTGTCCATTTTAAAGGTGTTTTGTTTTGTATAGGTAATGCCTAGAGTTCAAGATTATCCACATATGTAAGCACTCGACACTTTCATATATTTCTAATCACCTAGTTCACCCCATAATAATATATCTATTGTCACTTTTATTCTTAGCCCTAAAACCTTGTACTACATAGTACCTACCTACATAATATATTCAGATACTTAGATCGATTTCTTGCACATGTGTGTTTTCGTTAGTGTTTTGTCCCGTAAATTTTAAATACCTATTTATTCATTGATATTGCTTTTTCACGTAACAGCCATGTATCCACCACATTATATCATTTATCCAACCTGCGGGAGTAGCACACTAATAGCACATCGCACTACAGAATATATAATAGTACAAGTACAGAAGGCTCACTGCTTTGATGTTTACGAAATGCCGCCTTTTTAAATGCCTACATAATTCTTACAAAGAAACGAGCCGCACGAGCGCAGCGTAACGAATTAGTACTGAGATAAAATGTTATACTATTATACTCGTATTCAAGTCTTGGGTACTTTGTAGGTATATATACAGTATTTATATATTTTTGTTTAAGTTCCAACATGACAAGCCTTATTGAACTTTTCCGTGTGACTAGTAGATCTGTGTAAGAATGTCCTATGGTATGTATTTTATTCATGATGTTTATTTAACTGAGCATTATTAGCCATTCCACACGCGGACATCATATAATGAACCTTACAAAAAATCGCGACGTAAAGTAACAATAGAAAATGCAAACGTGCGTTCCGTGAGAAAGCGCGCAACCCCTGACTAAGCCGCGAACTCGCGGCCGCCAGCATGTACTTGTAGCGCGGCGATAGAATCGCGGAGTGAGCCGCCCCTGCGCACTTACAAATAGTGCGAAAAAGACGGCCTGACGTTATATCGTTTAACACGCGACCATGCTTGCCTGCCTGATTTTGAAAGATGTTAGACCTAATAGGGTCACCTACCTATACCCTATACACAGTGTAATATGAGCAAAAACGATTAATTTTAACAGTATATTCCTGATTAGGTACATTTTTAAGGCTAAAATTTCGTATAAACTTTTCTGGGTTTAGCCTACCTAATTAGTTTAGGTACATTTACATAACAGAGTTACACCAACTTAAAAAACACAGGTCAAGTGCGAGCTCGTTTAACTCACGCACCGAGGGTTCCGTACAAACATTAAATGATTTAAATGACTTATCCCATGTCAGTCACATAACGTTAAAGACTCAATTACAAGTAAGTATATGGTAAGTAGATACTCATAATCATAACAATGGCTCATAAACATAATAGCGTATAACGCCATCTATCGGCGAACTAAATAATAAGTAAGTAGTTGACTCAAAACAAAACTTCATAATTTATATGAATTTATGCATAATATCAAGTTTCAGTGCCACTCTTAGTACAAAGACGTTGAAAGGAAACAAAATTGTGATATTGCATTGACAAGTTGCTAAACCCATTCCGTGGCGTTTCTGTCGAGTAACGTATTAAAAACTGGTAGCCACACTTGATGTTTAAACACTACAAAACAAAACTGACGACGGCGGTTTAAAATCACAACGTCAAAAACCCCAAATCTCAGCAAAGCGCGCGACATAATGTTGCTACAAATTGAATTTGTTTAGCCATTATACCGTACAGGCCCCGTAGCCGAATGGCATTTCTGCGATGCGAAACGCCACCGAAACGCCGCAGAAATGTAGTCTGGCTCTCTCGCGCCAATACGCAAGAGCGATAGAGATAGATAGCTACGAAAGAGATATTATCGTGAGCGTCTGTGCATTCGGCTACGCACACAGTATATGTCTAGCATGTATGTGCAAAAAGTTTTGAGCTCGTTTATGTGAGCCCCGCAACTACGCAATTAAAATTATTTATTTTGGTTAGCCGCAAGTGAGCTGTGACGTGTTCGCCGCACATGGCCTCGCCGGCGCAGTCTCGTGGGAATCTCCGCCGTATGATACAACACTTCAACTATGTACCAGTTACATTTGCTGCACTGCTAATCGAGACGTAAACATTTAGATTTTGTTCATTACGTAATTTATTTGGGTGTGTTTTTGCCAAAATAAGAAAAAGGCTAGCAACTCCTATGGTCAAAAACGCCAAAGACTAAGTGACGTATATTTAAGGAATAATTTTAACTATTGTGCCGTTACCGAGAACGTTCTCCCGTTTGTATGGGAAATGTTCTCTCACGAGAATATTGTCCACAGTAAAATGAGATCATTGTCGAGAGCGTTCTCAAAATTTTTCGGGTTTTTCGGGGTCCACGTTGTATAAGGAAGGTGTCGCAGCATGGCGATGAATTACCGCGCGCAGGCCGGTCCCGGCGGCTCTCATAACTCTCATTTCACGAGGTAATACTACACGTAACAGTGACATATGTATGAACATGTATTATTATTAACAGCACGAAATCGATAAAATAATTACTAGGTTAGGTAATAAAGCCGAACGACAGCCTAATAAGACGGCGTGCAACTTTATTTCCGTCGGACGATGGGCCATCAAAAGCGTCGACATCGAGTCCACGGCTCAATGTACATTCAAGTTCCAACTTTACCTTTCTTATGCCTAGTTTCCATATTTGAGAAGACAGGGCGGAGAAAAAGTAAAGTTGATATCCACCATACATTTCCTCCAAAGAAGGAAATGGTAATGGTGTCTTTATATCAAGAGCAATGTAACTTCATGGGTTTAGCCTCGGCCCTCGATACGGTATAAAAGAATTCTTTGTTGCTTTTTAAATCCGATAAAAAGTTTTGCTCGGTTCTGTACAAGGGCAACTGCTCGACAGTCAACTTTAATAAATGCTGGGTTTTATGCAAACAGTCGTCTATTTGAGCCATGGACATTGGAACTATAAAAATGCAGTAAAGAAATATCGATTATCTGAATTACTTGGCTACGTTATGTAACAATAACAACACTACAGAATACTAAATAGACTAGTACAACTTTTGCGGTTCTGGTGAAAGGTAGGTACTTGCGAATGTTTTGTGAATAGAATGTTGCGAATTTTTAATGTAAATCTTTGATTATTTCATGGAAATACAAATGGATATAGGTATACCGTAGGTTAGAGGAGTTTCCTCAATTCCTCATGAATCCGATATCGAAAATTTGACTTAAAAACCCAGTATGCTTAACAAACACAACGAAGAAAACAAATCTCCTAACATGTGCTACGCGTCGTTGAGGATTTTCGTTCTGATCATCATCAGCAGTTCCACTGCACCAAATGTCACTGTTCTGAATGTAAATGCATGCTGTTCTTATAAAAATACTAAAGTTACTATAAGTGCTCCAGTTCAGATTTGAGGAGTTTCGTTCTGATCATCATCAGCAGTTCCATTGCATCAAGTGTCACGGTTCTGAAAATATATGCATGCTGTTCTTATAAAAATACCAATTGCCTTTAAGATTTGACCAGTTCCTTCGATTTCTCCAGGATTCCATCATCAGAACCGGGTTCTGATAAAAATGGGACCAATTTATACATTCAATCAAAAAAAAATTCAAAATCGGTCCAGTAACGACGGAGATATCGAGACTTCGACTCGACTTGAGATATGGGCGGCGGTTAAAAAAGAAGGGCAATAAGTAGTTAGGTAATTATTAATTAAGTATGGATAAGTACATACCTATAATAATAGCCTGGCAAAAAGAGAAAAATTAATAATTGCACCGTCGTAGTGTGGTCCTGTTTTCTTATTACATATTATATTGATTTGAAAGGTACGAAACTACGATTTTGGCACTTCTTATCATAGGTATTTTTAGTCACGCTGCAATATAAAATAATAAAAATGTTAAAGAAACTCACAACTTGTCCTCTTTTGTTTTATTAGTACGCCATTATATTACTTAATTGATCTGTGTTAATACTAATATTTAAAAAAAATCGTTGTCCTATAAAACGGCAGCATTCTAATCGGTTATCAACATTTTCATTAAAAGTATGGGATGCTACCCTCGAGAGCTATTATTCAATTTACGTAATTGGGGAAGACAACAAGGAATAAATAAATATTATGGGAATCTTACCCAAATAGATATATCGCCCTTCATTTTGTCCTAATATATTTAATTAATAATCTACAGTGTTGTTACTGTTACGTTAACATATCTAAGTTATTCAGATATAAACGATATTTCTTCACTGCATTTTTATAATGTAGAGATTGTAGAGGGCAAAGCTAACATAGCCACGCGTCGTTGAAGAGTTATAGAAGAGTGATTTTACTCCGATAAAAATACAAAAGTCATCTTAATGTTCCCTATAATAGACTGCGAAGTATGACGTTTAGGTGCGGCGAATCATCATCACCATCATATCAGCCCTTTATCGCCCACTGCTGAGCATAAGGCCTCTCTTCTAGTACGCCACTTGTCCCGATCCTGAGCTGGTACAGTCGACTACAAAGAGATGTATTTTCACCTTATTACAATGCAATAAGGTGAAAAAGTGTATACATCTCTTTGTAGTCGACCGTACTAGTATGAATACAAATACATATTGCGAATCTGAATACAAATTGTAGACATCTATTGGCGACTTTGGTTTACACTGATTTTTTTTAACATAAAAATCAACTGTGTTCAAAAGACATAGGTACATGTAAAACTAACTTTAAAATACTAATTGACATACTATTTTTATGTTTAAAAAAAAATTATACCGATTGATGATGATTACGATCAATCAGTAAAATCGTTTGATTCCTACACTTTCCCTGTTTTAAATGTTATATTATAATATTTGCTTAGTAAATGAACTTGACTTTTTTTCAAAGTATGTCTTATATTTTAATTACTGTCTAATTAAACGAAAAAAAATAGCACCATATTTTATTACGTTTACTTTTACTTCATCAGCAAAAACAACATCAGCCATATTAATCTATAGAATATCTATGACATGACGTCAGTATATTTAGAAAAAATATTTCACATTGTCACACCCGTCAACGACTATGAATTTTAATACAATAGAGGTTGCTTCTATGGAGATCAGATTACTACCTCTAATTTCCATAGTTGATCTGAATTATGTGACGTCACTCCATCGGCCAACACCGTTTTCGGAGTACCTACATAATTTAAAAAAAATATACACACATCTTTAATTAAAAATACGCAGTCATCACGCACTTTTAATGCCCGCAAGCTATAAATATTGATTTCTTAAGTCAAATACTACAGAAAACAATAACTTGATGTGATGTGCTAAATTCAATACGAGTCTAGTAGCCTATTACAACGTTCTCCGTCTAATAGTGCCCCCACGAAAGGTTAAGGCACGTCTTATTACAAAGCCGTAAGGGTTACAGTAAAGACCGGGAGCGGGATAGTGAAGTTGTTAATTAGATAAACATGAACGGAGATATATATCGCCATTGCGTGAGCTCTCGTAATACATCGACATACTAATGGTATATAATGTAACTTTTATTTGCTCCGATTCATTTAACTAAGTGATTTTCGAGCCGGCAAACAATAAATTAGATAAACATAAACGGAGATATATATCGCCATTGCGTGATCTCTCATAATACATCGACATACTACACTGAGAGAAAAAACAAACAGTTTTCATGTTCGTTCAACAAGTTTTTTGGTTAAAATAGCGCCTAAGTGCTCTTTGGTTCAAACAACAAGCTACAGTCATTTGAATCGGCAATATATTTGAATCAACAAGTCGATTTTATTAAAACAGCCTGACAAATATTGTTTTAAACATACGTTTGGCTGATTCAAACGGATAAACCGCAACAAGTCGAACTTGTTAAATTCACAATGCAAATTTCTCTCAGTGTAATGGTACTAATGGTATATACTATATAATGTAATTTTTATTTGCTCCGATTCATTTAACTAAGTGATTTTCGAGCCGGCAAACAATACCAAAGCACGCAAAGGCTATGTATACAAAGTTTGTTTTGTTTAGAAGGTATGACACATGAAAGCAGGCTGTGACACAACTCACAATAAGTAAATAGTAATGAACGTATTATCGATTGACAGTCAAAAATGGCCCTTTAATGCGAATAAGTGCTCGATCAGCTATGTCAACGAAACTCAACGTATTTAATTAATCACACGAGCCCGAAGTCCGAAAATCAAGCGTTGGGGCTACGCGGCTACGCCACACGCAGGGAGAGGGAGCGAACACCGCTTTTCCATTATTCCATTACCTAGGCAAACCGATTGACGGATCCCTGCGTTGCGTAGCCAACTCGCCGAACGCTCGACCCTAACCTAACTGTCCTTAAGCCAGGTCACCTTTTAGTTTTGAGGCAAGGACACATTTACTTGTTTTCAAAAGAATAAAAATGTATGCCAAGTTTCGGCTGGCTACACAATTACATCGACCTCGTTGTCGGCCGTAGAAAAGAGGCTACCTGTAGGTAATAAGGTAAATAAGTCCTTAATACATTATTAATGTTCATAAGCCCAAATTGATGACAAAAGTAAGAAAAGTTTATTTTTAATACAGTTGCTCAAAAAGTGCCCGTTTTTTGGCTGTTTAGCGTGCGAGAAGTTGTATTTTACGAACTAGTGCGTAAAAAGTATATACGTTCCATTTTACGACTACTTACCGAACTGTTTTCATATTAGTCTAGTTTACTAAGACAGAATAAAACTATAAACATACTATTAAGTGATTAATATTTAAAACGTTAATATTTCATATGTAATTGTGTACTTTTAGTCATACTAAACATAATTTATAAAATGGTTTATACTTTGAAAAATCGGTCATAATGAGTCGTGTAAACAGAACATGATTGGAACGAAACGCGTCTTCTACTGTCAAAGTAGAGGCGTCTACCATGTTTTAACTTAATGCACTTTCAAAAAACCTCAATATGTTACGCGATTTGTCATAATTATTTTACGTTATTTGCAATACGTCGGGGCATAAATGGATCGATTAAATTAAAATGTAGTTGTACATTAAACAATCGTCCCAAATCGTAAATGTTTATGTTTTTATGGCACCCAATGAAATAAATTATGTTAGATGAATAGCAAACTCGAAAATATGCACGCAAGTTTAAAAGCTTCAAAAATACGCCTTTGAATTGTCAAATAATCCGTCAATGTCCATGGGAAAATTGATAGTTCGAATTTTCATACAAAATTGCAAAAAATAGTACATTACGATACAAGTGCGTAAAAAAGGAAGTTCGAAACGAGTGGCGATAAATTAAAACACAACCGAAGGGAGTGTTTTAAATCGACACGAGTTACGAATTTCCTTTTTGCACGTGTATCGTACGACGTTTTTCAGTACAGATGAGCCTTCAAAGTTTCGACCTGGCATATAATGAACCACTTCTCGCACTAGTGCGTAAAAAAAACACCATCTGTACCACAGAATATATAATAGTACAAGTACAGAAGGCCCACTACTTTGATGTTCGCGACATGCCGCCTTTTTAAATGCCTACAAAATTCTAACAAAGAAATGAGCCGCACGTGCGCGGCGTTCGGCGATAGGGTTGGATTAAAACAAATTAATACTCAATAAAATGTTATACTATTATATTCAGGTCTTGGGTACTTTCTAGGTATATATATAGTATTTATATATTTTGTTTAAGTTCCATCATCACAAGCCTTATTGAACCTTTCCGGGGGACTTAATCAATAGTAGATCTGTGTAAAAATGTCCTATGGTATTTATTTAATTCAAAATATTTATTTAAGTAAACATTATTAGCCATTCCACACGAGGACAACGCATATGAACCTTAAAAAAAATTCGCAACGTAAAGTAACAATAGAAAGTGCGAACGTGCGTTTGCGAGAACGCGTGCCACCCCTGATTAGGCCGCGAACTCGCGGCCGCCAGCATGTACTTGTAGCGCGGCGATAGAATCGCGGAGTGAGCCGCCCCTGTCTGTACTGAAAAAGTATTTACAGAAGTAAGTACCTACTATAATTTCATGGAGCCCTCTTAATTACATTTTATGGAAAGTGAAATAAGTTTTTTGCAAAAAAATCATTTTTGGCACAATCTTTTATCGCCGCCTGTACCTTTCTTTCAACAGTCATCTACTGCTGTCCGAGACGTTTCTAAAAACCCCTTACTCGATGGGGATACGATAGTTCATAACAGAGTTCCTATGACCACCTTTCTGCTCCATCATCAGATCAGCTCCATCATACCATAACATTGCATTGTCACGTGATTTACATAGGTGTGCAAAATTTCAGCAAAACCGGGAAGTGGGTGAAATTTAGCTTCTACGTTTTGACCCAAACTAACATACAGACAAAGACATATATAACTCCGTATAGACAGATAAAGTCTAAGAAAAAAACGTACCTCAGTACCATACAGAAAAAGGTACGGTGGCCTAGATGGCATTACACCTTTGGGGTACGCTCAGCTAGATGGCGCAATTTTTTTTTTTTTATTATTTACAAAAAAAAAACACGTCAAGATCTATTTTGCTTCAGATCTATTCTCGCAAAATCCTGTCCCGTCAGTTGCCAACATAATTGAGGAGTGTCTTTTCAAAAGGGCTTATTTCCACTTTGAACTTTTTATTATAATTCCACGGTATTGATTTTGAAATTAATATTTAATTTGTAATATTGTAAGTTGACGTTAATGCTATGATTACAATTACATCAAACGTAATATGTGTACCTAAATAAATATTTAATTACCGTATGTTTTTGAGAATTAAGCACTTTTAATGCGAACTTTTGGGAATTATTTATGATTATCGGCTATAAAAACGAACAAATGATAAGCGCTCCCGTGCAAATAAAAGAGACACGGCGATGTTTATAGTTACTCGCCCAGCGGTAAGCTATTAAAATCGCCGTGTCTCTTTTATTGCACGGGAGTGCTTATCTTTTGTTCGTTTTTATAGCCGATAGCTCATAGCTTTTGGGAATTAAGCCCTTTTGTTGTGGCCTTGTAGCGTAAACGTTATTATTTTAAAATAGTTTTATTTTATTTTATATTTTGTATTAAGTTAGTTGATATCAATGTTGTTGTACTACATACATTAGTTTATCCACAAAAATAATCATTACATATACAAATGTGTTCTAAACTTTGGATGTTACTCTTTTTTTTTTAAATCAAGGCGAGAGTTTTTGAGCTTTAATCTCAAAACAACACGTAATTTTCTATACTAAAAAAAATGCATTCATAGTTTAAAAAAAAGAAAAAATGGAAATAATAAGCCCTTTTGAAAAGACACTCCTCAATTTTAATGGTATTGCATTGCAAGTCGATCGGTAAAGCACAGTGCGTCCAGCGGGTTTGCTCAATAACTAAGTATTTAGTATTTATAGGCCTTTGTGCCAGGCGATGTACATAAACCACAAGCACGACTCGGCAGTTTCCAGCATGGTATTACCTATGAGCTACGGTAGCAATTCACAAAATTAAGACGATACGATACAGGTCAATTCTCCATACAAACGCTCTCAACTATTTCCCTGGTTTTTGAAGATAGAGCAATGATTTTTTCAACACAGATTATTATTATTTTTTATCTGTGTCGGACCTTTTTAATTTTTTTGAAAAGACTAGCTAGATCCAATCAAAAATTTCTAAAAACGGCCTTTTTCAATATGGCTCAAAAAAAGGTGTGATACTCAAGATCGATAACAATAAGCCAAAAATTTTAAACGGTCCGACACAGATTATTTCATTATTATTCAGATTCTCAAATTTCGTTCCTGTTTAAATAAGTTTTGAAGGAGGAAACAGTCGAGAGCGGAACCTCGATTTTAAAGATTTTTTCGCAATATCTTTTAACTGAGTTCTTCTTAATGGACATTTTTTTCTTCGATAAATCTAGTTAATAACACTAGTATATTTAACTGAAATTCCCAAATTGAAAGGGGGACTCCTTTCCATTTTAGCATTTTCGCTCCCGTAGCGTCTTAAGGCTCGCACTTCACGTTCAACAATGCCATCTTTAGAACCGTATATGGTGTACGACTACGTACGTAAGAATAAGAAATAAAAACCGGCCAAGAGCGTGTCGGGCTACGCTCAGTGTAGGGTTCCGTAGTTTTCCGTATTTTTCTCAAAAACTACTGAACCTATCAAGTTCAAAACAATTTTCCTAGAAAGTCTTTATAAAGTACTACTTTTGTGATTTTTTTCATATTTTTTAAACATATGGTTCAAAAGTTAGAGGGGGGGGACGCACTTTTTTTTCCTTTAGGAGCGATTATTTCCGAAAATATTAATATTATCAAAAAACGACCTTAGTAAACCCTTATTCATTTTTAAATACCTATCCAACAATATATCACACGTTGGGGTTGGAATGAAAACAAAATATCAGCCCCCACTTTACATGTAAGGGGGGTACCCTAATAAAACATTTTTTTCCATTTTTTATTTTTGTACTTTGTTGGCGTGATTGATATACATATTAGTACCAAATTTCAGCTTTCTAGTGCTAACGGTTACTGAGATTATCCGCGGACGGACGGACGGATGGACGGACGGACAGACAGACATGGCGAAACTATAAGGGTTCCTAGTTGACTACGGAACCCTAAAAAGATAAACCCTACACTGAGCGTGTCGGGCCACGTTCAGTGTAGGGTTCCGAGTTTCCGGTATTTTTTTTAGGGTTAGGGTACCTTAAAAAATAAAACGGAACCCTTATAGGATCACTCGTGTGTCTGTCTGTCCATCTGCCACAGCAATTCTCTCCGAAACTACCGAACCGATTAACTTGAAATTTGGCACACATATGTAAACCTGTGACCCAAAGACGAACATGTAATTTAAATTAAAAAAAAAATCAATTATAGGGGCCACTTTTGGGGGGGTAAAAGTGAAAATTAAAAATCAAAGTTTATAGAACTACATATATCAAATGACAGAGTTACTACTACTAATACTTATAAAAAGTATTTAAAAAATATTTTTTTTAATAATTTTTAGTAAAGTAATTTAAATAGGCAAACATTGACACCCCCCCCCCCCTGGCCTCCCCGCCCCTTATCTCCGAAACTACTAAGCGTGAAATTAAATTACAAATCTACAGTAAAGCGTAAGTCGGACTTAAAAGAATAAAACTCAAATTACGTATTTCACTCACTGCCGCTGCCAAATCTCTTGAAATTGTGTGAGCGCGTTTGAATATTACATATAAATAAACTCATTTCTGTTTCGTTTTGTTCAAAATATCGATTTGAATAAAACTTTTTTTCCACTTTTTATTTTTGCACTTTGTCGGCGTGATTGATATACATATTGGTACCAAATTTCAGCTTTCTAATCCTAACGGTCCCTGAGATTATCCGCGGATGGACGGACGGACAGACAGACATGGCGAAACTATAGTGAGCGTCAGAATGGCGGGTGTACATCAAGCAATCCTGGTGTGGTATACGTCAGGAGTTTAGTGCTAGCAATGTGCCAAATGTGCGCCAAAATTCGAGCAATGTGCTCTTTGAACTCCAGAGATATTTAAGAAATTAATGACACCCGCCATTCTGACGTCAGGTTGGCGGGTGCACTTCCAGTTCTAGCTAATGGCTGCTTACTCAAGGGTGAAAGTACTGCCTAAGGTTAGTGCTCGCAATGTGCTTCCACATGTATGAAACACACACTAATTCAGAGAGCCGTTGAAGAGTAATATGGGATTGAATAAATATATCTATAACGCCTGCTGAAATAAAATAGCAATGTTCATTGCCTGCAATGCAGCATTAACATGCAGCATGAACCTCCAGGTCTTTTATACCTTATACATGTTTGCTACCTATGTTATTTGATATAAACAATTAACATGCAGGCGCTTTTCACAAAAAAGTGATACTTATAGATATATTTATTCAATCCCATATTACTCTTCAACGGCTCTCTGAATTAGTTTGTGTTTCATACATGTGGAAGTACATTGCGAGCACTAACCTTAAGCAGTACTTTCACCCTTGAGTAGGCAGCCATTAGCTAGAACTGGAAGTGCACCCGCCAACCTGACGTCAGAATGGCGGGTGTCATTAATTTCTTAAATATCTCTGGAGTTCAAAGAGCACATTGCTCGAATTTTGGCGCACATTTGGCACATTGCTAGCACTAACTCCTGACGTATACCACACCAGGATTGCTTGATGTACACCCGCCATTCTGACGCTCACAAACTATAAGGGTTCCTAGTTGACTACGGAACCCTAAAAAGCAACATGCGATAGTGGGGACAAACGTAACAGCGCAGCGGGTCAAAAGTATTTGTAACAAACAATCGTTCTCGTCAGCTAAGTTTTTGTCTTAAATAAAGTAGGTACCATATTTGTGAGCGACAGTAATTACTAATTAGAATGATGTGATACTATGAACTGTGTTCGTAAAAGTTTATACTTGATAAAATAATCGGTAAAGGTTAGTGTTTATGTGTATTTATATAAAAAACATAATACCAATTAAAATGCAAATAAGTATCGTAAAGGAACAGGTAAAAATCACGTGTTACATTCATTTCTCCGGTAATGTGGTAAAAAAAATGTTATTTAATTGTTATTATGTACTGAACATCACTTTCTTATGCCAATAACTTTCTCTGTTATAAAACTATTATATATAATGATGATTATTTATAAGTACCAGAAGTTATTCATTTTATAGGTATTTATCACGGGACGTATGTGATGAGACTCACGGTAAGCTCAAGAACCGAAATCAAAACACTTGTTTAGAGTAGTTTGCGTGTATAACAAATAGGTAATCAGACGAAGTCTACGTTATATGTATTGTCAAATTTTAATATGAAGTCTTCAAGTAGTACCACTTGGGTGGGATAATAATGATCTCAAACAAATTAAAAAAAGGATAGTGGTTTTTCATCACTATTTTCATGTGTCTATGTCGATAAATACCTTACCTGTAAGTATTGTTTAGAAAATAAGGATTGCATAAAGTGCGGTAAAGACTACACAGGGGACGGAATCTAGCACAGTAACTTTAGCTTTACCTACATTGACGGGGTTGAGAATGCCAAATTCCACAAAAAAATTACATATTCATTTCATTACAACGTTTTGCCATTTAAGTAAATAGTGAAGTTTTCTCTATAAATTATTTCATTCACAACTAAAACTTGTTTGTTTGCCGATAACACTTGTAATCTACAATAGGTACATTAGGTACCACTACACACTATAACACTATCTACAATAAGTACCTTACAAATTTATGAAATTTATGGAGTGAGGCGCAGCGTGGCGCGGCGGTGGACCGTGGCTTTGCTATTGTCATTCAATCGGGCCATTGTGGGCTTTGTCGTGCCTCGTGCCGCGGGCCGCGGGCCGCGCGCCCGTTCACCATGGGACATTGGCAACTTGTGGTCAATTTTATTCCCTGAACACGCTACATAGATGATAAGTAGCCTGAATCATGAATCATTTTATTTATTTATAAACCAGTTTGCTCGAAAATCTTTGGAAAACGGTTTAATGATATTTTTTAAACACGAGTTTAACTTTTCGTTTGACCCCTTGTTTCTAATCCTATAGTAAAGTTTAAATGCCATGTTGTAGAAATATTATTGAAAGGAACACGAAATCGACCAATCAAAATTCGAAAATCGCCTCCCAGAGGCCAGCTAAGGGCCTGCGCGAGACAGTGTCCAAAGCCAAAACCTGTCCGAGTTGTGAGTAGTAACTAACTATATTATTTATTTTAATAATAATGCAAGCGAAATGTAAGGGACCGTGGGGTAATCAGAGCGGGCGGGTAATGAGAGCGGTGTCAAAGTAGACTTACCCAGGGCTCGTAATTACTTGTGCAAACGGCCTTGGGACGTCTTCGGAAGCTCACTGCAACGCTCCGTGCCCCGCGATCAGTTGCACGAGACTGGTTCAACTATAGAATCCTTTCACTTGCTCGTTTATCAATTCCACACTCGGCGTTAAAATACAACTTTGCCCCCTTGTATAACAAATAACTATTTCCCCTCACTAGCTCGGAAGCACGTGTTTGGTCCTTTAATACCAGCGGGTAAAAACGCATTTTATCCACTAGTGGGTAAAGTGATTTGACCTTGAATAAAGTCAAATTAACTGCTTTAAAATTGATAAAAGTAGGTGAATCTAGTAATAAAGATGATTTACCACCTGTGGAACTATTGGAAGCAGTGATAAACGCATTTTTTGCGTTGTAGTTTCCTCGCTATAGTGAGGGGAAAAGTTTTGTGTTACACTCGGGTGCAAATGTATTTTACTTCTCGTGTGTTAAAAAACTCGCAAGTTCAGGATTCTATTCTCGAACCACTCGCTTCGCTCGTGGTTCAACTATAGAATCCTTTCACTTGCTCGTTTTTCAATTCCACACTCGGCGTCAAAATACAACTTTGCCCCCTTGTATAACAAATAACTATTTTGGCTCCGCGGTTATAAAAAAATGTGAAATTCGTCTTTCACGGTAAGCGTTAAATTATCTTTATTATGACTGTGTTTTTCCAAATATGTTACGTTAATATATATAATTTACGTCGATGCATCTCAAATCGCGACGACGAAGCAATTTTTTTTAGAAAAATATTTTTTTGTGTTGCATGCGGGTAGTGGGAGCTATAAACAGCTCCTGATATCCGCATTGCTAAAATTTAGCTCCCATTACCCCAATGCAGTTAACTTATTTTATACTGAAATGTTTTCTTTATTTTCCCTTCCAGATGGCACGAAAAAGAAACCGTTCCACATCAAAAGCCTCTTAGAACGTAAAGACTGATTGTAAGCAAAGAAAAGATTTAATCTAAATATATTTGTCGGAGAATGATCAAAATGTGGTTTAAGATACCTTTTATGTTTGCTCTATTTGTCAAATATAGCGTCATAAAAGGTATCTTAAACCACATTTTGGTCATCCTCCGACATATTACTATGGCTCCCATTTGACATATAGGGCATTTTGTAGCTCTCGTTACCCGAAGGTGAGGGTACCTAATGGGAGCGAATGCCATTTTTTTGTTTTTCGTTTCTCATCATTAACAATGATATTATTTACGCATATTTTTTGTTGTTATGGGTTGCTAGATAAATAACCCTAACGTTCATAATTAAAGATATTTTTTACTATGAAAATTATGAGTTTTATTACAAATCATTCTTAGTAGGCTCTAATTCCCCCACGCTCCCCTAACCCAGAGTATCCAGCTACAATTGCCGAATAAATATTTCAAGTTGACACCGCTAAGATCCAGTCGTGGTTAGGCTATTGATTGATGAATTGATAAGATAATATCGTTAAATTCAAATTTAAAACTCAAATTGAAAATATGAGTTCAATACCTATATCGAAATTAAGTAAATCAACAAGTAGCTACCCTATACAAATGGCACATACAATCAAATGTATAATCGCATGTAAATGCATCGCGTTTGTTTCCATCCAACTGACTTGACTGGAAATCGGAATTATATCTGCAATTATTAAGACTACTAGAAAGAGCTACAGTAAGTAGGACAGGTACATCCATTTGTGCAGCATGGTAACTTCATAAGTATAGATATTTAAATCAAATGAACGAAAACTAGGACAATAACAAGCACAATGACGTCAATGATCCTATTCTGAAACCAAGTAGGTACCTACGATAATCCTGAAATAAGGTAAATTCTCCGTAAAAAAGCTGCCACTGTTTGAGCTAGGACTATGAAGAAGCTGTCTATTACCTACTCCGACAGGAAACTGATAAGTAAATAAGAATCTTTTGATCATTATAATAGTTATTCTTAAAGAAAACGTAGCTTCCTATCAATCCAGAGAAATATAAACAAATACCTGCTTACAATAATGTTAGCTTTCGACATTGAGTTCATAATTTTCATTGATTTTATATGTATACTGGCCTTTATCAAATTATCGGTAGATATAAACGTGCCTGAATAAGATTGGCCCTTTTAAAAAAATAAAACATTAGGCGGGAACCGCATAAATCTTGACAGATGTCACCGTGAAAAAAAGATATAATCGGCATTATGGAAAAACTAGAAAAAGCAACCGTATAACCAAGCTGTGATAATTTTAGGAATTTGTGTATTGTATTGTTAATATCGACTGTGATTGTAACCCAAACTGTTCAGTATGAGATTGGCATTGTAATAAAACAAAGTGCAAGGAGAAGTTCTTTCATTTAAGACCGGAACATAGCCTTCAGTTCAGCAAGAGGGATCAAAGGCTTACTGTCGCCTAAACCACGTCCACAACTTTATGAACGGCAGGTAAACAAGTTAATCTGTATTTTTGAGTATTGGAGACCGAGTTATATGATAAAATGATATTAGTGGTCATATAACTGGTAATATCAACAAGTATGGGAAGTGATCGGGTCATACCGATTGTTTGGAATGGACTTGCTAAGTTATGGATTGAGATACAGACACTTATGAGTGGAAAATGTTGTTTTCGTGTTTATGCAGAATACTTATTCTAATTACTTGATATAGCAAAGGATTGCATCAAATAGTATTACTCTCTGAATGACCTGTTTTAATTCAGGAATGAATGAGCATCAGTAATCAGTATATTTTATTGCTTTCATAGACTTCAGGTCAAAGAAACAAACATCCATACTTAATATTATAAATGGGAAAGTGTGTGTGTCTGTTTGTTTGTCTGTCTTTCATGGCAAAACGGAGCGACAAATTGACATGTTTTTTTTTAAGTGAAGATGGTTGGAGGGATGGAGGGTGACATAGGCTACTTTTTGTCTCTTTCTAACGCGAGCGAAGCCACAGGAAATAGCTAGTGAAATATAAACTGAACAATGTTTTATAAACACATGGGATAATTTCTTTTTGGAATAAATACTAATGATGTCTAACTTATTCAGTAATGATAATTATTTCAGAACTAGTTTCACTGCCATATTTCAGTTTAGTGTAAATATTTCATTTTGTGCTTTGAAGTCAAGTGACATCATAATCATTTTATTGGCTTTCAATTCTTTTACCGTTTACTTTTGTCTAGTGTGCTCAAATGCCAGTTGCTTGAAAGTCACATGCCTTTTTGGAGCTCATCTATTCAGGATGAAATTGATGGGGATGAACTTTAATTAACATTAAGTTCAACATTGTTGTTTTTGTGTATCAGACTAGGAATGTATTAATCTTTTGACATTGACAGTTTATTTAGTCATTGGTGTTGGATTTCTGTCTAAGCTACTACATTTAAAGTATGACTACAAGGTATAGCAAGAAATCAATGATGGTAAATTATGAGGATGTTAAGCTAAGGATCAGGGTGTTGTATATAAATAAAGAAAAACAAACCATAATAGTGACAGCTCTGGACTAAGGAGGTGGCCGGTGACATGTGTTGTTTGTCTCAACACTAGTGATCCATGTTTTTTTGTTACATGTACAAAAACATATTGAAAAAGTTTTCCTGTATATTACACATCTAATATACTTGTAATTCTACATAAAATTGTTTTACATAGGTAATGTGGTTAAAGGAGGAAGTGAATATTTAGGTACTATAAATAAGAAGGAGGAAGAGGTAATAAAAAGGGAATTTAAAATAAAGCTTATCTAACATATAATTATAATTTGCAGATTGGATGGTGGTACTGATTGAGGAGGAGGATCAGTACAGCTAGCAATTAATGCTGATGAACTTAGCTGCTGCACTAGGATAAAACAGCAGAGAGGTCCAGGATATGGCCATGAATCAAGGATGAAGAACCCGGCACAAATTAATGCTGATGATGGTCTTAGCTGAGGCTTTAGGCTAAGACATCAGGGAGGTCAAGGATACGGTCATGATTTAAGGAGTGCATTGGGTTCAAGGATGGAGAACCCGGCACAAATTAATGCTGATTGTCTTAGCTGTGGTGTTAGGCTATGGCATCAGGGAGGTCAAGGATACGGTCATGATTTAAGGAGTGTGTTGGGTTCAAGGATGGAGAACCCGGCACAGATTAATGCTGTAGGTCTTAGCTGTGGTGTTAGGCTGAGACATCAGGCAGGTTGAGGACACGGCCATGATTTAAGGACTGCTTTGGGTTCAAGGACGGAGAACACAAATGGTTTCAAGATTTTAGGACGAGTGGTTTCTTGGTTTTGTTTGGAGCAACTCTTATAAGGAAGGTTGGAGAAGTGAGCACTGGAGGTTGAGGGACTATTTTTCAACATCATCTGGGTCTGGTGGCAGTTCATCACCTCAACTTAGGAAATGATGTCGCGGATCAAGTATAGTGTTATATTAAATCAATTCCTTAGTATTCTTGACAAGGTCAAGAGTTTAGACAAACATAAGTTATCCTATAGGGTAGCTAAGACTTGTTATCAAGGATTATCCACCTTTTTATTTACATGGGATGAAGAGAGAAATTTATAGAATCCTTTCCTTGTCGAGAAGACTATGATAAACTTCTTTCATATATGTAATTTTAGTAAGGAAAGTAAAACATCATGTGAAAAGATAGGATATCTTGAAATTTATTGCCATAGAAATAAAAACACTGATTAAAGGAATGAAACTCAAACAACTACTAGTGATAGGACGTATTTGTGAAATTTGTAAGGTGTCAGAATCGGTACTCGCGGTGATTTCAGTCAAAGGAAATAGTAAGTCCAATGTACTTAGGATATGTTTAGGAAAGTGAACGATAGAGGGCGTGAAGGGCAATTGAACGCAAAACTGACGCGTACAAATATATACTGTGGTGCAAGTTGTTACTAGACGTCACTATTACCATTTACCACTGCAAACTGGTTGGCTGGGTGTAAGTATTTCGCTAGATGTCTCTGTACTATCTGCAAACTAGCGAAAGGCGTTCTACGTATGGTTAGTTGTATTTAATTGGCTGTGATTTCTTGGAGAGATGGGTGTTGATAAATAATAATAAATAAATAAATAAATATTATAGGACATTCTTACACAGATCACACAGAGGTTGAAAAATTGAATTTGATCTTTTAATGTGCTAATGTTCTGGATGGTGTTCGCGCCTGGAGGCTTTTACACATGATGATTGTAACTTGGTTGTATTAGGCTCGGATTCTGAGTGAAAAATAAACCTAATTAAAAGTCCCGTCATAAATATGTGACATTCCATGTCAAAAGGGTGCACATGCTTTGTGTGTTATAAGGAACCTTAATAATAGATGGCGATGCATTCGAATATCTTGATAAGTTGATAACTCTATCATACTATTCAATTTTCATATTTAGATTGTCGCGCTGACAATGTTGTGTTACATTTCAAACAATTCATTAATATCATGGCATGATCAATTAGTCATCTGTAGGGTTCCGTATTTCAATTTATTGTGTGATGCATTTTCATTGGATAAAGCAGTTATTTGTTCGGGGATCCAATTGTAAATTTTTGGGCCAACGGTATAATATGTCCTTTTGGTAGATTTGGTCAGTCTGAAGTTGGATGTTTTTGCCACGCCCCTATTCCTGTTCCTTAAGCGTCTCAAGTTGACGACTCTGTGTGGAAATATGTCAATGTGGGTTCTTACGAGCTTTAAAATGTTAAAAATATATTGCGATGGTAATGTCATGGTTCATAATGATATATAAATAGTTGTCGAGTTGGCAAACCGGAGGGCGAGTTGGCTATTATTCTTATAGCTCGCTTCTGCAACACGAGGACACCATGCCGGTCAGCGACGACGCCTCTGAAATTCTAGACTAGTTTGGCACAGAATGGAAAAGGACAAAATAACTACTTCGTACTGCTGCTGCAGAATTATGCTGGACTCCTAGACACCCCTAGAGTATGTAGAGGACCATAGAGGACTACATCTACCTGAGGACACTTTAATTTCATTTAAACAAGACTTAGAAAAAGAAATTGAAAGAAGAGTAAATCGAACATGGAACAAGTATTGGTCATTAAAGGAAATTTCAAAGGTAAAAATGTCTACAAAACAAAAATGAAGACTAAAGCAATGGAAATTTGCCTATTTATTACCCTGCCTTATATATGCATGCCAAACCTGGCCCACTAGGAGAGAAACATTTAGGAGAATAAAAGCATGTCAGGGAGGAGTTCAAGGAGGCTACCTAGGATTGAGACTGGAAGATGGAGTAAAAAAATAAACGTTCGAAAGAGGACCGGGGCTAATGATTAGTTAAGCAGGTATTACGCTTTAAATGGAGATAGGCCGGACACGCAAGGAACCGAGGACGGACACTGGCCAAATGTGGTAAGCGAGTGGCTAACCCAGGGAAAGAGAAGAAGTGGAAAACCACTCATAAGATGGAGCGACGGCATAAAAAAAAAAATAGTAGGCTACAGCTGGCCAGAAGTAGCAAAAGGAAGAGAATGCTGGAAAGCATTGGAGGAGGCTTTACCGTTCAGGGTGGTCCTTATGAAGATGATGAAGAAGATAAAAAAAAAAAAAAAACATAACTGTAAATATTTATCAAGAAAATAAAAGCTTATATTATATTATTATATGTTTGTGCTTGAGGAAGAACAAGGACAGTATTTTGGGTGCGAAACAGATTCCTGCTATCCCATGGTGTCCCATTTTAGCAATTGGTCGAGGGTAACGCTCAAAATTTGGCAGAGGTGACGTGCGGAAGGATTGTGTTGTTCATGGTAACTACTGGCGGTCTCCTTCCTAGGTTAAAGTGGAGAACCTGAGTTATTGATACATTTAAGGACGAGCCCATTAACGAAACCAATGTACTAGGAGTTTATGTACGTCACGGGTGATTGACGTCTTGAAGCTATCGTTGTTCGGAGCAGTTAGTATGTCGTCAGCAAAAACATACATTTGTATTAGAAAGCATAGATTGGGCCATGGACGAGCCCTAGGGGATCCCAATATCTACAGAACCACAGTCAGATTTTACCGCACCACTATTTATTACAACGGATTGCTGTCTTTCCTGTAAGAAATCGGCCATGAACTTTAAAACAGAGGCACCTGGACCGTGGTGCTCAAACTTTTTGATTAGGACGTTGTGATCGCAAAGGTCAAAAGCATTCGTCATGTCGCAAACGACAATGGTTACATGTAAATGGTTCTCTTTAATAATTGAGACACGAGCGATTTCGTCGATAGGCAAATTGTTTTGTGTATTAATTGAAACTTTTCTAAAAAGTTATGCGGCCGATTACTCACTCCCGCTTTTAAAACTTTGGCCATAGTGGGAATTATACTTATTGGCCTAGGTATAGTTCCTCAACTCATCTTTCTGACTTTTGCCTTTATAAACGGGAACGACTGTTACATTTTTAAGTATGGTGGGTAAATACCTACTTTGATAATAAAAAAATGTTAGTTAACTGAACTATGCCTAGGTAGTCCAACTTTGAGGTATCATATACATATATACCACAGGTGTTTTTCTTGTAACAATATTTGTCGCTATATGATTTTATACAACTCATCAAAGGTAAACCGAGACCGATAACTTAACGGAAACGGGACTTGAGGTGCACGCACAGATCAATACAACAAGATGGCCCTTACAGGGCGACTCGCGGTCACCAAGCATACGACAAATCAGGTTTATAAAAGTTTGAACGCGTGCGACACCGATCAGTAGCGCCCAAGTATACGACCCGCTAACAGTGTCCGTGTCCGCTCGGGAAAAAATCTTAAATAATCAATTTTGGTTGCAAACAATGGTCTCTTACAGCTAGGGTTTGCAATCCGGATATTCGAATATCCGAATTATTCGAATATCCGCCAATATTTTTATCCGAAAATATTCGAATAATCCAAGTGAAATTATCCGGATAAACGGATAATTTCTATAAACATTATTTTTTACTTATAAGTAATATATTTAATAGATAGACGTCACTGAAACCAATTTCGATCAATTCTTAATACGGACAATGTTATTGCTAACAAGTTAACACCTATTTATCTTCAAAATCAAACTAATATTTACAAAACAAAGAAAGCATTCGTGGACAAGAAGTAAGCAGAATGCCTCACCCCACGCACTCAGTTCTTATCAAATATTCGATTAATTGGATGATTTAAAAAAACAGAAAAACGTTCAAGTATTATTTTTTAATATGAAAACGTTACCCCAACCTACTTTCATTACTGCTAATAGCTAACGTGAAGTTATCTGTAAAACCGTACTTAATAAGGGAGATTTATACCTAGATTTCCTGGTCCCTTGTTTTTTTGAAATTGAAATTTAGCGCCTCACTCCGAATTTAGCTGTTATCAGTTCCATGGCAATTTAGTACGCCAGAATTCCCTCCACTTCACTAAGAAATATAAGGCATTTTCCTTTTAAGTCCTTAGTTACATTCATACACAAAAATAGAATAGAATAGAATAGAATATTTTTTATTCGTAAGCACTTAACAACGACGATAACAATATAATATACACAAAAATTAACGACACAAACAAGTAACCATACACACAAAGGCTAACAGACAAAAGTGCCACGAAATGGTCTCATCTCAGCATGTTGCTGGCGACTTCCAGCGCTGGTCTTCCGATGAGGCCATTCGGTGAAAACAATCACGACAGGTAACAATTTATGAATACAACACTAATAAAAATAAAAAATAGCAAAAAAAGAAAGTATGCAAAAGACAACAAAGATTTATAACAGACATTACATTATTACACAATATTATCGGGTCGGACTCGTCATAGCTGTACATTAAAATATGACTACATCTAGCGCCATCCGGCCATTACGGGAACTAAAATGACATAACAAAAAGCACGAGTACAAGGACAAACAAAAATTGGCAATGCAAACTTAAATTATTAATTAATATCAATAAAAGGCTGAGAATATTTCAGAATGAAGTGCGCCATGGCAATACAGACGGAACATAAACTATGTGGTAAGTAAAAACAGAGACTACAGGCAACTTGTATCATGTAAGCAGGTTTCCTGGTTGAATTGGTGGCTAAGCATGTATTGTTTGAGCTTTATTCTGAAACTATAAATACTTTGCAGGTTCCTTATAGGTGGTGGGACATTATTCCAACACTTTGAAGCGTTATACCGGTAGCTGCCCCGGAAGGCTGCCGAAGCATGGCGTGGCGTCAGCAAATGAATTCCACAATTGCGGCGGTCGCGGAGCTTGATGCAAGATAACTTAACAAAAAGATATGCAGGTGTTTTATACTTAAGAACTCCGAAAAGCAAACAAGCCAGATGAAGTTTACGACGGTGCTGCATTTTGAGAATTTTGTGACTATTGAGAAATGGAGTGACGTGTGCTCTCAACGGAATGTCAAAACAGAAGCGAGCACAAGCATTTTGAACACGTTGGACGAGTCTCTTGGTTTTAGCCAGAAGCCTAGGCCCAGTTACAATATCCATATAGTTCAGTTTTGACAGTACCAGCGACTCGGTCAGTTGAATGCGCAAGGTTTCGCTAAGGTATGGGCGAATTTTATATAATACCTTTAGCTTGTAAAAGCAACTTCTTACAGCTTCAGCAGTGTGCTTCTCGTAACGAAGTCCACAATCCATTAAAAGTCCCAAATTCCGTGCTTCATACACCCTTTCAATTGGTTCATCCATCAGCATAATATTCACTGACATACTGACACCCGCCAGTTGTTGCTTACTGCCAAAGATAAGGTACTTTGTTTTATTTGGGTTGAGCACTAAGCAGTTTTGTCTAGCCCAGGTTGCTATACTTGCGAGGTCATAATTTAGTTTCTCTATAGCATAGTCAACCTCTGCTGGCTTACATGATAAGTAGATCTGAATGTCATCTGCGTATATGTGGTATCTACAGTGTTTAATGTGAAGCCTAACGTCTGCAGAATAGAGAACAAATAGGAGCGGGCCGATTACAGATCCCTGTGGGACTCCTCGGTTAAGCTTGGCTTTTTCTGAAAGAAGTGAGGAACTGTCACCAGAGCGCACCTTGACCATCTGCCATCGGTTACTGAGGTAGCTATGGAACCATTGTATAGTTTTCTGATCAAAACCATAGTAAGCTAGCTTTGATAGAAGTAGATCTATATTTATACAATCAAATGCCCTAGAAAAGTCTAGGAGCACTAAAAGAGTACACATACCCTTATCCTGAGCATCTAATATGTTGTCAGTGACATCAAGCAAAGCAGTTGTGGTGCTACGTCCTTTCCGGAAACCCGATTGGACGTCTGGCAAAATGTTATTAGTTTCAAGGTAGGCAGTTAACTGTGCACAGACAACTTTCTCCATTATTTTTGACAGACATGGGAGTATGCTAATTGGCCTAAGGTCTTTAATAGTAACAGGGTTGGGAATTTTGGGCAGAGGATTTACAACTGCTAACTTCCAAATATCAGGAAAGGTGCATGATAGAATAGACTTGTTAATTAAACTAGTCATAATGTCAATTGTGTAAGGAAGCGTAAGAATAAGCATATGTAAATTTATCCCATCAGCACCCTCTGCATTAGACTTTAAATTCCTAATTATTTTAGTGACTTCACTCGAGTTAATTGTTTTTAAATGGAATACTGTGTCGCTGTGCCTGTGAAATTCAAAATAGGTTAACTGTGACATAGTTACATCTGTAGTTCCCGGCAGGTCAAGAAAATGTTTATTTATTACGCAAGGATTATTGAAAGTTGAAGGTAATTCATTATTCTTAGTGGGTAATATTGTCGATTTCAGATTTTTCCATAATGTTTTAGGGTCATTTATTTTACTATTTATATTTTGTTTAAAATAAGCCACCTTTTCGAAATATAGAGCCTTGTTCACTACAGACTTAAGGTCCTTGTAATATTTTTTTTTTATATCATTCGGGTTTCTGTGAAAGTCTGTTGCAGCAGTGTCGCGCAGATGCATCATGAACTTGACAGTGTCAGTAATCCACGGGCAAGATTGTACTTTGACTAAGGATGTTTTTACTGGGGCATGTACATCAAATATAGTGAGAACTTTTTGGTTGAATATACTTACTATGTCATTGACACTGTCAAGATCCGACATCAGTTCCCACCCCGCGTTCTGCAGGTCGGTCCCGCTGAGCAGTCTGCAAAATCGGTCTAATTACTACTTATAATTTGAAATCTTAGTCGATCTACTGATCAGCATGGAAACTAAAACCCATCAAATTGCTGCCGAGCAATTTGAGGCGTTTTGGATTTGAATATTTAAATAAGTTCGCCTTTGTACCTCCTCCTTCTTCATTTTTTTAAATTTTATGTCTTGTATATTTTATGTTGGTAGTACAATACTTATTTATCGCTTCTCCCCTTCCATTGGTACTTTGGTACCAGCCACTGTGCAACTAAGGTCTAAAATGATCCACACCTGGATAGGAAGTTTCTTCGACTAATTGGTCTTCTCTTTTTTTGGTTATTCTGTTTTGAACGAGTACCTATGCTCAGTTGCTCATTCCTGTTCTAAGACCCTAACCAGGACGCTTTTGTTTAGAGCCTACGAAAAGAGTTTTCAACTTTTTATATTAAGTATCCGATCCGGTCCAAGATGGCATCTGGTACGGGCGTAGGCATTTATGCAAATGACTAGTGACTACAGTGGTAGTATCAGCATGGGCAATTATGCCACTGTCTTTTAAGCCGAGACATACGCAATAATTACCTGTGTACATAAGAATATAGTTAGACAAATCCAAGGAAAGAATATCTATATACTCAGCGACAGTCAGGCGGCACTCAAAGCCTTCACATCGCCCAGAGGTGACTCTTGACTGGTATTAAACGGCATCCAAGCTCTTAACAAGCTTGGAAGGCAAAACAAGGTGCAACTGGTATGGATACCGGGGCACGAAGGCTTCATTGGCAATGAAAATGCTGATGAACTTGCCAAGGCCAGGTCTAAAGACAACGTCACAAGGAACCATTAAAACGGCTATGAAGGACCATACAAAGGCTAATCACCAAAAAGAGTGGGATGCCTTGGTAGGTCTGAAGCATTCAAAGCTCTTTATGCGGAGGGTAGAATCTGGATGGAGCAAAAAGCTAGGAAAGCTAGGCAAAAGACAACTCCAAATTATAACGGGGGTGTTCACATGCCATTACGGGATCAAAGGAATGTTGGCCAAGATGGGACACGCTGACTACACAGATTGTCGCATGTGCGGCGAAGAGGAAGAGACCGTCAGACATCTAATGTGTGAATGTCACGCCCTCGCCAGACAAAGAATGAAGAACTTTGGAGCAGGCTACCTAGTACCAAAGGACATCAGAGAGCTACCCATGAGTCTCATCATCCGATACGTGGAGATGGTCGAGAAGCTCCTGAATAGCTGAAGGAGCTTAAGATCTAAGGGGGTAATTGCACAAAAGATCCACGCAGATTTAAGATAAGATGAGTATCCGATCCGATCGAGCGAAGGACCGACTCCTATACATTCTCGAAATCATTCAAGGCGCCATCTTTGATTTTTGCCTTTGACATCCTTCCTATATCCGATATCGGAACGGATAATATGACAACGCTGTATCGCCTATAACCATCATCATATCCAATGTTGTTGTCTCACGTTCCACTCTACACAAGCCATCCTCTCTACCATCCATTTCCAAGGTAAAGGTGTTGTCGGAAAAACTTCTCGTTATACCTAACACCTAACTAATCACGACTACTAACTGTCTTATATCGAAAGCTCACTATCTGATTGCAAGATTCTAGTCATAGAACTAAAGATAGAGAGCTAGATGTGTTTTAATTTCTAGAGTTTGCTGATTTACGCAAAAAATAAATAAAAATGTAGGTAAATTTCGCATTATGGCGCTCATCTATCTCAGCCGTTATCAATTCCACGCTTATACGCACCTGTAACATTAATTTTGATCCATTTAATAAATTATCCGAAATTATCCGAATTATTCGAATATTCGAATAATAAAAATTGTATTATCCGAATTATTCGAATATTAAAAATCCGTCGGATAATGCAAACTCTACTTACAGCATAAAGTGGTGTGGCAAGTCTTCTAACACTTCTACATGTAAAAAAGATGGAATAACATTCCACAGTTAAGTCAAATTAATTATTTTGTTGAATATTGTTTATTGTCCGCGGAGTTCATTTATACTGGTCAATATGGTTGTGCTGAGCGGCGCCGAGGCGCGTCCATCCCTCTTTACCGAGTTAACAATGTGATATGCTATCCCTTTCACGTAAACGACTAGGCATGGGGCCATGTTAGTTTATGTCTGTTGCGGGAACTTCGTACTGCCGTTCGTACCATGTGCTACCATTTTATGAAATATAAAAGAAAGCAGATTTGTAATAGTGAATAATTATTTAGAATCTGTAGAGTCTGTAGTGGTATTTAGTTCATTGATTAGTTTAGAATATTTAGTTGGTTATTTAACTTAGTAAACGTAAGTAAAAATGCACAGTTTAGTTATTAGTTACTAGAATGATTTTTATTGAGATGCTATCACAATTATCATCCTCCTTGCGTTATCCCGGCATCGGCATTCGCCACGGCTCATGGGAGCCTGGGGTCCGCTTTGGAAACTACTACTAAGATTTGGCGTAGGCACTAGTTTTATGAAAGCGACTGCCATCTGACCTTCCAACCCGAAGGGTAACTAGGCCTTATTATAATTTAATTATAATATTATAATTTGTTGCAAAACAAATTCACCACAGTACTGGTACCGGTACCATTGTCTATAATAATAGACATGTCCCATTCCCATCCCTACTGCTAATCATAAAGGCGCGCCATTATTTGAAACGACCAATGGCAGCACCGTGCGCGCCCGCCTCACCCCGCAAGGATTGGTGATTTGCGTCTCGAACAATATCGCTTGCATTTGGCTTCTAGTGGGGTGTTCTGTGGGTGCACGAATGTGTAAGAGGTACTTCATTAGTCAGTTCCGGGCGAGCGATAGGTGCATTTGCAGTATTTGCAGCAGATAAAAAAATATATATTGATATCTTAGCTAACCGGTTCCGCGATGTGTATTGTTCGTCCCGGCTATCTTTTAACGAGTCCAGATTGCATTGTCGCTTGCTGGAGACGCGTGTCGTGACGGTGTTTACGATTTGCCAGAGAGTGTTTAGTTGATAACCACTACTTTGTAACGTTTTAGCGTAGTATTCGCGTTGTGCGATGTGCGTGTGATAGAGATTGTTTAAATTATTAATATATTGATTGTGATATAATTAGTTTCAATATCACATTACTATGCGGGCGTTTTTGAGCGATTTCAATTAACTGGACGAGAAGTTTTTTTTTTTTTTTATTATTAAGTCGTTTGTGACCCACGGATAGTTATATTTCTTGTGTGTTTGTACAAGACTGTATGGAAAACAGATACTGGCAACGTTATTTGAAATATAATGGATGTTAAATGTGTGATTTGAGCATTTTGTTCGATTTTTGGCCAATCAACTGAATAAAGATGTTTTTTTTTATATACTCTATGACAGTAGTTACGCTATACATGTTAAGTTTATTGGATTAAATTTCTTGTTGTGTTTCGGATTAAATTATTATTCCATACGACTATCGGTTTTGTTATATCTTATGATCTATTTTTGTTTGTTAATGTAAAATTGAATGACAATGTTGGTATGCCTATAGGTGCAAAATTTAATAAGTAGGTACAAATTCATTGTTTTTTTTTATCGCTGATTTCTAAGCATATTATCTAATTGATAGTTGATACTCGTAGTTCCAGTCGTGACACTGAGAAATGCTTAAGGCGAAGGGACTCGCTTAACAACGAGGATGGCCGATGTACTTATTGCACTCTTCCTGTAGGCCATCGTGTGCTAGGCCTACTGTTACTGTTGTATAGTCGTATTATTATTGTCTGAAAAATGGAGCCTTTGATTTTTTTTTATTGTTATTATTGATGTTATTGATAAGTTTGCTATTGTCAAAACTCGTAAATTTTATTGTAGTTGTGTTATCATTAACAAGCATGTCAACACCTGGAGGATTAGGTATGTTACCATTACCGTTGTATCAGACGAATGATTATTGTCTGAAACATGCAGCTTTTGATTTATTTGTTGTTAATTCATGTTTTTGAATAGTTTTCTATTGTTGAAACTCGTAACTTTTATTGAAGTTATGTTATCATTACAAGCAATGTTCAATGATATGTTATCATTACCACTGTTGATCTCTACACTAGTAGGCATAGGAAGTAGGTTTGTGTTATGTCAACAACCTAGGGATCGGTTGCACCAATCCGTCTGTTAACGAATTAAACGTTTGTAATATTTTAGTATGGTAATGTCCATAGACTTCTGCTGCGAGACGTTGATGTGCCTGCTAGCTGTTGTCTGCGGGTGATGCAACTGGTCCTAAGCGAAGGGCCTCGCTTACACAGGAAGGCCGAGCTGTTAGCTTTCGACATTGAGTTCATAATTTTCATTGATTTTATATGTATACTGGCCTTTATCAAATTATCGGTAGATATAAACGTGCCTGAATAAGATTGGCCCTTTTAAAAAATAAAACATTAGGCGGGAACCGCATAAATCTTGACAGATGTCACCGTGAAAAAAAGATATAATCGGCATTATGGAAAAACTAGAAAAAGCAACCGTATAACCAAGCTGTGATAATTTTAGGAATTTGTGTATTGTATTGTTAATATCGACTGTGATTGTAACCCAAACTGTTCAGTATGAGATTGGCATTGTAATAAAACAAAGTGCAAGGAGAAGTTCTTTCATTTAAGACCGGAACATAGCCTTCAATAATAAGGAGATAATTACCCACATAAAATGTTCTACCCACTATTTTTTTTTTCTTTTTGTACTTTATACTGTACTAAAGCAGCCTAACTACCCTACCTTTATTTATTTCCTGTATTATCTAGGTATATCTTTGTGGAAAGACGCATCTTTCAATAACGTGTGTTGAAATATATAGTAACAATAATAAGTCTTAGAAACCTACTCAGATTTCTGATGCCTATTGCAGTTGAAGTCAAGACCACTATATATAATATACATAATAGTAATATTGGTTTACCAAACTAATAACTAATATAACTATCTAGGTACCTATCTTCAAAGTTAGGTTCGTAAATAAATATTATACAGTCACGTTCAGTTATAATACCTACATCAACACATCAACATACGCATTACGCATTCACGCGAAAATTATTCTCTGAACAGGATTTTAATATCAACAATATCAAAGCGTGCGATCTACTAGTCTTGACCAACTATACTACTACAATGCAAGAAATACACGGAAGTCTGTTAATCTCAAGAAAGTTATTAGCAGTGTGTAACATGTGAAGGTACTTTCTTAAGTAATAATATGCCGGCATTCCCGGCTGTCTCAGTTTGTCTGGTAAGTATATTCTTATTGAGTACCTCCTTAAACCTAGTCTACCGCAATTTGATTGATTACGTATCATCACTCTACGTATTTATCTGCTTAGACTGCTATGAAAACTAAAATGTTAAGAGAAGTTAGTGCTTGACTTTACATATTTTTTGTAGCAGGTACACCGACACAAGGAACACTCACCGTTATTTAAAGATGCAACAGGCTCCAAACTCGGCGGAGATGCTTTTCACACAAGTTGTTAAATCGTCACAATCCAGCCGGCACTTGTGAATTAAGTATACGGGAAGGCAGCCTAAAATAGCTGTTGTAGTTCAAAATGTTAGTCCTCGAACACGGCAACACAAACAAAATGAGTGCGGCACGTAAAGTTTTTGACGTGCGGAGATGGGTGGCGGGAGCGAGCGTCGGGACGAGACGTCAGCCTGGGCCCGCGCCGACGGAGGACTGTGCTGTATCTGGATGCCGCTGTCGCCGCGATCCTCGCGAGCTTTCCACCGGCAGCTGTCCCGCTCGCGCAACCGGTCTCACGCCCGTCTTGAAAAAATAAAGAGAGCCTCACATTTCGGAGAAATATGAACCAAACCAAACACCACCTTATTTATACCTCGGACAGGTACGCGGCAACCTCTTTTACATTGCGCATCACGACATCCTTAAATAAAAGAGAAGAACGCCTCGTCGAGTCAAGCATGCCACCGATTCTCGGCTGTCCGATCCGAAAAAGTATTAAATTAACCTACCCAAACCAGCCACCCTAACGGTAGAAACAAACCGCAGTTTAGAGTTCAAATACATATAATAGGTACTTATTTATACCTAGGTGCTGAGATAATCGCAATATTCACAATGTTATATTTTGTATCTGTCGGTAGCAATCCGATGATAATACGCTGTCCAAACAGCATGTATTTTAGCGGTCGACCTGTTATCACCAGACCATCACTTCCGGCTACTCAATTTAATTAGCTGTTGTTTTATCTCCATTAAAAATATTTAACATCAATATTTGCGATTCCAAAGTCAAGAAACTATACGACGGTTGTCTGTTGATTTAGGTTCCCACTGTGGCCACTATTGTGAAGCTAAACAAGCGATACCTACAGACTCGCTACCGTAAGGGATCCCTTTATGTTTCCCTCAAATCCTAGTTTATTGACAATAGTAACCAGAAAAACCTAAGATTAGATTTTTACATTTCTGATTATCTGAAAGAGGATCATTCTTTGTCTATAAAGAGCGCAGAAAGTGTGCAGATTCTGCACTAGGGCATTTATTTAGCAAGTAATTAAGTTTTGATTGTGATTGTGATTCAATTGTAGGTAACATGGATTAAAATGTGAGTGTGCGCGAGAAAACGTCCCACTTTGTCGACTGCTATAAAGCCGCTTTGTCAGTTTATTCATAATATCTGGGCGATCGAGCTTCGCTCGGTTCTATTATATTATATCACGTCTTTAGATAAAAAGAAAACTCTTATAAATAAAATAAAAACAAAAAACAAAACCTTAATTTCTGGCCGGGATTCGATCTGTCTGCGAACATTAGACCAACCTCGTACGACTGAACTACGCGGAGCCGCCGCGCGGGTGGCGAAATTAACGACCATATTTTTATGTTTACTAACGCGAAAGAAAAACGCATGAAAACTCGAAAATTCGCGATTTCCGGGATCTAAGGCTACGCTAGATCGATTATTCACCCCCGAAAACCCCCACATAACAAATTTCAGCGAAATCGTTAGAGCGGTTTCCGAGATCGTCGGTATAATTATATACATATATAAATAAAGAGGTAAATAAATAATTAAATACAAGAATTGCTCGTTTAAAGGTATAAGATAAAGATACAAGTATAAATCTCGCCTTAATGGTAACCGACAAAATGGGACGTTTTACTAAACACACTCAGAAAATAATGGGTTTGTTATAAAAACGTATGTTCTGTCTAATATTAAACTTCCCATTAAGACCTAAGATGGAAAATACCCTCAGGAAATACCTTAAAAATTACAAGTCTATTTTGAAGACAGTATTTTTTTTCAGACTGTCAAATGATTGAGATAATAGGCTACTTGACTCTTTTTAAAGTCTATCTTATATTATTAATTACTGTCCAATTAACCGAAAAAAATATTACCATATTTTATTACGACTTGAAAACCGCAAAAAACATTTTTAAAGTATACTTTCATTTAATCAGGCAAAAACAACATTATAGCCATGTATAAGATTGTCTGCATGACGTCAATCGAATTAAACACAAATCTTTCTGACATTACCTAAGTATGAGGCATAAAGTCATCATAAAGTTCATTACGTCAGTGATTGATTTGACATGAAGTTAAGTTAGGTTCGATGACGTTGACGTCACTATGTGACTGACAGCGTTTTCGGTGGCCAAAGTTTAAAAATAGTTATTTGTTTTACAAGGGGGCAAAGTACTTGTTTAACCGCACGTGCCAATATTGATACCCGCGCAAGCGAAAGATTCCAATATTGAACCGCGAGCGTAGTGAGTGGTTCAAAAAGTGGAATCTTGAGCGTTGCGAGGGTTTCAAGGCACGAAGGTTAAACAAACTTTGCCACCGAGTGAAACACAATATTTTTCACCACACCAACACGAACAAAATACTGACTATAAAACATCAAAGTAAATCAAATCCATCGATTTATTCAATATTTATGATTCAAAATCATCATTTATAAGTAAATTCTATCCGCTAGCTTAAGACATCATGTTAAAATTTGTATGAAATTACTTTGCACTCTTGTGGATCAAATGCAATTTTGCTATCTGTTTTCGAATAGCAAAGTAAGCCTTTACCCGTTAGTGTGGTGAAAAGTATTTTACACATTTTTAATCGAAAATTCGTAGTCATCGTTCACTTTTAATACTTACCCAAAATCTATAAATATTGGTTTTTAGGGTTCCGTACCTCAAAGAGGAAAAACGGAACCCTTATAGGATCACTCGTGTGTCTGTCTGTCCCTCTGTTACAGCCGATTTCTCCGAAACTACTGGACCGATTTACTTGAAATTTGGTACACATATGTAAACCTATGGCCCAAAGACGGACATGTAATTTAATTAAATGAAATTTAATCATAGGGGTCACTTTTGGGGGGTAAACTTGAAAATTAAAAATCAAAGTTATTAAAACTATATTGTGTTATATATCAAATGAAAGAGCATTTTATGAGCATTGGAAATATATTTTTTTTTTATTTTTAATTTTGGTACTTTAGAAGTAATTTAAGAAAATAGACAAAAAATTACCATTCCCCCCCCCTTATCTCCGAAACTACTTAGCGTAAAATTTTCAAAAAAATACACGAGATAGCCCTCTACCTGTAGATTACAGGAAAACCTATTAGAAATCTACAGTCAAGCGTAAGTCGGACTTACGAGAAAAAACTCAAATTAAGATTTTCACTCACTGACGCTGCAAGCAGTACTAAACGTCTTAAAATTTTGTAAGCGTGATGGACAGGTAGAAAGAAATTCATTTCTGTCTTTTTCTTTTTAGAAATTGTTCAATTTTTTTTTTCATTTGCCAAAACGACTTAAGTTTCTACTAAAAAGGAGGCGCTTAAGACCGTTTGTAAGTGGACTGAGCAAAATTTTGTTCAAATCGGTCCAAAAAAGGTCTCTGTTGACGAAAACATAGAATTTGTGCCAACGACAGCCCAAATCTGAAGTCCATTTTGCTCTATCTCTTATCGTTTCCGAGATATATACGTAAAGTCTTGAAAGTGCGAAAAGTTAACTTTGCCATCACAGTCGTTCAGGCGCTCATGAGTTCTTTGCATGGAAAAGTCGAAAACCGACTCGCACTTGACCAATGTTCATAGAATGTGTTGTGGTTTTTTACGCGGGTCCGCGACTGACGACGTTCGAATGTTTTGTTCGGAAATGTTTGAGGGTGGTTTCTTTGAAACGTCGCCGGCGGCGGGTGGTTCGACGGGCGAAGGTCACAGTTGTGACGGGCCAGAGAAACCAGGGCCCGCGCCGCAGAGGACGCGCTGAGGGGGGGGGGGGGGGGGCGGTGCCTACAGCAGTTGTAGTTGTATGCATACCTAGCTCACGCACACAGACGCGTCCGCTGGCGCTGCCAGGGGCGGCTCACTCCGCTATCCTATCGCCGCGCTACAAGTATAATATCCTGGCGGCCGCGAGCTGTGGCCGCGAGTTCGCAGCCTACTCAGGGGTGGCGCACATTCTCACGGAATGCACGTTCGCATTTTCTATTGTTACTTTACGTCGCGAGGTTTTTTAAGCGATGTCCGCGGGTGGAATGGCTAATAATACTTAATTAAATAGACATATTGAATAAAATAAATACCAAAAGATATTCTTATACAGATCTACTACTGATTAAGTCCCACGGAAAAGTTCAATAAGGCTTGTGATGTTGGAACCTTGAACAAAAATATATAAATACAGCGTATATACCTAGAAAGTACTCAAGACTTGAATATAATAATATAACATTTAATGTGAGTATTAATTCGTTTGGATCCATTGGTAACCCTATCACCGGACGCCGCGCACGTGCGGCTCGTTTCTTTGTAAGAATGTTGTAGGTATTTAAAAAGGCGGCATTTCGGAAACATCAAAGCAGTGGGCCTTCTTTACTTGTGCTATTATATATTCTGTGGCGCCGCGCCGGTGTCCACGTGCGCTCTCTGCAGTGTGCGCTGCCGCTGCCACGAAACGTTTACCTACTCCGTGTAATACTGATAAAAGAAAGTATTGACGTGAATTCACACGTTTCGGAAATGACTGTAGGTATTTTAAATATTTTAGCACAATATGTTTTTTGCCTCTTATTGCCTATTATACAATATATACATACCTACTATGGCAACTCTATCACAGCGCAGAATATGCAGAAGCCACATGGTGGTCTGCGACAGAAACTCAATAGACATTTTTAGAGTTTTTAAAATAAGTACCTAAGTAGGTACGTGAAGTAACATGGTAAATTAAAAAAATATCATTAGATACTTATTGCGAAGGTGTAAACAATTTCCTTCGTTTTGCCACATATGAATAATTACCTATCTATATTAAATTCATTAATCCGTATACATTACATTTTTACAGTACGGTAATACTCACCCCGTTATTCATAAACGTACACTAAGCATTGAACTACTATGTACTACGTACTAGAAATGACAACTCGAACATATTCTGTGCGCCGACCGGCAGCGGCGGCAGCGCGAGGCGCATGCGCGTGAAGCGAACCGTGTCATAGAGTAAGACTTGACCACCTAGACGCGACACTTTTAGTGTAGACCTTTGTTTTATACTTTGTATGTGAAATACTAAGTAGTTTACTTTTAGCACTATTATACATTGTGTTATATTTAATTTCTACTCAGTGAAATAAAAATAAGTAATTGTTTTTTTCATAAATTTTAATTTCCTTTGAATAAAATTAGTTTTGTAAGTTTCTGTCGCTCAGAATAATAATCGCGCCATTCACCTTGTTTTACCTCCCTTAAACACCGGTTGCATTAAATACTATAATACTATTTCAGTTTTGGTGTCACTATTTTTCGTCAATAATGAGAATTATAATTCAGAAATAATTCAAAATCATGCTTATTGTATAATATTATCGACTAAAATTCGTATTAGAACCGTGTAATATTCAAAACTATAAATTGAAATAAATATTTTTATATTATATATTGAAAACAGAATATGATCACAATTATTATACCTTATTACCTACATGTCATGTCTGCGCGATTCATCTATGATTCCAGTTGTCAAAATGGTGGCCATAGCATCGCGTTTAAGGAGCCCGTCCCTTCATTATAATAATTACTTAAATTAAGTTAGATTAAAATAGCTTGTCTACTAACCGATGAAATGTGACACCGTCACTTTTATTAGATTTTCTCGTATGGCTTCAAGAGTATCTTATAGCACAGGAAGGCATTTTTTCATTTTATTTGTGTGCAGTCAGAGACAACCTCCTCCCACCACGCGCAGAGACTGACTGAGGCAACATAAGTCCACTGGACTTATGTTCGTGGCGCAAACTTTTTGTTCGCCGTGTCCTCTCTAGTACATTATACCTCAATGACACTAAGTTATCAAGCCGATAAAGTTCGGTTGTCCCTTTCCGACGTATTGGTGTGATAGAAAGGGACAAACGAACTTTATCCGCTGGATAACTTTAGTGTACGTTTATGAATAAAGGTGTTAAAATTTATAGCTACGAAATTTTACATAAAACACCTACTTTAAAATAAAATAAAAAATGTTGAATTTGGTTAACATTATAAAAGACCTCACGCAAGCTGTGCTAATTAGTTCGCGAATTCGTCGAGAGGTGGCGCTAAACACAATTATGCTCATTAGAGAACCTATACTTCTAGCCTAGCCCAGTCTTTAGACTTATGTGAGTAACGTAAAAGTACCTAATAGTTTTGTAGGTACGGAACCCTCGGTGGGCGAGTCCGACTCGCACTTGGCCGGTTTTTTATGTAAAATACTACAAAAAGAATCATTTCTTCTGCCAAATTCTATATGATTCTACTTAGTAGCCTATTCCTACAATCCTAAAAACGATGCGCTGTTTTTCTGACAGTTCCTAGTACCTTTGGCCAGCTCCTGTCTCCATCGTCAGATCAGCTCAATGGTGCCATAATATTGCATTGTCAATTTGACACCCAGAACCTATGTGAACCTGTATATCCTACCTACCAAGATCAACAACATATTTACTGATCTGCATTTACTATTACTACACTTCCATAGTAGGTAATTAGCTACAAAATGTACGGATTTACGGAACAGTATTTTTTTTGCGATATCGGGGATGGTCCCATATCTATGTGCAGTTGTTAACTATTACGAAACAAGCGTTACTTTTCACCAAAGCTCAGATAAAGCAACGGCCATATCTGCAGGACGAGGCAGGGCAGGCGGTGGTTGCCTTGCCAGTATGCCAGCAGAGCGAGGCAGGCAGGCCGCGAGGCGGTGTGGCCGGGGAGGCGCCGTCACGACACGGCAAAGCACTCAGCACCGCGAGGCTTAAAATAAACTCGGAGCCGAGCACCCGCAAGCCGCTCGCCACTCTTAAATCCTATTAAAGGATATCCTATTCATAGACATTTCACGTCTCTCGATGCACTTCGATTTGCATTAGAGCAATGTCAAAGTCCTTAGTACCTATATTCCTATTTTGAATTAGCCAGATTTATTGTAAACAAAGCTGTGGCCGGTGCTGTAAAAAAAATGCACCATTGCAGTTTATTAGAAATCTAAATTTACATATTCCATTACACAAATAATGACTCTGTTTAAACGAAAATAAATTTCAACAAAACCTTTTGGTATATTTATTGAAATTAGAAAGCCGTTTTTGTCGGATAGTTTATTTATTGCACTGGTATCACTGTGGAAATGTACCTGGGCGACCATTACCAAGTAGCGGGCCGCTAAACATTATTTTTCAGTAACTTTCGACACTATGTGGTAGTGAATTTTAATGGCTAATTAAAACCGTCTTCAAATACGATGGTACATAATAAGGTGGTTATAAATTTAATTATTGGTTTTGTAAGTATCAGAATATCGTCAATTTTGGACCGATATTTTTTTTACCTGCATGTCATGGGATCATAACATAATAATAACAGTCATCGTGTTCGATCGATTCACGATTTTAAATGTGTAATAGAGTGATCGTTAATAATGTTTTTCTGTCGGCCCTTACTTTAAGAACCCCTGACTTGAGCTGCTCGTGTAACTTTGACAGTGACAGCAGTTTGTTTACGTTTATTCCGTTCAATTCGTAATGGGAATTATATGTGAATTACTTATCATCAAGCAGAAAATCAGATAGAGCAATATCGGTGTGTACCTACATAATATGTAATCTTTAGGATAATATTTTGTAAGTAACTAAGCGACTTGCCCCAACTAAGCATAGAAAAGTGGGTACCTATAGTAAGTTATCCTTAAAACATAGACTTATTTACTTAAGTCTCAGACGATTTTGTAGACCTATTAAAGACACCTACGCAATTCCACCATACATTAAGTATTTTTCGCCACACCAACTGGTAAAGGCTTACTTTGCTATTCGAAAACAGATAGCAAAACAAAATTGCATTTTATCCACAAGAGTGCAAAGTAATTTCATACAAATTTTAACTTGATATCTTGAGCTGGCTGGTAGAATTTACCTACAAATGATGATTTTGAATCATAAATATTGAATAAATTCATAGATTTTATTTAGTTTCATGTTTTATAGTATCTATTTTGTTCGTGTTGGTGTGGTGAAAATTTTGTGTTTCACTCGGTGGCAAAGTTTATTTAACCTTCGTGCCTTGAAACCCTCGCAACGCTCTAGATTCCACTTTTTGAGCCACTCGCTACGCTCGCGGTTCAATATTGGAATCTTTCGCTTTCTCGGGTATCAATATTGGCACGTGCGGTTAAACAACAACTTAACCCCCTTGTAAAACAAATAACTATTGTTACGTCTCAAACGGCTTGGGCACCGTTTTCGATTAAAGGGCTTAACCAGTGTGTTTTTTTTCCGACTTGATAATTAATTGATAAATGTAAGAATAAACTACGCTTGACAATGGTATCCACAAGCTAATAGCAGTTCTTCCGATAATTTATTGTAATAACGACCATATATGTAGTGTAATCTCTACTAGTACGTATCCTGCATTTTCGTCACATCAAGTTAGGATTAACAGTGGCAACATGGTGCCAAGCTGTTTAGGCTTAAGGAATCTAAAACAAAGAGTGTATGAGACTCTAATCTTCTAGTTTAACGTAGGTAACTAAATATGTACCTACAACTCGTATTCCAGTATCCTACATTGTTGCTTTGAGTTTGAAAAAATTAAAAAACCGGACAAGAGCGTGTCGGGCCACACTCAGTGTAGGGTTCCGTAGTTTCCCGTATTTTTTTTCAATAACTGTTCAACCAACCTTCTTGTTCAAAGGTTAGAGAGGGGGGACACATTTTTTTTAACTTTTGGAGCGATTATTTCCGATAATATTAACAATATCAAAAAATGATTTCCGTAAATATCCATTAATTTTTAAATACTTACCTATCCAACAATATATCATACGTTAGGGTTGAAATGATAAAAAAAATCACTTCCCACTTGTAGTAAGTGGGGTACCCTAATATAGTACATTACGTAAGTGCGAAAAAAGGAAGTTTCTAAACGAGTGGCGATAAATTAATTTCCTTTTCGTAAGTGTATCGTACGACGTTTTTCAGTAGGTACAGATGGCTCCGAAGTTTTGACCTGACATATAAATATATATTTGACCGCACTAGTCCGAGAATGGTTCATTATATTATGTCAGGACATACACTTGCATGTGCACTTGACCGACGAAACGATGACCACCGGCAGAGTATAATAAAGAGTACTATCGTACAGTATGGCCACTCCCGCTCCCCGTTGAAAGTGCAGCCCACCCCCTCTCGATTACCTCACAGTTACCGCCTGTCAAAAACGCGAACAGTCGACCTGTCATATCTCACTCACACAAGCATGGTACGCGTTCACCTACACGAGCTTAGAATGTGTGTTAGGAACGCGCCTCTTTCATATATTTGATCGCCAGTGTCCGAGGTGTGCCACCGGTCTGACCTAGCCGGTAGCCGGTACTTAACCTGCCTGCTAAGCGGATGGTCCTACTATCATACTATTATAAATAAGTATCATTATCTTAGTACTAAGACTCAGTCAATCTGTGACAGAATGAGATAAAAATATCTTTATTTAATAATATTTAACTCACCGTGGTATAGGTATTCGCGTAGTTCACTGTTCGTGCTCACCAGTCTTGTTACCACCGCTCCCGCGATTCTATGCAGGGTACGTAGCTAAATCCCAAAGATTCACGATAATATCATCTTCTATCTCCATCGCTCTTCTTTATTGGCGCGACAGGGCCAGGCTGCGTTTCCATCTATGATCGGCCTCTAGGCGTCAACAATTGTCATTCATTTCAGCTAGGGCGGCAGTTCCTCGTCTGCAATCTTCGTCCTGGAGAAAGCGCATGACAAATTCGGAAAACAATATTTCAATGTACTCTTCAATCATTCCATAATAAAATTCATACTATGCACGGATGCATGGCTGCAGCATACGATGGGTTAAAGCTTAAAATCCTCATAAAAATATTATCATAATAATAAAATTATCATGAAGAAGATAGGTATAATAGTCTCTATTCTAATCAAACACATTGACATACCACGACATATAAGCATGAGATTTTTTTAAATAGATATTTATGTCTTGGATATTAGCTCTTTTAGCCAAGTTATTCATTGTCCGGCTGACTTTATTTAAGGGTATTATAAGGACCAAATAAGGACACACTCACAAATGTTCGCCAAATAACCTATTATTTGTGGATACTGTAGATTTCTTGTGGATCAACTGTGGATGCAGCATTACAACAAAAACTTTGTATAAATAACAACAGTAGGGCCGCACCCGCCCAAGCGCCCAATTCATAGACATACTAGAAACGAAAATACAGACAGAAGGTTTTAAGCCTAAAATACTGTTTACTCTCGTGAAGCATACCAATTACCATGTACCGAAAGAGACAGATATACAGCTATATCGCAAAATTATACTACTCGATCTTAAATCAGTAAGTAACAGTCACCGGCGTACCTTGTCACATTAAAATCTTGTTTGAAATGTCATACGAAGTTGTCAAATGATTAAAAGCGACAAGGTACAGAAATCATAACTTATTTTTGCCGGTGACTGTACCAGCCTCTTTAGCACAACTTGCCTTGTCGCGCGCGAGTCCATACAGCGCGAATTCAAGTATGGACTCGCGCGCGACAAGGCAAGTTGTGCTAAAGGGTCAGGGTTCCACTTGTTCTCTTAAAAAACTCAATATTTTTTAATTTATAATATATGTTTACTAACCTGCTGGCTATCAGTCATATACTGTCGGGATCGTAATGAAGAAGTGGTGACATGATGACGCCAAATACCTGCCATCTATAACTACATCAGTCCATGTCCCAACCTAAATAAATGCTAAGTTTCCGAACAAATAGGTGGCTAAAGAGAATGTATAAGTAAACCAAAGGTGGTGCCATGATGACGCCACATACCCGCCATCTACGTATTTGTACAGTCTATGCCCCAACCCACATACATGTTAAGTTTCCGAATAAATAGGTGGTTAAAGAATATTTACCAATAAACCCTGGCATACAAGTTCGAGGCATGTGTCATTCTAAAAAAGCTTAATGTCAAAATCAGTTGTCAATGCATTTTGTTGTAGTAAATAATTACGATGTTTACATTAGATTTATATATTCTATGAAACATTTTGGATCAGTTTTAGTTTTTCGTACCTATTGTTTATTGCTTTCGTTTCTAACTATTCGTTAACGAGTATATGTTTACGATAAGTTGAATATGGCAGGTGGGTTTTTTATAGTTATTAATATTACCTACCTATGGAGTTATCATTATCAAGCTCTGATCCGCATTACAGTTTTTTTTAGAAAGTAATTGACAGTGTCAATACTATAATTAACACATTTTTTATTTACAAATTAAGCATACAAGAAATAATGTACCTACCTACTGGAAGAAAGACTATCAAGTTATACATTTACCATAATATATACATATTATATGTATGATGTTTACAAGCGTTACCTAAATGAAAGGTCTGTGGAATTAATCAATCAGAGCGAACCACGCGAAACTAATCAGGATTTCCAATTTTTATTTTTGGTCACCATGTTATTTACTGGTTTTCAGGGGTCACATTTGTTTAACTACTCATGAAACATGAGCATGGCGATTTTCAGGGGTCTCAAGGCACGAAAGTTTAACATATTTTGGCGATTTTCAGGGGTCTCAACTCAAGGCACGAAAGTTTAACATATTTTGCCGCCATACACTATACCTACATATTAACTGTAAACGTGAAACATATTAAATACCTATTTATCAATCAAAATCAATCCTTAAAAGTCAAATTTATCAGCCAGCGGGAGCAAACAAAGTCAACATGTTCAAGATATTTTTTTTATTATATGAGCCTCTTCCTCAGCACATTTCAGATGGATATAGTTTTAGTATTCTAATATATCTCTCTTTCTTATCATCTGAAAGTCTGTTTGCCAGTCGGCAAAGGCCTCCTCCAGCCTCCTCCATTCGTTTCTGTCAAGTGCTACTCTGTTCCAGGTTACTCCGGCGACTAAGCGAATGTCATCATCCCATCTTTTTAGCTGTGAGCCAGCCTTCCGTTTCCCTTTCGTTTCGTTTTGTATCCAACCCCTTGGGTACCATTCAGTTATACTTTTACTCCATTTTTCGCCTCCTCTGACCAAATGACCAGCCCATTTCCATTTTAACCTTTTTATTTTTATTGAACTGTTACATCTTGTACTTTGGTTTTTGATCTTATGGAGGAGTTTCTAGCACGGTCCGCTCTCCGGAGTCCAAGCATACTTCGTTCCATGGAATGTTGGCAACTTTCCAGTTTTGAAGTTAAGTGTCTTTTGAGTGGCCACGTTTGACTTCCATAGAATTAGGACGGGTAGTACACAGGTATTGAAGAGTTTGCCCTTGGTTGAGATGTCTCATCTCAAGATATTAGGCGTGATCTATTCATTACGTCGCGTCACAAAAAAATGAAGTTTTTAGACTCCATTATTGTTCCCTTTGTCACACTTTTGTACAGTCACCTGCGATAATTATCACGAAAAGGTAATTTTTTTCTGCAGTTAACCCTAATGTGAGTGCGTTTTTACATTATCCGATCCGATATCGATGTAGGACCGATATCCCATACATTTAAGCCGCCATCTTTGATTTTTGCCTTTTAAATCCTTCCCACATCCGATATCGGATCGGATAATGTGAAAACGCACTAACATGTTATTGCAGGTGATTGTACGGTCGACTACAAAGAGATGTATACACTTTTTCACCTTATTGCATTGTAATAAGGTGAAAAAATGGATACATCTCTTTGTAGTCGACTGTACCTGCTATAATTATTTAGCTGCAGGTTCTCAGTTACACACTTTTTATTCAAAATAATGTCTACTTATGTGTAAACCTTTAAATATGTATAAGACAGGTTTGGTAGGTAGGATTTAGACAGCAGCAAACACTCTAAAATAAATATTTTTAATTTTTACCCTTCCCTTTTTTATGTGCAGCTGCTTCGGTTCTAACGGACATCCGGTCCATGATTGACCTAGCAATTGGCACACCCGAGGTAAGTATATGGCACTAAGTTAAGTAGGTAGATCGCTCAATGCACGTCTAGTTAAAAGTTAAAGTTACCGAATGAGAAACTGTAAAATAAACTTACTCTATATAGTAACTACTCTCATCTTATTAAATACTTACTTATACCCTTCTCGGGCAGCGTAATGGCTAATGACTTACGAATGAAACATTATTTTCCGTCAACTTTCGAGACCAGGTAGTAGTCAAATTTAATGGATAATTAAAACCGTGTTCAAATACGGTGGTGCATAATAAGGTGGTTGGAATCAATTAAATTATTGGTTTTGTAAGTATTTGATATGACAGTACTTCGTCAGTTTTGGACCGATTTTTATTTTGACTTGCATCATAACATAATACATATAACAGACATCGTGTGTTTTTTCGATTCACGATTTCGTGTGTAATAGAGTGATCGTTAATAACTGTTTAAAAGTTGTCGGCCCTTAAAATTGAAAACCCCTTACTTGAAATGCACGTGTTAATTTGACAGTGACAGCAGTTTGTTTACGTTTATTCCGTTCAATTCGAAATGGCATTTTATAGTAAACTGTCGTGGACATCCTCCCGCCTCATGGTAAACTGTCGTGGACAAATCTCTGGGCAAACTGACGAGATGTAACATTTAGGTCGGCGTGGTGGACTTCTGCATGCTGCACACGGTGCTGCACTGCCTGGCGCAGCAGATTAACGCGCTGGACAGACCGGTGGAGCTGCTGGGCGGCGCCGCGCCGCAGGCCGTGCCCGCCGCCGGCAAGGACACGCAAACCGTCGCCATCACCGAGTACATCGTCGAGACCGACGCCACCACGGTATTTGATTAGCTCATTCATGTAGCCTTAGACATCTGCCATATCATCTGACTGTGTGCTGAGGTAAGCATGGTCGCGCGATAAATGTTAAAACATCAGGGGCCCAATTCTCGACGCTATAAGTTACAATTTACAAGTGGTTGTCAATTGATGTCTAATAAATGACAAGTTGGAAAGAGACTTCCGCTTGTAACTTGTAACTTTCAGTTTTGAGAAACGGGCCCCAGTATCGCACTATTTGTAAGTTCGATAGGGTCGGCCTGACGTTTTATCATTTATCGCGCGTTCATGCTTGCCTGCTTGGAGAAGATATTTTTATTGATGTTAAGAGCCTGTAGGATCTACAATGAAACTATGTAAAGTGTAGACACATAATTCTCATGTATAAGACCTGAAAGTACAAACGATTCTGAGTAAAATGAGCCCAATAAGTAAGTAAATATTTTGAAGACATTAGTGGAATGTACCTACACTTTTTCTGCATAAGGCTCATTTATCTACAAATTTGAAACCCGTCTTCGTACTCGGCTAATCTCACTAGCTTACTACTAGCTATTAGTTATCTGTGATTTATTGATTTATTAATTATTTCCACTATATTTCAGCCCATGAAATCTAAGGCAGTAAAACCACCACCACGTAAGTTTTTTTTTAATTTATAGAGCAATGGGACATTCACTTTCTCAGTGTCCTCGAGTTTGGGCTTGGATTGGATTTGTATGGATGATGTGGCGGAACTCTACGAATACATTAAGACTACCTGCATCCGATCATTCTAATAATTATAACAAGAGTACAATCATTACAATAGGTGTTTTATTTAATCATGTTCTAAACATGTTCTAAGATCCGCTCTCTGTAACTACATCGGTTTCATTTCAGTTACTTGTTAAAAGAGTTAAATTGCTGACATTGAATTTATTTATTTTTCTTCCACAGCCCCTGTCGAGCCTACACTTTTAGTAGGTAAATAAAATAAAATACTAATTATAAAACGTACTTAGACTCGACTTATTTATATTGACTTGAGGAGTGAGACTCATTATTTAATTACGAAAATATAGACCCCGAAATAGTACATAATGATACTAGTGCGAAAAAAGGAAGTTCGAAACGAGTGGCGATAAATTAAAACACGACCGAAGGAAGTGTTTTAAATCGACACGAGTTACGAATTTCCTTTTCGCACGTGAATCGTACGACGTTTTTCAGTACAGATGGCCCTCCGAAGTTTCGACCTGACATATAATGAACCACTTCTCGCACTAGTGCGTAAAAAACACCATCTGTACTGAAAATACAATTTAATGTCTGAAAACTTGGACTTTGAGCAGAAAAGGAAAAGAACTTGCGAAACACGAAAAGAAAAAGCACCTGAAAAGGATGCACGGTGCAACAAAAAGAACTTTTTTATACCCTTGTTCTTAAATAAATCAAATTCTTTTTCAGTGGAACGTGTCAAAAAGGATTCCGGTGAGTATTATTCTCCTTCCATAATTAGGTTTACAGTACACCGACTGGTAAAGTTTTTAAGTATTTTATTCTCCGAAAACGAATGAGAAGGTTTCATTTTATTCACAAAATAAGTAATAAGGAACTTTGTTGCGACCCAGAAAGACAAACAACCGGATAACGGAGATGCTCTGTACTGCTTTCGCTCGGTTCAACGAAATTAAATTTACGACATCAAATGTGTCGCAAGTAATACGTAGGTATGTTTAAAATGTATACTGTGTTTAGATTAGTACTTATTATATTTATCACAAATTGTATACCTACATTACCTGTCAATTCGTGTAATCGATGAATGGGGTCTTGATGGCTAGATGACAGAGCGGTGGAGTATCGATCCAGAGGTCGTCTCGGCAAGATTCACGCAAGGCAGTAATTTTCTACATTTAAAAATTAAAATTTTGTAAAAACCCCCGACTGCAACATAGTGGACCGATTTTCATGAAACATGGCTAAGAACACTTCCGACTAACTCAGCTTTCAGACAAAAAAACTAAATCTAAATCGCTTCATCCGTTCGGGAGCTACGATGCCACAGACAGACACACAGATAAACAAACAGACAGACAGATAGACAGACAGACGGACAGACAGACAGACACGTCAAACTTATAACACCCCTTCGTTTTTGCGTCGGGGGTTAAAAACATTTTTGGTCACATATTACTTAATTAATCAATTTTGATATACAGCACCCTTATCCTCTACGGAGGGATCCGGGCTGAAAGCGAGACCCGACAAACCAGGAGCCGGCAAAACCGGTGGCGCTGGCAAGGTTGGTTCGGAGGGCCAAGAGGAAGGCATGCCCGAAGAGGAAGGAGCTCATGAAGAAGCCGTGATGGGGGAGGAAGGCAAACACACGGAGCCCCGCCAGATGACGTCATCGGAGAAACTATCTCTGGTGACTTTGAGCAAGTTTAACCTGCTCGAGAGCGCTGTTCAGGACCTCAAGGATCGTGTTTATGGTAGTATGCCAAAGAACGAGCAGATATTAGAGGAAGTCAGGTTTGTATCGTTTTATCATGAATGTGAACTAATACCTACACTGATCAGCCCCGAATAATATATTTCGCGATAAACTTTATCGGCTATTATATACTTACCTAGTTTGAACATTCACAGTGGTATTTTTTTTGTTACACACGTGCAGTACGTTTTACCACAGAATATATAGTAGTACAAGTGTTTTAACTTACCAATTAAGTACCTAGGTAAGTAGGTACTTTTACCTATCACATTAAATGCGGTGCGATCTCTCTTCGTCGAAGTTTCTCACTACATTAAATATAAGCGATATAGGGCATATAATTAGGTATAAAATTTTAAACTATGCTCAAAAGCAAAAAAATACAATAGCTATTCTTCTTCTTAGAATTAAACACTTAACAAGTTGTACACTTTTGCCCTTTTTGCGCAGATCTCAAACAAACATGAAGGCAATTACTGACATGTGGACGAATTTGAACGTATCGTCTCGACTGGAAGCTGCTGAGACGGGTCTTGCCAAGCTTAGCTCTCTGGTGGAAGACCTGATAAGGGAAGGCGGTCCGAGACCGGGGGGAATAGGGTAAGAGATTTGAATTTTTGATTGTATTGAAGTTTGTATGATAGGACTTTTACGTCTATGACAGCCACACTCTGCAACGTGGAACAGATCAAGCTTAGTTATTAACACCCTTATTCATAAAGCACAACGTCAACAAGCTGCAGTTAGCGACCTAATATTAGATAAGGCTATCTAAACAAATATAATAAACTTTAGCGTAAAACATCTAAGGTGCATTAGGGTAATTCCGAAAGTCGTCTAATTATGAAAGTCGCATAAAAATCACCATTATTTCCATATCTCAAGATTCCCCTTTCGGAATTATCCGAGCATTTTTGTCATTCGGAATTACCCTAATGCACCTTACCTAGTTTATAAGTAAAAATTGCAGTAGCAAAGTATACCGTATATACAAAAGCCATTTGAGAAATTTGCTGGTTTCTTAGGATTTTAAGGTTTCGCTAGTCAATATTTTCAATGTAAGTACCTGGGAATCATAATTATGGTATTATAACCTACGCTTGCCTACAGTCACCAGGGTGGCTAGCCGAATGGCACAATCGCTCACGAAACGCTCACAAAACGAAGCGCTAGTAGATATCTATCTCTATCGCGCTTGCGTATTGGCGCGACAGAGCCAGCGGCGTATCGCTTTCGTTTGGCGTCGGAGAAATGCCATTCGGCTACGGGGCCAGCAATAACATGTTACGCTTCGAATGCTTTAAGAGCGTTTCCCATATTTTTGAAGCCTTCGAAGAGTATAAGCATGTTACTATATAATAAGTATTTCTGGTGACTGTACATCACAGACCAACCCCTATAGACATCTATTACAAGACGACTCGCGGTGGCCAGCCTTCCTAGTATTTGCACTGATATAAGCGCGGGCGCTCGCCGTGCCCGATCAGTATCGACCAAGTAACAGACCCGAAAGCAGCGCGTGTTTTTCGCACAAAAAAATTGGAAAAGGGTATTTTGATGCCTTAAAGATGTCCACCTGTAGTGTGAAATGGTGTGGAAAGGTAACAAGAAGCTCAAATTTAAAAACAGACGGCATTACATTCCACAAATAAGTCATATTTATAATTTATTCAGAGCCGGCATAGGTCAACTTACATTGGCCACTTACGCGTCAGTAGAGGGACAGTCATACTTCTGTCCCTTTTCATCTGGCGCGACTGCCCGCCGTCCTTGAAACGGCCAATCACAGCGCGCTTAACACATTCCCCGCCCGCTCCTCGCACCCCAAACACTGGTGACTCGTATCGCGAACCAAATATACAAGACTGCCACTCTATAGGAGGTTCTCTGTGCTGTACATACAGGACTTAAGAATGCACAAATCACCTGATACGCTATAAATGTAGATCGTGTAACTCTTATTTAACGATGACTGATTGTATAAATTGTATTCCTTTTTATTCCAGTACGGCGGCAGGAACGGCTCTGGGAACGGCGACAGCCGGCGCCGGCGGCGGCGGCGGCGGCAGCGGCGCAGGGTCAGCGCCGGCGACGCTCGCTACCCCCTCGCAAACTGACCAGTCAGTCATATTTCTTTAAATGTGTCTACATAACAGGCTGGCCACTACATTCCGAAGTATTTTCATAAGTAAAATCAGGGAAACATGTCTTCCTTTTAAATGTTTAAGGTTTTGAGAGTTTTGATGTTTTGATTGGGTCAATATAAGTCTAGGATCCTTGGGGCCCAATTTTTTAAACGTCTTACGAATCGATCACGAATAATGTCATCACTGTCATCAGTGAAGCAGATTCTTGAAAAATCGACGAACTTGGAAGTTGTTTTTACCCTCGAATGCAAGTTTACAAATAATCTATTAGCTGGCACGCTTGTCAATATTATATAAGTGTACATACCTACCAATATTCATTTGATTATGCCGGTCTAGTCTTAAGTGGTGCTAAATGGTTTTGATAGTTTCCTTTTTAGGGTTCCGTACCAAAATGGTAACAAAAGAATCTTTATGAGGCGACTCTGTCCGTCTGTCTGTTTGTCACATTACTAAATATCTCGAGAACTAGTTTATGCTATCGCTTTGTTTGACATTTGAACAGAATGCAAGAAGGGCAAGTTGGGCAAGGCGGACAATCAGTTTCTGCCCGGCAGTGGGAAGCCCTGGCGGCGGAGACGGCTCAGGACCGGGACATGATGCGGCACCAGCTGGCTCGCCTGCGCGCCGACATCGACCTCTTGAACAAGACCTTCTATGACGCGATGCAGAGCCTTCAAAGCAATTTAGGTGCGTACGTGCGTACAGGGTTTCACGTTCAGTAGAGTTCAAGTCAAATGAAGACCAATAATAGTTAGGCCGATTATCCACTATCGTATGTATGCTTATCATAGAAATATGATCAATAGGCAACATATGCCGTCCTTTTTCTTCACGTGGGAGAAAAAAGGAGGCATACAGACCTATGATCATATTGACGTGGACTTTCGGCCTCAAGCCTACCCTTTCATAATGGTTTCTGCTGTTGACGTACTGTCACTGAAAATACATATACGGGTAGGTCGGTACCTATGTCCTTTCTGCGGCAGTAGTTCGGCTGTCGAGTGATGTCGACGTAGTGTCAGCGAATGGGCAATATTTTGAAAGAAGAGTCTGCTAAGTGGATCATGTGTAGATGTAGATAGTTGAGGTTCGCACCGTACAATTTTTTTTCGCAATCGTATCGTCTTGTACCTACGCATTTGTCCGAAATCGTGCTCGTGAAACCAACAAAATGCGTACCTTATATTTGTCTTATTAAAGCCCATGTCTTGTTTGTTATAAGCAAATAAAAATATGATAGCATAATGAAGAAAAAATCACACAACAACAACGTCAACCAGCTACTCAAAGTTGTCTTACTCAGTTAAACACCGTTGCATACAATACTTCTTCTACGACCATGCACTTACTTTTGAATAGTTTTCTAGAATAACTTTCGTAAAATTCGCACTGTTTCCTATAAGTATTTTGACTTGTCCTCTGCAATGTTTCTGCACTCACCCTGTCTCTCGCACTCCCCCGCGCCGCCGCCCGCCCCCGGCCGGCGCCCCGCGGCCCGCTATATCCCTTAACGGCTACCTGACAATGCTGTAAGAGCTATATCGTATGCGTGGGTGCGCGGGGCGCCGGCCGGGGGCGGGCATCTTTTATGTAAGGTTTTAACGATCTATGCACGACACGGTAAATGACGAATAACAACACGGGAGTAGAAAAAATTTGTATTGTATTTTTGTATGAAAATAAAAAAATAGGAAAGCAATATAGTAATAGTCAAATATTCCAATAAAAAAATACTTAATAAATCCATAAAAGTTCAAATGATTAAAAAAAACTTCGGAATGGAACGCACGATCTTCTGCATCATAGTCGGTCGTTTGACCGAGACGCCATTTCGATTTACATTATCAGTGTCGAAATACATGATATGTAAAGCCTGACAAGATTTTATTTGACCCTGAAGAAGTGTCGCTACAAAACGTTTTCATATGGCAATAAAGTGCGGACGTCATATATAATGGGGACAGTGTGTACTGGTCTCGCGTTAATATTTGTAGAAAACTAAAACATGGTTTTAGAGAACAAAAATGTAATAAGCAAGGTTTGAATACTCGCTACTTGTATCCGCACAGCCTAAAATACACATGAATCTTGTGCCTGCATCAAAGTCGTCAATGTTTATTTTCTTTTTGCGTGAGACCTTGTTTTGTACTGGTAGCAATGATGGAACAGCCTCCTTATTTCTATAAATATTTTTCACGGCAGAGCTACAGACACCTTAAATAAGAACAAAAAATACATTGAGCTTAATCGAAACCAACTAATCAATACAGGAAAACCGCACTATAAACCGTCAGTACCGGACATGTCAACAACCGATTTCGGAACATTATCATCGAAATGCTGTGAAATCCTTCATCCTTTTTTGTTGTAATTCATTTTTCACATTAAGTATAATTATTTTCACTTTTTCAATATTATTTTGGGCATATTTGCGATGAAACCGTTAGGAAATTTAAAATCTTTTCTTCTTGTTTATATCACTGACATTCGATGGCTTTCGATGACGGGTGTCAAATAGTAATCCTTGCCAGTAAAAGAAATTAGTTCTGCTGAAAATCCGCAACGTGGCGAGGGTCAAATAAAAACTTGTCAGGCTATATCTTTGTTGACAAAATGCGTCATTATTTCTGAGTCTGCTTGAGTTAACTAAACCAATATCTTTATATAATTACTTGTCAAGAGCCAAATGTCACTGATGACAATGTCAACTAAAAATGCGCGAAATATGACGGCTCTGTGTCTGTACACAAAATTTGGCACGCACATTTACGTAAAATTAATAAAAAAAATCACATGGATTTGTCCATGATTTCTGTACGAAACAATGTATTTCATTCACTACCGCGACGACGGATAATGTATAGTAGATGTATGCGCATATTTTTATTTAGTTGTAGTTGTGCGGTGACTAAATAAATGGTAGATGTTTTTTGTATGGAAAGCGAGCCACCTTAACGATACAGTCTTTATGAATAATTTATTTTATCGACAGATCTAAAGGAACAAATCACACTGCCACCACCGCCGGAGCCCGCCCCGGTTGAAGAGCTGCTCGCCCCGCGGCCCCTGCCTGAGCCATTGCCATCACCCGGTAGACCACCGGCGACCGCGGGTGGTAATCTATTTAATTTTATATTTTAACTATCATTTGCCCGCAGCTTCGCTCGCCGTTAGAAAGGGACAAAAAGTAGCCTATGTCACTTTCCATTCCTTCAACTAACTCCACTTAAGAAATCACATCAATTCGTCGTTCCGTTTTGCCGTGAAAGACGGACAAACAAACAGACACACACACTTTCCCATATTAGTATGGATATTTCTGCTTTCATTCCCTAAGAGTCGTCTTCCTCCTCCGGCTGTACCTTCTAAGCTTTATTGATCGAGGGTTCATTTGTAGGCCAAAGTGCACCAGCGTCGCACCCGTCGGCGGGGTTGACGGCGGCGGTAACGGACCGGCTGGCCGAACTCGAGCAGCGCATCAAGGAGTGCTGCGAGGGCATGGGCAAGGACAAGGGGACTGTCCAGGATCAGGTGAGGGCAGATCCTTCTCATCCAAAACTCTTACTCTTCTCGGTCCTGTGCACCGTGCGCCATCGAAGCTCTTCGATGGGAAAGACCACGGTGTTCACGGATTGGTTGACGCAGCTGGAGCTGGGCATCAAGGAGTGTTGTGAGGGAATGACTAAGGACAGAGGCACCAGTGAGGACAGGACTTATCCTCCCGGTTCTGTGCGCCGAAACTTTGTACATTGCGGTGTAGGCACTATATATTTCCCTTACTTATGTGTATTGTTCCATAACAATATTTCATTTAAAGACCACTAATTGTTTCTTGGTACTCGAGATGGGACACAAGTGTCTTACCATTATTCTATTTGCCTGTAGAGCGAGTGACCAGTTGCTTCGTCAATCAGCCGCCACTTGAGTAATTCACTCTGGTTTTACTGCATCTTCCCCACTGAAAAGTGGTTTTCATATCTGCATGATGGATATGATTTCTTTGGGATAGGTATATTTCACTTAAAACATTACTGTCAATATCTATTCACTTGTTAGGCTTTTAGTGATAGAAAATTAGAAAGACTTTTCAGGAAGATTAATAAATAAACCTTCTGGACGTTTTTCCTGCAGTTGAATAATTTCCAAGACCAGCTTGATCACCTTATGCGTCAAGTTGGAGCTCTCCATGACGACCTCGGCGTACTCAAGCTTTCACCTAATTTGGCCAAAGATTTGGAAGGTACAAATAATTATTAGACCAATCTAACTCAAACTTTAGATTTCTATTAACACAACGCTTCGAAGTCAAGTGCTGAATTAGCTAGCTTATTATGATATTTAAAGTGAACTTGGACTTGACACCACTTACCTAGAACTGAATTCTATTGACGGTGTTATTTTAATCTGGTTCTCACTTCTTGACGAGATACCTTTTTGGTACTTTTTAAGTGATACCTAATTATCTAGTTTAAAAATTTTTAGTAGCGTCATAACTAAGATAAGAAATAACAATACGTTGACCAGGTCTGCTGCAGCTGTACCAGACAGTGCAGGATATGCAGGAGCAGTTGCAGCAGGTGAACGAGGTGGCGCGCCAGCTGGCCGGCGAGAAGGATGACCGCCATCAACATATCAAAGTATATATAGTTTTTCCCCTCACTGGCTCGGAAACACGTGTTTTGTCCTTTAATACCAGCGGGTAAAAACGCATTTTATCCACTAGTGGGTAAAGTAAGTTGACCTTCAAAAGTCAAATTAACTGCTTTAAAATTGATAAAAGTAGGTGAATCTAGTAATAATAAGCATTCACTCGCCTCCGGAAACCCCAATATTTTCTGGCGCATTAATTCCCCATTTGAACCGCCAAACTTAACCGCTGGGCAAAGAAAATGCCCGCCCACGTATCGCCTGATACGTAATTAGCCGAACCGACACCTTTTTCACAGATTGTTTCGTGTCAGTCCACCACGTTTTCACCCAGTGTTTCCGATGCAAGCGCCGAAGACTAGCGTCGCTTGATTAGATAGATAAATTAATGTAATTACCTAATACTTACCTTATATTGTAATGATCGGCTAACAAATTATGTTACATGAACCATAGGCACTTCTGGAGCAAATCGAAATCCTGAAAACAATCAAAATGGACCGAGAAGACATGGCAGAAGCCATGGCTGAGAAGGCGGACCTGCGCATGCTGGCACGGAAGGTCTCCCACGATCAGTTTGAGATGGCTTGCGACGATCTTTCCAGAGGTCTGGAACACGCCCTCGGGAAGCTCAATACACAGGTTTGTAATTGTGTCTTATCTTATATCTGCTTTGATCACTATGCACCAATCACTCTTATTACGCCCCCCAGGTTTTCCTTCAATCGGTCTTTCGTAATTTGAATGAACGACTCTTCCAACGGAGCTCGGAGTTACTTTGATAAGTGTATAATTCTGCCACAGACCAACCCCTATAGACATCTATACAAGACGACTCGCGGTGGCCAGCCTTCCTAGTATTTGCACTGATATAAGCGCGGGCGCTCGCCGTGCCCGATCAGTATCGACCAAGTAACAGACCCGAAAGCAGCGCGTGTTTTTCGCACAAAAAAATTGGAAAAGGGTATTTTGATGCCTTAAAGATGTCCACCTGTAGTGTGAAATGGTGTGGAAAGGTAACAAGAAGCTCAAATTTAAAAACAGACGGCATTACATTCCACAAATAAGTCATATTTATAATTTATTCAGAGCCGGCATAGGTCAACTTACATTGGCCACTTACGCGTCAGTAGAGGGACAGTCATACTTCTGTCCCTTTTCATCTGGCGCGACTGCCCGCCGTCCTTGAAACGGCCAATCACAGCGCGCTTAACACATTCCCCGCCCGCTCCTCGCACCCCAAACACTGGTGACTCGTATCGCGAACCAAATATACAAGACTGCCACTCTATAGGAGGTTCTCTGTGAATTCTGCACAGGAAGCACTATGGCAGCAGGTGTTGGACGACGTGCAGCGTGAGATTGAGAGCAAGCTGGACAAGATGGAGCTGTCGCCGCTGAAGGAATTCTTCGAAACCAAGCTACGCTTATTACAAGACAACCTGAAGCAGATGGCGTCGCTACGACGAAATGTCGAGGCGGCGGGCACCAAGAGGCGATTACTAAGGTTGCCTGCTTAGTCACATTTATTAAACAGACACGAGTAGATTGTTCATGTCTTATTAGTGAAGTACAAAAGTACCTACCTAACTAATAGGGACGGATTTGGTTAAACACGGATTTGTGGGTGTGTAAATAACTCCCCATACAACCATTTCGGTCGCAAAATCTTTAAATTAGTTAAGGTGACGAACCCAATCATGGACAGTTTAAGAAAAAAATTCGCCAGTTTTTGATATTTCACTGATAAATGTAAAAATTCTACCGCCAAGCGTGTTAAATCTTGAATGTCCTATCCTTCTTCTACATTTCAAACGTATTGCAGAATAGATACTCCTATTGGTTTCTTCATAGTTAACAAATTAAAACTAGGTGTTTTTTCTCCAATTATGGACGGCAGTTCTCCAGTAATGGATCCCCCATTATGGACAGTGAAATAAGTTTAAAATTTTACTTTTAAAGCCAACTGATACGCAATGAGTCTTTTTTATACACCATAAATACAATTAGTTTGGGTTATTTTAACATAGGATTGTTTGTTGTAAATTTTGGTTTTGTAAATTGTTCCTTGTCCATCATAGGAGGTAGGCAGTTTTTCGGGTCCATTAATGGACACTCGCAAAATAACATCATTTCTTTATCATCTTTGGAGCAACAAACTAGTATGTTTTATTACCTTATCTCATGCTTAATGCAGTAAGTAAAACGCATTCAAGATTACACCGTGCGTTATTTTTTTATTATTTTATACATGAACTCATCTCTCTTAGCAACATTACTAAGAATTCTTCTTGATATTTTTTTCAGTAAACTGGTGAATTTTATCTTGTCTCCAAATCCTTCAGAAATAACCGAATTAATTGAAATTTCAAAATTAAACAGCTCTACAACTCTAGTGTTTATGGTACATAGCCGTCAGTTTTTAGAAACGTATTTTAGATACTTATTTTTAAGGATTTGTGTTTTTTTGTCCATAATGGCATCACCGTCCATTATGGGGTATTTTACCTTACTAAATGTCAAATGTGACATAACGCGTGGTAATGTCGTGCACACAATGCGCGGTCGTGATACAATAACAAAATGTAGTCGACGTATGCACGCATTAATACGGTAATAAAATGTGTACAAATTTTGACTGTTAATGTCACTGTCAGAACGGTTTCTTACTTCACTTTGTTAGTCGCTGTCTGCACACATGACGGTAACAAAATGTGTACAAATTTGTGGCTGTCAATGTCAGTGTCAGGCGGTTTCTAACTACACTTTGTTAGTCGCCGTACGCCCTCATTACGGTAACAAAATGTCAATGTCACTGTCAGAAGAAGCTATTTTGTAAATCCAACAACGTATTCACTGCTTTCGGTCACGCGTGTACTCTAGGACCATTTTGCGACCAATTTTCGACTGTTTTTTAACAGGAATATTTCCCAGCCTTAAGCCATATTTTAACAACTTTATTGGTTTTCTAAGCATTATTTTTGTTATTTCAGTATAGAATATGCACCGGAGCACTAATAATTCAACAATCAATATAGTTATGTACACAAACACTGAGTATTAAATAATATTATTGCTGGTTAAACCCGTTAAACTGAGGTAAATTGATGGCGCGTTGATAGATTCAGACTTATTTTATGAAATCACTCGAGCAGTTTAATTGCCCATGGTAATTAACCCACATATAACCCACATTAACCCACAATACAAATGCAAATAATTAAACCTTTTGCAAATTCTTACGCCATTACGTTTTAATGTCATATAAGTTTTATTTATTTTTCTTTCTGACGTTTCTGACAGTTCGCCATTTGAAAAGAATGAAATGAACGAATGATTTTGGGAAAACAGTCGCCAAACTGTAACAATTTGTGCACGGGTAGTGCACAGTTCTGTGACCAATTGTGCCTGTTATCAATCGTCCCCATTTGGGTAGCCTCGACTAAACGACTACCATATTGCGACTAAGAATTGAGACACGAACATCAGAATCTGTGTGCACGCAAAATATCCCGATTTGCGTAGGAACTACGACCGAAAATGGTTATATGAGTCACTGTACCGTTGCTCATCCATCGTTGCTCTAGTACATGAATTAGTTGAACCTCTCAAATACCAAGTTTCCACTTTTTCAGAGAGGTAAACTGCATATCCTGCGACGCAGATGCCGTGATGCCATTAGAGAACACCGCTGCGATACCGAGCAAGCCTTTGCCAGCCCATTTGTCCATGAAACCGTACCTTAGTTATGAACTAGGTTCGTCCCGTTAATTAGTATTAATAACAGGTCGCTGATTTATTTCACCGGATTATATCTCCTCATTCCTGTCTACAAAACCTAAGCCTAACATAGCTAAGTATACGATCGTACATAGATAGTACACTAAGTATGTAGGCGTAAAAGTGAAATACCTAATGGCAATGATGAGTGACGAATAAAATCTACGACATGCGGATTACCTATGATATGAAGATACCATATTCGCTATACATCATATTTTCCACCTCCCAAGCACATTAAACACGTTCAAACGTTGAATCAAGTCATTGAGAAATTATTGTGCTAACCAAATTCCACAGACACGATTCGCAAGACACAAGCAAGCAACATTCCGCAGCGTAACCTGCACGACTGGGAAACCATAGAAAAGCAAAAGGCTCCAAAAGCACCCGTAAAAGTTAGGTAAGAAATTGATAGTATTAATTAATCATTGTGTAATACCTACCTTCCATACCTTCTATAAAAATCCGCCTCGGGTAGCCCTTCACCAGGCCGCATGCACCTAATTACTGAACTACAAGGTTTCTCCAAAAAATGCAGACATTCCAATTAATCCAGTAAAGACAATTTACATTTCCCGAATGTGCAATGTTGGTAATTATCTTTTCCCCTCACTAGCTCGGAAACACGTGTTTTGTCCTTTAATACCAGCGGGTAAAAACGCATTTTATCCTCTAGTGGGTAAAGTAATTTGACCTTGAATAAAGTCAAATTAGCTGCTTTAAAATTGATAAAAGTAGGTGAATCTAGTAATAAAGATGATTTACCACCTGTGGAACTACTGGAAGTTGTGATAAATGATGTTTTTTGCGTTGTAGTTTCCTCGCCATAGTGAGGGGAAAAGTTTTGTGTTACACTCGGGTGCAAATGTATTTTACTTCTCGTGTGTTAAAAAACTCGCAAGTTCAGGATTCTATTCTCGAACCACTGGCTTCGCTCGTGGTTCAACTATAGAATCCTTCCACTTGCTCGTTTTTCAATACCACACTCGGCGTTAAAATACAACTTTGCCCCCTTGTATAACAAATAACTATAAAACCGTCCCTATTGCACTAGTTGTAAGGGAGGTGTTTATCGCGCGACCATGCTTGCCTGCCTGATCTGTTCATAATTCAGTAACATATTAGACCACAGAACTTTATTTAGATAGAAGAAACAAGTTCATCTATTTGTATAGGGGCCGAGCGTGTCAAATTTTGTACTGAAGTTGTTTCTTGCCTGTAATTTTAAATATTTCTCAGGCTCTTGATTGTTCATAATTTTTGTGTTGTTGCAATTGAATATCACGTAACGAGGTATTTTTTATGTTTTGATTGACTTCAACTTACAAAAATTGACGCCCGAAAGCTGCAAGCTGCGATTAAAGACGGACAACTCAGTGGATTTCACTGAGTTCATTTGACACGCTAAGTAGATACGTTTGCTTGATCTATGGTATATATGACATCTGTGTATTAGACAGTCACACATAGATGACAGAAGAATCTTAGTTTTCAGATTTAACGATAATTACCTACATTGCACATTCGGGAAATGTAAACCAGGATTAATTAGGTCCTGATCTAGCAAGCCAGGGTTTTCTTTTAATTTTTGTTATTTATATGCCTGGGCCTTAGGAGGTTAAGATGAATAAGCTAGGGTTTACTCACCTAAGATATACCTGCCTAATATTGTAGATCAGATACGGACAAGCACATTTGCAACCGCTACTGCGGCGGGTCTCACACGACGACCACCCCGGCGCAGCGGGTGGCGCGCACCGGCCACTTCATCAAGCAGTGGGGGCCGGACGTGGTGCCTCTCTCCAGCGGCCTGGCAGCCGGCGACGACGGCAGGGTGAGTGCACACACCAGTTTATTAGGTCACCAGGGACCAGAGTAATCATTTTAAGGCGGCTATGGTATCGTTCTACGCCGAGAGCCCGTTTTTATAAAAGTAAAAACTACTTAGTTATTATCTGTACTAGTTTTTGAATAAGTCGTCAAAAAACGCATAAACAGAAAAAAACATAAGTGCGCAAAAGTGTTATAGAAACGTAGACTGAAATGATGCATTGACATGTAGCTTCCGAATCTTCAGATGCGTAGGTATACCTAGTGGTTGTAATTTGTTTCGTTGCCTGATCGATCGCCGCCTTTTTTATTGATGACCTACCTATCACACTTTTTTTATTACAGCTGTACAAAGTTACTACTACGGAAAACGCTAACGTTGGACCAGGTATATTTTAGATTTTTATCAAATTATCAATCAACTAGTAGTTTTACCGCTTTATTTTAGTACCATTCACTGCACATAATATTCTGAAATCATGCGATGCTGATGTTCACATTTGATGTGACTAGGTGGATCAGTGGACCAGACTTGCACGAAAAAGCCGAAGTCGCCAGAGCCTTCCAAGACGCAGCCAAAGGCGCCGGCTATAATTCTAAATAAGGTACCTATTGACATGTTGTATCTATGACTTTGATATTTTGCATTTTTATTACTTTTACACAGTAATTATATTTATCAAAGTTGAATTGTTACCAAAACATACTGGTATTCACGTATCCTAACGGACGTTAAGTGGATCGGAGAAAGTTAGAAAAATGCTTTGCACGATTTTCAGGGAATCCTATGTTCACCACACCATGTGGTAAAACCTCCCTCGATACTTCAAAAACAAATGACAAAGTTGCATTTTATCGTGAGCGTCAGGACCCCTGGACCACTACAGATATTTGATGTTTAGTACATACTAAAATTTAGTACCTATTTGATACTATTTGGTACCTGAGTACATATATTTGGTACCTCCACTGATATCGAAAAATCGAGCGAATAAAGTGGCCAGACATTCTGACGTCAGGATGTCTGGACCATTTTTGGTTTACATAGTTCTAGACAACACTACTAATTGATATCTTAGTCAATATTTACTACCTATTTGGTACCTGTCAAATATATTTTTTCAAATTTTTTGGCGTACCTGAAAAAAGTTATGATGGAATTTAAAGTTGTGAGCCCAGCCGTGGCGTTGAAGTATGTAGCGCCTGTCAAAAGAATAGAGGCAAATCCGCCTGCCCTCCTGCGCGTCAACTTAAATAGGAATTTATTTTTAGGCACTCGCACATCATCTCTACTGACTAGTGGCATTAATATAGTCGAAATATAAAAGTAATTAGTGTAATTACACTAGTTTTCCATTTTCCTCCTGAGAGAACCTCCTACAGTCTCAATAACGTCTAATGTCATGTCATGTCCCTGAGAGACATCTTCTGGCGGAGAAATTTGTAAATCAGTTTACCCCTGACAGCCGGTCATTTTTGCGACTGTTCAGCAGCTGTAGAGCTGTGTGGCAGATTTGGCGGCATTGTGGTTGTAGGTACTGATAGTAGATGATTGATTTGATGTTTGTATTTATTCTTAATTCATAATTGACACTAATCGATGCAAAAAACAAATGTTACCGAAAGCAGTGGTTTATTTATATGATAAGCCCCTATAACGGAGCTCGTGGACCATAGACTGGTCCACATCATCAAAATACATCCTATATACCAATATTACCAATGACGCTGTTAATTATAACAGTTTATGCTATTTTCCCCCTAGAATTTGCCCAACTGTTGCCACGTGTTTAGGTCTCTCAGGAGGAAAATGGAAAACTAGTGTAATTACACTAATTACTTTTATATTTCGACTATATTAATGCCACTAGTCAGTAGTAGATGATGTTGCGAGTGCCTAAAACTAAATTCCTATTTAAGTTGACGCGCGCAGGAGGGCAGGCGGATTTGCCTCTATACTTTTGACAGGCGCTACATACTTCAACGGCACGGCCGGGCTCACAACTTCAAATTCCGTCATAACTTTTTTCTGGTACGCCAAAAAAATTTGAAAAAAATATATTGACAGGTACCAAATAGGTAGTAAATATTGACTAAGATATCAATTAGTAGTGTTGTCTAGAACTATGTAAACCAAAAATGGTCCAGACATCCTGACGTCAGAATGTCTGGCCACTTTATTAGCTCGATTTTTCGATATCAGTGGAGGTACCAAATATATGTACTCAGGTACCAAATAGTATCAAATAGGTACTAAATTTTAGTATGTACTAAACATCAAATATCTGTAGTGGTCCAGGGGTCCTGAGGCTCACATTTTATCCACATTTAATGAAAAGTAATTTGATACAAATTTTGACTTGATGTCCAAAGGTGGTTTGGCATTTAAATGATGATTTTCATAAATATTTACAATATTGATGATTTTAATTTAGATTTAGAATTTTATGTTTCACTCGGAGGCTTTTTGCCTAATTTTTTTCACCACACCACCTGTTAAAGGCTTACTTTGCTATTCGAAAACAGATAGCAAAATTGCATTTTATCCACAAGAGTGCAAAGTAATTTCATACAAATTTTAACTTGATGTCTTAAGCTGGCTGGTAGAATTTACATTTAAATCATAAATATTGAATAAATTGATGGATTTGATTTAATTTGATGTTTTATAGTCAGTATTTTGTTCGTGTTGGTGTGGTGAAAAATTTTGTGTTTCACTCGGTGGCAAAGTTTGTTTAACCTGCGTGCCTTGAAACCCTCGCAACGCCCAAGATTCCAATATTGGAATCTTTCGCTTGCTCGGGTATCAATATTGGCACGTGCGGTTAAACAACTACTTTGCCCCCTTGTAAAACAAATAACTATAACCTGCGTGCCTTTAAACCTTCAAGATTCCACTTATCGAACTGCTTGCTACGCTCTTGGTTCAATATTGGAATCTTTCGCTTGCTCGGGTATCCAATATTAGTACGAGCGGTTATGCAACAACTTGTAAACAAATAACTATTGTTTATAATTTTCAGGAATGTCGCTGCATGGACGGGGGTGCTTAAACCCTTGCATTTGCAGTACCTTATTTATTTTGGTAAGAGAATACTTAAGTTAAATAATGAAATGAGCAGAGTCAGGCACTTTCAATGGCATGGTTTTTAAGGTGGCAATTATTCTAGAGCTGCAGAGTTTGTCTAACTGTAACAGACTTTTTTTTATGAAATTAGAATAGGCACTTGCAGACTGTGCCAGTTAGCAGGACACATCTACCTTTCTAATGAGTTGATAATAGTTAGGTAAGTACATAAAAGTGTTTTTATTTTATTTTAATTACAGATGAATGGATCAGCTGAGAAGTTTTTTTCGAATAAAACTAGACTGTTTCATAAAATCACTGCATTTGCCGACATCGTAAATTACTAATCGTCACTATATTAAAGACTATAACTTCCAAACTTTGCATTTTAATGTCATTAATATTAACTACCTACCAATTCACTTTTTACTCGGATTTTTTTTTCTAGTCCTACAAACAAGGGTAGGTAAATTACTAGGCATTTAATCATTTAATATTAACCACTCAAATGTTTGCCAGCAATGAGCGTTTTCACATTGGGCGATCCGATATCAGAGTAGAATGTAGGTATAAAATATTGCTATCTGTATTTATTTATCCATGGAAGAATCTAAAAAAATGAATTAGGCACTTGCAGTAATTTCAGGCACGTGTGATCCCGACAGCTGCCGGACCGACATATTCGTAGGCTTTTTCTCGGATGCCGGATATCAGATGATCTACGTCCAATATCGGGTCGTACTGTATGAAATCGCCCTTACAAGGATGCTTGACAACATATAAGCTTATTTATTATACAATGTTCTATCTAAGTCAAAGAACAGAGCTAGATAATTAAAATCATACACCAAACATGCCAATAGCATATAGCTGAAACCACAGCGATTGAATTAACCCAAGTATTGCTTAAAATAGTATATATTTACAAGAATCAGTAGAACATAGGTTTATCACAAAAAATACACTCGACATGCATAGCGTTGAAGGTTTGCAACCGTCAGCGCCGCCGTCCGGAAGGGCTTGGCCGCCTCCAGCACCTGCGTCCCCTGCGACCCGCACCACAGCGTTCCCTGTCCTCGTGCAAGGGTGCACTCTCAAACATCATTTTGATTCAAACAAAAGGCAAGTATGACCATTAAGTAATGAAATTAACTGCGCTTTCATATAGTTGCATCTGTAGGGTTAAATTATACGGCTATTGATGAACCAAAGATTTCCTTTGGCAGGATTGATCATTAGGGCCCAAGGATGGATTTAAGAAGTGGGGCCACAGTGATTTTTGATGTTAGTATTTTTGAGATTTTGGTAGCTTCTACTCTGGAGGAAAATAGGGTCTCAATCTGTATAGAGGCACTCATTATGCTACTATTCCAAGATTGGTACAATAATTGTATGACTTAAGGATGTCGAATACATTATATGACACATATGTGCACGAGAAACATGTTAAACTACGTAAAATAATAGTAATTTATACAATCGTGATATAATACAAAGCTTTTCAGTCGAGTACCATGTTTAGGCCGGTACGGTAGTACGGTACGAGAGTGAAAAGCTTAATTATATCACTATAGTATACAATACTTTTTCTACGAGTCATCATCTTCATCATCAATGGACGGAAATATCATCATTCATGTAGAGTCGTTCACCGTTGTATCAACATCGAATTACCTAGCAACCAATTGTTTGTAATAACCGTCTCTGATTGAGCGATAACGCGACAGATAAAAAAAAATGTGTTTCAGATGCAGGAAAATTTGCCAGGTATCGCAAATTAGTATAGAAATTGTATGAAGTTCTATTTTTGAAATTATTACAGTTAACTAAAGTCAACTATAATGAGCTTTTAGGGTTATGGATGCTGAGTGACGATAGGTATATTCCCTAAGAAGATATCTTGTAGAGTTGTAAATCGTTTATTCACAGTAGCGCGGCTAGGAGCAACACGGTTTGGCTCAACTAGCGTAACAGTACTATACAGAGATATTGACTGAGCAAACGCGTGTGTCGGAACAACGAGTGACGACGAGTCAGTGAGTGAGCGAGTGAAAACTGGGCTGGGACCGTATCCTCTATCGTTTTTGTTAAACTTTACATCCCCACTTCTCCAAATAACGGGAAGAAGTTACGGTACCAAAAGTTTCCCACGCAACTACAAATTACACAATATTACACTATAATAAAACAAACAATACTCCTTTGACTCTGCCGGCGTTATCGGACAGAGCGGTGCAACACAGAGATGAACCCTAATAAACTAAAACAATACTTTACAGGAACCTAACGGGTAAACAATAGTCGACCGTAGCGGTCGTGGATTACGCAATAAAATAAATGTAACTTTATGGCTATACAATAAATGACCGTGTACGGGTCCAACTTGCGAACCTAACTGTTGCTTATTTACCTGAATGTTTAATTTATTTATTACTAAATTATTCTATATTTATATTCTAAAAATATTGTAGTGGACGACACGTCGGCTACATGGCTCCCTCCTCAGCGAAGCGTACGGGTGGACGAGTGATGCGTCCGCTGCGGGTCATCCTTGGTTGTCCCGAATCAGATGAGGCGGAGGTATTTTTAGACGATGTTGCAGGTATCCTCCTTGTATCAGCTGTAGTCACCGGTAGTGGTTTCGACGGCCTTGGAATTGGCGTCGGCGTCGGTGTCGGTGTCGGCGTTTGCGGCGTCTGAGGAGTCGGTGATGGCGACGTCGGTGTAAATCTGAGCTTGATTACAAAGCGTTGGATCTGCACCGGGTTGGCTTCTGCATTTTCGTTTATAATGTATGCAGGCTTCAGACGATCTATTGATATGTTTGTTTCGCGTGTCGGTAACTGAATAGTGAAAACCTTGTCGGTTCGTTTCAGTACTTTGTAGGGACCGTCGTATGGTGCTTGCAGTGGCTTCCTAACTGCGTCGACTCGAACAAACACGTAGTCACACGTAGTCAGATCGCGGTGAATGAAGATAGACCGTTTGTTGCTGTGTGGTTGACTCGGTACAGGTTTCAGTTTTTGAATGGTTTCTCTCAGTTGTTCGACGTAGGAATTGTCCATTATGACGTCATTGCTTGTTGTGTTGGTTAGAAACTCACCGGGTAGACGGATGTTGCATCCATATGTAAGTTGTGCTGCGCTCACACATGTATCGTCGCGGAGCGCTGCACGGACACCTAGCAGCACCGTAGGTAGCTCGTTAATCCAACTTTTAGTGGATAAGAGTCTAGCTTTTAATGCTGTCTTCATTGTTCGATGACACCGTTGCAAATCGGATGGTACGGCGTTGTGCGCGTCTTTTCGATACCTAGTAGCTGTGATAGGTGTGCGAATATTCTGCTTCCGAACTGTCTACCTTGATCCGTTGTTATTGTAGTAGGACATCCAAATCTTGATATCCATCCTTCGTAGACGGCCTTGGCGACTTCTTCGGCGGTGACTTCTTTTAACGGGATCGCTTCGGGCCATCGAGTTGCACGATCAATGATGGTTAGGCAGTAGCGGTATCCGTCTGACGTTGTGGGCATTGGACCGACGATGTCACAATGCAGGTGTTCGAAACGGGCTGTCGGTTTGAACGCCGATAAAGCACTTGTAGTGTGTTGCTGTATCTTTGCTCGTTGACAGGCGATGCATGCTTTTGCCCATGTTCCAATGTCTGAGTTCATTGAAGGCCAGAAGTATTTGCTTGTAATCATCTTGCGTGTGGTGCGAGTGCCAGGATGACTGACGTTGTGTAGGTATATAGTCAAATATAGTGCGTCGGTAATCCACAGGTAGGTATGGGCGATCGTTGCCTGTGGTGGATTCGCAGTATATAGTGCAGTCTGTTCCAGGAATCTTGATTTTCTTCAGTGATATGTTTTCTTGTTGCTGCAAGCACTAAATGCTTCTGTCTCTTTCTTGCGATGCGTCTAATTCTTTGAAGTCGATCGGCGTTGGGCAGGTAATGGCATCGATACGCGAAAGTGCGTCCGCTACCGCGTTTTCCTTTCCACTTACGTAGCGAATATCGGTCGTGAATTCGCTTATGAAAAGTAAGTGTCGCGTACGTCGCGGTGATTCGCCGTCGTTTGATGATTTCGTAAATGCGAATGTGAGCGGCTTGTGGTCTGTGAATATCGTTAGCGGTCTTCCTTCAAACATTTTCCTAAAATGTTTTACAGATAAATATATTGATAGGAGTTCTCGATCGAATGTGCTATACTTTTTCTGGGCTTCTGTGAACTTGCGCGAGAAATATCCGAGTGGCTGCCATTGTTTGTTGATGAACTGTTGTAGAACGGCACCAGCTGCGGTGTTTGAGGCGTCACAAAATATCGCGAGTTGTCCATCGTGCTGCGGGTGAGCGAGTAGAGCGGCGTTTTGAATGCTCGCTTTACACGCTTCGTAAGCTTGCGAAGCTTCTTCGGTCCATTCGATTTGTGACTTGTCTCTTTTTATCGCGTTGTGTAGATACTTGCACAGCGGAGATTGAATTACCGCGGCGTCTTTGATGTTTTCTCGATAAAAGTTTATCATACCGAGAAAACGTCGTAATTCTTCGATGGTTTTCGGCTTTGGGTAGTCGGCGATCGCTTGTACTTTTTCTTTCGGTGGCTGGATTCAGTCTTTATTTACTTCGTAGCCGAGAAACTTCACAGTGGGTTGGCCGAAGACACATTTCGCGGGGTTTATAGTGATTCCGTACCTACTCGTCAAGACGTTGTAGAATGACGCGTAAATGTGCTCGGTGTTCTTCTTCGGTGGTTGAAGCTACTAGTAGGTCGTCGACGAACGGGAAAACGTAATCCAGTCCCCTGAGTACTTCGTGTATAAATCTTTGAAATGTTTGACCGCAGTTTCTTAAGCCTGGGCACATACGCGGAAATTCAAACAATCCAAATGGCGTGATGATCGCTGATTTTTCTATATCTCGCTCGCTGATCGGAAGTTGCTGATAAGCGCGATTGAGATCGATCGTTGAAAATATTGTTTTCCCGGAGAGTTGATACGTGAAGTCACGTATGCGTGGTATAGGGTAGCGATCGGGTACAGTGATGGCGTTGAGTCTTCGGTAGTCGCCACATACACGTAGATCTCCATTTTTCTTAGGCACGACGTGTAACGGCGAGGACCATTGGCTCTTGCTCGGACGACATAAGCCTTGTTCGATCATGTTTTGGAATTCCTTTTTGACCTGTTCGTAGCGATGAGGTGCGATTGGTCGTGCTCGGCAGTGTACAGGTTGACCGATTGTTTCAATGACGTGCTCGACTGCATGCTTCGGACTGAGCTTCATTGATGTAAGTCTTGTAATTCCAGGAAATTCGGCAAGTATGTCGTGGTAGGTTTGTCCTACGCGGATGCTTCGAACCGTAGGTTCGTTAGATTTACATATTTGCGCGTTTGTAGTTATCATTGTTTTTCCATCGATCAATCTTCGGTTCGTCACGTCGACTAATAACTCGTGATGGTTGAGAAAATCGGCTCCGATGATTGGTTTTGATACGGCGGCAACGGTAAACTTCCATTTGAACGGACGGCGCAGGATTAGGTCCAGTTCGTAAGTTTTCTCGCCGTACGTGGATATCACCGAGTTGTTTGCGGCGTACAATTGGAATGACAGAGGCGACTCGGGTGTGCCCTTCGCTTTTGGTATGACACTGATGTCGGCTCCAGTGTCTACCAAAAACGATACCTTTGTCTTCCGGTCTGTCACGAATAGGCGGTGTGATTTCTGGAATACGCTAGATTCCGCCGCATCCAGCGTCTTTTTTAGTTTTCCGACGGCGAGGTTGGTCGGAAAGTACACGGCTGTCTACATTTAGTCGCTGCCGTGCCGAAGCGTTGATGGTAGTAACACCACGGCGATGGGGTCTTGCTTCGATCTGATGCGGACCTTGAGTTGTTCCGTGAACCGTTCCAGCGACGTCGGCTGCGTGAACGGCTTTGTCGCGTCTCGGCTGACGATGGTAGGCGTCTACTTATGTCGTTCATTTGCAAGCAACTTGTGCAATACCTCAATGATGATTCGGATGTCGCTTGCTGCGTAGTTTTGCGCTGACGACGATGACGGCTGTGGCTGAGGTGACGGGATCGACACTGGCGCCGATACTGCTGAAATTTGCGTTGTGATGGGCGATTCCTCGAGCACCTTGTCGGCGAGTCGTGCTTTGTCATCGAGCGTTATCCCTTTAATGGATTCGCTCACGCCACAGATCAATACAACAAGATGGCCCTTACAGGGCGACTCGCGGTCACCAAGCATACGACAAATCAGGTTTATAAAAGTTTGAACGCGTGCGACACCGATCAGTAGCGCCCAAGTATACGACCCGATAACAGTGTCCGTGTCCGCTCGGGAAAAAATCTTAAATAATCAATTTTGGTTGCAAACAATGGTCTCTTACAGCATAAAGTGGTGTGGCAAGTCTTCTAACACTACTACATGTAAAAAAGATGGAACAACATTCCACAGTTAAGTCAAATTAATTATTTTGTTGAATATTGTTTATTGTCCGCGGAGTTCATTTATACTGGTCAATATGGTTGTGCTGAGCGGCGCCGAGGCGCGTCCATCCCTCTTTACCGAGTTAAAAATGTGATATGCTATCCCTTTCACGTAAACGACTAGGCATGGGGCCATGTTAGTTTATGTCTGTTGCGGGAACTTCGTACTGCCGTTCGTACCATGTGCTACCATTTTATGAAATATAAAAGAAAGCAGATTTGTAATAGTGAATAATTATCTAGAATCTGTAGAGTCTGTAGTGGTATTTAGTTCATTGATTAGTTTAGAATATTTAGTTGGTTATTTAACTTAGTAAACGTAAGTAAAAATGCACAGTTTAGTTATTAGTTACTAGAATGATTTTTATTGAGATGCTATCACAATTATCATCCTCCTTGCGTTATCCCAGCATCGGCATTCGCCACGGCTCATGGGAGCCTGGGGTCCGCTTTGGAAACTACTACCAAGATTTGGCGTAGGCACTGGTTTTATGAAAGCGACTGCCATCTGACCTTCCAACCCGAAGGGTAACTAGGCCTTATTATAATTTAATTATAATATTATAATTTGTTGCAAAACAAATTCACCACAGTACTGGTACCGGTACCATTGTCTATAATAGACATGTCCCATTCCCATCCCTACTGCTAATCATAAAGGCGCGCCATTATTTGAAACGACCAATGGCAGCACCGTGCGCGCCCGCCTCACCCCGCAAGGATTGGTGATTTGCGTCTCGAACAATATCGCTTGCATTTGGCTTCTAGTGGGGTGTTCTGTGGCTCACGCACAGCACCGAGCGAATGTGAGTCGGCAGCAAATTATTCCAAATTATGTGTAGCACGTTGTCGTCGAATTTGTTTCCCGCTAGCTCGCGCATTCGCCTTAAAAGCTGGCTAGGCTTTTGTTCTCCTAGCTCCATTTCTGAGAGAAGCTTTTTTGTTTTCTTGGTATCGGACTCCTCGTACACTGAGATGAGGCGATTCTTAAGGGCGTTGTAGAATTCCGTTCTGGGAGGTGAGTGCATAATATCCGTCACTTGCAGTAGATCTTGTTTGTCCAGGCGCGAAATCACGATGCTTGCGAGTTGCCCGTCGCTTAGGTTTAACTCCCTCGTGGCGAGCTCGAGACTGGCAAACCATAAACGCGGTTCATCGCGCCAAAATTCGTTAACCTTCAGTAATTCGCTGGTCGATACAGATGTTGATACAGCCTGTACTGGAGCGGTGGAGTTCGTTGCGTTTCTGGCTGCGTCGACGGCGTGATTGTTCTCGTTCATGTTGACTCCGGTGTTTTCTGGGTTCGGGCTCATGTTGCGTAGTTCGGCGGTGGTCACCACTTTAGGGTTATGGATGCTGAGTAGCGATAGGTATATTCCCTAAGAAGATATCTTGTAGAGTTGTAAATCGTTTATTCACAGTAGCGCGGCTAGGAGCAACACGGTTTGGCTCAACTAGCGTAACAGTACTATACAGAGATATTGACTGAGCAAACGCGTGTGTCGGAACAACGAGTGACGACGAGTCAGTGAGTGAGCGAGTGAAAACTGGGCTGGGACCGTATCCTCTATCGTTTTTGTTAAACTTTACATCCCCACTTCTCCAAATAACGGGAAGAAGTTACGGTACCAAAAGTTTCCCACGCAACTACAAATTACACAATATTACACTATAATAAAACAAACAATACTCCTTTGACTCTGCCGGCGTTATCGGACAGAGCGGTGCAACACAGAGATGAACCCTAATAAACTAAAACAATACTTTACAGGAACCTAACGGGTAAACAATAGTCGACCGTAGCGGTCGTGGATTACGCAATAAAATAAATGTAACTTTATGGCTATACAATAAATGACCGTGTACGGGTCCAACTTGCGAACCTAACTGTTGCTTATTTACCTGAATGTTTAATTTATTTATTACTAAATTATTCTACATTTATATTCTAAAAATATTGTAGTGGACGGACACGTCGGCTACAAGCTTATTATACACCGTGTCCAATAAGTTTGAATACAGCACAAATAGCCAATAAAACAAAATGAACAAATAGTTACTACATTATTATTATATTTTATGAATGGCACTCTTATTTACTACATTCACAACAAATGTTTTGGAATAACTCCAGCATTAACTTGTTTACCAGCCTCAAACGCTTCTCAAACGGATCACACGCGGCACGCACCGTTTTCTTCACATTTCATCCCAAATACTCTCGATAACCTTTTTGAAATGATCTAGGTTTATGATTTTATAAAAATTTTGTCTTCAAAGCATGTATGACCATACAAAATAGTCTAATACGCCTAAACCTGGAGGCCTGGGTGGCCACTCATGTTTCGGATAAAAAACTGCCAAATTAGTCTGAAACTACGCTAGAATACCATTTGCCGAATGTGCTGGAGGTGCGTCTTGTTGGGACACATGATACTCATTCCCAAGCATCCTTTTTAACTTTAAGGCATTTTTTCTCCAAAACCTTGGTTTTAAAGAAAAAAACGTTGATTTTAACGCTTTTATCTGTAAGTACTGAAGGTAGTTTACCTCGCTTACATACTGCATCCCACACCTGGGCCGATGGTGAGCTCTGGATCCTAGGCACATTTTTCTAGTTGCCCGGAACGTTATCTATCCTCGGTACCCATAATAGTTTATTTTGGACACGTGGCGTCTGTTTTATCACATACAGATTCTCCTTATAAAAAATAACTCGTCACCTGCGTGCCGAGCAAGTATTTTGTTGGCACTTTACTTCTTTGTTTTTCTTAGACACTTCGGAAATTTCATGTACTTTGTGCTTGTATTTTATTAAGAGGAATATACTCTTTAGTTTAAATAAGAATTTGATGGCCTGTGATCCCTATATCTTTAGAACTGAGATAAAATGTGAGTATTCGGACTTATTGGACACGGTTTAATTGGGTCGGAACTGCAATGCCATAGAGTATCCAACACTGAAAAGTTAGCACCTATAGTTTAGTCTGTGGTGTCCTAATTGACAGATTACAGCCGACAAGTAGAAAAACATCTTTCTCGTGCACAATGAGACCTATAATGTATTTGACATCCTTAAGTCACACAAATATAGTACCAAACTTGGAATAGTAGCAAAATGAATGCCTCTATTATAGATTGAGACCCTATTTTCCTCCAGAGCAAAAGCTACCAAAACCTCAAAAAACTAACATCAAAAATCTCGGTGGCCCCACTTCTTAAATCCATCCTTGGGCCTAAGGACCAATCCTACCAAAGGAAATCTTTGGTTCAGCAATATTCTTTGTTTTTTTGCATTGTACAACTGCAACTAATAAGTCAGTTTGACTACATCACAATTATTTAGGTATATGCATGAAGCCAGTCCAAGAAAATATATTGAGATGAATCTTTTCAGTTACAGTTTCGGATTACACCTTTGATTATTTTCATCAATCATTTTAATATTCAGGAGTCTCAAGTTGCATTGGAAATTCACCAGTAACAGCTAAGCCACACTAAAATAATTTATAACAAGCAGAAACATATGCTAACTCATCATTCCATGCACGCACTCGAAGCTGGCTGAAGTTACTATCTAACTATCTCTTAACACTGGAACCGATCGAGATGAATATGTCCCGAGCCATACCACCACTATTATACAATTTTGAATGTTTCATGACAAAGCTTGAAAAGAAAACCGACCGCTTACACGTTTTTTTAAACCTTTGCGATCACGAGAACTGTTCTAACCAATATTGCGGCTTTAATCATCCAAGGTAACAAACTTTTATAATAGTACTACTTAGAACCGCTACAGCAAAAAAGTTAGAGAAATTATATGCATAAAATTTATTGCATTCTTAACCCCTCCAACCTCGACTATTCCATGTAAATAAAAAAATGCAAAAAGATGACCTAATTTTACGCGCAGTCATCATTTTGCATTTTTTTCCGGAACGAACATAATGTTCGAAATGCGTTAGTTAGATAAAACAAAAAAGAAGCAAAACAAAAATAATAATATGACTTTCAACCATGTTTCATCGTACCTACTACTCCCACCTACAATCGTTGACGCTCCGTGGCCGTGGCGTAAGATACGAATCTGGCTCTGTCGCACCAATATGGCAGAGTGATAGAGACAGATACTACAATATGCCTTTAATGACTGTACTATTTGGCTAGCTCCAGGTAATTTAGATTAAGTGCGAAACTCCTCCCTCATTAGTTTAAAGATAAAAAGAAATCAAAACAATTGAATAACTTCGTTTATTGAGAGCTAAATACTCGGAGCAGATTTACAAAATATCCAATAAACGAGATTGAGCTTAAAAGATAAGTGGACGCGCCACTACCTCGACATGAAAAATCTGTACAACTATGTAAAGAACTATCGGGTTAAACGAGCAACCATGTTTTACTACGGAAAATGCGAATTACAACTGTTGTACCTAACCATACTATCGATCTTAGAAAAGTAAATAATATAATATTTTATTCAAATCAATCTTTCTAAAATGGCTGCTGCCACAAGACACAAAAAAGCTCTCCACACGATAAGCGCTTATCACACCATGCGATTCGCACGTCGCTCCGTTGTGACGCCCACGCATGTCGCTATAAACCGCGCAAACTGTCGTATCGCTCAAACATCGAAGCGAAGTGCGATGCCCGGATCCAGTGTGATAAGTGCTGCAAAGACGATTATTAACATTAAGAGTTTTATTATGATAAGACAAGTTCCTAACCAGTATTCAGTAACGCGAGCCACCTAATCAAGATGTACAAGTTAACTAAGCTAAGTTACGTGACTTAGTGCCTCCTAGACGGTCAATAATTGTAATGATTTTGATTGAAAAACTTGGTATACAAATCGCCTAATATTATGCCCCGAGATTCAGTCTGGTAGAAAAATTAAATTAAAAAGTGGCAACATTGTAGTATTGTCTGTTTCAAATCAATATGTGCAAGAAAACGGCATTGTCACTTTTTAATTTCTGCTCATTTTTCCAGGATGTACAATGCCAAATAAAAAGTTTTAAACCCAAAGCTTTTCCGATACAGGAACTATAACGTAACGTCTTTCACAATAGTCTATAAAAATGAAAATGTACTTGTACAAAATAAAGTACAAGATAAAGTATCGATGTTAAAAAGGATAAGAACTTCTGCTGTGTGTAGCAGATTTGAAGGCATGTTTACAAAAACAACATAACTAACATTTTTTGCGAATTTGAGTTTTTGGTATCATAGCATTCGTCTAAGCAGGATCTATACGTAGAGCAAAAGATAGTGTCCAAAAATGACCCCAATTGTCCACACTCAGTCCCCAAAAATATACCCATTTTGCAAAAACTACATATCTACATTGTTTTTTACAAAAAGAACATAACTGTATATCGTTCACGTAAAAAACTTAATTTTCAATAAAATATATACAAACTCTTTTTAATTTAGGTAACGGTTTAGGTTACCTTGGGTTACTATTGATATAAGAAATAGGAAGAAAGTGCCCAAGAACATCAATTTAAAACGTGCTTATGTGTCTTCACTTCCCCTTAATCCTCACAAAGTAGGCGACTTGAGAAAATTGATGCAGTTTTTGGTCAAACCATCGAGCCATCAATTCTACCAATCAATTTTGTATAATACGTGTCAAGAATCGTCGTCTCTGGAGGTAGATAACGATGACAACAGCAGCGGATGTGAAGATTAAAGTAGATCCACTAGTTTAGTAAGATAAATGATAGAATACAAAACATAATTTCTATAGAAACTTGTTTTATTTTCTAACAAAAAGAACATAACTAACAAAATTTTACAAAAACAGCATAACTGACGAACTTATTTTTCATATTTTTTCCAAAAATAATTGTCTTTGAGATGTGTAATCGTGTGTTTCGGAACTAATGGCCACTTACTTAAATAACGTATATAACGTTTATGTCCAATAGCTAATATATAAGAAGACATTTAGTTTTTTTCGTTTCCTGTAAATTCATGTCTAGTGTAGTTATGTTGTTTTTGTAAACATGCCTTCATTTGATAATCATACTTAATAGTGCTCCAACACTGCAGTTATATAACACCGCGTGGCAAGGACGCCATAGTACTAACTTATAACTACCAGTGTAGGAGCAAAATAAAACAAACACACGGCAAACTGCCTCAAATGCAATATAGCGAACGATTGAGAGTTAATAATATACTCGGTAGTACACAACTTAGAAGTACTTATTTAGCTTAATTAGATTTACCTAATGCTACGGCGATCTTTATGTCCAATACGGATACACGCCGCTCCAGAAATACGGCACGTCCCGTTCGCAGCGTTCACTCGTACGCAACTGGGTATAATGTTTTACAAAATAAAATGTGTACTTATGGCGGGCACATGTATGTAATAATAAATGATTTAGCGGTGTCTCCCGCGCGCGGGGTAGTGCGAGGAGGCGCCGTCGCGGCTGTAGCGGCGCTCCTTGCGCGCGGGCCGCGAGCGCGAGCGAGACCGGCTGCCGCGGCGGGACCGCGACTTCTTGTCGCGTCCCGACTCATGACTTCTGCAAATACAACAAGTGCGTTACATAACCGATATAACTTTATATATTCTCTAGTCCAGACATTCTTTCCTTGAAGGTATACACATACCTATCCCTATTAATTTACGAATAGAATGCTATTTTGTTTATTTATCTTATGGCATTGCAATAATTGTTTTAAATATGTATTATCAATAACGGCAATTGATTAACCTTTTAACCGTCATAGTCTGATGACAAACAGTACCCAGTTAATTTCACCGCAGTCTGATAGCGGTAAATAAGACAACATTTTGTGTAACTTCGTATTGGTACCGACACGAGCACGCTCGACGAAAAATACTAATCGGTTAAAAGGTTCATGGACTTAGTAAAATTGTGGCAGCACGTGAGATATGTAATATCGCATTTGCAGAAAATGTGTGTTACGACGACTCACTGCAGTTTCGGAAAAGTAAACTGAGTCCGATTCGTTCCACTGATAGCTGAGAAATTCGTAGTCGGTCGCCGAGCAATGTGATAAAGTTTACAAATTTGTGATTTTTCTATGGAGAAGGATGTAGTCAATTACTTCTAAAATAATGAATGGTTATTTTTACTTACATAACAATACGTGTATTTTCAAATTAGCATAGCACAATTATTATTATATATAGAATGAAAAAATGCAGCACAATCGCTTGAAAACCGTATCCAGAAATAAATTTCCAAGGTGGAAATCATATTAATACCTTCATATGGTTCTAAATTAGTGTAAGAGCATTTTCAGAATTTGGGACCCCCCAATTAACGTATGGTTTTTGTGTTAATTACATAAACTTTAAGCGATTTTTTAGACAGATTTTATGCTTAATTGTCGTCACAAAACTGACAGCGAGTTAATTTTTGTTAACAACTAACGCTAATTGGAGTGTCCCAAATTCTGTAAATGCCCGTAATCCGAGTTTGCACCATCCAAGCAGTTCATCAGGAATTCGTCATTTAGAGACAATTTCATGGCCGCAGTTTGTTTAGACAGTTTCAATAGGCTAGTTTCCTATACTTAAAATATTTTATGCAATGCACAAAATAAAGCACCACATAATTAGAAGAAAATTATGGACAATAGTTATTTTTAAACATAATTTCTATTTAATAAGTCAAAGAGAAAGAATTGACCGTTACGTCACTCCTCAGTATTTCATAACGTCAGTGTCGGGAAGACCGTCTATCCAGAAAGACCGTCTACTGAATATAACTTTTGTATTTATACAGAGTGGGGCCTGTAACAAAGGCGAAGAATTGAACTCTAGGCTATTCTCCTTATACTGATCAACGACTTTGTTCGGCGACTTTTAAAAATAACTTGTATTTTGATTTTTATCACCCTTGAAAGTTTTTTCTAAGAGGTAATGTATTGCGAATTCTGTTAAGTCTAAAGTGTGACAGACAACGTCAATGACAACAATAATGGCGTACATTGAAGCTAATATTTATTTTGTATGAAAAATTAAAAATTTAAAGACTTCATAATTTTTAAAAGTCACTGAACAAATGTTGATCAGTATAAGGAGAATAGCCTACAGTTCAATTCTTCGCCTTTGTTACAGGCCCCACTCTGTATATCAATCACTTCTTACACCTCCGGAGGTGTACCAGTTTTTCATCCTTAATCCATTGGTCTTCAATAGATATCCCTAGGACGAACACCAGTTAACAAAAAACTTGATTCGTGTTTCGAACTCGACCATCGAGTTCAACAAGGTTAGGCAAAAATTAAAATAAAATACAAGCAGCTGGAATATTTGTGCATTATGAATGTAACGTGTTAATTTAATAATCGTTCTTCCTGTCTAGTACAAATTAATGCTCTTAAAACGCGTTCAATTTATTGTTTTATATCCTGAAATATGTAACTTCGAAATTGTGCCTAGTCGGAAAGACCGGCATATAAGAGTAACGGCCCAGCCACGACATTGGTCTAAGCGCGACAGCGGTGAGCGGCGGCCATACATTGGAGCGAGACACAGCGATGGGACTTTTCATTCGCACGTATGGCTGCCGCTCACCGCTGTCGCGCTTAGACCAATGTCGTGGCTGGACCGTAAGGCACCTTTTTAGGCTTTATGGGAAATAAGTCGAGTTTAAACGGGTGTTGTAGGTTAATTTTAATTATAAGTTTCGGCTTTGCTTTTATCTGGACCTGAAAAAAGAAGGTTATCAACCTCATTTACGGGACATATGACGGTCTTGCCTTATAAATAGAAAAATGCTGATATGTTGTTTTATATCTATCACATTACTCCCTGTTATTACAGAATATAACAATGAACATGATTTTGATACTTATTTTCATATGAAATTACGCGACAACGAGCTCCTTCTCGTCTTTGGGTACTCCGCGCGTGGGGACGGTCCACCCGCCGAGCCTTAAAAAAAGTGATTTTTATCACATAAGTTTACTTTAATTCACCAAAGTATTATAAAATCTGTGTAGAATATAAAATTTGCTAGCCCATAGGACCATGCGGACTCCAGACTACTTTAATAGTCTAGTTTTATCCACACAAACTTTATTTCAAATAAAGTATGCCGGTCTTGCCCACACTGACCTTACTAATTTCATATTAGCAAATCGTTTTACAGTTCTTAAAAAGAAGCTGACTTGACTAGTAGTAGTAGGAAACTAGCCTATTGACGACGACGAGTTTATATGCATAAGGGACGTCACACTTCTGGCATGCATCGTGCACCACTCCGAAATTGTGGAGCACGTATACGTACACGCACTGGAAGTCCTGGCCTTAAATTTTAAATAACAACAATTTCATAAAATGTGAGTGTGTTTAGTAAACGTGGGTGTGGGTCATGAATAACCAAACAAAGCGGCTTCATAGCAATCGACAAAGTGGGACGTTCTCCCACAAATGAATTTAAATAAAATACTTTCGCAATTGCTGCAATAAATAAATGAATATGAATAAATAGATGAGCAACACGCTCGTAATACCGGTAAGCCCCGAAAGCATAAACTGAGTTCATGAGTCAATGATATCGTTAACGCTAGTAAGTATTTTGGTGCAGCCGACCCTTTATGTATAGGTATTACTAACGCACGGGGTTATAGTAAATTATCCGTAAAAGATAGACATGCCATCGCGGACTTTTTTTGTAGACCTATGAGAGAGACACCAATTTCGCCATACATTGTTTTGATATAGCTCAAACGGTTCGGGCAGCGTTTTCGATTAAAGCTCGCAGCCAGCGGAACTTTGTCCGACTTGATTAGCAAATATTATCAAATTTAAACCAATTCAAACAAAATCTCGCGAGCGATTTTGTCTTATAAGGTGTAGAGATGTTTGTAGGCGGGGTGTAGTAGTAAGTAACGAACCTGGAGTCTCGCGAGTGCGTCTTGCGCCGGGAGCCGGAGCCGGAGGCCGAGCCGCGCGCGTGCGGCGAGCGCGAGCGACGCCCCGGCGGCGAGCCCTGCGGCGACTCGCGCTCGCTGTTCAGGTTGAAGTCGTCGAACCTACGACAACACTACTACTCACAACATGTTACACGTAACCAGGGGCGGCTCACTCCGCGATCCTTTCACCGCGCTACAAGTACATGCCGGCGGCCGCGAGTTCGCGGCCCATTCACTGGCGACGACCTTCGCGCGGCGCAATAGAATTCAATGTCGTCTGCACGCGTGCGGTCCGTTTGTTAATGTAGGTAAGAATTTAGAATGGCGGCGTTTTGTAAACATCAAAGGAGTGAGCCTTCTGTACTTGTACTATTATATATTCTGTGACGTAACCTTCAGCATCCTATGCGGGCTCATCGTATAAGAAAAAATGCATTCAAATTAGAAAAATCCAAAAAAAACAATCATCTTTCAATGATGCAAATTATTTGTACTAGTATTAGATAGATACATTCTTTATTCATACCCACAACATACATGGCATTGACAATTTAACATCAAAAAAAATCAAAACAAAAAACAGTATAAGAGTTGTTGCAAACTTAGTTACTAAAAAAAAAAAATATTTTAACTAATACCTATGCCATGCATCGTGGCAGAGAAAAGGCGCTGACTCAGCGTAGTGATGCGGCAAGCCAGCGTAGCGATGCGGTATTCTGCTGTATTAGGACTTAAATACCACGAATAAAGTGCAGGTACTTTACTACAGGAATCACCGATAAAATATGTAGAATAGGTCGGCGGTACGAATACGTACATCTACATACCGCGATTAGCCATTTGGCTATAACTTTCTTTCAATTGAAACGGGCCTCGATCGCGCATAGTCGTACGATTCGTCTGAATTGGCATGAATGGAATGAACGAGACTTTGATTGTATGAGTAACACCTGTATGTATAAGATATACAGTCGTACCTAACAGTGATACAAACGCATATTTTCATTCACTCGTCCCATTCGTGCCATCTCTTGTAAATGGACCTGTATCAACGTCGTGTAAGTCCGCGGATGCATGTAAAACTTACTTGTTTTTGGGAGCGTCCGCGGAGCTGCGGCTGGAGCTCGAGCTGGAGGACGAGCTCGACGACGAGGACGAACTCCGAGATCTGAACAACACAGTCATTATAATTATTTACTTAGTATACGCGGACCCACCATAGGTCACAAATCCAGGTTAAGATACATACAGAATTTCGACGTCGATAAAACGTCGACGTTAACATCGCCACTTGAGAAAACGTCACACATGGTGTCGATGAACACATTACAAAGGAAAAATATTGATAAGTTATCAATGCAAGTATAATCTATTCATGGTTAAGCATAATTTGATAAGGTTCTTCTGGTGACTAATTCTAATTGCCTCCAAAGTTTCAATTTGCACATGAACCTGCATAATTAATCAACCAACCTTCGTTTAGCAGCTTTATTTTCCTGTGTCTCAGATTTGCCATTTTTCTCCGCCCCGTCTGCTTCGGTTTCTGTTCCGTTCCCGTCTTTAGGTTTGTCAGTAGTTTCTGTAATCAAGCATAACTATTATTTTGAGACTCAAATGTTGCTCTAGAGAAGCGAACGTGCGGTCCTAGACTGGCTAAAGAGGCCACGCGACGGGAAATTGTAGGGAGCAGCCGCCGACGTCCGTTTCAAATGAAATTAAAAAAGTACAGATGTGGTGCGTAAATAATTTCCTTCATATTCTGACGGAAACTTACGAATATGTCATACTATTGCAGTGAGTCTCAGTACAAGACACTGTCTGAACAAGCTTTCTGTAAGTCAATAGGTAAGTGAAGTCATAACACTTGTTTGGGCCATTTTTTTTCAAAGTTGTCCACCCCACTTTTTTTGGATTTGGAAATTTTTATGTGCTTTCCACTCAGAATAGCGAACTCTTTCAATCCTAATAGGGGAAACCATTACCATTTTTTCATACATTTTGTATGGCGGTAACGGAATGGAAGGTCTGAAAAATGTATGGAAATTTTGGAACATTAAGGTGGCTCGCCTAGGTTACCCGAAGCTCAGGCTGCGTTAGATGGCGTTAATCTGCAAATTACCAGTCTTATTTTTTTTGTGGAGTCGTACAGGCATTTATATACTTTCAATTATGCTTCGCGAACATTTAATATTAAAATTGACGTATTACAACAAACATTCAACTTCTCATTGTAACGTTAATCCCCTTAATGTAAATAAATTTACTATTTTACACTATTTTTAAGTACCACTCACACATACAAACAGTGTTTTTGTATTCCTTCTAGTCGATAATTTCACGCGGCGACAGCTTGTTTAAATAGCCTTGCGGTAAATACGTGCCATCGCATGATTTGCATGGAAGTACTGGGTTCGAATCCAGGACTTTTTCTTTTTTTTTAATACTACGTCGGTGGCAAACAAGCATACGGTCCGCCTGATGGAAAGCGGTCACCGTAACCTATGGACGCCTGCAACTCGAAGAGTGTCGTATGCGCGTTGCCGCCCCATTAGAAACTTGTACACTCCCCTTTGCTGCGTATGCACAGCAAAAAGGAGTGTACAAGTTCAAAGGAGGGTTTGGGTTGCCGACGACTCAAAGGACAATAGACGGAACAAATTAGTTCCGTAAGTCTTCCCGTCGTCAGCACCCCGCACCCTCGTTGAGCTCTGGCAGCCTTACTCACCGGCAGGAACACAACACTATGTGACACTATTTTTTGTTTTATTATTATACATAAATGTATATGTACTCGTACAGTAGTTACTGAGCGTTTTCCACAAAAAAGATTAAAAACCTATTATCTTACATGGTAATAATTTTTGGGTTCGTCGAACTCAGAATTTCTAACATAATTATCCTAATCTGATATTTTAAAAAATTCCAAAAAGTATAGATAAATTTTAGTTTCTAAACTACGATCCGAATGATTTTTTTTTCTAATTGTTTATTTTGCATGGAGCAAGGGTATTCAAATCGCTTTTGAAATCTTAAATTAGTAAATGAAAATGCAATAGTTAACTGAGTAAGGTAATGTTTTAAAAACTCAAGTGGACTTTTTTTATCTAAGGAGTGATTTCGATAAAATATTATATTTAGCGAGGGTATTAAAAGTTGTGTTTTATATCTCAACTTAATAAATAGAAAATCAAAATGACAATAAAAAAATCAATATGTTCTCTAAGATAAAATTGATACCTTCGGCTCTCCATTCTTGCTCGGTCAATAAAAAAAACGAAATTTATATCCAAAAAAATACAAAAAGTTTATAGAATCCTGGGAATCGAACGCACCTTCACGGCGTGACAGACGATTGTTCCCCAACGACGCCATTACATAACACGCTGTTACCGACGAAATTGGGCTATACATATATAATTATTTAAATATAAATAATAATGTCAAATCCATACTAATATTACAAATGGGAAAGGGTGTGTGTCTGTTTGTTTGTCCGTCTTTCACGGCAAAACCGGAGCGACGAATTAACGTGATTATTTAAGGGGATTTAGTTGAAGGGATGGAGAGTGACATAGGCTACTTTTTGTCTCTTTCTTACGCGAGCGAAGCCGCGGTCAAAAGCTAGTTTATTATAAATGGGAAAAGCTGGTTACTCTATAATCTGAAGTGGAAGAATTCGTTGTTTCACCAAAGATAATGTGTGTTTGTTTGTTTGTCCGTCTTTCACGGCCAAACGGAGCGACGGATTGACATGTTTTTTAAGTGGAGATAGTTGAAGGGATGGAGATAGTGACATATGCTACTTTTGTCTCTTTCTAACGCAAGCGAAGCCGCGGGCTAAAGCTAGTACAGCACGGGAAGCATGGTCGCGCGATAGACGATAAAATATCAGGCCGTCCCTGTCGCACTATTAGTAAGTGCGATTATAGGGACGGCCAGATGTTTTATCATTTATCGCGTGACCATAATTGCCTGCCTGGACCAGATTATATTGATGATAATTTGATGATAATTATTATTTGTAACCATTTAGTTAATATTGTCTTCAGTTACCGCGATAGTTACTCATGAAATAAAAACTATGAAAACGGATTAAATCGCGTATAATGAGTTTAAAATTCATCCCGATGTTTCGAACACTTTTACAGCGTTCGTGGTCAACGGGTGACTGAGGAAAAATTACAATGTGCAAAAGCTACCCATATTCTTGTATATAACCATTTAGTTGTTGAAGAAAAACATTCACACAACAATAACATAGGTCAACCAGCTCAGTAAATGCAATACATTACTAATACTATGCCCACACTTTGACCTATGTATAATGTATTATACCAGACGTGTAATATTTTATTTTATCAACAAAGGCATAATAAAGGATTGTATTGTATTTTTGTATGAAAATAAAAAATAGGAAAGCAATATAGTAATAGTCAAATATTTCATTTAAAAAATATATAAAAAAAATCCAAAAAAAGTTCAAATGATTAAAAATAACTGCGGGATGGAACTCAGAATCACCTGCTTCATAATCGGGGCATTTGACCAAGACGCCATTTCGATTTACATTAGCAGTGCCGAAATATACGATATGTATCTTTATTGACAAAATGCGTCATTATTTCTGAGTCTGCTTGAGTTAACTAAACCAATATCTTTAATAATTACTTGTCAAGAGCCAAGTGTCACTGATGACAATGTCAATTAAAAATGCGCGAAATATGACGGCTCTGTGTCTGTACACAAAATTTGGCACGCACATTTACGTAAAATTAATAAAAAATTCACATGGATTTGTCCATGATTTCTGTATGAAACAATGTATTTCATTTACTACCGCGACGACGGATAATGTATAGTAGATGTATGCGCATATTTTTATTTAGTTGTAGTGTGCGGTGACTAAATAAATGGTAGATGTTTTTTGTATGGAAAGCGAGCCACCTTAATTTTCTTCTATCAGGATCGAAAGACCTCGCGATTCTGAGTATGAATCGCGTAAAAAATACCCATGTTACAAAAAAATGGGGTGACAACTTTGAAAAAAATAATGGCTATTTAATGTATGGTGGAGTATTTAATGTATCTCAAAAAGATACTACAAGTCTTTGAATTTGTAGGACTTGATCGAGAGTTGTAGTAGGTGGCGATCACAATAGATCAGAAATGGTCGCAGTGATACATAAGGCGCCCTGAAGCCTTACAAAGCCCCTAACCTAGAAGAAGAAGAAGAAGAAGAATGGTGGAGTGCCCACCTGTTTTAGAGGAGTCGGCCTTCTCGTCGTCGCTGCCCCACAAGTCGTACTTGGAGAGGTCGGCGTCGTCGCCCGACTCCTCCTCGTCGCCGTCGTCCGCCCCGCCCTCCCCCTCCCCCTCGCCCTCGCCCTCGCCGGACGCCGTCGCTTTACTCTGAAACAATACATTTTAATAGACCCACGTAACCGCGCCAATCTTATGGCCGCTGTACACATGTGGCCAACGGTTCCACCAACCCTTGGTGGCCAAGATAAGAGCCGCTGTTTACACATTGGCGAACCAATCACTTGGCATTGGCTCTTCATGAAAGATGGACGTGGATTGAAAAAGGCTAGGAAATTCTAGGTCATTAACGTTGTCAGCAAAATTTGATTAAAAAATATTAACCCCGTAGTAAAATTAAATTATTTGAAATATTAACAATTTTTTGAATATTTTGATAAGCACATTTATCTTTTTTAGGCAATACACAAACATTTGCAAGGTTATTTTATTTCCTAAAATCAACACTATTATTGGCATAGATAAACTTATTATTTTCGTTAATATTTTACTACTGTCCTCTCTGACGGCTGACAACAAACTGAATGCAGCGCCAACGTGTAAACGCAGTTGGCCATTGGCGCCAAGATCCTTTGATGTGTGGACAAAAAACCGACACCAATCGGTTGGCCGACCAGCGCAAGCGCCAACTGCCAACTTACGGCCAAGTAGCCCTCTACACGCTTGGCCAAGGGGGTTGGTGGAACCGTTGGCCATATGTGTACAGCAGCCATTACCCTAATCCATGACGGCCCGGCCACGACGTTGATCTAATGGCCGCTGTACTCATGGGCCAACGGTTGGGCCAACCCTTGGTGGAACCCCTTGGCAAAGCGTGTAGAGGGCTACTTGGCCGTATGTTGGCAGTTGGCGCTAGCGCTGGCCGGTCAACCGACTGGTGTTGGTTTTTTGTCCACACATCAAAGGATCTTGGCGCCAATGGCCAACTGCGTTCACACGTTGGCGCCTCATTCAGTTTGTCGTCAGCCGTCATAGAGGACAGTAGTGAGAGATTTACGAAAATAATAAGTTTATCTATACCAATAATAGTGTTGATTTTAGGAAATACAATAAATACCCTTGCAAATGTTTAATGTATTGCCTAAAAAAATAAACGTGCTTATCAGAATATTCAAAAAATTGTTAATATTTCAGATAATTTAATTTTATCACGAGGTTATTATTTATTTATTAAATTTTGCTGACAACGTGAATGACTTAGAATTATCTAGCCTTTTCCATTCTACGTTCATCTTTTATGAAGGGCCAATGCCAAGTGATTGGTTCACCGATGTGTAAACAGCGACTCTTATCTTGGCCAAGGGGGTGCTCCAAGGGTTGGCCCCATATGTACAGCGGCCATAAGGCCGCAGCGGCGAGCGAGGTGATGGGACTTTTCATTCGCACTTACGGCTGCCGCTTACCGCTGTCGCCTTACGGCCCGGCCACGATATTGGTCTAAGCGCGACAGCGGTGAGCGGCAGCCATACGTGCGAATGAAAAGTCCCATCGCTGCGCCTCGCTCCAATGTATGACCGCCGCTCACCGCTGTCGCGCTTAGACAAATGTCGTGGCCGGGCCGTTAGACCAATGCCGTCGCCAGGCCATTAGGCTGGTTTAAGTGTCCATCCGCACCGGACTAATATATGTGTTATTTTCAGAGAATGTTTTAGGGCCGGTTGCACCAAACCATCTGTCACCGTTAAAGCGTTCGTTAAATCTTAATGTATGGCAAGTTCCATAGACGTCTGCTGCGTGACGAAGACGTGTCTGTCAAATGTGATTAATACAACTAGCCCTTGAGAGTAAAAAAGACATCAACTCTATATAAATTGGACATGCGGATCGCTCCGCGCGATTTGGCATTGGATTTGGCGTGACACTGAAACCCGCCTTAGTAAAGTGCTAACTCGGGGCATTCTCTACGAATTTCATGGCATTATAATATATTTACGTGACGTGACAGTATATTATTTACGTTTACTTTTAAATTAAAAGATCCGATATCACGTCATGTTTGTTATAGACCCTGTATAAGATAAGAAAAGTATATGTACCAAATTAGGTATTAAAATGAAGAGAAAGTAAATAACATTTAATATTATTTAGCATAAAGACGTTGACTGTGATATACATTTATTTCTTGATAACTACTTTGTTACATTACTTTAGAATTTGCCCCAAATTAGTACACCATTTGTCTATCATGACTAAAAATAAATAAAAAATACTTTTATGCCGATTTATACGCTTTAGATTTTCTTTTTCATATTCATTAACTTCCTATTTAGACCATACATTTTTAGGTAGAAAATCATGAGACTGGGATGCAGGATGAATTTATGAAGTGCACAAGTATACGTGTACATATCTATGTATGATAATTAATTATATTATAAGGCAAGCTCCGCAAAGTTAATTAAGCATTATGATACTTGGGATGGATGCGAAGTTGACGACTAGTAAGATAGGAGTGCAGTTCTGAAGACTGTCGGACAATAACAAAATTATGGTATGGATGCCTTTCAAGGTTTAAACTTTCTGTGTGTATGACACTACATTTTTTTTTTCAAAAGTAGAAACGAAATGGCTAACAGTGAATCTGTATAATGCCGATACTGAAAAAAAAAAGATATTTGCTTCAATATAAAGCTCTAAGTAAGAATGACAAAAACTGTATATTTTTTTGTAGGTAGCTTTAAGGAAGCAAATACCCACCAGCCTGAGTCGGCGGTAGAGCTATAAACAACCATAAAACCTGTGCACTGCATAAATATTTATCCCATAATGCAATAGTTATGTACTACTATAAAATGTAACTGTTTAAAACATTATTGAATTAAAAATTCTACAAACCTTCTTTTTTCGTCTTCTCTTTCCCCCATTGATGGACTGTTTCGGAGTCTTGTCTGGTTGTTTAATAGCTAATTTGAGCCTATTTAACATAATCGGTTTTGGTAAAGCAAAACTCTTGAAATTTCCTATAACCGATGTACTTTCTTGTGTTTCAGGTAATGTGTCATCTCCATTAATATTTAACTTTTTTGCAACATTAGGCGGTATCACTACTGGGCCTGGATCAAAAATATCGCTTAAAAAAGGAGTGTCACCAGTACTTCCGTGCAGTTTTTTGAGTTGCTTCTCAATGCTCCCTTCTCGATCAGACTCCTTTTCCCAGTCTTCGTCATTGGTTAAGTTGATAGTCTCGACGGCGGCGCCTTCCTGCTCGCCCGCCGCCTGCTGCGGGCTCGCGTGAGCAGGCGCCTTCTGCCCTAACTGTTGCAAGTTTTGAAGAGCTAACAAAAGTGTATCTGTATTTATACCCGCCAATAAATTTGATAGATTTACACTTGGCTGCATTGATGTAGTGCTGTCATCAGTACTATTTTTTATTGGCGATTTATTTTCTTGTGGCTCACATCCACTGATTGGTTGGGTTTTGTTTTCTACGATTAAGGAGTGACTCTGATAACTTGTTTTAGGTTTAATTGTTATAGACTCAATGATATTGATTTTCTTGGCTAATTTACGTTCAGGTGACTCCGTATTTTCTAACGTTCGATTTTGTATAGGAAAAATAATTTCTTTGTTAGCAATATTTGGCTGTATCACCTGGTTCAATAGTTTTTTTGTGTCCTCCTTTTGATAGGAAGAACTTAGTGCCATCAAATTCTTTGTAAATAAATCTCCATCGGATAGTACTTCCTGTTCATATGATCTTGGAGTCAGATGAGAACTTTTCGTCACATCCTGGATAAGTTGACTTTGGTCCAATTCCAACTTGTTAGCTTTGTCTATCAATTGATTAGGGGCAGGGTTCAAACCGCTGGTATTGGGATCCCCAGCTTCATCATCATCCTTGTACAGAGCATCGTCGTCTTCATCCCATACCATAGTGTACGGTTTTACACTATTGGTTTCTAGACTATTTGGTTCATGGTTGGAATGATCATCAAACACGTCAAATATTTCCATTATACTTTTATTTTTTTGTGCCGAATCAGACTGCACGACGTCGAAAACACGAGACGAGTTTTCCGACATCGCAGACGAGTCTTTCGATTGCATGGGGGCATCAAATGGAGTATAATTATCAGCAGTGACTATTTGCTCAAAATCATCATTTGTGAAGTCATCACCCTGAGGATCCGCGACCTGTGGCTCTGTTCTATATGGTGATTGATAAGGAACACAGTCGGGAGGATTACTTGTAAAAGCTATTGTACTGCTGTCGTCCTTAGAATTGAGAAGAGGAATGTTGGCCGCGTTATTTTGCAATACAGCAAATATTTTATCAATTTGGTGTTCATTGACAGATTGACTGATGTTACTGACTGATTTGGTGTTTGTTTTTACTGATGTGTCCTGTGGTGTTTGCTTGATTTTATTGACTGTTGCATGGTTCCCCTTTGCCCAAAACCCTTTTTTCTTAACATTATTTTTGAAATCTTGGTAGTTATTTTTAGTTGAAGACCCAAGTTTAGTAGGCACATACTCAGCTGATCCACCATCTGTGTCAATAAAATTGACATTCCTTTTTGCTCGCATATTTTGCATACTTGATGTGTAAATATTCCCTGTTGCTAGTGGTGACTGTTCCGATTTGTTGACAGTAGAGTATCCTTGAAAGATTTGATTGCCATTCGATAATGACTCACAGCCCGTTTTAGTTCCAGTTCCCAACGGGGGTTGTCTTTTGTTCATTCTAGATTTGGGTTTACCTTCCCCATAGACACGGGACAAAAAATCAACATAATCACTATCATAAGAAACTGAATCCGAATCTGACACACCTGTTGATTGTTTGTTTTTATGACCATTAGAGGTAACAGGGGTTGTTTTTGATTTAGAAGAATTGGTATCAGCTTTTTCCAAATCACTGTCCACATACAGAGAGTCTTGAGAATCAAGGGAGCTAGCTCGGCAGTGTGGTGATGAATGATTTCTTGTCATCACAGCTTGCTCTGGACCAGTAATACATTGATTTCCCAATGACTTTTGTGTATTGAAAAGAACTAGAGTCTCGGCACTAGTACTGCGTACAATATTCTTAGGAATCAAGTTAGCTGGGATTTGATTTGTTTTTGTATTTTCAGTTTCACTGTCTGAACTAATGGGTATCTCTTCTGGATTAGCTTGAGCTACAGACTGTTGACTTTTTGAATGTGGTGATTCACATTTATTTTTCTTTTCCATTTGATTTTCAGAATGCATGTGAGAGTCATCTAAGCAACCTGTCTTCAAAAGCCTTTGCCTCCAATCAAAAATTGTTTTAAAATCTGGGGCTGGTTTACCATATATTGATTCAAACTTGTCAGTGGTTATTTTGCAATTATTGTGCACAATGGCATAAGCGGCTACTCTTGCTCTCTCTTCTATAGAATATGTAACTTCAACATTCTCTGTTGGATTGTGTGCAGTAAACTTATGTACAACATCATTTTTCAAAGGTTTGAATACCTTTAGAGGCTTATTGTGATCAGTAGTCTTAGTGGTGAGGCCATTGTTTATCTCCTGTTTAAGAATTTTTGAGGCAATTTTATTATTTAATGAGTCTTGTTCAGTAAATCTTTTGCGCAAATAAGTTCCATTGGTCTTATATGATGGTAACATGTGATCTTGTCCATTATATTTGCTATGAGCGTCAAGTTGATGCCTTCGAAATGCCATTTTGCTAAGTGGAGGTAGATCACACATGGAACTCTCACTGAGAGTGCGCCGAGATTTTTCAGCATCTCTGTTAATCTGTGTGGAGAGAATAGGTGCAGGAGCTTCCTTTGCATCCTTGTTTAGTTCCATCTGCAGCAATGCTGGTGGCAATTTTTTGGCTAGAGGTCCTTCAGTGATGCCGACCTGAAGGCAGGAAAAATTATCTCCACTTTAATATTTATGTGCATCAAAATTTATTGCACTATTATATATAATTAATAATCTTCTTCGCTTCAAATTCCACCATCCTCTGATTTTTCAACAACGCCTTTGGAAATGCTGAGTGCTATGTTTATTAGAATACAATGTTGTACTAACTGAAAAGTCTCCAGGATGGCCATTAAGGGAAACCAGTATTATATCATTTCTAAACATGTATGAAGATTGCCTACATGTTTAAAGATGAGAGAATACAGAGTTGTCAGTTCAAGGTTCATTTAGAAAATTACTGAAAATGCCAATGCTTCACAATTATTTTTTTATTTGCCTTAACTATTTTAGAACAAAGGAACAATTTATAAATAAAATCAATAGTGTTGATAAAAAAATATGGAATAAATCTTCACACAATGATTAGAAAAAAACTTTATGAAGAAATAAAACCCCAAATGACATAATGTGAAACATTGAACAAATAAATAAAATTACATGCTTGTTTAAAAAACAGAAGTGGGTATTAAGTGTAATTGACAAAATGGATACACACCGTATTCTGCGTGTCTAATTTGCGTTTCCTCTTTTTTCTTCCAAATTCATCATACTCGTCATCAGAAGAAGGCTCTCTGCGCCGATACTCGACCACTCCGCGCTCATTGTATCCACCGCCGTAGCCGGTTCGGGCCTCCACCTAACAATACAACAATAAAATATTAAGTATATATACAATATACACAGCTCAAATCGTAAAATAACTATTTTAAAAGCTCGACATTTACTTCACCGAACTTCGGAGCATTGCAAACGTTGCACGTCGTGCGCCGGGCCCAGTTTACATTCGCACATTTGTTACACTGCCAATCATCGGCGTTAAATAAGCCGCGAGACTTTTCTGCTGCCGACTTTCCAATTTCCGTGCCAAGTTTCTTTTTAAACATTTTCCCTCCATCGGGTCTGTCTTTATTACAACGATAACATGACACTCGTCGCGCAAAATTTATATTACCACAACTCGGATCACTACAAATCCAATCCCCCGCGCCTTCGTTCATTGTGCGAAACCTATGTACAAACGCTGGCTAAACAATTATTGCCATTATATATTATTTCTATACTTCCATTTAGCAGAAAGGGATCACTTTGAATATTCGTACAATAAAGTGTAAATAAACGAATTTTGACGGATATCACAATCAAAGAAAACTAAGCACTCTTTTGTAAGTAAGGAAAGAAATCAAGCCATAGTAAGAAAGCTTTATTTCATGCCAGCCATGACATGACGCAAAGCAGTAGAGAATGTTCTTACCATAGACTTTTACTCTCAATGCCATAGAGTTATTCAAAATGTTCTTATTTAGTTTGTGTTCATGGCTTAATAAATTGTGTTAGGCTCCCCACAGACAGTCTTAAAAATTCATAATCTTAAAAAAAACTTGTATGCAATCTGACAGCTCAGATCTGTCAGTGTCTTGTCAGTGTTTTTGAATTTTTAAGACTGTCTGTGGGGAGCCTAAGGCTCCCCACAGACAGTCTTAAAAATTCATAATCTTAAAAAAAACTTGTATGCAATCTGACAGTTCAAACTGACACTGACAAGACACTGACAGATCTGAACTGTCAGATTGCATACAAGTTTTTTTTAAGATTATGAATTTTTAAGACTGTCTGTGTGTTATTGTCGTTAAAACTGCTCATCTACCTTTCCTTTCTATCAACTAGTGTTACTCTTGCGTTAGCATTTCTAGAAAGTCATGAATGACTATTGACTACACTATAACAAAAATGTAATAACCCTCGCTCTCTCGACATACGACATACCAATAATATATGAATACCATACAATGAACTTACTCTTAAAACTCTTAAAAGTGTACAGATTGAGTAACATTTATTTTATTTTTATACTAAAATAGACAAATTATGAAATTTTCTAAAAATATATTCATTTTGATATTCATGTACCTATTTCTACCATGTAAACTAGGCCTAATTCTCAAGACCGCGATTATGGCAGCGGTAGCGTAGCGGGCACGCTCACGGCTCGCGCGCATTTGCCGAAACTGTCAAAAATGTATACAGAGAGGTTATTATATAGTGAATAATCAGAATATCTTGTGAACCATGTTTTAACATTTACAATCAAACTCAAAAACAATATTGCTATTGCAATATCCTGTTTTGAAATACTCTCTTTACTTTACCTATTTACAATATTACTACATATTTACATTTTGGTTTTCGGCCAACTAGATTAGAGTTACTCGTTAAACTACCCATATATTTTGTGGTCTAGGATTATTACAGAATGTTATCGCACAATGTATGAAGATGATAACATAACTTCCACTCCCAAGCGCTGTGTGCTTACTGAAGTCACCAACTCTACCAATGTGTCTCCCACGGCGAATTTGAAGTTGTTGACGAACGTTGCACTGTTGTACCCGACTCCGCCGCCTAGCACCGTGCACCGCAAAGAAAAGTCGCTTCAAATACTATGCGACAGGTAATTAGAATTTATATTACACAATAACCAAGCACTGGTTATAAATTCTATTTTCAGGAGGCTACTAACACATTCCAATTCGACCCTAGTTCTTATAAGTTGTGATAGCCTAGGTGGTGTGATAGCACCTGCGAAGAACTTCTTTTGTTGCATTGGATAGATGATGAAGTTTAGGCTTCCTAGACAGCATAATGAATAATAGGTAATATCATTGAGTCTATGAAAAAAAACCCAGTTCATACAGATGCCTTAAATATGTCATGAGGATTGGAAGATTTACAGTTGCCGTGTAGCATGTAGATATATTATATTGCTACTATTCCACAATAATACTGTACATTTTGAATTGTGAAATACTTGTTAAAATTGTTGCAAAGTATTTTCAAGCTGACATCAATAATTATATTATGATAGTCTTAAAATGCTATGAAATTACCATTATCATGTTACACAGTCTTAAGGGTGCTTTCAAGAACATCAAAATAATGTAAAATTGATAGTTTTAGTTGGTGAAATACTGCACTTTCCATTATCTAATAGATTTATTTAATTCAAATTTCAATTAGAGCATCTTATTATCTTGATTCTTATCAGACTGGATTTTTGAAAACTAACTTACTAAATTAATTATGAATTTTGCTCTGATGCACATTTAGGAAAACCTGCATATGACTCTGAATGAGTCAATCTTATTTGTAAAATTTGTACAATTTTGAATACTGAAACTGGTAAATTTATAATACAGTATATATCCTGTACTACAATCTTTTCAGACTACATTTTTATTAGAAGGTTTTGAAAAAGAGTAAATGAGGCTAAGACAAATTAAATTTGTTTCAGAAATTACCTAAAATTAAGTGACAATTTCTTTAAAAGTCTACATCACATCAAAGTATTCACTAAAATGGCTCTTATGCCTTAATGATTATAAATTTCTATTATATATTTATGTCAATTTTTTGAAAATGAGCCTTCACAGTCTCATTTATTACTACTTCTAGACATTTTCTCATATTTTGTTAGACCAAGTAGAAAAAGTCCTATAATATGTTATATACTTGTAAACTAGTTGCAAAGCCCTTTAATTTGATACCACACATGGTATGACAAAGTGCTTGTTTGCGATTTCACTATTTTTCACATGCCCTCTGAAGTATAAAGATGTAAAGCTTGACCAGAAATATGTATGACTATTGTCAGAAGGGCATTCTGATGTATGGGGATTGGGGTGACAGTTCTGTATAGTGTGAAGAAAATAGTTAAGAAAAGTATAGTGAAGAAAATAGTTGTAATGAAATTCCGCAACATGGCGCATAGTAATATTATATGTAATTTAGACATGGGCCGAATATGAACTTTGCCGAATACGAATATTCGGCCGAACATTCGGTTCAGCTCTTACCGAACCGAACATTCGGCCGAATATTCGGTTACGCCATATTTTTAAAGCGGATGTTCATTAAAACTATTAAATGATTGATAAATGATAATGGTTACATATGTTACTACAACTATGTTCTTATGATTTAGTGGATAACTAAAACTTAGTTAAAAGAACTCTGAACTCTTCTCAACTCTTAAGCTACGGTTTTCTTTTTATATATATTGATGTATTAATTAACTCTTTTTAGTAGTTCCTTAGGAAGCTACTAAAATAGGAGCTTATTATCCAATGGAATACGTAAGATCTTCATTAGTTATTTACTTTGTTTATTCGGTAAATATTCGGCAATGCTACCGAATTATTCGGCCGAATACGAACATTGAAAATCTTGCCGAATATGCCGAATACCGAATATTTACCGAATATTCGGCCCATCTCTGATATATATATATATATATTAGTATAAATTATTAACAAAAAATAAAACCGCCTTCAAAAATAAGCGCGTTACAAAACACGGAGAAACTAAAAAGCAAAAAATAATAAACCTTTGAATTCAGATTTCTTATCGTATTGCAATAATCTAAACATCCAAATTATAAACAAATCAATTATTTTCGCAGTCGGTACCAGACCTGTTCGTCGCCTTGCTATTGCCTGTTTGCCCCACCCAACCATACGCAGGCTGGCACCGACTCCAAAAATAATTGATTTGTTTATAATTTGGATGTTTAGATTATTGCAATACGATAAGAAATCTGAATTCAAAGGTTTATTATTTTTTGCTTTTTAGTTTCTCCGTGTTTTGTAACGCGCTTATTTTTGAAGGCGGTTTTATTTTTTGTTAAAAAAGTTTATTTATTTGTTGATTTTTAGTGGTTCCTATTGATATTATATGTATCAGTCCGAATACATGTACACTAGTGAAAGAATTATCCTTTAACTCCTAACCATTGAGGAGTTGACCTTCCATCATCAGCTCAGCCACATAAAATTATTACCATCAGGCGTAAATACTGGTTTACCTTTGAAAAATACACTAAAAACATTACATGTGCCTATAACATTTGAAGATTTCCCTCGATTTCTCCAGGATCCCATCATCAGACCCTGACTTGGTGCCAATGGGACCATCTCGGGGTTATACCCGTTCGATCAAAAAAAAATTTTTGAAAATCGGTCCACAATTCTCGGAGATATCGAGGAACATACATACAAAAAAAAAAAAAAAAAAAACATTCAGTCGAATTGAGAACCTCCTCCTTTTTTGAAGTCGGTTAAAAACACAACCGAAGGGAGTGTTTTAAATCGACACGAGTTACGAATTTCCCTTTCGCACGTGTATCGTACGACGTTTTTCAGTACAGATTAGCCTCCGAAGTTTCGACCTGGCATATAATGAACCACTTCTCGCACTAGTGCGTAAAAAAAACACCATCTGTACTGAAAAATCGTTTAAAGTGTAATGATTTTTTTATGTGTGTCTGTCTGTGTATGTGTGTGTCTGTCTGTGGCATTGTAGCTCACGAACGGATGAACGGATTTAGATTTAGTTTTTTTGTTTGATAGCGGAGTTAGTTGGGACTGTTGGGAGTGTTCTTAGCCATGTTTCATGAAAATCGGTCCACTATGTCTGGGGTTTTATCAAAATTTTAATTTTGTAGTTGGGTTATCTCAGGCTTACCTGTATGCATGTTCTTACATCAAAAACTTAACCATCAACATTAAATCTAGTACAAGTGTAATACAAAATACAAGAAGAATATTCAGCAAATAGGCCACAGGGGCACTTTTACACACCACATACAATATTTTGTAATTGAATTTAAATTACAATTTGATAATACAAATTTTACCTAATGCATAATGCTACTACAATTAATTAGAAACGTACAAGGTCTCTGAAACTCTAATGACTACTAAAACTACACATACTTAATATAAAAAAAAAGTGTTCAAGTATCTGCTTGTGATTAATACAAATAACTAAATGAGTTTTCTCATCACCCTTCAAATGATAAGCATCTAAAAGCAAATATGACGTCAAAGGCTTGGGATATTGTTGCAGATTCCTGACACTGTTCCCCCTGTATGGGCATGGCACGGTGGAGATCCAGCTCGACAGCACGGCGGCGCGGCTGGGCGTGGAGAAGCGCCGCATGTACGACATCATCAACATTCTCGAGGCCATGCAGTGTGCGGTCCACAAGCGGAAGAACACCTATCTGTGGCATGGAGGTTCAAGACTGAATTCATTTTTGAAGATGCTTAAAAAGCAAGGGGAGAACCTGAGACTGTCTGCGGCTCTACGGGGCAGAGCTCCGAAGCCACCCGCTCCCAAACACAAAACCCTGGGAGTATTGGCTCAGAGATTTTTGATGCTGTTCCTAGTAGAACCACCTGTAAGTATTTTTATACAATATAAAACAAATTGTGAATATCTGCAAGTGCTGTGGTTTCCCAAAGAAAAATCCAAGGAAATAAAAAGCTTGTCTTAAGTGATAATAAATACAATATTTTATTTTCAGAATACGCTTATCAATTTGGAGATGGCTGTGAGAGTACTGATTGACTCAAACAACAAAACTAAAACCACTCTTTCACCAGAAATGCTAGACCGTCAACACAAATCAAAAGTAAGGAGGCTATATGACATAGCCAATGTCTTTATTTCAATTGGTCTCATTGAAAAAGTGTCAGGGAACTCAATTTTAAAGAAACCTGTATTCAAGTATGTGGGGCCCTTTAAAATGAAAGGCGAAAAGAAGGCGGAGAAGATGGTGACAGGCACTCCCTCGCCGCTGACCCCGCTCGCGCTGGCCGGCGAGCAGCGCATCACTCCTTGCCACGTGTTCTCCGGCCGCTCCAAGCGCAAGCTGGAGTTCTCCTCCACGCCCACCAGCAACAGAGAGGCGCCTCTGGGCGTCACCACCCCACCTCACACTCCGTCCCATAAGTGGGACGAAATTTTATTGGTAGCCGATATGGAGCTCAGTAGAATAAATAATGGAATTATTTTGTAAAATTGTTCGAATATGACTTGGCTAAATATTTTTCTAATGAATTCTCCGTCCACGTTGAGGTCTACAATGAGGGACTAACATGATTTGCTGTGGGAATATCCCTATGTACCAAAATGAAGGGCCTTCACTAAATAAAACTTAGCCATGATCATGCTCGTGATAAAAGTTCAGGACTCCTCTTAAATTGATCTCATTGACAATTGTATAATGTCTAAATAAACCTACTATAAAAAAACAACGTAAAAGTAAAATTTCAAAAATATAAGTTATCATTAGATAGTAAAAACAAATGACATTGTCGTATATTTAAAAAAAAATCCGCGCTGTACTGAACTAAATAGGTCTATTAAGATATCACACCGATTTTTTCGAAATGTTTCTGTTTCCTTACTGAGCAAACAGATGTATCACAAAATTTTAGTAAAATGACATTAACATTAAATTTCGTGTTTCCTAATTTGCCCACTGGCAAATCATGAATGGCTCGTTTCTGTAGGCAAAGATTTTAGCTATTTATAATCTATACTATGGCTAGGACAAACATTAACATCACAGTTAAGGTAGAAATACAATACAAACAGCTAAAAATATCGTTCTGTTAAATAATACCTTCTTTTAATATTTTTCTACATATATTCCGGTATCCTGTAAGTGTAACACCTTCCAACCATACATGTATTCGCTCTGCAAAGAATGCATTGACTGCACGGCGCACGGCGGCGCCCGCCCACTGAAGAAAACTATTTTTTGCGCTATTCTCCCTAGTTTTCATCAATCCTTTGATAAGTACTTGGAGTGGAACTGTAATCCAACGGAATACATTGGCAAGATAACTGCCTGTCATTTTGTGGTATAGTGTATGGTAAAATAATAACGATATGATTTGGAGACATGATTTTTTTGAAATTTTTGTGTTTAGTCATAATTTAGTAATTTAACGACGAACTTCTTTATAGGTACTTCGTGTATTTTTGATAAAACGTAAACCTTCGGGCGTAGCACACTAGTTGGATAAACTTTATCGCATAGGTGCGTCCCTAACGCAATTACAAATAGTGCGAAAAGGACGGCCTGACGTTATATAGTTTATCATGCGACCGTGCTGCCTGTCAGATGTAGATTTAAGTGCTACGAAACTGAAAGAAAATATGTAATATTAGTTTTTGAGTAGTAATATGTACACAATAATATATTTCGTTATACGGCAATCGATATTAACGAGTTTCAAAACAAGACCGTGGTGACACATTAATTGCTGAATGATATGTATCATATAACCTGTGAGGTGTGTTAAACTTTGCGGTGATATCAAAAATACACGCTCTACTAATTTTGAATTTGTGTGGACCTTGAAATGCGTCAGGCCGAACGTCACAGATTGTTTAGTGTTGAGCGAGATAAATGTTTGAACACTTACTTAACACTAATCAATATGTGATCAGGACCTAATTCGTCTTCCAAGAAATATTTTAAGATTGAAGTATTTAATATTATTTCAAACATTGAACAAAAACAATAGATAAATTATTCCTACGTTAAAATTTTATTATTGTTGCTCAGAAAAGAGTTTAATTAATTTCAGAGAAAAATAATGCAATTAGCAAATTGTTGACTTAGGAAGAAAACCTTAATTAGTTATTAAGTTTGTAAGACGTATAAAAAAGATTTAAAATGAAATATATTGTTGAGTTGTGCCGCTCCCGCTTTACCGCGTAGCCCGCTTGTGTGCGAGGACGTCAGGAGCAACCTGCGGTTGGGCCACGGAGCCAACTCCGGCGGATGCAAGCAATCACGAATCTTATACGACCCATAAAACTTTGTTTCAAATGCTCAATTACTCATACGCACGTACTTACCTTACTATGTAAGTACGAGCACATTTGTAGCCCCAGAGCATCTTCTCACATGCCAGTTTTGAATTCTCATTTCCATTGTTGTCAGGGCACTTGTCTCAACGAAACGATCATTTAGCAGGGTCTCATGCCCGTTTCGCGATGCTTAGCCGCAAGTTAGCTCCTGCAGCGCGACACTACTACATACATTTATGTATTTTTATGAATTCCTTTCCGTGGAAAGCCATCTTAAAGATGTACTTTGAAAGTCAATATAGGTTATATTATAATTTATAAAAATTTACCATACCTTCGAAGACTTATTGTCTCTAGAGGGAAAATATTTTTTATTATATTGTTTTATACATAGATATAAATTAATCTATTGTTACAATCCTTACATATATTCCTAAGGCTCGCTATAGGGTTTAAAAATAACTATGAATTAGAACAGAGCATTTGTTTTTAAACCAAACCAAAATCTATTTAGTTTCTTTCATTGTTGATTGTACGTACAATAGAATATAGATAGTCGCCATAGAATATACCGAAGGTGCACACAAACATCTGAACACATCTGTACAGTCGACTACAAAGAGATGTATCCACTTTTTCATCTTATTACATTTGTAATACGGTGAAAAAATTGATACATCTCTTCGTAGTCGACTGTACATATTACAAAGTGCTTTCTCAGATTTTTTTCAGTACTTCATGTGCAAAGTTATATTAGATGGTGGCTGATAGCTATATTCAAATTTAACTGTCAATTTTTGGATTGTTTTGTTATTTAGCCGAGCCTTATGAGAAAATAAATAAATAATATAGGTATACTTTAGATGGAAGCTTACACGTCGCTCTTAGGGTGGAATGACATGGAACAGCATCGTGCCGCATTCTATAAAGAATTTATGACATAATACTATATAGGTAGTTGTTTAACTTGGTTACTACGATGAATGATAACGCCTACGCATCGGCAAGCTGAAAGCATACACATCTTGGTACTAATGGGCGATTCATAATATTTCAAAATGCTGACAGATGTGATTCCATCCTTGGAACACTTCTGCTCTTTATAACACGATATGCTGTTTCGACAGCTTGCAATACCAGCAAAAAGTTCAAGATGTTTCGCTGGCTATGTTATTAAATTTATGAATTATTCTATATTACCTATTTCTAAAATCACCGCAAAACTGTAAAGAACCACAAACATACTCAGTACTCACACCAATATAGATTATACAAGTAGGACAGTGGAGCTAGGCTTTACTGTCGGGATCAAGAATACAGTCATATTGTTTGCGAGTATTGTGGTGTTCCATGCCAAAAGGAACCTAAGGCTTCTAGTGCAATAAAGAGGTCATCTGATATTCCTACAGAAATTAGCCCATATTGCCGATGAAACATAGAACGCTTTAGGCGTGGGATAGCGATTATTGTTGAGATTCAATAGTATGCATTCAATGTTTCGAATTAGTATATAATTTTAAGGTATTTAAAGTTGCTTTTTATGCTCTATTATTTTGTTGCTAAGCTGTATCTGTAATAATAAAATACATTAAATTGATACAAATATGTTTTATTTATATTTGCATTAAATTAAATTTAATAGGTAATGAATTAATTAAATTGTGATATATCTATGCTAAAATATGAATGACATTCAAAACATGACATAAATAAATATTATCAAGACTGATAAATTAAACGTTATTGCGATGGATGATTTAAAGCTTACATTAGTAAACTGCACTGACACGAAGTGCCGCTAGAACAACGATCATTAGTCCGTTAGCTCTAACCACGACTTTCTAGCAAACAGCTGTCGAATTTAATTTATCGAGTCTACTTTATACAATCCAATCCATGTCTATACAGGGTGGGGCTTGTAACAAAAGCAAAAAATTAAACTGTAGGCTATACTCCTTAAACTGACCAACATTTGTTCAGTGACTTTTAAAAATTATGAAGTCTTTAATTTTTTTATTTTTCATACAAACTAAATATTAGCTTCAATGTACGCCATTATTGTTGTCATTGACGTTGTCTGTCACACTTTAGACTTAACAGAATTCGCAATACATTACCTCTTAGAAAAAACTTTCAATGGTAATAAAAATCAAAATACAAGTTATTTTTAAAAGTCGCTGAACAAATGTTGATCAGTATAAGGAGAATAGCTTACAGTTTAATTTTTTGCTTTTGTTACAGGCCCCACTCTGTATATATTTATATAGTTCAGTGGATAATTACTTTGCCTGAAATAAGGTTAAACCATAGCACCTAAAGGGATAATAAACTCTCCTCCTAAAACTTACAATACTTGGAACTATGTTAATACTATTTTATAATTTTTTCAAGCATATTGAATAGTTTCCTTCAGCCATAGACAGGACAAAGAAGTCGAAAGACGGATCCCAAACGCGTGGAGGAGCTATTGGTCTATGAAGGAACTGATGAAGGGCGACCTTCCTCTGACCTTAAAACGGAGACTCGTCGACATGTGCATCCTGCCTGTCCTAACCTATGGTGCTCAAACGTGGTCACTTACCGAGGCGCAAAAGACCAAATTGAAGGTTTGCCAAAGAGTCATGGAACGCAGTATGCTAGGAGTAAAACGGATTGACAGAATCCGTAACTCTACGCTGCGCTCTAAAACAGGCATTACTGATGTTGGAGTTAAGACCGCCAAGCTGAAATGGGACTGGGCCGGCCATGTCTGTCGCATGCATCCGCAGAGGTGGGCAAAAATTGCCACGGTCTGGGTGCCGCAAGACGGGCGAGGATCTGGCAGACTTAGGCGGAGATGGCGGGATGACCTGGACGCATATCTTAGCGACTGGCCGGAGATTGCTCAAGACCGTGACGGATGGAGATCCATGGGGGAGGACTTTGCCCAGCAGTGGGACACCATGTAGGCTATTAATAATATTGAATAGAAAAAAATCTTCCCGTTCAATTAGATTAGACAGTGGAAAAAGGAGGTTGCACAATCGCAAACAACTTGTGTCACAGACTCAGACTTCATCTGTTTGATTTAAACAAAAAAGTAGATATCGTTTGTGCTCAAATCGATTTCTAAAGTAAGTTGGTGGAACCTTAATTCGCATTTAGTAAGTACGTTGTTTGATTTGTATTTACAGTTTCAAGAGATTAGTGAATGATTTTAATTATAGTCACAAAATTGTTATATATTACAACGGAATATGGTTGGTTTACAACAGCGATTTTTAACCTGGGAGTAGTTACCTCCGAAGGGGTAAGAGCGTTTACACATTATCCGATCCGATATCGGATGTAGGACCAATATCCTATGGGTACATATTAAATACCCATATTAAATACATATGTATATTAAGCCTTTAATACCTCTGACATCCTGCCTACATCCGATATCGGATCGGATAATGTCAAAACGCATTAAAACTGGTACGGGGGTAACAAAGATCTATAAGAAATAACATTAATGTTTATGGCGGAGTAGGAAAATCAAGTTTGGTGAAGCACGTGGTGTCCTGAGTGGCCTGCATGAGTTGGTACAGCTGTCACACTTGCTCGATCATCGGGAACTGCTCCTCCTCCAGGGGCGGCAGCGCCTCGGCGTCGAACAGCCCGGCGTGCAGCGCCACGATCGTCACTGTTGCACCTGGAACACAAAACTAATTTGTTACTCCTATAGTTATTTAATAGGCGAGAAGACTAAAAAAAACTAATTAGTCTGTCAGTTAGATTATCAAAGAATTTTAGACACGTATTTTTTCTTTTTTCTCGTAAACGAAAAATGACGACGGTACAGAGCGTTGAAGTTTCGCGTGACGTCACGCATAGGCTAGGTACAATTTTTACTTAGAAGTGACGTCACAAGCCCCCACTCCGGAACTTTGATGCTCTATATCTTTATATTGACGATCTAACAACAGAATGCCATTTTTTAGGGTTCCGTAGTCAACTAAGGAACCCTTATAGTTTCGCCATGTCTGTCTGTCCGTCCGTCCGTCCGTCCGTCCGTCCGTCCGTCCGTCCGTCCGTCCGTCCGTCCGTCCGTCCGCGGATAATCTCAGTAACCGTAAGCACTAGAAAGCTGAAATTTGGTACCAATATGTATATCAATCACGCCAACAAAGTGCAAAAATAAAAAGTGGAAAAAAATGTTTTATTAGGGTACCCCCTTTACATGTAAAGTGGGGGCTGATATTTTTTTTCATTCCAACCCCAACGTGTGATATATTGTTGGATAGGTATTTAAAAATGAATAAGGATTTACTAAGATCGTTTTTTGATAATATTAATATTTTTGGAAATAATCACTCCTAAAGGAAAAAAAAGTGCGTCCCCCCCCCTCTAACTTTTGAACCATATGTTTAAAAAATGTGAAAAAAATTACAAAAGTAGAACTTTATAAAGACTTTCTAGGAAAATTATTTTGAACTTGATAGGTTCAGTACTTTTTGAGAAAAATACGAAAAACTACGGAACCCTACACTGAGCGTGGCCCGACACGCTCTTGGCCGGTTTTTTTATGTAGTCGTCATCCCTAATAAGGATACAGTCAACCAATCTGAATTTTTGACAGGCGGTAACTGTGAGGTTACCGAGAGAGGGTGGGCGGCACTTTCAGCGGAGAGCAGGAGTGGCCATACTGTACGATAGTACTCTTTGTTATACTGAGGTAAAAGTCAAAGTCAAACTGCCTTCTATAGCAAATAAAGCACGGTGTCAATACGACAGGGTTCTAGAGTGGCCTAGGATTCTAATTGGTTGACTGTGCGTACCATGAGTTCAAAATTAAATACATTACTCGATAGCGAGAACGTCACGGAAAATATAATATATAAACAGCGCTATTTAATGGTTACCCATAGGAACTACATTTTAGAACTATTTTCCGTGACGTAAAAATAGTTATTTGTTTTACAAGGGGGCAAACCTTCGTGCCTTGAAACCCTCGCAACGCTCAAGATTCCACTTTTTGAACCACTCGCTACGCTCGCGGTTCAATATTGGAATCTTTCGCTTGCTCGGGTATCAATTTTGGCACGTGCCGTTAAACAAACTTTGCCACCGAGTGAAACACAAAATTTTTCACCACACCGACACGAACCAAATACTGACTATAAAACATCAAACTAAATCACGTCCATCAATCTATTCAATATTTATGATTCAAAATCATAATTTATAGGGTAAATTCTACCAGCCAGCTTATGACATCAAGTTAAAATTTGTACTTTGCACTCTTGTGGATAAAATGCAATTTTGCTATCTGTTTTCGAATAGCAAAGTAAGCCTTTACCAGTTGGTGTGGTGAAAATGATATTTTTGTATCTTGTCGTCACTGGACGCAACTGAGAAAAAATAGTAATCACTAAGTCACTCTCTTGGTAACTGCTGAGAATTTTTCGATAGTTAAATGTGAAAATGAAGTACCTAAAACCCAGAAGACCACAGCCCCGACGCCGGCGAACCAGCAGATCGCCATCGAGCCCGCAGCCGCGACTGCGTATTGCTGCGTCTTCGTCAGCTCGTAGCTTCCGATCTGACAATCAGCAAAAACAATTGACTATCAAATCAGAAAGTTGAAAGTTCACCCGTGAATGTATTATACGTCAGCAGTTCTCGAAAAGTTTGTACAAAAATTAAGGGAAAAGTTAAATTTGTTTTTATTAATTCCTATTTTGTTACCAAGATTTTGTTGATGAATTGAGATTTTATTAAGTTTTATTTCGTCATTAAGGTTCTCTAGTATCTATATTTTCTTAATTATAACAATTATCCTGTATATATCTTACGAAAGTCGAATTATATTACTAAATGTTGGTAACAAAATAGGATCAATTAAAATTTTCTGACGTGGCATTGTACAAAGTTGACGGGAATTGCTGACGTGCAATCATAGATATAAAAATTGTGTGCAATAATAGTTATTTGTGTGGACTCTTGAGCGTTGCGAGGGTTTCAAGGCAGGAAGGTTAAACAAACTTTGCCACCGAGTGAAACACAAAATTTTTCACCACACCAACACGAACAAAATACTGACTATAAAACATCAAATTAAATCAAAGCCATCAATTTTTTATGATTCAAAATCATCATTTATAGGTCAATTCTACCAGCCAGCTTAAGACATCAAGTTAAAATTTGTATGAAATTACTTTGCACTCTTGTGGATAAAATGCAATTTTGCTATCTGTTTTCGAATAGCAAAATAAGCCTTTAACAGTTGGTGTGGTGAAAAATAATTAATCTACATCCATATCATAAGTTCTCTACTCTGCTTAGGAGTGATAACCAAATCTGCATCTGCTAGTACTTTATAATTTTTACTTTACGATTTTTCGCGGCAACCGATGCTCTAATGAGGAGACACACTCAAAGATTATGACAGATGGCGCCACCTTATTAGTCCATTGCACAGATAAAGAATTTCAATAAATAATAAGGTACAGGGGAGCCATCTAGACTATCAGTTAATTTCAACTAATTGGAAACATTTCGATTAGTTGAAATTACCCGCCAGTTGAGATTGTTCTTCTGTATCTTACCGTAGGTAAATAAAATAAGAGTACTTAAACATTATAGAAAATATAATGCAAACAAAACACTCATTAACCCATATGTGCCCAACACATATATATTTTTCCCCTATTTTTTGAGGTGACCACTTTATTCTCCTACTTATTTTAATGAGTAGTAGCGTGTTTTCAGCAGTGGGTCGAAAACGACCCTATGGGCATATATGGGTTAAGAATAAGCACTTAATTAGTAAAAGGCTACTTGTCAAAGCGGACCGGGATAAAGCAAGCAGGATGATGATAGTAGAAGGGGACTGTTCATTTAGGACGTAAGATGATGAAGGCATATGTTTTATGCAACATTACTGATATTTAGAAAATGATGTAGATTCAGAAGTTAGTCAATATTTTGTTTTACTTTCATTAAAAGGAGGTCAAACCCCGCATCAATAAAACATTGCACTAAAATTAAATAAATTACACTTACTTTTGGCTGAAATATTTATATCAATAATTATTATGTATTTCGTAAATGAACAGTTATTTACAATGTGTAGGTAATAAAAGTTTCTCACCTTCCACGTATTTGGGCCAGCAGTAAGTTTTCTGTAGCCAAAGAAGCTAGCAACCATAGCTATTAGTAGAAATGGAGAGGTAATGCTGCGAACAAAACGTATTAATATTTTTCATTTTAAAAAGTTTGTATGGACAGTGCAATTTAATATATTTTTTACAACTATTTACCTATACTTAGTGGTCAACATCAAAGGTAAATGAGAAAATTTAATCACGTATCTTAATCAGGATACTTACAGACAGTATAAAAACAGCCCCAGGAAGACCATGAAGTAGTTGGCTTGAAAATATTCCACATTTCGGTAAACGCGGCGAGTTAGTCTCGGCAGTGACGCTGGAACCTATGAAATACAATATAAGAATTAGGTCCTGTTTAAGCAAACAAGTTACATGATAAAAAGAAATGCTAGGAAAACAATATTATTAAGTACCTGGCCGTAGCGCTAAGTCCCATTTTTCGGGTGTTTTGCAGGTTGTGTACTTTGATATACAATAGCAGGTATAAACATAGCAGATGCTACCCTTTGCTTGCTGTGTAATGGAATACAATTTATATATTATGGAAGGCGGGCACAGCCTGTACCCGCCAGGGATTTAGGAACACTGAGAGTAGATGCCAAGATGGAATCTAAAAAATGTACTAGGTTGGGGATTGGGGGGCATTTTCGCGAGAAAAGATTCAAAAACTCTTTTTTCTAAAATAGGTAAATTTAATGTTTTTCTTCCTCACTATCACAAGCCCTTTCGATCCTACTACGTGAAATAAAGTGTCCCAAATGTAATTTTTCCACTCTGTTACCATTTTCAAACACTTTGTACAGCAGTTACAAAGTAGAAAGCATGCAAAATAATGGAAAAATTGGGACCATTTTCTTGTCTCTTGTTTTTTGTCCTAGATCGGAAGGGCTCGTGATTCCGAGTAGGAAAAACATAAAATTTACCTACCGTAGAAAAAATATTGTTGATGATTCTTCTCGCGAAAATGCCAGGGTAGGATAACTAGGGTGGGATTTACACCTCTCTTCAGGTTATTATAAAATACCTTAAAGTTCTCTGTAGCAACAAACTGGGTCCAGGGTCTTCTAGATGCCAAGAATCCCATCAATAGTGCTTGGCCACCACCACTGCGGATGTGTTGCATCAGCCTTAAAAATACAACAATAAATAAGGAAAGTTGCACTAAGTTTAATCTGGAACGCAATTTATTTGACTAAAGCAATAAGGATTTACCCAAATTTCAAGTTAAGCAACACAAATGTACTGCACACTAACTAATGTTGGTAACTGCTGCTCTAGACAATAATAAATATTACTAATGCTACGAGAATTAAATAAAATTTTATTGTCCAATCTAGTAATTAATTATGTGATTACAGAGGTTCCACAAGAGTGAAAATTCATTGTATTCTGATGTTACTAAGGAGGAATATAATGAAAAATAAATGACATTGATGAAGGCCATTATATATAGGATTGCCAAGTCCCAGATAATATCTAAGCATATGATGACAGACTGTCATCATACTCGTATTTTAGCATCATAGCACTGGTACTTATAAATGTTGTAATAACATGGTGGGCCCCTACCCAATGTGGGAGCACCATTACATAAAAGGTCACAAAGCTTGTTTGACTAGTCTGCACCAAAAGGATATAGCGGCTTGCTGCTCAAGCATCAATTTGCACCCCAAATTTTATTTATTATTAAGAAGTCTGAGAAGAAATTCCTTTGTAATGCCACTAGATGGGACAACATCGCCAAAATATGTGACAACCTTAGGCACATGATACTTCAACCCTTTAAAGTGCAATAAATAAAAAGTATAGTCAGACCAACCTAAGTAGGCAACAATTCTGGCAGCCTCACCGGTGTAACTGTTATTTGAACATCAATTAAATTATGATGTTTACATAACTCTTACAGAGGCAGAGCTATCAAAATCACTGCTCACATAGGTTGGACTGACTAGTCAGTTCAAGCCTCCATACTGCTAAATAAAGGCGTTTATTCTTGTGAGGCAATTACGAAATAAAGGGTTAAAATAAAACGAAAAAATCGAGACATGTAAACACCTAGAAAACTGGTAACATTGCAATTATGAATGAGATGATAAGCAAACGATAAAATTTCTGCTACAAGCGTGAACAACACAGCACACGCAGTAAAATTTTTAAAACTTACAGTTCCATGTCATTCACATACTTATGAAATCCTTTCTTTTCAGGCGCTGCGTTCATTTCCCCGGATAAGTCGATGTTCACGTTCTCGGCCATTGTGAAGCACTTGTAGCGATTTATGAAATTGCGTTAGGTACTTAGTTCAAATAGGAATTTCCCAAATACATCAACAGACAAATTTGGGCGACTTAAACAATGCGATTACGGTTCTTGATTAGGAACGCAAGTTTGTCGAAAACACCAGTCCCTATAACAATAATGCAGATAAGGTAAATCACAGATTTTGTATGATTCAATTATCGTAGTAGTTAATAAATACAAATATTACCAAAATACTGTCTTGTTGGCTTGTTAGATGATGATTTGATTTTCCTTTCGTCCCTTGCCCCTCTTCCCGTATTTTGACTTTTGCCTGACATTTGAGTTGACACTGTTGACAGCGACAGCAACCATCTGTCAAATTAGTATTTTTCCCACAGAATTACAGTTAAACCAGAATGAGTAGTTAGGTCAAAAAGTGTGTCCACATGAGAGGTCAATGTTTGGGCTGGTGTCCCTCTCGCACTTACTGACAATGTCAACATTATTCAGTGACGTCATCACTGTCATACATTGGGGATACCAGTCAATTTTCAAAGTTACTACCAAATCTACTAATACCCATTTGAACATATTTTTTAATTATACAAATCTTTGATTTATTGGCATCAAAATAATTACATTATAATTATTTTCCAATTCTTTGAAATATATCGAAACCCAAGTTTGAATGTAACCCTAAAATAATATAAGAAGTTATAAAGTCAGAAAAAAATAAATAATAATAATAATAAAGCCTTTTTATTTCCTTATCAGAGTTTACATGTATGATTTAATATATATATATATCTAGTTTATATCAAGGACCCCTGTCGGGTATATACACTGGTCAAAAAGAGAAATAAAAAAACAAAGTGTGATGTAAAGCTGCATTTTTGGTATGTTATTTGGGGTCCTTGGGGGAATGTAGGACTATATTTTGCAAGCAAAAAAATGGTGTGCTAACTTCGTAATTTAAAAAAAAAAGTAAAAAAATCAGACTTTTTTTGGTTTTTGCCGTTTTATTAAAAAGCTATGCATTTATGGTCGAAAGTTGCTTTGTAATATTAAAAGCGCATTAAATTCCAAACAGTTTGACATCTTTTTTATTAATGTCTGTCAAATATTTTTTGAGATATGAAGCGTCAAAAAAGAGCATTTTTCCCCTTTCTATGAAAATATTCGTTTTGCTAATATTTTGAGACAGATATCAGCCAAAAAGCTCAGGCTATTACATAAATTGTAAAATAAACATGTAGAAAATTACTAGCTTTCATTTAAGACCAAAAGAGTGCCAGTTATTAAAAAAAAATAGGATTTTATCATAAGTCTAGTATAACTGGATCAGAAATAATCGGTGGATGGTAATGGCCAAATGGGATAGTTTACATATATTTACAGGAGGCGTAGCGGAGAACGAATTATTATTATTTGGGGGCTGTTCAAGTATTACTTAGACACATATTTGCGTATATCAAATCAACATTTATTTAGTAAGTTAAGTTTACGGTCAGAAAGACCTCCGGATCGCCGCTTGGCGAAAAAAATATTTACGAGTAGAAAACCCTCATTAATTGAATCAGATTGTTCCGAAATTGTTCTTGTACGGACTGGTTTTTAAAGCATATCACTGAGGGTCAATAACATCGATGCAATCTCACGAGCGTTGTCGTGGACGTGCCCGAATCATAGTATTCTCCTTTAACGAAATATCAGTACATAGTACTTATGTGTTGTATTGCACGCGCAGGTCTCTCACCGCCGCGCAGGTGTAGTCGGACCATAACTCGACAGTATAAACGCTTGTACAAAAACTGAGGAACAGCTGTCTTTTTACGCTGTCACTACATTTGGCGAATCTTCTAGCCAACATGTTTGCCCTTACTGCGGTGGCTCGCCTCTGCCTTTATATATCCTCCTGGTCTTTTAAACTGGGCAACAAGATGTGGCCAAGATATTTGACTTCGTGTACTCTCCGCAATTGTGCTCCATCAAGCAAAAGAGGTGGTACATGTGTGGGCATATGTGCTGCCTCCATGAGCATAAATTCAGACTTGTCCGGATTGTATCTCATGTTATGCTGGCTGGCGTATCTCTCGCATTCTGCAAGTAACTTACGCATAGTTCCCACAGATGGTGCTAGTAGGACCATATCGTCTGCATATGCGATGTGATTTATCATTTGCCCATTGATGGAGCAGCCAACCTCGGTACTGGTCAAAGCCTGCGACAGCCCATCCATGTACACGCTGAAGGGAGCCGGAGACATGCTGCCTCCTTGTCTCACGCCACAGTTTAGCCCGCTGGCTGTGGACAGAGTTGACTTCCATCTTACTACGTTCTTCTGCTGGGAATACCACTTCTCCAGTATCTTATTAATTGGCGTGGGCGCTTTCCGTTCCCGTAGTTTATTCCACAGCAATTGGTGGTCAAATACAACTCAAGTGGACTTTCTATCACTACAGGAGTTGTGCCATCAAGATGCAGAACCAGGACCCTCAAAAAGGAAAAAGTAAAATCTAACTAATTCTGTTTTATTTTTCTAATTTACTAACTTCAAAATGTTATTTTATTTTATTTCTTCATTAGTAATAGTCAAATCGATGCAAAGTTAGCTTAGACAATTTTTTCAGATAAACGGATATCAAAGAAAGTAAGATCGAATAGATAGCACTTTCAACCTAAAACTTTTAGCGTAAACTATTTTACCTTAACCAATCTACCAGACTCTTGGCTTCTCTATTTATAGATTTTTTTTTGTTCACCAAAGTAACTATTCGTCTTACTGACCTTTATTTGAACTAAAACTAAAGCAAAATAAATTTTATACAATGTTATATTGCAATATATATCATATCATGAAGTATTTTGCAGATATTTGTCTAAAAATATTGGCAAAACGCTACATTTTATAAATGCGTCAAAAATAACCTTTTTTGACGCTTCATGTCTCGAAAACTATTTGACGGACATTGATAAAAAAGATGTCAAACTGTTTGAAATTTAATGCGCTTTCAACATTACAAAGCAACTTTTGACCAAAAACGCATACTTTTTGAATAAATAAATAAAAACCAAAATAAGTCCGATTTTTTTACTTTTTTTTTTAAATTACGAAGTTAGCACACTTTTTTTTTGCTTGCAAAATATAGTCTTACATTCCCCCAAGGACTCCAAATAACATACCAAAAATCCAGCTTTACATCACACTTTGTTTTTTTAGCCGATTTTCATGTAAGATTTGACCGGTGTAATAGGCCTCCTCCATGATTTTCCATTTATCTCGGTCTTTGGCCTTAACTGGCCAACTCTCCCCCGCTATTTCTGTAATGTCTTTTGACCATCTTGTTTTTGGTTTTCCAGGTTTTCTCTTTCCATATGGTCCTGGCCATTTGGTGATTTTACTAGTCCATCTGTCGTCAGTCATTCTCGCTATGTGGCCAGCCCATCTCCATTTTTGTTTCAGTATGAACTCTAATGCGTCTATGAGCTTTGTTTTTGATCTGATGTGCTTGCTATTAACTTTGTCTTTTAGTTTTATATTTAAGATGCTCCTTTCCATACCCCGTTGACATGTTCTAATTTTTCTTTTGTTCTTGTCAGTGTGCACCCAGGTTTGACAGGCATATGTCAGACAAGGTAGAATGCATGTGTCCATTACTGTGTTTTTCATGTCTAGACTGTAGTTTCCCTTCAGTAGCTCTTTGAAACTCCAAAACTTTTTCCAGCTGATGTTGATCCTGCGATCTATCTCTTCTTTGTTGCTATCAGCGTTAAATGATATTTGTTTGCCCAAATAAATGTAATGATCTACGTATTCAAGTTCTTTATTTTGTATGGATATTTTTATGGGCTCACTCACAGATGTCATATATACCATAGATCAAGCAAACGTATCTACTTAGCGTGTCAAATGAACTCAGTGAAATCCACTGAGTTGTCCGTCTTTACTCGCAGCTTGCAGCTTTCGGGCGTCAATTTTTGTAAGTTGAAGTCAACCAAAACATAAAAAATGCCTCGTTACGTGATATTCAATTGCAACAACACAAAAATTATGAACAATCAAGAGCCTGAGACATATTTAAAAATACAGGCAAGAATCAACTTCAGTACAAAATTTGACACGCTCGGCCCCTATACAAATATATGAATTTGTTTCTTCTATCTAAATTAAGTTCTGTGGGCTCACTGTTAGTCATAATTTTCGTTTTGGTATGATTCATTTCTAGTCCAACCTTGCAACTTTCCCTATTTAGGTCGTTTAGCATTTGTTGAAGATTCTTAGGATTCTCTGAAAAGATTACTATGTCATCAGCAAATTGCAAATGACTCAGACGTTTATCAAATATTTTTATTCCAATTTTTTCCCAGTCAAGCTGACGAAATATGTTTTGTAGCACCGCTATAAATAGTTTGGGTGATATTGGATCCCCTTGTCTGACTCCTCTACTGATTTTGAACTCTTGTCCTTTTTCTTCAAGTTTCACTCTGCTAGTGCTGTTCTTGTAAATATTCTTTAAGATGTTGATATATTTAGGATGTATTTTGCAGTCAGTAAGGGCTTTCCAGATAGCGTTGTGGGAGATGCTGTCAAAAGCCTTGGTATAATCGATGAATGCTATATATAGAGGTTTTTTGTATTCCTTGTAGCGTTCTATCATTTGTTCCATTGTGTGGATATGGTCTGTTGTAGAATATCCTGATCGGAATCCTGCCTGCTCTACCGGCTGATTGTCATCAATTTGTTTAGTTATTCTTTTTAATATTAGGGATGTGAATAGCTTATAAGTGCTTGCTAGTAAGCTTATTGGTCGGTAGTTAGTTATATTCTTGGGGTCTCCTTTCTTGTATAAAATTGTGATATCTGATGTATGCCATTGTTTTGGTGTTTCTTCTGTTTGTAGTATCATATTAAACAATTTTGTCAGTGGTGTTACAAGCAGGTTTGCTCCCCTTTGTAGAGTTTCGTTACTAATGCCGTCTGGGCCAGGGCTTTTGTCTTTTTTTAGATTATTTATATGTTTTAAAACTTCTATTTCTTCTATTGGTTGGATGGTATCTTGTGGTTCATCAGGTAGAATAGTATCATTGTGGCGGGTTTCATCCTCACTATCATATGATAATCTATTCTATATAATATAAAGCTACAACCCGACTGACATTTTTCAAAAAATGGGCAGAAGGGGGATTTGAAGGTGGCAGTGTTTGGTGTGGTCGTATAGAGTTTGGTCCTGCGACCCCGGATAGATCAGACCGTCGGTCTACCGGTTCCGGGTAAAAAAATGTTGGACGGCCTGGCCAAACGGCTGGAGTTAGCCGGGGAGTGTTCGACCAAATGTCATAGAGGACCCTGGGCAGTTTTTGACGCCGCCATTTTTTTTTCAAAATGGCCGACTTTTTTTTTGACGATTTTTCAAGTTTGTCGTAGAGAGCTCAAATTTTGGTCGTAGAATCTCCAAGCGGCCTCGATTCGAATGAAATAAAAAAAAATTGAAAAATGCTACAAATGTGGGAAAACTGGCCACTTTTATTTTGTATGGCAACTTTTAAACCGTAAGAGATAGCCGGGGGGTGCTCGACCAAATGTCATACAGGTCTCGGAGTAGAAAAAAGTTGCATTAAAAAAAAATTCAAAATGGCCGACTTTTTTTTTGAAAAATTTCAAAATGGGCCTAGCGCGCTGAGATTTGGCACACGGGTGGAAGGTCGCCCCAAGATTTATATTCAAAAAGAAAATTTTGAAAAATTCAAAATGGCGGCCTTTGAGGGCCAATTGAAATTTTAATGGAGGTTTTTCTTTTAATTACCATAGCTCCGTAACGGTACAAAGAAGTGAAAAGTGCTCAAACAAATGTTATACAGTCACCCGAGGTCCATCGAATGGCATTAAAAAAAAATCAAAATGGCCGACTTTTTTTTTGAAAAATTTCAAAATGGTCCGAGCGCGCTGAAATTTTGCACACGGGTAGACAGCCACCCCAAGATTAGTATACAAAAAGAAAATTTTGAAAAATTCAAAATGGCGCCCTTTGAAGGCCAATTGAAATTTGTATGGAGGTCCTTTTTTTAAATCCCCATAGCTCCGTAACGGTAGGGAAAAGGTTAATAGTGCTTGAACTAATGTTGTACAATTATCTGAGGTCCATCGAATGGCATTTACAAAATTTCATAATGGCCGACTTTGAAATTTTTTTTTTTATTTTCGGTCCGAGCGCGTTCAAATTTGGCACGTGGTAAGAACGGGGGCCAAAAATAGAAATGAGAAAAAAAAATTTGGAAAAGTCAAAAACGGTGGCGAGAGGGGACAAAGTCAAATTTCCCTACCAGTTTGTATGGAGTTTTTTTTTAAATCCCCATAGCTCCGTAACGGTAGGAAAAAGGTTAATAGTGCTTAAACTAATGTTGTACAGTTATTTGTGGTCCATCGAATGGCATTTACAAAATTTCAAAATGGCCGACTTTGATTTTTTTTTTTTTCGGTCCGAGCGCGTTCAAATTTGGCAAATGGTAACAACGGGGGCCGAAAACAGAAATGAGAAAAAAAAAATTTTGGAAAAGTCAAAAACGGCGGCGAGAGGGGACAAAGTCAAATTTCCCTACCAGCCTGAGGGAGCGTTCTACAGCCCGACGGTCATTGCTCCGGTCCAAGTTCCGAACTGCGTACAGACAGTGCTCCCAAGCAAGAAAATATAAGTAAGTGTCTAAAAGGCGACGCGGCGGGCCGGAGGCCGCAGGCCGGAGGTCCAACTTCCCTACAAATCTTACAATCCCCACAGTAACTACGCGGAGGGCCGAAGGCCCGGAGCTTGTCTGACAGGCTCCCAAGTACGCGAAGGCCGCAGGCCGAGCTGCGGGCAGAGTGCTCCCAAGCACGCGAAGGCCGCAGGCCGAGCTGCGTGCAGACTGTGCTCCCAAGAAAATAATAACAAAAAGTATCTAAATAAGCGAAGCGGCGGGCCAAAGGCCCGACGCGGAGCTTCGAAACCCAGCGAAGGCCGAAGGCCGAGCTCCGCGTAGGGCCGAAGGCCCGGAGCGTCCCTGATCGGCTCGCCGGCGGATCGGGAAGTTGGAGTTCGGGAAGAAGAGTAAGCTCCAACTTACCTACAACTCTCACAGTAACTACGCGGAGGGCCGAAGGCCCGGAGCGTGCCTGAGAGGCTTCCAAGCACGCGAAGGCCGCAGGCCGAGCTGCGGGCTGAGTGTTCCCAAGCACGCGAAGGCCGCAGGCCGAGCTGCGTACAGACTGTGCTTCCAAGCAAAACGATAATCAAAGTGTCTAAAAAGCGACGCGGCGGGCCGAAGGCCCGACGCGGAGCTTCGAAACGAAACCCAGCGAAGGCCGAAGGCCGAGCTCCGCGTAGGGCCGAAGGCCCGGAGCGTCCCTGATCGGCTCGCCGGCGGTCCGGGAAGTTGGAGCTTAAACACGACCCAATAGTAAAAGTGTCTTAGAGAAGCGAAACGACGGGCCGGAGGCCGCAGGCCGTAGGCCCGTCGTGAGCTTCTCAAGACACTTTTACTATTGGGTCGTGTTTAAGCTCTAACTTCCCCACAACCCCTACAGTAACTACGCGGAGGGCCGAAGGCCCGGAGCGTGTCTGACAGGCTCCCAAGCACGCGAGGCCGCAGGCCGAGCTGCGGGCAGAGAGTGCTCCCAAGCACGCAAAGGCTAAAGCAAAAAAGCAAACAAGCAAAGCAATAAATCAAACAAGCAAAGCACAAAAACAAAAAGCAAAAGCATAAGCAAAGCACAAAAACAAAAAGCAAAAGCATAAGCAAAGCACAAAAGCCCAAAAATAACACCGCGGGGCCCTCGGGCCCCGCGCACCTTTAAAAAACTAGTTGTTTCTCATAAAGGTGTTTATAAAAGTTTGTAGCTGTGCAAAGAATATCTTTTCTTTTTACTGCTTTCTTGTCTTTATCATTCAGTTGCTGTATCCAGTTTTTATTACAGTCCAGTTCCTTTAGACCTTTTTTTATACTTCTGTGTGATAGTATATTTTTTTCTATAGTTTTTTTCCTATGGTGTCTGTAGTCTTCGCGTATAGCTTTATTAGTAGTTTTAAATAGGTAGCTTAGCTCTTTTTTCTCTTGCATTGACTTATTCTGTTTTTTTAGTAGTTCAGTTCTCTTAACAATTAGGTCTTTTGTTTTTGATTGTAATACAGAGTAGGGTTCTTTTTTTATTCGTTCAAGTTTTGTTGCATTAATAATACTATTTTCTATTCCATCATAATAATCTTGAATGTTTGAAGGAGGGTCACAGATAATCTGTGATAGCTGTTCATACAGTTTCGATGAGAACATTTCTATTTCTTCTTCAGATTTTGGCGTTTTTGGTGTTATTTTGAATGCAGCTCTACTTTTTCTATTGTTGTTGAGGGTATACGTTCCTCTTACCATTTTGTGGTCTGATGGGTAAGGTGGGGTTAGAAATTCTATGTTAGTGAATTTATTTGGTTTATTTGAGAGTATAAAATCTATCTCATTTCTTGTATCTTGATTAGGTGAGAAAAAAATATACAGATAAAAATACTACTACCATGGTAACGTCATTAACACTGGCAACACGTGCGAGAGGGACACCAGCCCAAACAATGCCCTCTCATGTGGACCGTTTTCGCTAATCTGATACGATCGACTTTCTGTTTCAGTAATAAGGTTTAATTTCGTATGGCAAAAAATGAGATTGAGCTGTCCCCTGTAAAGGTCTTTGATTTTTCCATTCTACCAAAAAAAATACTATCGTTCTAAAAACTTTCGAGTTGATAATTATTTACAAGAATTTCAAGTTGAAATAAAATTGCATCGCTTTGAATATTCAACTGGTTAGATTAGAGGTAAAATGTGCTTATTTTAAATTGATACATTTTGTTCGAGGAATAATTTAGATACACACTCGAAGGCAGTATGGCTTAGTGCTTTGGGTGACCTAATTGACAAAAAAACAATAGCTAACAATGTAGAATGTCACATTGACCATTGACATTGACATTTAATTGTGATTGTGATATCTGCTCCTTGTAGGGCAGAGGCATTAGTTTTATAGTATTTCCATTCTCGGATTACACAGAATTAGCAAGACGTTTGATCCAGAAAACGGAGTCATTTACTTTTTATATATCAGAGTGAGTGAATGCTGTTAATATTAGACACTAGATCTACAATGAATCAAACTTATGTTTTGATATTCTTGTGTACATTGATTGTAGAAATAGGTACTAATATTTTGAACAAGCCTAACCCTCAAATATCCCTTGTAGCCACCGACAGAAACTCAACAGGTAACTTTTAGTTGCACGAACACTACGGTGTTTCTTGTAATGAGTGCAATGATAATGGGGATAAAGTTAATCTATATTTTCAGGTTCTCAAAATCCAGAAAACATTCTGTGTAGAGGCTGTGGAAGTGAAGCGTCTTCAGCTAAGTTCTTAATATCCAAATTAAGTCCGTCTTCTCTCTATGCATTCAATGACACATTGTTCAATAGAGAAAAGGTTCTTGTGCAAGTAGTATCACATGATATTATTTTCCAATTCCCTGTGATAACTACCACACATTCTACATGCCAAGGTTTTGGCGAGGTGTGTAAGTCGTTATCACATAATCTTATCTCAAATAATTTAAAACAACATTGGTTAATATACATTATTTAAAATATTAAGTATGTTACAGAGTTTCATATATGATATTTTAATATTACAGTGGCAGGTTGATAATTCTTGGTTCCCTGGATATTATTGGAAGCTGTGTGTTTGCCCTGAGTGTGGAGAGTTTTTAGGCTGGATTTTTAAGTCGATGAGTTCTGGAAGTCCTCAAACACCCGATGAAGTATTCTGTTTAGTTCTGACATCAATGATTGGAGAATCTTGTAACTATTATTTGAAATGTCATGAATATTTGTGGGAGATTGTGTTGTTTCTTCAGAATGGGAGGTGAATGCTTAGCTGTTTGTGGGTTGTGCCATAACTCTTTTTGTTTGTTATATTAACTTAACAACCAGAATAAAATTTGGATTCATAATGCTTTTTCTGTTGCCCAGTGTGTGAAACCAGCAGGTATCTTGTTCCCATTTTGCTCTGTTGTATGTCTTTTATATCATGCTTCATTCATGGGTACAGGATTATCAGTTTTACTGTATACTATGAGAATGTAGGGAATTATATTGTTTCATGTCCTTATGATATCTACTTAATATGATTGAAATGATCCAATCAACATCTTATCAAATTGTGTTGTGTGCCATTTTGATTGCATATAGATTGTTTTATAGATTGAACAAAAAACAGACCAGTATTTTCAGATACTACTGCAACTGTTCATGTTCGTAACACTCATAAAAGGCCATGCCAGGATAAGCTAAGTGAAACTGCCCCCAGCTTATAGTTTAGTAATTAAAAAAAAAAACCGGCCAAGTGCGAGTCGGACTCGCCCACCGAGGGTTCCGTACAAACTTTCTTTCAAACTACCTAGTAAAAATAATCTTATATTTTCATATAACTCTAATGACTTGACTAGAAGACAAAAGTATAGGCACTAATGAGTATTATAGTGTATAGCGCCATCTCCCGGTCAATTTGCTAACTAATTTGCGCGACCTGGTTTTTCAGGGATAATTCTTTATAATGTTAACCGATTTAAACAGTTTTTACTTTATTGGACAGAAGATGGTTTACGTAACACCTCGTATTAATTTGAAGTACGATATACATCCGCAAGGGTGGGTAAATTGAAAGTAAAAATCTGAAAAGTTTTTTGTGAATTAAAAAAAAGTATTCAAAATACAAACACGATTATATTTTTCCTGTAATATATAGCATAAAACCAATGTTTACTAAAATTTTCATAATTTTTCGTTGGTAAACTTCGGAGATAGGGGGGGGGGGGAAGGTATTTTTTTTTACGTTTTCCTTCAAAATTCTTTTTTTTTTCACAACAAAAAAATTATAAAAAATAGCTTATTTACGTTCAATTTGAGCTCTTTCCAACGATACCCCACTTGACCTAGTAACTTGAAATTTACAGTTTGCCCCCCTTTCATTTTGGCCATTTTCTACAATTAAAATTAATATATTTAAAAAAATTATACTTTCTATTTGTAGAGGTTTACAATGTTCACAACTATTCCAAATTTCAAGTTGATAGCATTAGTAGTCCTCGAGATATTTAGGAATGTGACAGACGGACAGACAGACGGACAGAGTCGCACCATAAGGGTTCCTGTTGTACCTTTTTGGTACGGAACCCTAAAAACGAAATTTGAACTTTCTTTGATATTTTTTTTTTCTGGGCAGCCGATTTTGACGTGCGTCACGTATATTGTGCATGTAGGTAGGACAATTATATGATATTAATTTTGTGTTATATTGCCGTACAAAAACTTAAAAAAAAATTAAAAAAAAAATTAAATTCGGCCGGCGGCCGCGGGTTCACGGCCTAATCAGGGGTGGCGCGCGTTCTCACGGAACGCACGTTCGCGGTTTCTATTGTTACTTTACTTCACGAGTTTTTTTTAAGGTTCATATGGGATGTCCGCGTCTGGAATAACTAATAATGCTTAGTTAAATAGACATCATGAATAAAATAAATACCATCAGGTCATTCTTACACAGGTCAACTATTGTTTAAGTACCACGGAAAAGTTCAATGAGATTTTGGAACTTAAACAAAAATATATAAATACTGTATCGATACCTAGAAAGTGCCCAAAATAGTGTAACATTTCTTTTGAGTATTAATTCGTTTTGATGCATAGGCAACCCTATCACCGCACTCCGCGCACGCGCGGCTCGTTTCTTTGTAAGAACTTTGTAGGCATTTTAAAAGGCGGCATTTCGTGAACATCAAAGTAGTGGGCCTTCTGTACTTGTACTACATATTATACAGGATGTAAACCAAATACGGGCGAACCTCTAAACGGTGGTGAGTATAGGACATAAAAAATGGAATTAGATAACTTTTACTTAAAATAGAAATATTTTTTTTATCCATACAAATTAATTCGGTCCGCAACGTAATGCAAACACACTCGCGTTAAACGCTCGTTGACAGTTGTCATTGATTGTCATCGCAACCACATTTACAAGTACATTGCTGCTGGAAAAAATTCAAAAATTTATTATGGCCTGAAAATTAACAGTTACTTAAAAACACCTTTTAATTAATGATAACAATATTGAATTGTATGCCTGGTTTCATTTATCGTCCTTATTAAGTTTACGCACTGTATATTCTGTGCTTAAGGGTTAATGTTTGACAGCCCTAGACTGTCGCAGAAATAATAAGACGATTTCAAAGCACCATATACATATACTTACTGAAAAAATCGTTACTAATGTCGATTTAAAATCCCTTCTGTCGTGTTTTAATTTACCGACATTATCCGAATACTGGTAAACCATCATTGTCAGATTTGTAACATAATATAATGTTTTTTTACAGATATAGATTCACTGCTCAAGTTTCCTGCTGATTTATAAGGACCATGGCTACCTCGGACTGTTTATCTGATCAAGATAAACAATTTTTGGCCAGTTGTGAGGAAGATCTAAAAAATAGGTATACAGAAAAAGACGAAGCATTTATGAAGGTTTTTAATGCGGAGCCAAGTCCACCGCCTATAATAGAGTCATGGTGGGTGCCAAACAACGGCGGGCGGCGGAACGACCGGCGCTTCAACCGGCGTGGCCAGCCGTACTCGCGCGACGGACGGGACGGGCGGGACGGGCGGGATGGGCGCGACGGGCGCGACGGCCGAAGCCGCGGCCGCTACGACCACTCCCGCTCCTACGAAGATAGGAGCTACCCCCATCACAGCAATCGCCCACGCCACTATTAGCACACTTTTGTTTAAACATTCATAAATGTCCATCCATATATAAAACCGATTAGTTAATAAAACGTGGTTTTGAACTATAATAAAAACACTCGTTTTTCTCAAAATAATATACTCTCAATTATTATGGCTTTGCTTTACATTTTAACAACTTATAAATAACATAATCATCACAAAAATTATGCAACTACAATAATCTTATAGTGAAACTCAAAAGTGAATAAATAAATATATTTAATTTGTCACAGCTACTCAACAAGTCTAATTATTTATAAATTTGTAACAATAATAACTTATGCAGACACCCCCAAACAATGTGCTCTCTCTGTATATGAAGACTGCGCGGTGCACGGGCAGTGCGACGGCAGCGCCCGGTTTATTAAATATTCAATATTGCATTTATCCGATATTATTGCTTCTGATAGGACTAAAATATTTCATTATGCCCGCACATTGTTCAAAATATTCCTCCACAATATGTTTACTACTATAACATAGGTAATCACAATAATATTATTTTGCGTGGCTTCTCGCACAATATAACTCCAATAATCTCAAAAAGGAATAGTCTGTAATATACATGAAAAGCGTACGAGTATATAAGCGGCGGCCCGACGCCGACGCGTCGGCGCGGCGTGGGCGGCGCTCGAAGCGCTCTCGCTCCACAAAAGTAATGCTCTACGACCAGATAAATCTGAGTAACATCATGCTAAGTGACACGATTACTAAGCACAATGACGATTATATTCATCAAGCCTTCTAATATAACTATTTTTTTTCTAATTTAATATTAAATATCGGCTACTCATTTCTGTACTGAAGCGTTACATGACAAAAATAATTGTTTACACTCTGATATAACAAATTTTACTTCTAGCCTAAGTCAAAATATTATATAATCAATGGAACAAGCTTGATAACTGTTCTTCAAATAAACTTACTTAGCTGTTCACCGTTACTACAGTGACAACAAACCAGAGTAATAAAATCACAGAACAGTAATGCTCACTAATATAACGATTATTATGACTCGTAATGATGAAAAATTAAGCATAAAACCATGGTCACGAAATCTTTGTTAAAATAATAAAAAAGGGGAAAGGTGCTACAGTTATTACTTATAAAGGCATATGTAATAGACATTCAGATATGTTATATTGTTCCAGACTCTTGAAGTATACCGATACTGAACTGCACATTCTTAATTTTTACCAGTGTTAAATATTTCCTAATGTTTTACATTCCTCTCTCTCAGGAGCAGGAGGCAGGGGACGTCACGGCCCCGACTCTCAGACTTGTATTACAATGGCATTCGACGGTAAAAATGAAGTATTTTTCGCGACTGGACTGGTCCCAAAGAATAGTGGAATTGAGAATGTGCAGTAAGCTGGCTTGTGGATTGTAATATAAACGGCTGTTGATTAACGGAGCCGTTAGATTCACCTTTTGACGGATTTATTCCAGGCTGATAACTCACTAAAAACTATTGATATAGCCATTATAATATACACATATTATGAAGCAGATATTTTTTTAATGAAATTTAGGGATGTGGATAATATATCTAGTTATTTATTCTGAGAAGGAGGTCTGTTTGAGAAATAACTAGTAAATATTTACGCTCAAGAGCAGGGGCTAATCACAGGAGCGATCATTATTTGCTCAAAGTTACATTTAAAAAGTATATGTGTATATATATTTTTATGAACAAAATTGTTTCAGTACAGATCCACCGAGAATCGATGATATTTATCGATCTCAATGAGCTGGATCAATCACGAGTGAATTTTCCAATTCACTGCAAAGATGTAGCCAAAAATGCACTGTATAGGCAGTGCCCGCTTCAAGAGCAACGCTTGTTAATTGAAGTAGCCTGTGCGCAACAGTATAAACTACTTATATCAGAATCATCCGTCAGTCCAGTCATCTCTAAATTTTATACCGTCGCTGTATGCTACCAGCAAGCCCTTTGATAATTCCCGTAACACCTCTTCTAAAACGGCTGTTCCTTAGTTATAAACTTGCTACATAACATTATACATTGATTTTATCGTAACAAATACGTTTTTTTAAATATTTTCTTAATAACAATGCACAATAGTAATTGTATGAATTGACACGTAATCAGTATTGGGCTGGTGACGGCGCGGCCGGCGCCGGCGGGCCGGCCGCGCGCTGCGAACAGTCGTCTACCCCAGAGCTCGCGCTAGCAGCCCTGCCATCTTCTACAAACCGTCAGCTTAGATACGAGTGACAATTGACTAGGATTAATGCACTTGCTCTACTCGCGAGAGGTCGCCCGCGCCCGGCTCCGGGTCGACGCTCCATCAGAACACGCCACTAAATTCGAAGAGAATCAAAACATTGGTCAGGTTTACTTTAGTACATTTGACTAGAAATGCGCTTAGAAGTTTCGATATATTGTCTTCGTTGCGGCCTATCGATGTCATTCTACGCCAATCGAGTCACGATGCGAGTACAAAATCGTTCTCAGACTCATCGGTACTACAGTCGAAAAGACTGACTTGTAAAAATGTCAAATCTTTATAGCAAATTTCATAAGATAGTCTAAAGCTTATGTGGTGAAGTATGAGGGAGGAGCGGCGTGGCGGCGACGGAGGCGCGGCGGCGGCGGCGGCGGCGGCGGCGCGGCCGCTCAGATGAAGGTCCAGCACTCCATGATCTTGACTATGAAGTCCTCGCGCGTCGTCAGCGGCTCGTTGCCGTACGTGGTGCAGCGCTGCGTGCGCCCCAGGTACAGGTCTCCGTCCAGCCACAGTCCGAATTTGCCGCTGCGACATAACAATTATTTATAATTATGCTCTTACAAAATAGATATCCTTCATATAGCTATACTACAATACTCCACGAGTGCGATAGTTATAATATTGGGTTGGTAAGAAAGTAATGAGCGAATCATAATCAATATTGTAATTTTTATTTAATTTATTATTTTAATCATTTATCAAAAATATAACGGCCTTCGTTATCTACTACTTGTCTCCATCGTTCTGGTAAAGAATGAATAGCATCGGCGAAGAAGTTCTTAGGTTTAGATTCAAAAAACTCAGCAATGTACTGTCGTAGATGGGCTTGATCATCGAACTTTTTTTCATTCAAGGCATTGCTTAGCGATCTGAACAATGCGTAATCCGTAGGTGCCAAGTCTGGAGAGTACGGTGGATGAGGTATCACTTTCCAACCTAGCTCCAATAGCTTTAGCCGAGTCACTTTTGCAATGTGTGGGCGAGCATTGTCGTGTAAGAAAAAAACTTTAGCATGCTGTGGACGATTCTGACAGATTTTTTGGTTTAAATTTTCAAGCTGATTACAGTATACTGATGCGGTAACAGTCATTCCACTTGGTAGGAGTTCTCAGTGAATAATACCATGAATATCCCACCAAACGGACAGTATAACTTTTTTCGGGTGAGGCTCTGTTTTTGGTGCCTCTATTCCTTTTTCGTTTGGAGCTAGCCACTGACGTTTGCGTGTGTGATTTATATATAAGACCCATTTTTCATCTCCAGTGATAAGATGGTCCTACCAGTTGAATGTGCGGCGAAAAGACAGAAGTTGTATCCAGATATCGGCACGGCGGTTTAGTTGATCTCTATCAAGTTCGTGCGGTATCCAAACACTGTATTTGTAGTTTTTTCCCAACTCGTGTAAATGTGTTTCTATGGTGACATGAGAGCAGCCTAACTCGGTAGCAAGAGTACGACTCGTTAGCCTCGGATCTCCTTCAATTAAGGTTTTTAATTTGGCTACATCAATCTTCACCGGTCGACCAGACTTAGGTTGATCTGATAATGAAAAGTCGCCACTACGAAACCGCTGGAACCATCGTTTCGCCGTGGCCTCAGACACAACTTCAAGAGCAACACGCTGACATATATTACGCACTGCTTCGGCGGTTCATATAGTAAGCAATGCCTTACATGCACTTTTAATTCGTCCATTTTCTTCCTTATATTAGCTCGGCAACAGCTAGTGAATGACTGACGAGAAACTGTGCGACTCGCCCTTTATATACTTTCGACCATAGAAGATTCTAGAACTCTCTCAAAAATTTTATGTGGAATTCAATCGATCGCTCATTACTTTCTTACCAACCCAATATAATAAAAAAGAGACGCATCAGTTAGACATACAAGTTAAGTACTAATTTGCGCACAAGTGTGGTAAAGTAGCGTCATATGTACTAAAGAATAAATAAGAATGTCTTTTCTGTATTCCATCTATTGTATCTTTTGATGTAATGACTATTTGTTGCCATAATAAAATAAAATAAATAAATAAATAAATAATGGCAATACTCACTCGCCGGCGCCAATGGAAATGTTGTCGTTGCTACCGCGAATAAAATACATGTTGTCGCCTGTCCAACCCCAATATTTGAATTTAGTTTTCACCGGTGGCGTTTGATCTGGAAAAACAAAAATATGGTGATTTATTAAGTGTCAAGGTTTGTGTTTTTTGGTACATACACAGACAACGATTCTTAAATATATAGAAAACAGAACAAATATCTCTGCTCATCAACTTATCACACAAATACATGCCCTTACCAAGATTCCAATCCAGGATCATCGGCTCATCAGGCAAGGCCACTACCATATATCTAGTCATCTAAACCTCTCAATAAGATATACCTATTAGGTAATACAATCTCACCTGCCAATGCGCCAATGCCAATGTGCTATGCCTATCCCATAAAGGGGTAGGCATAGCACATGAAACTACTCAAATTCCAGTGCCACTCTTGGCAATTTAGGGGTTGAAAGGAAACGAAATTGTGCCATTGCAGTTTTGCAGTGACAGGTCGCCAGCCTCGCTTACGCCACAATTTAACCCATATTCCACAGTCGACTATGACACCCGCGGGAAGAAAGGGGGTGGTGAAATTCTTAACTCGTATCGACACGGGCTTATAAGGTAAAGTAGAGTAAACACAGTCGCCATTAGGTATGTGGTAGAAGCTAAGGTGTATTCGACATGATTTGACGGAGAATCGATCGTCTTTTGATTGTATTGTACCTTGTTTTTCGTCGGCGTCGACGGTGACGTCGGGCGGGAGGGCGACGGCGGGGGCGGCGGGCGCGGGCGCGGGCGGCGAGCGCGGCTCGTCGGTGGACCCGCGCCGCTCCTCCACGCGCTGGAACGAGAACAGCAGCGACTCGCCCGTGCCGTAGAAGTGCTCGGACGGGTGCAGCGCGCACGATGTCAGCGCACCGAACACCTGGACATGTACAACATATCATATTTAGACTCAGTACGCAACGCAAGTACAGCACGACAAGCCATTGTAGAAATTAAATAGTGACAACAAAATTAAATAGTGTCGTCCCTGCCAAATCAATATTTGATGTGCGTGAAGGAGTGGCGCTTTTTGTCATAAATACGGTCGTTAGTACTAATTTGACTCCATAAGATTTGACATACAATAGCTTACAAAGTGAGTGCTTACACCAGTCATGCACATAGCGAATATATAAGCGAACGAGACGACACTGAAACTGTTGCCAGTGTTTAATTTCTTCATATATTGCCCTACAGTACCATATGGTGTCAGTAATCGAAGTAACCACGTAGTAGCAGGCTACAAGTTACTTATTATTAGCTAGAGTTGCCTTCAGACATATCAGGGAAAGCAGAGGTGCACATGAAAATCTGGACACGCCTCTAGGTTGCTAGTACATATTCAGAGCACTTCGGCAGCTAGGGAGCTGCTCAGAAATATCTAAACACGCGTGTCCATATACATATGTACATTTGTAGAATCACCCTGGCCGCTTCGACATATCTGATGGCGACTGTATAGTCAACCAATTGGAACCCTAGGCCATAACCATGTCAAAATGACAAGCAGTAAGAGATTTCTTACAATCTGATTTATAACTTCACTATGACATAGTTCTACAGTGGCCTAGGGTTCCAATTGGTTGACTGTACAACTAGCCTGAGCCGCTGGAAGAGCCCGTTTCTTTAAAAGCCATTTCTTATCGCCACATCTTTCAGAACTAACACGTTTATCACATTAACGCCGCAGTTTTAGCCGTCTTTGTACCTAAATTACAATGTGTAAAGCTCAGTCAATAAGTTTTGAAGTGACAAAACAACTTCCTCGACACATCTTCAGCATCTCGCAGCGGCGATTATAAGGATCGGTTGCATCAAACCGTCTGTCACCGTTAAAGCGTTTGTTGAATTTTATTGTATGGGAAGTTGCGTGACGATAATGTATCTGTGGTTGATGCAACTGGCCCTTAACCCCTTAAGCGCCTTGTTCCAGATCTGTGCCAGGCAATTTAAACTGTAATTAACAGATTGAAAGTTATTTATTCAGTAGCAAATTTTTGACAACGCTGTTTAAAACATCTCGTATCTCAGCAATTCCCGTCAACTTTGTACAATGCCACGTCAGCAAATTTTAATTGATCCTATTTTGTTACCAACATTTAGTAATATAATTCGACTTTCGTAAGATATATACAGGATAATTGTTATAATTAAGAAAATATAGATACTAGAGAACCTTAATGACGAAATAAAACTTAATAAAATCTCAATTCATCAACAAAATCTTGGTAACAAAATAGGAATTAATAAAAACAAATTTAACTTTTCCCTTAATTTTTGTACAAAGTTGACGGGAATTGCTGATCTCACGCTGTTCCTCAAAGTTAAAACGCAATAAGTCTATTGGCTTCGTGCGAAGTGCATGGAGGGGGTAAGCAAAGCGATCGCAGTGCTTGCGGTGGTCAAAATCGACACTGATTGTGGTTGTCATCTATCAAAACTCATACAATATAATACAATGTGTAATGTTTGATATGGGGCATCAATGTTGTTTCGTTGTTAATTGTACAAATAATGGCATAAATAGTCGTTGCACGTTCTATGCGTTTCTTAGAGCACACTGGAAATAGGATCAAAGAACTAAATAAATAGCTACGGTGAAGAGAAAACGTAAGTGACATGTCAAAACAAAACATTATAATAAATTATATTTAAGCTTTGTTTACCTAATATTGTTCAATAGTCTGTTAGTATTTGTCCTACCGTAAAAAAATGCTTAAAGATTCAGGCCTAGCCTGGGAATAGTCCCGTGTCGGATATTTCAGCGGCCGCGCACATGACTAGGTACTTACGTTTAGATTTGTTTTATATGGCATTAACGGGACGGAGGTTTAGCGAATACCATACCACTAGCTCGAAGAACTTGTACCATTACTCCTATGTTCTTCAAGATTCCTTATATGCCCTGCCAGCACCAATTTATTGGCTCTTTCTGTAGTCTGGGGTTGGAAGTTTATACCGTGAGTAATGCTTTGGAAACTGATTTTTGGTTTTATATCCATGTCTTTATAATCTATCTACCTAAATTACACTTGAAATAGTAGCTCTTGTTATTCGATTTATTTAAGATTAACGAAAAATCGTTAAAATATTAATGTTTGTTTACATGTCATTTTTTGACATTTTCCACTTCAGGTTCACATGGTAGTGGGCGTAATTGTCGTGCACGTAGCCAATATGCATTCCATACATACTTACTACAATTTACTTTTCATTGACAGACGAAGATACAAGTTTTTTAGGGTTCCGTAGTCAACTAGGAACCCTTATAGTTTCGCCATGTCTGTCTGTCTGTCCGTCCGTCCGTCCGTCCGTCCGTCCGCGGATAATCTCAGTAACCGTTAGCACTAGAAAGCTGAAATTTGGTACCAATATGTATATCAATCACGCCAACAAAGTGCAAAAATAAAAAACCGGCCAAGAGCGTGTCGGGCCACGCTCAGTGTAGGGTTCCGTAGTTTTTCGTATTTTTTTCAAAAACTACTGAACCTATCAAGTTAAAAACAATTTCCTAGAAAGTATTTATAAAGTTCTACTTTTGTGATTTTTTTCATATTTTTTAAACATATGGTTCAAAAGTTAGAGGGGGGGGCGCACTTTTTTTCCTTTAGGAGCGATTATTTCCGAAAATATTAATATTATCAAAAAACTATTTTAGTAAACCCTTATTCATTTTTAAATACCTATCCAACAATATATCACACGTTGGGATTGGAATGAAAAAAAATAACAGCCCCCACTTTACATGTAGGGGGGGTACCCTAATAAAACATTTTTTTCCATTTTTTATTTTTGCACTTTGTTGGCGTGATTGATATACGTATTGGTACCAAATTTCAGCTTTCTAGTGCTTACGGTTACTGAGATTATCCGCGGACGGACGGACGGACGGACAGACAGACATGGCGAAACTATAAGGGTTCCTAGTTGACTACGGAACCCTAAAAATGGAAAAAAATGTTTTATTAGGGTACTCCCCCTACATGTAAAGTGGGGGCTGATTTTTTTTTCATTCCAACCCCAACGTGTGATATATTGGTGGATAGGTATTTAATATAAATAATTGAATAAGGGTTTTGTAAGATCGTTTTTTGATAATATTAATATTTTTGGAAATAATCGCTCCTAAAGGAAAAAAAAGTGCGCCCCCCCCCCCTCTAACCATATGTTTAAAAAATATGAAAAAAAGTAGAACTTTATAAATAATTTCTAGGAAAATTGTTTTGAACTTGATAGGTTCAGTAGTTTTTGAGAAAAATACGGAAAACTACGGAACACACTGAACGTGGCCCGACACGCTCTTGGCCGGTTTTTAAAAGTAGTGACGATATACATAATTATAGTAGGTATGTAGTTACATTGTTCTGTGTATCCTGTATGACGAGCAGCACGGGGCTGTCGACGCGCTGCATCTTGCGGTACATGGAGGCGAGCGAGAACCCGTGCTGGCTCGTGCTGAAGGCCAGCGACCACATGTAGCCCTGCGCGCGCGCCGGCAGCACGCTGCACAGCTTCTCTCTGTAACAACAACGTTATAATAGGTTATACGGTGCTACCAAAGAGGATCGAGTATTATAGAGAGTTACTGTCGAAGTAAAATGTGTAGTCACAGTGCATAGACTGCCATCTCTTGACACAGGCTTAAAACTTATGAACCTCAGTTTTGACAATTTGGCCCATATTCTTAGCTTGATATGTTTTAAAATGTCAAATATTCATATTAGCGTCATCTAGCTGAGCGTAGCCCAAAGGTGTAATGCCATCTAGGCCACCGTACCTTTTTCTGTATGGTACTGAGGTACGATTTTTTCTTGGACTTTATCTGTCTATACGGAGTTATATACGTCTTTGGTGTTACTGACGACCGGTCTGGCCTAACGCGTACTGACCCCACCTGCTACGACGCGGTCCCGGGTTCGAATCCCGGTAAGGGCATTTATTTGTGTGACGAGCACAGATATTTGTTCCTGAGTCATGGATGTTTTCTATGTATATAAGTATTTGTATATTATATAATTATATCGTTGTCTGAGTACCCACAACACAAGCCTTCTTGAGCTTACCGTGGGGCTCAGTCAATCTGTGTAAGAATATTTATTTAATATTTACATTTATTCATTTATTTCACAAGCCGAATATGATATTTTTTTAAACACACTAAAGTAACTTCCTTTTAAAGCTGATGGACGCCGCGCGGCAAATAATGGCAACAGGTTGTAAAGACAATATCTCCTAATTTATGTGTCTTTGCTAATTCCATTATAAAATTTATAAACCTACTTATATATCTATTATTTTACTGTTTATGATGCCATAAAATTCGCAATTGCAGGATATATTTAATTACATTGTTACTGATATTCAATGCGTCAATGCAATATAAACATGTATACAATAAATTGAGCGCGCAAAGCACATGTCATGTTTATAGCGTTAGTTTATTAGCGTCAACTAGTGAGCATCCATAAACGGCAAACGGCCAGTGACTGGTTCCCGACGCAATACGATTGAAATAACAAATTTTATGAAAAGGGTCAAATGAAAACTTGAGCGTAGCAATTTTACGAGGTTCCCCGAGATAGGTAACCTACTCTATTTTAGACTTACTGTTATTAAACATAATCCAAACTTATTTATAAAAAATATGACAGGTAAATTCAAACGATTGTCAGTTATTAGCTAATTCAGTATTATCAGTTATGAGATAATATTTGTTTTCTAGTATGTAATACAGAAATAGCCATAGCAGCGAGATATTAATTGCCAAAGTATGTAAAAAAATGTTCTTTGTGACAGGAGACTAGCTCACACAGAAGAAAGTAAAGGCCAAGGATGGACGACATCGGGTCCTTACGGGTCAGTTCTGGATGTGACTAGCTCAGGACCGGGACAAGTGGCATACACAAAGGAAGGCCATGCTCAGAAGTAGACAATAAACGGCTTATTGGCGAAAGGCCAAGACCTAGTTTGCTCCCTCAGAACTGATTGAATCCCGAATTGAAAATATTCCAAACACTGATTTAATCTTTCACCATTTTTACACATACCTACTTAAAATTGCAAATGGGACTTAATCGCGTATACAAAAGAATGTTTTTAAATCTAACCTCCGTCGTTTCAAGGACGGCATTGTCACCGTGGTCTAGGAGCGGACACACATAGGTACATACATAGTCATACGCGATTGAGTCCCGTTTGCGTTTGTTGTGACACTCAATTGCTCTAAAATTTTCAATGGGCTCTATTATCAAGTAAAATAAAGGTGACAGCTGTGTGCGTAGCCGAATGCACGAACACTCACGATAATATCTCTTTCGTAGCTATCGCTCTCGCTCTTGCGTATTGGCGTGACAGAGCCAGACTACATTTCTGCGGCGTTTCGGTGGCATTTCGTGTCGCAGAAATGCCATTCGGCTACGCTTCTTGGTAACTAAAAGTTGCCAAAAGCAACTGAGTAGCTGTACATATGTTATTGTTATAATGAAGATGCTTTACCTGTGTTCCATGGTGAAGATCTCGGAGGTGCCGATGAGGTCGGGCGGGGAGAACTCCATGTCGACGGAGGAGCCCGTGGAGTACAGCGCGCGTCGCAGCTCATCGCTCATCGACAGCACCTGCCACAACACAACCTCATTCAACACATGCGACCCCGCAGCGTGCGACCACACAACAGAAACACGCCTACACCTCTTGCGGGGCCGAACGTATTAAACTTATTCATACGTTATTTAACTACAAGAGTTACTATTTTCTTGATCTTTGAACAGTATGACTTGACGTCACAATGCCAAACTGCGCAGAAGCGTTGCCAATTTTGGCAAACATGATTCCGTGACACACCTTTGTCTATAGGAATATTAAACGTATTATAGTGCATTTTTTTCTACTAAGTAGTCTACATACACATCTCGTAATAATACATTTTCAGTTCATCGCCATTTTTCAATTAAGTGTTACTTATAAGTTGATCGTCATATTAACATACGGGCACACCGCTCGTAGAAGCGTAGCCGATTACATGGGTTTCCCCGTATGTAGCGAAAATGTCGTAGCGCCGCGTAGAGCCCGGTTTCGAAAGTGTTAAGTAAATTAGATAATTTATTGCAATAAAAACATCTAGTAAACGCCGTAGGAGTTGGAGTCAAAGTCATTAAGTATATATTTTTTTTTTTGATTTACCTACCTATACATTTAAATAGACAGATCCTTTTACAGCATCAATCATCTAGTTACGAATTTGAAATAATGAATAGTTAAATAACTTCAAGTCGTTAGTCGAATAATAAAAAAAATACTTACCTTGATATGCCTAAGTAAAGATCAATTAGCATAAAAAGGAAAAGTTAGTGTCTATTTATAAAATCAAAATCATATTAAAAAAAAATATTAGATAAAACTACTACCGTTTTAGTTAATGTAAAGTTTAAGTACAAGTACAAAATCTTCATCTTATCCAATTTTAGTAAGTTATTTATTAGTTAGTGTTGTACACAAAAAGGATGTTGCGAAGAGTTCGCCCAAGCCCAAAACACAGTCTAAAATTATTTTATTTGCCTACTGTATACATATGTATAGATATAATAGGTTAGTGTTAAGACCTGCGTAGTAATGTAAAGTCTTTAACTTGTCTAAAACGATAGTACTTAACGAGGAATTATACACATGCAAAGTTTAATCGAGCTGACATCGCACTTGAACTATGAATACAAACAATAATATTATCATTAATAAAAGGTACATAGTTCAAGCACGATTCAGCGATAAGTTTTCTGGGTGCTCGATTAGATCAATGCTGTAGCATAGGGCCGTGACATAAATGTGAGATAAAATACGGACACGGTGCACTACGGTGAGCTGAGACGGTGATGGCGACCACTACAGTTCACATTCAACATGGATGGACAGTATGGGCATGGCAGCGAGCGCGCAGTTCGTGATCATGCCCCACGCGCTCTTCGAGAGGCCTTACTACACCTTCCTGGATTAGGCCGGCCCGCTCCGCACTACGCTTCTGAACGAGACAATGCGTTGCTATTAACACTACCAACATTAGGCCGGAATTCTTGTTAAAAATCAAGAAGGTGTAATAATGACCTACCTAATTACTTACACATTCTAAATTAATTAAATTCATAACAATGATCAGGTAAAGGGAGCATCTATGGAAGAACCTGTATATCTTACACATACCGTTTCAAGTAATACTGTACATTTGATAGATAGCTATTATTTACAAGTTACTTTATAATATCATCATAAACATTAATATTATTAAACCTCAAAAAGTACTAACAAAGCAGCGAACATTTTATAACACTCATATTTGACTACGTACCTACCTATACATATCTTACAACTAGATAGTATTTTTAATTAAATTTTACAATTATAGTAAGCTACCAGGTACACTCACGTCAAAATGATAAAAATACACCCAAGATGATCATGGTAGTCTGTCAGTTAGCAAGCAATTAAACTCATAGGTGCGAATGTTATCCTTACTTTAGGATAATAATAGTACCGGAGTATAAAGGTAATTGGAGAATGAGAAAGTACAATTTATTGTACCGACTGTTGGTCACATATTTGCACAATGAATATGAATAATATACTTATACAAAAATGTAAGGAGTAATACTACTACTTGTACTATTATACTTTTTGTACTTGTACTATTATATATTCTGTGGGAGTAACTAGAAATTGCATTTCCCTCTTAGGTAGCCCGGTTTCGGTATGAGCAAGTATAAACTAAAGTCGTCTCACCTGGCAGAGAGAGTGTATTGTGCCCCTTCGTAAATTACGTAGTGTATTTGTTTTAATTGTGCCCAAGGTTCCCCGTCGAGTGATGGAATGAAGGGTGCCTCTTCTTCGCATGCCCATATTAAACAACATCATTTCGGCTTTTCGGAACGTATTCATTATCCTGCGCACCGTTTTACGTATCAAGCGTAACATTCTGAAACACTTTAAGTTGCCTGGTATGTATTAAATGAAATTGCTCCTTTAATGCTTCAACGCAAGAATAAGCTATATTCTGTTATTAATTTTCACTGCATTTAAATCACGTTGACACTACAGGATGGAAGGAGTGTGCGGGCTTCGCCTTCTCTTGCTTTGCGTATGCACGCCAGCGATTATTTTACGGTTGGATTCCTAAGAGTGCCATTTTGGTAGCACGCGTGTATTTTTTTCTATACACAAGCAAAGGATCGGAACATGGACTAAAAGATACCGCTCAGACAAACTTAATATAAGCTAGCATTTATCTTGAGGCAATCAATGTGTCATTTTTATCTTAATGCAGGCGTATACAGCAATCGATGGATTTACTTTATCAGTAATTTACAACCCAATTTGAGTTGTGACGATGTTACCACAGTATAATAAAGAGTACTATCGTACAGTATGGTATGGCCACTCCCGCTCCCCGCTGAAAGTGCCGCCCACCCCCTCTCGGTTACCTCACAGTTACCGCCTGTCAAAAACGCGAACAGTCGGCCTGTCATATTTCACTCATACAAGCATAGTACTCGTTCACCTACACGATCTTAGAATGTGTGCTAGGATCGCGCCTCTTTCATATATTTGATCGCCAGTGTCCGAGGTGTGATGTTACTGTGCAAGTATAAATTAGGACTTTTAAGGGCCAGTTGCATCAACCACATTTGACAGACACATCATCGTCACGCAGCAGACGTCTATGGAACTTCCTATACAATAAAATTTAACGAACGCTTTAACGATGACAGACGGTTTGATGCAACCGGCCCTAAGAAACGATTAATACCCAAAACTCTTGCACAATATAAATAAATAAAAGAGCACAATATCTAAAATAACTACATTTTTCGATACAATAACATCTATTTCGCTTCTACAAATGTTTTTTAATAACATACGTATTAAAAAACATTTGTTTGTTACTTGTTTTAGTTAATTATAAGTAAGTCTGAGTTTAAAGTTGGCCGGAAGAGATCCCGTACAGGGACAAGTTCGCCTTTGTCCTAATTACCCTGTGCTCATGTGCTGAGTATTATACTACTATTACTTGCTTATAATTTATACCTAGTTACACTAACCATAATCGATGTATTAACATACTAGTAGTTCAGCATATAGCTACTTATTAAACATCACGTCTAAATCAATTTTAGCGAATTTTATCAAAAATGCAATGACTGATACTAATTACTTATATGGCCAGTAAAATTGTACATCATATTTTGATATGAGTATATGAAATTAAAAGGAAATAATATAATTATGTAATATGAACATTTGAAAAAAAGACGTCTAAAATATAACCATTACTTTATCAAGAAAGTATTACATTAATTTTATTCCGTATTTCCCCTTATTGCCTGTAACATACGCCTGCATTTTACTTAACCGATTGCGAACCTTAATAGAAACATGAATGTGCTCACGTCGCTTTTTCTTTATTGTTTGGGTACTTAATAAAATTAACTAAAAAGCACTTTAAAAAAAATATTGTACGTATAAGGTAATTAAGTGAAATGCGACCACCCTTACCAGCAGACAAGTTTGTAAGGTTGATCCTCCTAAATTAAGTATGTAATTGAAATATATACGTGTACCTATATGTTTAAAGTTTGGAGAATGTGCAGATAGTAGATGCAAACTTAATGAATGTAACGTTAACAAATCTTGATTCTTAGCCAGTGACATTTCAAAGGTTTACACATTCAAATTAAAATTGTAAAGTACATAAAAAATCAATTAGCTACTCTGCCGAAGAACTATATAAAGGAGAAAAAGTACAATTACAAAATTTGTTTTGAATATACAAAGAGCACTGACCTAAGGATAATGATTGATTGAATAAAACCGTATCTCAAAGGATGAAACGACGATAACCACAGGATGAACCGTTTATTTATTAAGGCGTGGTCCTGTTGCATCGTAGGCTCTTCGTTGCGCAACTACACATCAAATGTTGGGTACCATGTTTATCTAGGTAAGTACATTTGTAATATGTACGCTCAAAACGCGCGCGCTTACAAACACACATACACACACACACACACACACACACACACACACACACACACACACGTGTTTTTAATTTAATATAATTGCTTTTTTTCTAAGGTACTGTAAGAATACCAGCGATGTGGCTTGCCACATCACAACGCTGAGCCAGCGCCTTTTGTACCACGACCACGACACATGTTTCTTTATAATTTTGTTTCTCTTTTCTTTGGTTAGTTAAGTTAAGCGGTGTACTAAACGTTAAGATGTTACCCTGACTTCACAACTGGATGCTGACACGCAATAATGTGTTATCCCACATGCATTTTGCAATAAGATGTCAAGTCAAAAATTTGACGATTAAAGTTGACATTTTATTGCAAAACTGATGTGGAATAAGACATTATTGCGAATCAGCATCCCTATAATCGTTTCTTTAAATACAATGTTAGGCCACAGTCATAGCGGAAGTTTTGTGCCTCCTATAAATTGGCTGTGAACAAAATGATTGCCTAATTTTGCATAACTTGTAATTTGTAATGAAATTAGCGGAACTCTAATTCCGATTTCAATTAAAGGAGAGTTCCGGCAATTCATACAAATTACAAATCGTTATGCAATGGAATGGACCCTAATTTAAGAATAATATTTTGACTACAATCTGGTAGGTACGAAATGGATATTTCATACATATTATAAAACATTCGTTATACCTAGAGCCCAAGCTGCCCCACAGCTGTACAAAGCCTTCTCGCATACCTACTCCTCGTATCCCTATCCAAATAAAGTCTTCCATATAAGTATGTATATTATACAATGAATTAATGTCATTATGTATACATTTAAAAGTGAGGTATCCATACTTCCATACTAATTATAAGTAAATAGGAAAGTACCGTGTGTGCGTCTTTCTTTGTCAGTCTTTCGCGGCAAAACGGAGCGACGAATTGACGTGATTCTTTTATAGACATAGTTAAAGGGATAGAGAGTGACATAGGCTAATTTTTGTCTCTTAATTTCTAACCCCCCACTTCCCTGAAATAGGGGGTGAAAATTTCTATGGAACATTCCACAATCTTTGAAATTAACGCGAGCGAAGCCGCGGGCTAAAGCTAGTTGTACTATAAAGACTGTATCGTTAAGTATGAAGACAACTTTGAGTAGCCGTATTTATTTGCTATTAGATTTTTTTCTTATAACAAGACATGGGCTTAATAAGGCACATAATAACGTACACATTTTGTCCTAGAAGCTCGACGTAAAGCATATGATTTAGATAGAATTGACTTAATCCTCCCGAGTACCAATTACGATTCCGGACAAATGCTACTAGAAAATTCACAAAGTGCGTAAAAGACGATACGATTGCGAAAAAAAATTGTACGGTGCGAACCTCAACGACACATGATCCACAAAGCAGAATATCTGGACATAGTCTAGCCACTGTTATTAAAAAAAAATAAAGTTCAGGATCTGTGTATGGCGGCCATTTAGAGAATGTGGCATGGTGCTTACTCTAACTCCGACTTTGATGTCGAATTTAACTATCATACACTGTTTATATTGATCTGGTTTAGGCACTGTTCAAACACCATGAATGTCAATTAGACTTTGGCCTATGGCTAATTTTTTTATCTGTTTCTCTCATCCTGCTCGCATCAAAAATTTACGGCAATCCGGAACGTTGCTCAAAATTGCGTTTTATTAATTTATATAAATTCACCGCATTTATTCTACAAGTACCCAATTGGAAAACCATGAAGAGGACTCTTAAAGAATATATTTTGGCAGCATATTAACCTTTGTTTGTTGAAATCGTACAAAGAGTCATTGAAATATTCTCAAATTAAGCCAGATAGGGGTTGTCCGAAATTTATTTGCTAGACCTTAATGAAAGTACCATAAAGTCCCTAAAATAAAAAAAATATCAGACCTTCTTATATCAAATAGTGCTTACCAATACCTTCAGATCATACTCTCGGAACATAATAATACAAAATTATGCACATGTCAACATTTAGACGAGGTTTGTTTTGTCCTTATACTTAACGATACAGTCCTTAATTCAAAGACCGTCGCGTTGACGATTTTACTTCTCTTTTTCTTTTTTCGTAAATTATTTGTACGCAGCGCAGACTACGCATTTCCTTAATCTGAGGGTCACCAATTATAGATTTGAAACATCAATTTGGATTAAAATGATTTAATCCACAATTTAGCTTAACGATTTTGTTGTTTTCACCCCAAACAAGAGGGCTCAACATAGACGACTAAAAGTGGTTTATCTTAATCAGTTATCGATCGAGTAATTATGTACAAAAAATACCTTGGGCTCCTGAACTACGTATTGAAATGCCTTTAAATGATTTTCGATTGCTAATTAGACACGTTGATCCAACATAGGTACAATCTGATACATGTACAATATTGGTAAGTACGTTGTTTTGTTGTTGTTTAAAATAAATATAACCATAACGCTTTGATGTTGCATCTAACATTTATAAGAATAGTATAGTGTTGATGTCAAAATAATTAATTTATAAGTACGTATTTGAGCTAACTCTTGCTTTTACTAGTAGAATCCGTAACTTTTATCAAGATTAATTTATTATACTTTTCAGTTAATTATTCTTTTATCAGTAATATTGTATACCGTATAAGAAAAAGCGTTATAATTGTTATAAATCAACATCTAGGTATGTACACGATTCGTTTTACGACTTACGTTATTGCAATCTGAATATTTATTTCTAAGCATTTATTTATCAATAAAATTGTAAATTACTTCGGGTTCAGATTTCAGGTACTTATTTAGTGTTTATCTGGAAGAGATCCCTCATAGTGATAAGTTCGCCTATGAAATAGTTAATATGAAATTAGCTCCATACTGCCCTTAATTGGAGACAAAAAAAAGATATGTAGTTTAAATATTGTTAATTACTTATATGTAAACAAAACAATGTCCTTCAGTAAGAACTATGACCTTTTTTGCTAAAATTTGCAATGCGGAAGAACTGAAACAAGTTTTACAAGTACTTATGTATACATGTAGGTATCAGTGAAACATCATAAATCTTCTTCAGTGAAACATCATAAACCTTTTCTGCCTGCCATATATATATGAACCATTACAGGTGTTTCGTAGGTACATTTTGTCTTAATAAGACGATACTTTACTACGCTATAAAAATAAATTAACACAAAAATTACGTACACTTGAATACCTAAATACAAAAGAGCATAATATCGTAGCATTTGATCCTCCTACAATAGAAATTATACAACAATAGCGCCATACATGATATCAGCGATCGCTAGGCGAGAGTAGAGTAGTATGAACCCAGTAGACTAGTAGTATACGAACGCATTATTTATTCCTGCTGCTACAACGGTACTGTCGACGAGGCCTCACCTTATCGCTGTCGAAAGTTGAAGACCTTTCCGTAGTGGCGGGGCCGAGGCGCACCATCTCTATACATTTCATAGTCTGCATTTATGTCAATTCACACGCACCACACAATTGGCGATACGCTTTGTAATAGGTACGACGTGCCGCTATTATATCCCACAAAAACACGACGGCGACATCTGCCAACGTTAAATTAACTTCACCCACGCGATTACAAGGTTTCGTAACTAAACACTGAACGGTGGCGTCGTGTGCATTGGCTTATAAACAAACTTCGTTATAATTGGTTAGCGTTGCGAGCACGTCGGCACCGCAGTCGCGGAAACAATGATGTATGCAGCTGACGGTCAGCTGTGGGTGAACTACGTCCAAATATCGGCAATGGCATGCGGCAACCGAACCGGCGGGTGCGGCAAGCCGGCGCTGCTTGGACACTGCTCCCGCCGCGAGCGCCTCGGGGCTTCGAGAGCAGCGCCGCCGCCGCCGGCACGGCACGGCAGCGGCCCCGCTAAACCCATACGTGGAAAATTAATTCATTCTGCCCGCGATACTTATTTACATTCATTACGACTTGCGACAAGATCGTATATATCTGGCTCAATATATCGTATATATCTGCATGTAAATACATATAACTAAATTAATAATTCGAAGATTTATCCAATTACTGTCTCATTGGTTCACTTAAGTGTCATAGGAATAATTTGTGGTTAACAGCACCGCAAATACATAAATGATATCTAAATTCGTAAATATTAGAAGAACGTAACCGGTAATGTAATTCCTTCCTCGTGTGATTTTAGGTAACGGCATTTCTATTATGGGAAATAATAGTTATTTGTTTTACAAGGGGGCAAAGTGGTTGTTTAACCGCACGTGCCAATATTGGTATCCGAGCAAGCGAAAGATTCCAATATTGAATCGCGAACGTAGCGAGTGGTTCAAAAAGTGGAATCTTGAGCGTTGCGAGAGTTTCAAGGCACGAAGGTTAAAGGTTAAACAACAATAGCACCTAACATTGAAGGGCATGAGAAGTGGCGATTATATTTAGATCGTTCTAAAAATAACTACATGCAATGTACATGTGTTCGTTTTTATTAGGTAATAACTAGATAGCAATTAGTAATATCGATTGGAAAGGCGCGAAGCAACGTGACGACATTGGGTGGAATGTCAATGTGTAGCGTTTGACCCGGCGCCGCCGGCGCCGCGCAGAGGTGACGGAGCCGCCCGGCCGGATTAACGAGCGGTTGCGCTCGCGCACACCATGCAGCGCTGCGGCGTGAGCTCACAAGGCTTTAAATATTATGCTTCTACTTTAATATTCATACCCATATACGTACATGCAGGTACATGATAATAAGGTGTAACCTACAAATTACATTACGACCTAGCATAGACAACTGTTTTTAGAAATATCAAATGTTTTTTAAAGTTGGCAATATAAAACCCTAACCAACCGAGAGGTACACTATAATTAATCTATTAATACAAAAAACTAAATTGATATTATAAACGCGTCTCTAAAATACTGTTTAGAAACCTCAGACCGCGTTAATTGACTAGGCTGTCGATGCCGCGATAAGGTATCGGATAATTTAATGTTATTTCCATTAGGTATATGAATCACATCTGTTAGTGAGCATTTACCATGATGAATAGGTTTTCTAGATTACCTAAACGCAGTAAACGAATATCAATCCGGGATCCAATTAAAGTCTTACCTACGCATCAATCTATACATATGAAAGTAGAAGTAAGTTAAAAGTTCTCAAATTAGAACACTGTACTAAATATAAAGTTTTGATACAGAGCCAAGCCGATTCGTACTTATTTTAATGTCACATAGTATTAGAGCATGATGTATACATATGTTTAACACGTATAGTAAACTGATCCGTGAAAAACGCGTAACACTTATTTAGATTGTAATTTTCCATTAATGAGCTTAACCTTCATAACTCTGGTTGTGGTACTGATTTGGAAAAAAACTAAACAACAACATTCTTTGTGCGTTATACAAAAATATATAGCAAAAGATAATGGTTACTTCATTAAAGACCGTAGAGGTAGCATCTATTTTAGGATCGAATCAATTAAGTATTAATAGTTTCGTACGAACCGACATTTGTTAGCTACTGGATTTGATCATTACATCCATACTAATATTATAAATGGGAAAGTGTGTGTGTCTGTTTGTTTGTCCGTCCTTCACGGCAAAACGGAGCGACGAATTGTCGTGATTTTTTAAATGGAGATACTTGAAGGGACGGAGACATAGGCATTTTTTGTCTGTTTCTAACGCGAGCGAAGCCGCGGGCAAATGCTAGTACATTATAAAGAAAAAACCGACCAAGAGCGTGGTTTAAATACGTATGCAACAATATATCCCACGTTGGGGTTGGAATGAAAAAAATATCAGCCCCCACTTTACATGTAGGGGGGGGGGGTATCCTAATAAAACATTTTTTTCCATTTTTTATTTTTGCACTTTGTTGGCGTAATTGATAGATACATATTGGTACCAAATTTCAGCTTTCTGGTGCTAACGGTTACTGAGATTATCCGCGGACGGACGGACGGACGGACGGACAGACAGACATGGCGAAACTATAAGGGTTCCTAGTTGACTACGGAACCCTAAAAAAGCCAGTTACAGTAACTGCAACTGTTGATTGACTATCATAATTGTCCTTCTTAGATGGTCAATATTATTTACGTATATCCATACCTAATTGCATCTAAATCAGTTTAGTTGTTTAGAACTTAAAAAGGTACAAACAGGTTATCTTTAGCTTTTGACATAAATCTCAGTCATACCTATATGTATTAATAATTCAATTCCTACATAGGTATTTATAGTACGATTTCAGCACTTATAGAACTAGTCATAAGACTCATAAGCTTAGATACCTCTAGCTGTCATCTCCGTGAGACTACAGAACTACAAGGGAGTAAGTAAGTATATAGTTATTCTTTATTGCACCATTTTAGCATTTTACATGTAAAAAATTACATGGGAGATGCATAGAAAGTATTTATCTAATTAAGTTACGTACAATACTTTGTTCTATCAAAATCGGTCTAGTCAGGACGAATAGATAAGCGAATTGCATTTTTAAGTTTTTTAATAGTTAACCACATTTTAATAGCTTTAAGGAGTTTATAGAGTACCAAATAAGTACCTAAGATTAGAATAAGTATGTAAAATATTTTAATGTTACGAATATCAATTCTGCAAATAATTGTATTTTAAATGTATGTGACATATAATATGAACTATTATGAATAAATATATGAATATGAATATGAATATGAATAGTTCAAGTTCAATCGCCGGTTCGCGAGTTGAAGGTGGGCCCTGTGGGATCAGGTTTTTAGATCGCTCTGACTGAGCGTAGGCGTGAGGGAGATGGACGTGAGTGCCCGAGAGCCTCGTACTACATTTTTGTTTATGTGCAAATTTTGTTACAAATTTGAAAGGTATCAGGCCTATGTTCTTGATTTCTATCTAGCAGTATTCCAAAAATCACGTTTTAGTCGATGATGTTACTAGAGAAAGACTTCCACTAACCTTACTACGACCTCGAATATCGTTTATATTAGCATAATAGGTATCGCAAGATGTAGTGTCCATGTCTGTCTGTCATAGTCCACATCATTTAGTCTACTTTAGCTCCCAGCCAGCAGCGGTCCGAAACAAGACTCTTTTGACCATCATGGACGCTTATTTACGATGCCCTACAGTTGTGCGCTATAACGTATACACGTCAACAAACAATAAACAAATATAATAAAAACCCTGACTGTTTGTCTGTTGCTTATTCGAGCTTGAACTGTCGATTTTGCTAGCCCGACGGTGACAAGGTTAATTTACTTATCAGTTTTCTATTCAATTTTGAATTTTACTTAACACTTGCTCTGTCTGGGTTATCAAACTGCCAACTTAGTCAACTCTAACATAATATCAATCACCATCCCCCACAAACGGAGTCATGGGCGGATCTACTAGTGAAGAAATTAATATTTTTTTTTTGTTTATTATAAATGGGCTTACTCTTGACCACAGACTAGCCAAAGGCAAAGACGTGGCCTACGATGGAGTGAGCTCGCCCAGAAGATGCCTGTTCACTCTTGATTTGAAGGTTGCCCAATGTTAAATTATTTTTCTAGTATAAATCTACTCTTACATTTGATCTCAAATACGTCAATATTTATATAGTAAGGTAAATAAATCAAATTATAAATTTATATACCACTACGTATACGTAACTAAAACAACTTTTTTTACAAATTTCAAGTTCAAAGGGTCAGGCATTGTTTGCCGTCACATCGTTTGAACGCCACTTAGATTACGCGCAGAAAAATAAACGAAACTACATTTTTGAAATCCTCGGATTAGTTATCCACATATACATAATATACCTACCTACAGATTGGGTACGCAAGTGGATGTTACGACGTGTGACGTCGCAGACATTTATGTATGATTAAAAGCTACTTATCTTTTCTCTTTGATATGGTTACACCCACCCGCAAGCATATTGTTCAGCTGATAACTAATAACTAATCTAAGGATTACAATAAGATTAACTAACTTTTTTATGGATACGTCGTAATCATAATTTAATAATATTGCATGTTCATTTTCATAAATATTAATTAACAACAGCATTGGAAACGAAATTTTAAGTGAAATCCTATTACGTACATAAATTAGTATTTATGTGTAATTTCTAATACTTTTACTACTACGTGCAGCAGCACTATACGCTGCTATAAAATCTCGTACTAGAATTTTCTTTACAAAGTTCAATTACAAACATCTATGTATAGAAAAATTATAAGCCGGACTAAAGAAAGGAATCTCATTGTATTAACTTTTGTCAGTCAGATGTTATTTTAATTTGCAAAAGAGCGCGCCCAAAGACATTATAACTTTGTATTTACAGGGGTACATTTAATTGTTTAGTTGTTTACTATGGACGATTATGATTAACAAGGTTAGTTCAAATCGCTTTTTATTAAAGCTTTATTAAGCTGAAGCTGAAGCAAATGTTACCACAAAAGCTTGAAAAAAACGTGGAAAATTAATTATCCTGGGTGAGACAGCTCCTTTGGTTGAATTCACTAGGTGCCTTCCACTATCATGCCATCTACATAATATTCATTGTCTTCTAGTCAAGTCTCAGTAGCAATGATTTTAACTACTGAATAACAGGTATTACAGACTTTTGTACAAGGCTTTTTAAACAAATCATTCACCTAATCATATAATTCTTTGTGTGGCTATCCGATAAGCTACTTAATTGTCACGTCACATTAGTCACTTATGATAGGTATTGGCTGTTGTAGACCAAATCCGTCTAGCGTCTAGTAAGCTATCCGATATATGTGAAATAGAAAGAACAATAAAGGGCCATAAGAAGCCGTTGCAAATTACCTTAGTTCTCGCACCAGCGGTCCGCCGACACTGCGGCACCAGTGCGCGCATGGCTTGCATTTGAACCCGTCCCGTGCATAAATCATGCACAATATGTTATGTCGAGACAACGAGCCTGCGACAGGCCCTCAATTAGTGCCGATTAACATCCCGACCGAGCAGAATGATAACGAGACAAACCCGTAAAACTTTAATTGAAGTCGTTTCATTGGACATAAGTGAGCCATGCAAATACGTATCAGCATCACTTAGGACGCTGAGTAGCCCCGACGTGGCTCTAGACGGATCAACTGTCGCGTGTAATTGGACAAGATCATTAGAATTGTTAGCGCATCAATTGTTTTGCATTTTTTATTTGACGTGACATAAGCTAATCCTCGCTCCTAGTAGTTACCTATACATAAATTATCTTCTAGTAACAATTCATTTAGTGTAAAAGATTTATGTTAAGTTCTTCAAGCTATTGAAATCAAAATTCATATTTTTGCAGTCGAGAAGTTACTCATATTTAACGTTTCTCTTTTTACACTAAATTACGCTCATATAAAAAAAATCAAGTGGTGCCAGGAGTGTAGATTAATAGGTGATTTAATGAGTGTAGTTTAATAGGTATTTACAGGGTATTGAACCCGGTGTCGCTAAAGTGTAGGTATAGATACTAGGTAGTGTAGGAACTAAATGGCACTATTAACACTGAAACATTGTTTTTTTATATTTACATAATATTCGGCTCCTAAAATACTACGGAAAAAACCAATGATTGGTGTTCTTCCGGTGCCAGAATCGTCGGTCTTTACCTTCGGCATAGTGTTACGAAACACACGTATATTCTAGGTCAAGATGAAATAAACAATCTGAATAAGTGTAGGTAGGTATATCACTTCCAAACAAATGGTTTCTTTATTATTTTCATCAAAAATCTACTTTGCGTTTTTTACACATATTTAAATCATAAATCATAAAACGCCTAGGAATGTATTTGTAGTAAGTACCTCTACCTACATTATTCATGTGTTAATTATGTATCTCATTTTCCTCTTTATTGTATTTATTTTCATATTAAACGTAGTACTTAGTTATTATTTTACGAAGTCTAAAAGCTCTACCATATTGTTTTGTATCAGACTTTTTTAATACCCTGATAGCTCTATATTTGTTATGCATAGAATAGTAATAGGTAATGGTAATTAAATACTGATGTAGTCATACTAGTAATAATGGCGTAGAGCAGATTTGGTTTAATAAGTGAAGTCCCCTATGGTTACAAAGTAGCGGCGCGCTCTGAGCCCGACCACGCAACGGAAATGTCTGTCCGAAACGCATACGGCCATTATAATTCACAGTGGTGTCAAATTATGCTGTCTGCTTTTTATTGTTGGATACGTGGACACTGATTTTATTTTAGGGTAATACTCGGTCGATAGAAATTCAGTTAGGCAGGTCTAATAAAGGCTTCGGATTTTTAGTTTGTTCTTAGGTCCTGTTAAAAAAAACCTTCAGTTTGTTGCAGATATTTATATTTTTGGGTAACATATTATCATATTAGGAACTGTGTCAAATTATGTTTTATTGCGTGTGACGTTTGGTTTTATTTAAATAATAATCAATTAATATGTGTGTACTCAGGGAAACAGTTTCCAACCAACAAACCTAATACATTTTGTAGTTATTTGCGAGATATAATGAATGCCTCATTGTCCTGTCGGCATCATCATTAAGAATCAACTAGAAGTCGATTTATGACGTAATAAACTACTAGAAGGCTTGTTTGCTGTGCATTGTTGTCTATAATATTTTAGTTTTATTTGGACATTATTAATATTTAATATTTTTAATGGTACAATGTGATACTTACAAATGAGTACATACTTTACTAATACTTAACAAAGGCGGAACTCACCATTTTTGTAGTAGAGTGCAACAATTTTCGAATTTAATTTCTTTATATGGGGACAAGAATTCTGATAAATAGGTTAAATAATATTGCAATACGTATAACTTTTGATTTACATGCTAAGAAAAGTTTCCTTACGAATCGAGAGTATTTAAAATGTCAGAATGACTGCAGTGACATTGACTTATGTATGCAATCATTGATTGCCAATCAAAGACATTAGATTAAAAATGAAGCCATAGTACGGTTAGGGTAGTTACAAACTAGCGTATTCTACTAGCAGATTATTGTTTTACTCGAGCGTAATATAGTTGTTTAAAAGCATGTATAAGAGTGGGTATATGTATGCCCGTCATTCGCGCGCTGTCCCACTATAGTCCCACTAATAAAGCTCTTATAATCTCGTGTCGCGGAAGCTGCCACCGGCATGACCGGCACCGGTTCGACCGCACACAAGAATGTATAGTCGTATTATACAGGCCACAGATTTATAAGCATCAATTGTAGCGATTCTGCAAACCGCAAGGAAAACAAGCTACATATTTGTATAAATGACCCATTTTTTATGCTTGTTTATGTCTCGCACCTGATGATAAGCAAGTAAGTAGCTACAATGACTGCCGCTGCTGCTGACGTTTGCAACTCCGACAAACCTCGGCAGGGCAAGGCAACGGTCCTATACAGTTGTCACGGCATTACGAATTTATGTACGCACGTAGTTTTCCCTACATTTAGTTTATATTTGATTTAACTAGTTAAACTAGAACCGCCCTTAGTTTATGAATCAATATATCATCGTCAGTTATCGGCAGACGGGCACTCACTCTCACTACCAACGTTTGTCGTAACAACAGAGTATCTTTTTTTTATTACATAATAGCGATTAAAATTAAAATAACAAATCGAAAATAGTAACTAACTTTATATTTTAGTAGCAGTAGTATTGTATGATACAAAAATAAAAATAAAAGGCAAACTTATCCCCTTAATAGATCTCTTCTATTTAACACTATTTATTGATTAATACCTACTGTTTGGTTTTTATGAAATATTACACAGTTTTTTACTAGTTGGTGAGTACAACCTAAATTCGGGCTTCACTTATGAAGATAAGTATTTAGTGACGTATAGGTAGAGTGCAATACTAAACACTAGTGGAGAATAGAACGTCGCTTACCTCGACGCTGTGCTGCCGCAGCGTTTACGCGCCGCTCTGTGCTTCGCTTATACAACTCAACGGGTACAGTAAACTAATAACGAGTGAAACTACGCTATTTCTAAAACAACACTTTAGGTCAAGAAGATCACACTGGCTTTTGAAGTGCAAATATGTAACATTAACCTGATTCGGAAGCAAAGTATAAATTTTAAACTTTGAAAGAGCAAACAATGGGAAGACATTCACGCTAACATTAAGCTCACTACTTTTAACAGTCATACGATTTGATAGTAATATCTTCTGACGACTAAACGTATAAATCTATAGTAATTAGTGCATTGTTTACTATGTCATTCTCTATAGGGTGCGGTACACTCGCGCTACAGGAGCAGACGGGCTGCGGTTCGGACGTGCCCTTGTAGTTTCCATTGCGAGGGAAATGTTTTAGCTCGGATCACGCGTGGAACGTGCGAGTGGCACACAGGGCACGGCCGAGCCGCGGTCGCTGCGCGCGGACAGTACCTCGGGCCGCGGCTCCTCGCCGAGCGAGTCGCCCAGCGCCTCCGCCTGGCTCTTCATTATCGAATATATTTTCACGTACGGCGCCTTCAGCAGCTACGCAGCCGCACACACAACACAGTTAATATACGCGAACGCACATCCTTATAATCCGACCGTATTTAACGGAACACATCAGTACCTAACATGTTTATGCTCAACGTACAGTGGAATCAAGATAGCACGAATGTTTTCTACGTAGGTATGTAGGTTCAAGTATTTGATTATTTATATTTGATTATTAGATCAGATATTTTGAGTTATAGACATGACTACAGAAATGTATAAATTGCAGTCATATACCTACATAACATATACATATTTACTATCATCCCACTCCTAGCTTCAGTTCTATGCAGTTACAAGTTTCTTAGCGAGGTACAAAGGTGATAAAACCATAGTCTATTTTTTTGTAATAGAGATAAAAATGTCATATTAGGTATATGTTTTATTTTGTGTGAACAAGGTTTTAGATTTATCGTGGTTACACTGTACAAATTTAATGGGAGCGAATTTTATATTTATGTAAAACATGTTTAATAATAGGTATGCCGTAATACTGTCGGATTACCGGAAGCCTTACAATTAAATTATCAATATGTATATTATAATGTATTGTGTGCCTAGAGGTATATTGTTTTTGGTAGATGATGATAGTTAGAGTATTGGGTGCTTAAGTATAATTCCATGGTTAGTAACATGCTTAAGTATTTCAATTATTGTTCTATAGCCTGTTAATAATATGTTAAAAGCCTCAAATTAGTTACGAGGTACAATATTGCTATTGATACAAGCATAACTATGGCGAGTTAACGATATAATGTGAATTGGTGAAGCGGCGCGCAGCAATAATATTTATGTATGTATAAAGATGAGGCTACAATGGTACGCGTCGCGACACCGATGCGTCACTGCCGCTCGAGCGGCGGCGTGTACGCAGACACGTAATATGCAGACAAGGTAAATATACATACTCATAGTGCAATTTTAATAAGAATTAAAATATAAAAAAACAATCATGTTCAATGTGTACTGATGTGGAATGTGGGATATAGATGCAATGTCGACGGCAAAAAGTGTGTTAATGAAGCGTTGTTATCCACAAATCGAACTGGTTCGTAAAACAGATTACAATAAATGTAAGTAGGAAAAAGTAAAGTAGTGGAGGTGGCGTGTTGGACTCACCTCCCAGGACTCGCGGGTTATGTCGGACACGTCGCCCGAGCTGCCGGTGCGCTCGCCCTGCGACAACACTCACATCATCAACCGCTCCGCATCTTACTCGCTAATTAGTACTCATAAATTATATGTCACTCAGTTGCCCTTATCTTGATGGGTCGCGGTGGTAATCTCGCGATAACTTTTTGTGTAACGACGCCGCGCTACCTATTGTATGCCGCGTCGCGTCTATGCTACTGCATATTTGCAATTAAAATCATTTCTTTAAGTTGGTATAAGTCTAATTGATATTTATTTTCTTGGAAATGTAATACTGACCTTTTTACACAATGAGCCTTTATATGAGTAATTATATTGATGACACAAACATGTCGCTGTATTTTTATTACCGGGGTTTATTACCAGAAGAAAAGTTGCAAATTTCGGCCATTTTCCCAGGACCTTCAAGGATTTTCAAGTCTGACCGTTCAATTAGGCGAAACCTGAAGATAATAGAGTAGAGCGAGAGCTGACCTTGTGCGGTTTTGGTTGTCATCATCCCGCTCGTTGTTTACGTGGACGAGCTCGAAGCCTATCGAGGACACTTCGACCGGTGACCCGTACTATTCCTGTCCACATAGGAATCGTGGCAGAAAGTAGGAGCGAGCGCTGACCTTGTGTGGCTTGTGGTCGTCATCGTCCCACTCGGTGTCCGAGTCGATGAGCGCGAAGCCTAGCGCGGTCACGTCGCCCGGCGACCCGTACCGGTCAGGACCGCCGTCCCGGGACCGGGAACCGTGGCGGGGAGTAGAGGAGCGAGCGCTGACCTTGTGTGGCTTGTGGTCGTCATCGTCCCACTCGGTGTCCGAGTCGATGAGCGCGAAGCCTAGCGCGGTCACGTCGCCCGGCGACCCGTACCGGTCAGGACCGCCGTCCCGGGACCGGGAACTGTGGCGGGGAGTAGAGGAGCGAGCGCTGACCTTGTGTGGCTTGTGGTCGTCATCGTCCCACTCGGTGTCCGAGTCGATGAGCGCGAAGCCTAGCGCGGTCACGTCGCCCGGCGACCCGTACCGGTCAGGACCGCCGTCCCGGGACCGGGAACCGTGGCGGGGAGTAGAGGAGCGAGCGCTGACCTTGTGTGGCTTGTGGTCGTCATCGTCCCACTCGGTGTCCGAGTCGATGAGCGCGAAGCCTAGCGCGGTCACGTCGCCCGGCGACCCGTACCGGTCAGGACCGCCGTCCCGGGACCGGGAACTGTGGCGGGGAGTAGAGGAGCGAGCGCTGACCTTGTGTGGCTTGTGGTCGTCATCGTCCCACTCGGTGTCCAAGTCGATGAGCGCGAAGCCTAGCGCGGTCACGTCGCCCGGCGACCCGTACCGGTCAGGACCGCCGTCCCGGGACCGGGAACCGTGGCGGGGAGTAGAGGAGCGAGCGCTGACCTTGTGTGGCTTGTGGTCGTCATCGTCCCACTCGGTGTCCGAGTCGATGAGCGCGAAGCCTAGCGCGGTCACGTCGCCCGGCGACCCGTACCGGTCAGGACCGCCGTCCCGGGACCGGGAACTGTGGCGGGGAGTAGAGGAGCGAGCGCTGACCTTGTGTGGCTTGTGGTCGTCATCGTCCCACTCGGTGTCCGAGTCGATGAGCGCGAAGCCTAGCGCGGTCACGTCGCCCGGCGACCCGTACCGGTCAGGACCGCCGTCCCGGGACCGGGAACCGTGGCGGGGAGTAGAGGAGCGAGCGCTGACCTTGTGTGGCTTGTGGTCGTCATCGTCCCACTCGGTGTCCGAGTCGATGAGCGCGAAGCCTAGCGCGGTCACGTCGCCCGGCGACCCGTACCGGTCGGGACCGCCGTCCCGGGACCGGGAACCGTGGCGGGGAGTAGAGGAGCGAGCGCTGACCTTGTGTGGCTTGTGGTCGTCATCGTCCCACTCGGTGTCCGAGTCGATGAGCGCGAAGCCTAGCGCGGTCACGTCGCCCGGCGACCCGTACCGGTCAGGACCGCCGTCCCGGGACCGGGAACCGTGGCGGGGAGTAGAGGAGCGAGCGCTGACCTTGTGTGGCTTGTGGTCGTCATCGTCCCACTCGGTGTCCGAGTCGATGAGCTCGAAGCCTTGTGCGGTCACGTCGCCCAGTGGCCCATACCGGTCCGGCACCCAGTGTGTCAGGAACTTGAACAAGTCGTCCACCCTGAATCAATAATTTATGCTTAGTTATTTGCTTTCTAGGGCCAAAATCCAGAAAGGAGAATGTCGGGAACAGTTGTATGAAATACAAAAAAAAATATTTTTGTAACACAATCTCACGATAGATATAATCTCCTCTCTAAAAGCAACACAGAATACAATGGACGTTCCCTGCGGAATGAATGATTCACAAAAATCATCACCTATTTCTGGGCACGCCGAACCAGTACTCGGGCTTCATTCGCTTGCGGCCGTAGGACATGAGCGGCGTGGTGCGCGGCAGCGGGCGCCCCGCCGGCTTGCCCATGCGGAGGCGTAGGTACAGCGGCGGGTCGTCGCTTGGCCGCGCCGGTCGCGGGATTAATTCTGCGGGAAATACTATCAATTTACTACTGTTATGTAGGATATAGATTAAATTGTGACATAGGCGAGAGGCTAGCAACCTGTCACTGCAATGTTACAATTTCATTTTCTTTCAACACGTTAATTGCCAGTAGGCCTAGCACATGATGGCCGCGGGAGTATGTCGCCGCGAGATAGATGCCACGTCTTCTTCTAACTGTATTAATGACCAGGACGGGTAGTCTATCTGCGACACTGAAACAGGAGTGGCACTGAAACTGCCTACCCCTTTATGGGATACAGGCGCGATTAAGTATGTATCAAAGACATATATAACTCCGTAAGTCCGTATAGACAGGTAAAGTCTAAGAAAAAAACGTACCTCAGTACCATACAGAAAAAGGTACGGTGGCCTAGATGGCATTACACCTTTGGGGTACGCTCAGCTAGATGGCGCTAATATTAATTTTTGACATTTTAAAACATATCAAGCTAAGAATATGGGCCAAATTGTCAAAACTGAGGTTCAAAAGTATTAAGTCAAGAGATGGTAGTCTATGCACAGTGATTACACATTTTACTTCGACAGTAACTCTCTATAATACTCGATCCTCTTTGTGTTCTTAACCAAATGGAAGGGTCTTGAGGACTAATGCTTTATTTTCAATTTAAGGAATTCACATTTTAAAATGAATGACATTATACTGTGCAGCACGGGCGGCCTAAGAGGAAATAGGGGTAGGTCGCTTCTCCATACAAACGTAGTCTTCAGTTTTCATACTGGATATTAACATCATGAAAAATATTTTTAAATTACTTGATGTCGGTATATAACCCAAAGTAAAGTCCTTGTGTCTGATTTGTTGTTATTGTAAATCATCATTGGAGCGAAAAACTGATTAAATCACATTTTTCAATGATCCCAATTCTTGTTATATTTATTACAAAATTCTCAAAAGAAAGTAGGGCCATAAGCATAGGTTGGATCCATACAAATATTTGTGACAAAATATTTTATATAATGTTGACATCCGTTTCAGCGATTTAGTTCATGGGCCCCCACCTTCGTCTACATAGGTCGTTAGGTTAGGAGTCATTAATTAAATGATTATTGATACTGACTGTCAAAAGAAGCGAAGAGATCGGGCATGTCGTCAACCGAGACCATGCTGCGGTAGTCCAGTCGCGGCTGCACGCCGGCCGGCTTCGGCGCCGCGCGCCCGAACCCGCCCAGCGAGCTGCGTCTGCACACACACACTGCGTTACCATCTGTCCCCTACAGTGGTGAGGGGGAGGCATGTATTCATTCATCTATACGCATTCTGTTTTCACTCATCCGCAAATACCAACTAAGAGTACCACCTCGACGAGGTATGCAGTAAATTAAAGAAAAGCATGTCAAACTGAGCAATTTTTATGCTAAACACGAAATTTCGATAAATTGGGTATTTCGTACATTTTTTATTTATTTATTAAGAACATAAACAAATGAGTTAGTGTCCTACAATATAGGTACTAATACTAAGTAATTAGGATTTTGTTAATCAGCTAATGGCTTAGAGTAAACGATTTTCGTCAATTTACATACCACCATTATTGATTAGCGCAGATTTGGGAGTGAGCCTCATTGACGAATAATTAAGCCAATCAAAAAGAAGTATTGCCAGGTGTACTTTTATAAGCAATGTCACAAAAGCTGGCGAGAAGGGAAATAATTAATGATTTATAAAAATTATCTATGTTGAATTGCGGATATGACATCACATTAACCAATAAGACTGTCAAGAGTCTTGATTGTAGACACAGGTATTACTCACACAATCAATGGTTTCATTAATTTTTAGTGCCAGATTTAGTGAATCGACATTTCGTCACTACTTTTAAAAAATCTCGTATCTCACGCTGCTCCTCAAAGTTAAAACGCAGTATGTCTATATGCATTCCATACATACTTACTACAATTTTCTTTTCATTGACAAACGAAGACACAAGTTTTTTTAAAGTAGTGACGATTTTACACACCGCGAAATGGCTTTAGTTGTAACAATATCAACATAGTGCCTAAAATCAACAATTTTATCTTATCAGCTTCTTTTATTGCAGGCTGTAAATAATTAGTTCATGTACAGATCGATTTATCAAAGCACAAGGAAAAGTGTAACTAAAAATCATTAAGCTTTGGTAAGTCGATTTTATAAACCGTATACTTAGGATTGATAAATACACGCGGGAATAAATTGGAGCAATCAAGTGAACTCGATTCCATCGTCAATTTCCATTCAATAAATGAATGCAATAGATAAGGCATTAAAACACATTAGCCTCCTACAAGCAACAACAATTTAATGATAATAATGATTTTGTTTTTATCATAATTTGTGAAAATTTGTTTTTCACACATAGGTAGTCTCCAGAAACATTTAGTAATAATCTTTCATGGTTATACCATGGTCACTTCATGAAAAGGATTGCAACTTGTAAATTAAGATGCGTCATATTGCCAAATGTTTTGGGACATTTGTCATTTTAAAATGTCGGTAATCCATAATGCTACTTCCTGATTGTTGATATACCAATATTTACCTGAGAGCAAGAGATCCGCGTAAACCTAGATATGTATAATGAGCCACACATTACAACTAGAACGTCAACACAACATTAGTCGAGAGCTTTCAGAACATACAGCGCGGTGTTGGTCACCACTAAGCACTGGGTATAGTCAGGGGATAGATGTATAAAACGCGGCAGATACAGATAGCTCGAGGAATTTTGTAAGTTCCTTGTAGCCTATCGTATACAAGCTTAACATGCTTTAAACATTTAGTTAATGCACAATGAACACAACAATAATAGTGCCATAATAATTAAGTGCTCTTATTACGATGTACGATGATAATGCCAAATGATGATGGTAATAAGTCGAGACTCGAACAGTTCCAAAACAAGTCTGACGATGAAGTCTGATGACAATATTATGTTATGATTGGCTAGGGTGCGACATGGGACGTTTCGAGATTTCGCTATACGGGGATAACATCCGTACAATGGTTCTATTATCTTCCTAACACTGATACAACATGCCATTCCGGACGATTAAACCTCATTTAGGATAAAAAAGCAAAAACAGGTACAAAAATAAATCAAATTCATTTTTAATCGCAATCGAAAATTAGCTAACACAAGACAGTAGAAACACAGAGACAGTTGTGAAATTGCTTTCTAAGAGAGAATGTGAATAAAAACAGGAGACGACATTGACCACAGCGACACCTTACTAAGCTCGAGTCGTGTCACTCTGATATCATATAATTGTGCCAGTATACTCCAGGGTTTTGTAACTATAGCCGCTCATGCCAACTCGGTGATGGATATCGAAAGTCGTCAAAGAATGCAATTCGTAATTGACATAATATGTAGCTTTTAAGACAAAGAGTATAATATACCTATGTTTGACGACTATGGGCATGATATCTTACATAATGATACGGCAATTGGATTTACATATATACTCGAAATTAAATAGCACTGAGATGCTCTGTATTCGTGGGAACTACATCTAGAACAACGGAAACGCGTGGCGTGGGTTGTTTTCTAGCGATGGGCCTCGTGTGGCTTTAGTTACGAAACCCTGTACGCTAGCACAGTCAATGAAGTGAGCAGACCGTTAGAGGTCGAGCGGTAGAGGCACGAGCCAGAAGGCCAAGAGCGTTGTGGTCTCGCTGTTTCCTCAAGGCAGACATTCACATAACGACTTGGCACACGGAGTGTCCGGCGCGAGTGACGTACCCCGGGGCGGCGAGCGCGTCGTGCGGCGCTTCTTCGGAGGGGGTTTTACTCAGGAACAAACCAGTACCGAACTCCACTAGGTTCATTGGCGAGCTTTAGCAATGAACAGAGCGGCCCGAGTCAAATCCAGATAGCATCCACGGTAGCAAAACAAAAATGTTTCATTGCAGTCATTAATCTATGTTAGGCTTTAGCAGTATTACTTTTGTGAGTCATATATTACAGTGTTTTAGTTTTATATGAGTACGAGGTGAAATCTAAATACTTTCGAGACGGTTGAATAATGGTCGATACCATAGGATACATTACAAAAAAATGTTAGTGTTAGCTAGATGTGATGTAGGTACACAGTAGGAGCCTTTTAGCCTCGTGTTTTTGGCGTCTGGCCGTGGCACATTAGCATCTCATTCAAGCGGTAAGTTAAAACCAACAGCGGTGACTTGCTTTGACTTCGTTGATGGTTCAATCAAGGCAGTTTTGATTTGTACGAACGACAGCTTGTGATTTGATAGCCATGTGACAACTTTAGTCATGGAGGCTATTTCAACAACAATGTCATTGAGATTAAGTTATTTAACTGGATTTATATCACGAGCTGTCTCAATGATGTTTGAAGTGCTCCTTAGGTGCTTTGTTACAAATAGGCGTTTAATTATTTACTATTTATTTGGTTTCACGGCCTATATAATAAAATTAAAATTTTGTGGTATCAATTCAAATTAATGAGTGTAGCATACTATTCAAATTGCATATACTTGAGCAGTATGGACGAGGAAGTTTCAGTACAGTATTAGTGGTGGCATAAATAACTGAAATGTCATATCGCATAGAATATTATCGCTATTACCGCTTTTATTCATTGGAATGTTACTTGCAAATACGGGGCAACAGTAGATCTGATTTCCGCTTATTATATTAGATGCAGGATTACCATCAGCCTACAAAGTGTCTACGTCCCCGATAAACTCGGCGGGTATATTGAAGCTATACCCGGTTAGATTCCAGCAAGGATATATGACAGTTCAGTTGTCGTTGGCGGTGGTTCGTGTCAGTGAGCAGTGTCGGAGCGAAAGGCTACCTGTTGAACACTTTGGAGAAGACGCTGGTGGTGTGCGTGTCGGCGGCGGACAGCGAGTCGCCGGTGCCCGGCGCGCCGCCCTCGCCCGTCAGCCCCTCCACCCACGACAGCGGGTATGAGAGCCGCTTCAGCATCTGTTCGTAATAAACACTTGTTACTCGGTTATACTCTTCGCGCACCATCTTAAATCAGCCCTAACTCCTGAAGAGTAGTACGTTGTCATTGTCATAGTCGATAAGACAATAGTTTATTACAGAATCCTATGGCTGCTGTTTATCAGTTTATAATAATTTATAATAAATTCACGCTCCATATTAAACTTTAAAAGTTATTAGACTAATATATTAATGACAATTTTTTATTTAATGACTAGCATTTGTTCTCCCTAATTAGCGTAAGAGCCTAAAATGATTGTTCTAAGATATAGATTGATAGGCATTCATTTTTGCTCAAAAACCTCGACCTAAATATATCGAACCGGTTCAAAATACATACGGATTTGAACAATTGTAGTATCATTATACCAAAATACAATATATATTGTTGAAAATCCAATGTGCTATAAGGAAAATGATCTGTTTTGTTTACAGTAGCCACATGACAAGACTGAAGTGAAGGATAGACCGATAAGGAATCTTCAGTTTATCTTTCGTATCAGTGACCCCTTTACACAAGCAATCTGCGTGACAACACAATACATAGCCGTTGCTCAAACTATAGGTATGTGTGACTGGCGTGACTAACACTTCAATTTGTTTGTAGTTCGCTATGATCAACTAGATTTCGCTTATCTTGAGATGTCAGTTACGGTTACTACTAAGTATAATCAAAGAGGATCGAGTATTATAGAGAGTTACTATCGAAGTAAAATGTGTAATCACAGTGTATAGACTGCCATCTCTTGACACAGGCTTAAAACTTTTGTACCTCAGTTTTGACAATTTGGCCCATATTCTTAGCTTGATATTGTGTTAAAATGTCAAATATTAATATTAGCGCACCCCAAAGCTGAGCGTACCCCAAAGGTGTAATGACATCTAGGCCACCGTACCTTTTTCTGTATGGTACTGAGGTATGTTTTTTTCTTAAACTTTATCTGTCTATACGGAGTTATATGTCTTTGGTATAATGTATAATTCAGAGTAGATTATAAAACTAGGGTAGAAACGACCAATATTATGCGAAGTAATTTGTGGGTTCGAGCGTTTGCGGTTCATTTCCGTTGTGAGAATCGATGAAAACACAGACGGCCAAAATATCCATACAATCATGGTATAATGTTTCAGTAGCAAGAGAAAGTCAATGTCATCATGAATGAGGTTTTTTAATGAAAATGTGCGGTTTAAAATGACTGCAAATAACTTTCATCTACTTATTTATGTCGATTCAAAATGTGTCATAGACGAACTCCACATGGGCATATCAGTATGGCGTGCTACATGCATCCGGTCACGTACGCGGCAGCGGGCAGGTTTGTGTCTAATCGTACGCTCGTACGAAGGAATCCATTGCTGTATTTATACAGGACTTTATTGAACAAAATAAAAATACTTATTATATGAAAACGTCAAAACTCTTCAGTCATTTCACTAATAGGTATGAAGATGGTATGAAGTGTACAAAGCTTGGTTACTGCCTAGTCATTACCCTCCTTGCGTTATCCCAGCATTTGCCATGGTTCATGGGAGCCTGGGGTCCCCTCTGACAACTAATCCCAAGATTTAGCGTCGGCACTAGTTTTTACGAAAGCGACTAACATCTGACCATCCAATCCGAAGGGTAACTAGGCCTTATTGGAGTCAGTCCGGTTTCGTCACGATGTTTTCCTTCACCGAAAAGCGACTGGCAAATATCAAATGACATTTCGCACACAAGTTCCGAAAAACTCATTGGTACGAGCCGGGATTCGAACCCGCGACCTTCGGATTGAAAGTCGCACGCTCTTTCGTCATTATTTAAGAGACGTGATTTTAACTAAACGGTCCGGTTTGAACTTTTATATACGGTAAATACTAAATATTAGCTTTATTGAATCAAAAATTTTAATTTTTTATTTAAAAATCCGTAATTTTTGATACCGACTTATACTATCCGTATCTTATCTAGGCAGCTACTTCTGTGAAATTGTAATCCGTATTAAAACTATTGAGTGTTTCATGATTAGTTTCGATTCCACGAATGATGAACAAATATGCCGCTGTTGCGCTACGCTACTACTTTGGCTGAATAAGCTAAAACCTAGGGCTAAGTCTTGGAAAAGGTGGCTGGAATGTGTGTATAACAAGATCAAGCGGGGCATTATATAGCGCGACTGCAGCGGCAGTAACCATAGGTGGAAACGAAAGGCTCGATCATTGCGTCTTGCTCCAACTTTTACACTCAGTAAGTACACTCAGTTCAGCCTTACTTGTCCAATCATGTAAACAAACACTACTGGAAAACATTATCTCAATTTTCTCTGGAATTACACATTAACCATCACTTAAAATGTTATTATACACTTAAATAAACTCACAAAGTATTGAAATCAATCAAAAAACCACTGAATAATATCATTTCTAAAACGATTTTCATCAATAATTGTAATTACGAACGGATGACATCAAAAACTCCTGACATTACGAAGTATAGATTCTCTATGAGTCGTAATGTTGGGATGACAACTTATCGTTATAAACGATCGATATTAACGTTTGAGTTTGTATAGCTTTGAAAAAATGCGTTGATATTAACTACAATAATTTATCAGATTTTTAACCGACTTCTTTACGTATAAGGAGGAGGTTCTGTATTCAGTTTCGTATTTATGTTTTATGTACTTATGTTCACCGATGACTACGAGAGCCATGATCCGATTTTAATCATGTTTCTGAAGAAAGCGAAAGTGAGACAAGCCTTTTTCACAGGATTATTGCAAATGTGATTGAAAAAGAATTAAATTTTGGTTTTAACGTAGATATTGTGTGACGTAAAATTGAAAATCCTCTGATGACGTCAGCAGCGAAATTATCGTTAATACATCATTTTATCGACACTTCCAATCACTAGTAATTGTCTTTGACCATATTTGACGTTTCGTTTGTTTACTATATTGGACAAGTAAGGTTGAACTGACTTTATACAAATTAGACGAAGGTTGCCAAAGATTGTGACAAATGAAAGAAGATATTTACATGAGGCACGGGGTTTTAAGGCATCAGAAGTACTCGTAAATGTACATTAGGGGTAGCAGTAACCTTATAGTTGACGTCTTCTTTCTGGTTGTTGCCGTCGAGCGAGAATAAGACAGCGGAGGGCTTGTTCAGCACACGCTACGTCTCGACTAGCGGCGAAAGTATACCAAAGAGAGGTTCGCCAGGGACTACCAGGCAGTACTTACAAGTAGTGCGATATGGGACGGCCTGATATTTTATTATTTATCACGCGACCATACTTGCCTGCCAGGGATCGTGACAAGTGGAGGAAGATAGACAAAGTGGCCTAGGCTATAACCTTTTCTTCTTGTCAGGCTTGTTAGCGTTCTGCTTCTGGTTGTTGCCGTCGAGCGAAAATAAGGCAGTGGCGGGCTTGTTCAGCACACGCTACGTCTCACCTAGCGGCGGAAGTATACCAAAGAGGATTCGCCAGGGACTGGACAAGCGGCCTCGACTAGCAGAAAGTTGTAACACAAGCAGTAATGATTATAAGATTAACCTTGTTCTTCTTGTCAGGCTTGTTGGCGTCCTCCTTCTGGTTGTTGCCGTCGAGCGAGAAGGAGACGGCGGCGGGCTTGCGCGGCGCGCGCTCCGCCTCGCCGAGCGGCGGCGCCGACAGCGGCGGCTCGCTGCGCGGCAGGCACACCGGCGGCACCCAGTCCGCTGAGAGGACTATGTCCGCGTCGCTGTATACCTGAAATTGTAACAGTCCTTAGTGTAACGCCTGAGTGGACGCTCGGAGCGGACCGTTCGGCGGGGCGGGTGAGCGTCCATACAATCGACACAGGACACTTGTGTGTCATGAGCTGGGTGAATCCACGTAAAAGTAATGTGAGTCACGACTTTTTTGCGCGCTTATTTGAACTACAGCTGCAAATTAAAGGATCTATGCATATATCGCGAAAATAACTATTTAGAGATAGATTATCACTTGAACTTGCGTCGTGAATAAATGGGACATGCCATAAAATCGTGACTCACGTTACTTTTGCCACGGATCACAGCAGAATTTTGAACAATAGCTTAAAACCAAATATTTATTGATAAACATAATATAGAGTCAAGAACAATCAATCAAATAATATGAAACGGTTCTCAAGCCGAACAAATTACATCAGTCACCCTAGACAAATCCACATATAGTCTTACATCACGATTCAATACAAGATAAAAAATAAATCACCAAAAGAAACCACATAGATATTTAGAGTAGGCCAAGACAAGATATGTATTGAAATTCAAGGAAACAATTTAGGCTTGTAGAAAAGAAATGAGGAGCCGTAGTTGCGACGACACGCCGAAGGAAAAGCTCTCGTTCCCAGGGCCGCCTCACCTCGTCGTGCGAGTCGTAAGGCGTCGTGTCAGAGTCGTGGTGCACCGCGAAGCACGACAGGAACTTGGCCTCGTAGCGCACGTCGCACAGCGGGTGCTCGTGCTCGTCCGCCGACTCGTATATAGTCTCTATTTCGTGATAATACTCATCGTGATATGGATCGTGGGTGTGGCGCACCTATAAACCATGCGGGTTGATAAAACGGGCTATTGAAACTGTTTTAGATGATGTTTATGATTGATGCGATTCGCAAATAGTACCCATCGTAAACAGTTTCAACTTTAATAAATGAACATAAATGGGTTAATAGTGATAATATAGCATGAAATGCAGTGCCTAAATAATTTAATAACAAGCATTAAAAATGAACAAAATGAATATGAATACCTAAAAAAGCATAATTAATGTACAATAGGCTTCTACCTATAAGGCTTAGCTAGGTTAGGAAGTAAATAAAAAAAACGAATCATCAATGGACTCATTAGATTAGTCAGATATTCATATTAAATACATAGATAATAGAAATATGTCATGAACATAAAACATTTACGAGTCTGTTCTCGTGAATTGTGACGTTATGAATGTATAAATGTTAGTGATTACCGACAACTTCATCGCGATTTAATATTGAGTAATGGGGCATTCGCCGTAAGTAGTGTGTAAAGCGTAGAAGGCTACCTTCTTGGACTTGGCGGGCGTGACGTGCAGCAGCGGGTCGCGGATGTCGATGCCCGAGTCGTGGTAGGAGAGCTTGACGAGGTGCAGCGCGTCGGCGGGCTGCGGGCCCGCGTCGTCCGCCGCCTCGTCCGCCTCCGCGCCGGCCGCCGAGCCCCCCTCCGCGCCCTCCGCCCCCTCCTCCTTCTGGTCGGCGCTCGACGACACCTGGAACACGTCGTCGCTCTACGATCAGTCCAATATAAACAGTTCTTTGTACATAAGATTGCGGATGTAAATTACTCGTAAAATCGTGCCTACTGAACGACATATCCATATTGTATTCTTTAAAATTTATATAGTACGAATCTTCTGAGATGTATTTTTGGCTTTTGCCGTAATCTGTTAAACAAAAGCCTTTGTTTCTATTATTCACGGCGGCTAGCTCCCGTCTCCACGGCACGCGCTATATATAGTCTCAGTGTAGTTAAAAAGCAACTATCATGTTAGTAATAAGGTTCAAATCCATAAAAAGCCCTTTCGGAGTTAGCACGTTTTGTTATCTTCAAAAAAGGTTACCTGCATACTGCAAACTGCTTCATGAAGTTAATAATAGAAACAAAGGCTTTTGTTTAACAGATTACGGCAAAAAACCATCTCACAAGATTCATACTATAATAATTCTGGGTGTCGACCTTTTCAGGAACACTCTTATGTAAGCCAGAAAAACCCAAACCACTAAAATTGTCTATAAGAGGAACAAATTTTCCAAGTATGAATTACCTCGCTTCCTTGGTCAATAGACATCCTGTCTTTGCTTGGGATAGCCCAGTGATGATCCAAAAGAGACTTCCGCCTCTCTTCAGTCGATTGCTGGAAATACAAAAGAATGCCTCAATTATTCCTATTAAAAACCTTTCGATATAAAGTTCGACTAAAACATACAGAATGATATAGATAATACTGACACAATTTACGTTCTCACGATTTAAAATATTAGCTAAAATTTTAGGAGAAAATGAAATTGTATTTCACCTGTAAAATCCACTAGCTAGGCCGTTCATTAACGGCAGTGGTCTAAATTTTTTAATGGTGACTTTCTTCGTTTTTTTTTATCGTTGCCAACTTGCCTTTGCGTATCCCTAAGAAAAGAACACTGAGTGGCGCCGCCGGAGCGTCACTGATTATTGTATTGTAGACTAGACACCTGAAGCGCGGTGAGCGCGTATCGTAAGAGCATAATGTTGACATGTCCGGATTGTCGTAAATTTTTGATGCAAGCAGGATGAGAGAAACAGATAAAAAAAAACCGGCCAAGAGCGTGACGGGCCACGCTCAGTGTAGGGTTCCGTAGTTTTCCGTATTTTTCTCAAAAACTACTGAACCTATCAAGTTCAAAACAATTTTCCTAGAAAGTTTTTATAAAGATCTACTATTGTGATTTTTTCTTATTTTTTGAACATAGGGTTCAAAAGTTAGAGGGGGGGACGCACTTTTTTTCCTTTAGAAGCGAATATTTCCGAAAATATTAATATTATCAAAAAATGATCTTAGTAAACCCTTCTTCATTTTTAAATACCTATCCAACAATATATCACACGTTGGGGTTGGAATGAAAAAAATATCCGCCCCCACTTTACATGTAGGGGGGGTACCCTAATAAAACATTTTTTTCCATTTTTATTTTTGCACTTTGTTGGCGTGATTGATATACATATTGGTACCAAATTTCAGTTTTCTAGTGCTTACGGTTACTGAGATTATCCGCGGACGGACGGACGGACGGACGGACGGACGGACGGACGGACGGACAGACAGACATGGCGAAACTATAAGGGTTCCTAGTTGACTACGGAACCCTAATTAGCCATAGGCCAAAGTCTAACTGACATTCACGGTGTTTGAACAGTGCCTAAACCAAATCGATATAAACAGTGTATGATAGTTAAATTCGACATCAAAGTCGGAGTTAGAGGAAGCACCATGCCACATTCTCTAAATGGCCGCCATACACAGATCCTGAACTTTATTTCTTAAAAATAACTATGGCTAGACTATGTCCAGATATTGTGCTTTGTGGATCATATGTCGTTGAGGTTCACACAGTACAATTTTTTTTCGCAATCGTATCGTTTTTTACGCACTTTGTGAATTTTCTAGTAGCATTTGTCCGGAATCGTAATTGTTACTCGGGAGGATTAAGTCAATACTGTCTAAACCACTTGCTTCACGTCGAGTTTCTAGGACAAAATGTGAACCTTATTATGTGCCTTATCAAGCCTATGTCTTGTTTTAAGAAAAAAATATAATAGCAAATAAATACGGCTACTCAAAGTTGTCCTCATACTTAACGATACAGTCTTTAAGTGCGTTTACTGAGTTTTTACATTATCCGATCCGATATCGGATGTAGGAAAGATTTAAAAGACAAAAATCAAAGATGGCGGTTTAAATATACGGGATATCGGTCCTACATCGGATTATGTGAAAACGCACTAAGGAACTCACGTTAAAGCCTTTGTCAAGACGGCGCCGCAGGAGCCGGGCCGCTCGTCACCCGCGCGCCCTCGCTAGCGGACAGGTCTGGGAACGTCACTGCTGTAGGGTAGGAGTGTAGACTAGACGCGGTGTGTACCTGAAGCGCGGTGGGCGTGACGAGCTCGCGCTCGAAGGCCTTGGGGAAGGCGGCGCCGCCGCGGTCCTCGGGGTCGCCGGAGCCGGGCCGCTCGTCGCCCGCGCCGCCCTCGCCCTCGCCGTTGGCTGCCTGCAGCTCTGGGAACGTCTCGTCCTGGAATATATCACCGTACGGTTATACTACAGATATTTTTTATTGTTTCTTACCAAAAACGAAGCGTTCTGTCTTTGATCGCATCAACGGTAACAGTATTCTGACCTCACTGTTCCAAAGGTTTACAAGCCATACCGCCAATTGCGTGATTAAGAATAACTTCGAAAAATTGGTGACATTGATTGGTGCTATCGCGAAACGAATGCGTGAATGATATTACCTGATGAATGCGTTGTTGCAGACAAGAAATAATAAATTGATATTGATAAGTATTATAAATTCATAATTGCAATTAAATTGCTTAAATATGGGGTCCATCTATGTATAACTGATCCTGCCATAAACAAAGCCATTTGCTCTTGTAGCAAGATTTGTGCAAGAAATACGAAACCGTATTTTTTTTTAACTGTCATTAAAGTTTAAAACACATGATTTTATAATTTGTTTTTAATTTATGGCTGAGGACACGGCGACTACTTAAAGACTTCCAATGCCAACCCACGTAAAACTATTGCGTATTACTATTTATTTATCCTGTATCAGATTGAAAAGCTTACTACGAGTGCATGCCTACGCAAACACCCACTACAAGTTACCTGGAATTCAAAAGCCAGAAATAATCGGAAACGGTCTATTTATAAAAGGGGTTTGTTTTCCATTCCCGATGCGACGGCTCGTGAAACTGTTCGATGCAGACGATGGAAATAAACGAGCGCCGCAGGCCGCCATTGCCCATCGGTCAGCGACGGTGCAACGCGACAGCAAAGACGCTACAAATGTCTTACACAGATACAGATGTATTATTTGAATAAGATGTTTTTGCTTTAAGGAATGTAAAGGATGTCTCTGAGGGAAACTTTCCTTATTAAAGATTTACCCTTCATAGAGATTATCCCTACAGACTCAAGTTCCCGGGAACGGCACATTACTAGTCTTGACGCTAAACACCAGTTCCAAATAAACTAACCACAAAATTAAAATTTTGGAAAAACCCCCGACCGCGACATAGTGGACCGATTTTCATGAAACATGGCTAAGAACACTCCAGACAAATTCAGCTTTCAAACAACAAAAAAAACCAAATCGGTTCATCCGTTCGGGAGCTACGATGCCACAGACAGACACACACACAAACAGACAGACACGTCAAACTTATAACACCCCGTCGTTTTTGCGTAGGGGGTTAAAAAGGGCCAAAGCGGCTTCCCGTAATTAGTGGTTGTAGTTTCGCTTACCTTGACTAGCAGAGAATCCTTTCCTGGCGAATGTTCCGCTTTATTCATGTAGTAAATTTCAGCCGTCTCTGCCCTGAAATTGCAATAAAATCATATCAGTAATAATTGCGTGGACTTCATACGATTCTCATTAATATCATTTACATGTTTAATGACACGTACAATTAATCCTCAAATAATCCTGGATCAAAGCCGCAACGCTTATAAGCGCGTTTTGTATTCATCAAATAAAGCCTGTAAATGTTTATACGGAATTTCAGTGGCGCTTGTTTACTGGCAAAGGCTTGTATTTGACAAAATACATCGAAAGACAAGTAAAAATTGAGAACCAAACATAATCTCCTCAGGTTTTAAAGTGATAGATGACAGATGACACTACAATTTACAATCGCATGAATATATAATCGTTTTGTCCCTGTGCCAGTGGCCGAGAAAGTTAAATATTATGATTCAAAGCTATAAATAGCAGTAAGGTGACGATTTTTATTATTATATAGTGTCGCTTAACTTCAAACCTGGGTAAATCCATTCTGCTTTAAGGTTGAATATATAAAAAATACAATGTGATCTGGAAGATAATCCACCTTATAGCAGAATGGATTTACCCAGTTTTGAAGTTAAGCGATACAATATGCAAAGCAAAGATATAAACCCAGATTTTGAGTCACCTCCATATACACTTGTAAAAGGTAATCATCATTGGCAACAACATCAATTGCAGCGCCGAGTAAAATCAAGTCTTGCAAGGAGGTTGAATGCAACTTCTGCTATGGCTGGATAGTCTTATACCAGAACGGACTTCTACCACAACGATCACAAACATGTTGGGGATCCGAATCTTTCCTGTCTAACACTTTTTAACCAATCCTCGTCAAATTTAAGAGCACAGTAAAAGGTATAAGTGCGTTTTCTCATTATCCGATCGATATCGGATGTAGGACCGATATGCCATACATTCAAGCCGCCATCTTTGATTTTTGCCTTTGAAATCCTTCCGACATCCGATATCGGACCGGATAATGTGAAAACTCAGAACTACTAAGGCAGAACTTACTTGTTAGTGTTTTGGTCGGGTCCGTGCGTGCGCATGTGTGCGATGTCGTAGAAGATGGCGGCGTTGACGACGTACTCCATGGGCGCGATGACGCCGTACGACTCGGGCCCGTGCTCCATCACCAGCGTGTCGGACACGTTCGGGTCGAACATCACCGCGTTCGGCGTCACCAGCAGCACGCCGGACACCACGCCCTGTAACCGTACTTCGTCAGCCAGTCCCAACGCGACCTACTTCTCAACTCTCTACGCTATTAGGAGATCAAGTTCCTATTTTCATCAAATCTTAATTTAACTTGACTATCAATTCTTAGCGTCTCAACACATTTAGGGGCACACGTTTATGTTTTGTGGAGCAAGGGCTAAAACGTACCTCTCGACGCTTCAGGGGATTAATTTAGGTACGTTTGTCGTCATCAAATCTTAATTTAACATGATTATCGATGCATAGCAGGGGCAAAAACGTTCGCTTTAGCAAAGCTTAGGTACATATTGTAATGATACGATTCCAATTTAATATAAATTATCATGACCAGTCATCTGCAGGAGTAGTAGTAACCACACTTGCAACGATACTTCAATACAGAAAAGCTTATGACAGATTTCAATTTGCAAGAAATCACAGACCAAAATAGACCAAACTGAATAGCATTCAAACGAAATTAAAAGCTTAAAGTCTATATCGAAGAGGAATCGTATCGTTAAACCGAAAATACAATTTGAGCATTTTAATTAAATATTTGTTTGGCACGTTACAATTGGTGGATTTTATTCGCCGTACAAATGATTTCGATTCGCAAAATAGGCAGACTGGCAAGAGCAGATACACAGAAAAAGGATTACCGAAATAGCTGTGCAATTTTTAAAAACCCTCGCCGGCATAGTACCGCGAAAACTTCGCTAGCGTAATTGCGTATGTCAATCACGACGAAATGAACATGTGTTTCGCAAAGCGAGCGAGCAGTATTCATGAATTAATCCGGTTTCTTTCAACAAAAAACAATAACAGTTAAACTTTAAATAGAGTAGTGCTTCAAACAATTTGAAACATATTTATGACTATTCGATTAAACTGATATTGCAAAATATTTACAATGGTACTGTAACGGTCTGAAAACATTGCTTCATTCAAATAGTTGATACATTGATAGTGGAATCTAAAACCAAACGCCCATCCGAGGTGTTTACGTTGAAATGCAAATTGATCAACGCTTCCCGTCTCTAAGCTGAATGCTAATTGTGTCGGAGCGACGTCCAGAGTTAGATTAGAATAGCTTTGTTTAGTTAATTGTGATGAAATTAAAAGTGGAAGCATTAGAACAACCGCACAAGAAATGAAAATGAAAAGTGTAAGCTTTAGAACACTGAAAAAATCGTAGTGATACAGTTAATATTAAAGGTTCGACACTCGCACGAAAGGTTCACAGTCTTAACTCGCTTTCGATCAAAACATTCGCAATTCGCAACAATCAGCATAATTTCAATAACAGTATCACTATAAAAGGAAATCTTGTCTTAAGCCTCCGCCACACATAAAGCGTTTTGATAGCGTAGCGTTAGCGGAGCGTCAGCGGAGCGCAATGATAGCGGTGCGCTGGCGGAACTCCGGCGTTCCGCTCGCAATCCGCGCTCGTTAGTTCCCGCCGGCGTCCGCTGGGCGCAACGCCAGCGTTCGTCCGGCGCACCGCTATCGTTGCGCTCCGCTAACGATCCGCTATCGCTCCGCCTACGCTATCAAAACGCGCATATGTGGCCGAGCTTTTAATTAGGAAGAGAATACAGGTCAGAGGCATTGTTTAACGTAGTAGGGTTGATGATATAGTTGAGTATCGATAAAAGTCGATGAAAATTACTCATATTTTCTCAATCCCAACTACGCTATAACAAAATCTGAAATAATAATATAATACGCAATACACATTAATTTATACACAATAAGAAGTGTCAGATAATCAGACGTAGTTATTACTTAGAAGAAAGAGATAATAGTAAGTAAGTTAAGCACCTGTCCATCAGTGATGTGGCGCACGTTGATCTTGAGGAAGCGCTGCGGGGCGCTGCTGCTGGCGGGCGCCTCCGGCGAAACGGGCCGCAGGCTGTCCAGGATCTCTGCGCACACCACACACATCATTATAGAGGACCACCTATTTTCACGTCTACACTTAACGGTATTAACAGGTTCGATGAACGTCACTTTCCGTCACACAAGTGAAATAAGGACTGCATATGAAGCATAAGGAATCTTTGCTAGGCCCTTCCTTGTATACCTCAGCGCTGTTGTCGCGCGCACGCATTTCCCATTTTGATAAGAATGAGACCAGCGTTACAAATGAAACGCTAGTATCGATAAGGGTAAATTAGGCACTTGCCAGCATCCACTTCATTTTAACATGATTTGACACGCAGCCCGACGTTTAATTTAATTCAAAAGTAATCGATTCTCGTGTAGCCATATTATATGACATCACGTTGGAAACAATTTACCAGATGACATCCTCCTGTCGGCCAGTTTCAAAATAGGATATTGATATCACAGATTGGTTCTGGTTCGTAAACATTAGGATCAAACTTATAAAAACATTTTATTATCACGTGTATAGACTCTCGGTCACGTTTAGACCGAAGTCAGAAAGTTACTTTTTGTAACTTGTTCTTTCGATACTTTTAATTTGGGTAATACTTATCAGGATTTTAAATGTTAGGATGGAAGTTAGATGAAAAAATTAAGAATAAAAGTGTTTAACAATGGTGAAAACTTTTTTATTCGGGTCTTTTAAACCGACTTAAAAATGTTTGAAGAGGTTGTCATATTGGTCCTATTTTTGTAAAAATGCAGTAGATTGATAATGATACTTAATATCCTCACACATTATAGGCATACATATGGTGATGTTTGTATTTGCAACAACAATGCATGCCTGCATTAGACACGGAACAGAACACCTCAATGACATGTATTTTGCGTTTGGCGAGTTGTCTTATTCGTCAGGTTTGTCCAGTAGTCAAGGTTCCAGGTAGATGGGTTCCACGAGGAATTGAAGATTATATAGCATTTGTACCATGATGTTACCATATACATTAATAGTGTAAATGCAATGCCTATGCCTAATATTTTATTTGTTCAGGTCAATTATAACTGTATATCTGATTGGTACAAACTTGTAAATACATAATTTTAATGTTTCGTCAAACTGATTTGCGAAGTCGGTCTTTTTTATTAAATCGTAGATAGATATTTTATTTAAAAAAAACATGCTTAAGATCCTTGAAGAAAAATGACATATTTCTATTTTCTGAAGAAATAATTGTATTATTATATAGTAGCATTGTGTCCATTGCAAGCAACAATGAACGTAATGCACACGCGATTCCAGAGTTGAAATCTGTGTGCTCACGCGAGCAACGTGCGCGTGCACTATGGCATTGGCTCGCGGACATAAAGGATAGCAGTAATAGAAAATAATTAATGAATGCGTACTCTGTACTCTGAAAGATAATCTATTTTTTACTTCGGCAATGTTTTGATAAACTTAGTAGGTATCAAACTCATGTGCATTGGTCATTAACTGGCAGGCCGATATCGTCCGGCCAACTGATAGCCAGTGGGCCCCTTAACACGCATCAACATGTTTACAAATTATGGTGTTTATTCAGTTAAAGGAGTTTTTGTTACTTTTATTTAAGTATTAAACATTTACTGTCGTGTATATTACGTGCATTCATTTTGGTACAAATGTGTATTCTTTTATACACAATAATAATGATCATAAATATTAACAATGCCAACAAAGTTGGTGAAGTTAAAATGGCATTCGTTAGTGTGTGATAGTGTTGTGTGATAGTGTTATGCGATAAGCGCCGCGACGTATATTGGCACAGCTGGGGAGGCGGTGTGTGCTGTGGTACCTTTTTCTTGTGCGGGTTCGCTCGGCGGGCCCACTGTCGACTCCGACGTGTTGTCCCCGCTCTCCGAGGGACCATCGGAGTCCTTATCTCCACCTGGAATGTCAATCCTACGTAACTACTTGGGTAAAATAACACCGATGACTTGTTATTTTCTTTTATTATTTGTTACACCTAATATTACATAGCTTATAACATTTATAACAGCGAAATGTGTGTAAGTATTGCTTAATACTGTAAAGTAAAACGATTTTTTCCATCAACGTACCATTATACCAACGCTTAAGAAAGTCTACACTGAACATATTGCAGAGGTTTGAAACACGTTCCACTACAGCACTTATCTTGCGTGGTAATGAAATGAATTAGATAAGTACATTATCATAGTCACTGGCAGGCGCTGGCGCCGGCGATAACCATCAACAATTGATTTGAGATCGGGGTAATTATAGAGTGTGGTCGAAAGTGCAGTTTAAAATAGTGACGGGTTGTAGCGCGTGAGGCCGGCTCTGTAGCGCGCCCGCGACTGCAAGCTGCCCGCTGACGGTGGAAACTCTTGTTTACCTACTGTGCAAATACGAGAAAAATTTTGTTTCATGTCTACGTCGCACATGAATGAATAACACCAAGGCTGAATGTTATTGTTTTGTTTCACGCCGGCCGGAGCTCTCTGAATCACGCCTCTAATCGATGTCATTGAAGGTACTTAAGGAGATAGCAGTTGAAAGTGTCCGAGTTCCGATAATAGATCCACATACAAACAGGCGTATTCTAATTATAAGAAACGTCAAACATTTGCTCTGGTCACGGTGAGGAATAGAATCAGTCAGTTGGGTTAGAGAAACGTCACTTTTGACACTGCCAGATCCGATTCACATCGTATTCAGATCGATTTTGGCTAATTAAAATGATAACATCTAACCTAATACGCCTGAAAGCGTTAATAACACGTATACTTTCTCGAATCATTGCAATTGCATTTAAATGCACCGATATGGACAATACGTTGTAGTATTGTAGATACTTACTTTTACAAACATACTAGACATAGTGTACCAAATCTAACTTAAGATTCGAAATAAATGAAGAGATTGATAATAAATTAATTAATAATTAATAAAGGTATTAGGCACCTAGTCAGATTCTTATGAGAGTTAATGAAAATCTATTTGTCGGCGAAATACCCTACTATTACCAAAGTGGCCATGTATACAGAATGTGATATATGGACTTTTACAACTACGAGTCCGGTCGTCTAGGTATTTTGTTCGTAGGTTTGGCCTATAATATTCATTGTCTGCCACGCCTAGGTATATTCCACGAAACGAAAATACACGGTTCAGAGATATCTAGGGAATTAATGTTATCTATTCAAATCACAACCGTGAATACCGCCACGCCAGAGAAATCCATTTTCCGAGTAATCCCAAACGATTGCACAAATGTTTCCTTATCGACTAACCGGCCGATAATATAAATGAACTACTATTGCAACTGAGTGTTGTTAACGATGAAGGTCGAGTTTCGCAAAGCCTGTAAAATTTGCGCGACAAGCCGACACTCCGCGGCATAGTTTTGTCAAAGTCAAATAATACTAGCTATACATAATAGTACATTGTGCAACAAGGGGAGGAAGTTGAATATTACTAACGAGAGTAAGTTAAATCGCGACGGCTTGCCGGAGCGATTTAAAGACTCGAGTTAGTAATATTCATACTCCCTGAGTTACACACTAGACGTGTGCGCCGCGCCGGCGCGCCGCCGCCGCCGGTGATTTTGGTCACGCCGCCGCCGCCGATTGTTAATCGGCGTGAAATCGGCGTGACCTTGGTGGTTAATAAACTGCTCAAACTTAGTATTTGATTAAATTTTTGGACTTTTTATGCTTTTATTTGTTACAATTTCCAATATTATATACTTTACTTTTATTAAAATATTATATATTCAGCACTAAGAAAGATTAGGAACTAAGGTTAAGATGATGAAGATGTGAAGTTATAATGGCATGCGAAAACCGGATATGCGGGGAGATCTGTGGTAGTGACAATGTTGACCTAGCATACGACTTGACACAATGGTTTTCAGCGTCTACGAGAAAACCACACGTGGAGAGCCAAGAACTTTCCCTGTTGGATCTTCTGTTATCGTTTCATCTGGATGACTACCATATTGTAATCCATTCAAGGTTGCATGGCTCCTTGAAATAATTATCCGTTCTAAAATACCCACGTGCCCACCGCGTCGGGAAATTGCTTATAGGCGCTGTGTAACTCGGCAGATTGAAATAGGGAGCGATCGTTTTTTGCGTCTTACTCTTAGAAGTATACTACCCAGGTAACCCAGGTTTGCTTCACTTCGCATGATCCTAATTTTATTCTGCAGGAAATAAAGCTTTTCATTCCATTCTCTGTGGTTTCAAGTGCCAAACTTCATTTTGATCGTATCGTGTTTTAAGTGGCCTAATATGTGTCTCACTGCTGAGAAAACGCCTCCTCTTCTTTCCCCCACTCATCACTTTTTGATGCCCGCTCCCGCCAGTCATTATAAAATGCGTCCAGGTCGTCCTGGTATCTCTTTTTTTCGTCTGCCTCTGCCCCGGCTAAGCTGCGGTAACCATTCAGTTGCTACTTTGGCCCACCAATCCAGTTGCATTCGGCAAACATGTCCTGCACGTATCGTAGAGCACATGGAAAATTATTCAGTGATCCAAGAAGAAAAAAAATAGAACCGCTGTCTGCGTCCAACTCAAATTGCCGATAGCTATATGTCGGATGTTCGTTTCCAGCATAGTTCAGCATGTAAAGCTCTTTTTTCCTCGACAGTGATAACGATGGAATTCTTCTAATTGTGCTGAAGTTGTATGCTTCTGAGAGGTCATCAATATCGAAGACCTCTTTTTCAGCGTAGACCCAACCTCATAATAAAAAATGAGCTTTGGCTTTGATATACGTAGCTCCAGCCTACGATCGCGGTTGGCACAAAGTTCTTGTTTCGAAGCTTCCATCATAAGAGATTATTCGAACGGTTCAGCAGCTTTCTCGCAAATACAAGCATAAAGGTTGAAATGAAATGTTCGGTTCAGACTACATTCATGCTGGATTACTGGTAGCCCTTAGGGTTATAATATATAATAATATCGTTCAGTAGCAGTAGAAGTAGTGTAGTAGTAACATTCTGCAAAATAGTCGCTGTTATGTTGATGATATGAATCTTCTTACAGCGCCAATGGAAAACTTAATTGAGAGACCCAATTTACAAGTTTCCCATTATCATCACTAAGCTCATCATAATGAAAGAGTTGCTTGTAGGTTCACGAACATTTAAAGAAGGAATCCTTAAATGCAAGCCAACATTGTTCAAAGAAGGTTTTGTGTCAGCAAAGGATAATTATTAGCGTATACCTACTCGAAAGTATTTTTTCCTATTCCGTGTTCATTTCCATGTGTTATTTAACTCATAGTTTACATAAAACTATACGTAGTACACCGGTATTGGTCAGTATTTCAAGAATAATAACAAATAAATACGCCGCCGCCGCCGATTTTTTGGCAAACGCCGCCGCCGATCGTTTTATAATCGGCGCACACGTCTATTACACACAATGTTTTTCATCACTCTCGCAATGTAAAAAATATGTAAATAGATGTAAAAAAGTTAAGTACGGTACAAGAAATTTCATTATTCCCTTGGGAGAACGATTTTTCTATAACTCACGCTCCGCCTGCGTGCAATAGCACATTTAAAGTGCGGGTGTGATGAAAAAATTTCTTTATTCCTAACCCTGAAAATTTAAACCCCGTTCGGATTCGTGAAATGATTCGTCATCATTTATACATCAAATAAATAATATTGTTAAATTTAAATGCTTATTCTCCTGTAAACGGAATATTAATTAAATTTCTTAAAACCAATATTTTTCGAGTAGTATTTAATGACAAATATAAAGCATTGTCTCGTTTTTTTCGTAAACAATTGGCGAGACTACTTACGACTGAAGAAGTGCGTTAGAATTATAGAGTGTTTCGATTAGAAGGGGTTCGGATTAAAAAGGTCCTACTGAATATGGTTTTAGTCCGTTATGCAAGGATTATGCAACAATTATTTAAGGCAGAACTGCGCTTCAAAGCTTTAAAAATTAGTTAGGGACCAAAAATAGGGAAAATATATGTGTATAAAATGAGCGTGAGGTCACCTTTCTTCTTGTCCGGTACGAGGAGCCGCTGTCCGGGGAAGATGAACTGTGTGGCGAGCCTGTTCAGCTTGGTCAGCTCCGAGGGCGTTGTGTCGAAGCGCGCCGCCAGACTTAACAGAATTCGCAATACATTACCTCTTAGAGTGTCACGGTCGCGGACCTGGACATAAACCATTATAGATCATACTACCGAACAGGCTCCGTAGCCGAATAGCATTTCTGCGACGCCAAACACCGCACAAATTATATCTATCTCTATCGCTCTTGCGTATTGGCGCGACAGAGCGGCTTTTGGCGTCGCAGAAATGCCATTTCGCTACGGGGCCAGGCAAGCTATGATAACGGTCATTCAAAAACAAATCAATTATGCATCATACGAGTATTATATTCTTGATTACACTTAGTCAGGTGTCCTTAAGTTTATCAACTCATGATAAAATATGAATAACTAGATAACTACATTGAAAGCAATCTACAATGAAATAGGTACGTCGTTTAATTGTTAACAGCTGACGCTATTTATTATAATACTGTTTAAGTTTTGAAACTGCGTGATGTTCCAAATTCCATATATGTATAAATAAATACATACAAACGTTTTTACAGTAACATTCCAACGAAGAATACCGTGGACGGACTGTTTTTAACCCTTTACAAGGCATAAACATGTCAGTAATTATCGAATTTAGCACATCAAGTTATTGTTTTCTGTAGTATTTGACTTAAGAAATCAATATTTATAGCTTGCGGGCATTAAAAGTGAGTGATGTCTGCGTATTTTTAATTAAAGATGTGTGTATGTTTTTTTTAAATTATGGACTCCGAAAACGGTGTTGGCCAATGGAGTGACGTCACATAATTCAGATCAACTATGGAAATTAGAGGTAGTAATCTGATCTCTATAGAAGCAACCTCTATTGTATTGAAATTCATAGTCGTTGACGGGTGTGACAATGTGAAATATTTTTTCTAAATATACTGACGTCATGTCATAGATATTCTATAGATTAATATGGCTGATGTTGTTTTTGCCTGATCACGTAAAAGTAAACTTTAAATAATTTTTTTGCGGGTTTTTAAGTCGTAATAAAATATGGTACTATTTTTTTTCGTTTAATTAGACAGTAATTAATAATATAAGACATACTATGAAAAAGGGTCAAGTAGCCTATTATGCATTAATTGAACCCTGTCATTGTGTAATAGAGTTTAAAATTAAGTGGGAAATATATTCCCTAAGCCTTATTAGGTAAATACGAAAAACAATACACTATAATACACTGTTACAGTCGGTTGTACCAAACCGTTTGTCATAGTTAAAGCGTTGCTAAATGTTTTATTGTATGGGAAGTTCCATAGATCTCTGCTTCGTGACGTTGATCTGTCTGTCAACTGGGGTTGATGAAACTGGCCCTTAGACTGGTAGAGTGACAACTGACATACCTACTGGCAGTAATTTAGCCGATACAGAATACTGGAACGTACCGTGTAAGTAATCGTCTTAATCGGCGGCGGAGGTGGTAATCGTTTGGCGTGTTCATCCTCATCTGAAACAAATGCAATAAGTTAAATATAGCTCAACACTTAATGCTGTTATTATTTACTTCTTCTTTCGTAACTTACAACGTGTTTTAAATTATGATTCTTATATCCAAAAATGATGCTGATACTATACAGGGTAAATCTATTTCCAGGCTATTATTATCCAGGCTATTCCCAAATTTCCCTCCTCTCGCTAGGGGAAAGAAACGGCGAGTCCCACACATCGTGCGTAACTGCATTCTCACTCTGTCAAAAAAGGGATAAACCTATTCCTTTTTAAGTAGAAGCGAAAGGTCCAATAATATGTGATATTACCAAGAAAAATTAGAACCTGTGCCTCTTTAAATATTTTTTCATCACACTCGCACACTAAATGTGATTTTGCACGCAGGCGGAGGTGAGTTATAGAAAAATCGTTCTCCCAAAGGAGTTATGAAATTTCTAGTACCGTATTTAACTTTTTTTTATCTTTTAACATATTTTTATATTGCAAGTGTGATAAAAAACATTGTGTGTAACTCGGGGAGTAAATAAATAAATAAATATTATAGGACATTCTTACACAGATTGACTTAGGCCCACGGTAAGCTCAAGAAGGCTTGTTGTGGGTACTCAGACAACGATATATATAATATATAAATACTTATATATATAGAAAACATCCATGACTCAGGAACAAATATCTGTGCTCATCACACAAATAAATGCCCTTACGGTATGAATATTACAAGCTCGAGTCTTTCCGGCATCGGCAAGCCGTCGCGATTTAACTTACTCTCGTTAGTAATATCAAAGACATATATAACTCCGTATAGACAGATAAAGTCAGAAAAAAATGTACCTCAGTACCATACAGAAAAAAGTACGGTGGCCTAGATGGCATTACACCTTTGGGGTACGTTCAGCTAGATGGCGCTAATATTAATATTTGACATTTTAAAACATATCAAGCTAAGAATATGAGCCAAATTGTCAAAACTGAGGTTAAAAAGTTTTAAGCCTGTGTCGAGAGATGACAGTCTATGCACTGTGATTACACATTTTACTTCGACAGTAACTCTCTATACTACTCGATCCTCTTTGTACAATGTACTATAGTATACTTTGCTTGATAGCGCAAACATCACGGAAAATCTATCTAACTTTTGATTCTTGTAATGTAATTTTACTCGACGTATTGAAACTCATGGCAACCACACCGTAAGTGTATGACCCTGTAAGTAAAGACTGTATCGTTAAGTATGAAGACAACTTTGAGTAGCCGTATTTATTTGCTATTATATTTTTTTCTTATAACAAGCCATGGGCTTAATAAGGCACATAATAAGGTACACATTTTGTCCTAGAAACTCGACGTAAAGCATATGGTTTAGACAGTATTGACTTAATCCTCCCGAGTACCAATTACGATTCCGGACAAATGCTACTAGAAAATTCACAAAGTGCGTAAAAGACGATACGATTGCGAAAAAAAATTGTATGGTGCGAACCTCAACGACACATGATCCACAAAGCAGAATATCTGGACATAGTCTAGCCACTGTTATTTAAAAAAGATATAGTTCAGGATCTGTGTATGGCGGCCATTTAGAGAATGTGGCATGGTGCTTACTCTAACTCCGACTTTGATGTCGAATTTGACTATCATACATTGTTTATATCGATCTGGTTTAAGAACTGTTCAAACACCATGAATGTCAATTAGACTTTGGCCTATGGCTAATTTTTTTATCTGTTTCTCTCATCCTGCTAGCATCAAAAATTTACGGCAATCCGGAACGTTGCTCAAAATTGCGTTTTTTTAAATTATATAACTTCGCCGCATTTATTCTACAAGTACCCAATTGGAAAAACCATGGAGACGACTCTTAAAGAATATATTTTGGCAGCATATTAACCTTTGTTTGTTGAAATCGTACAAAGAGTCATTGAAATATTCTCAAATTAAGCCAGATAGGGGTTGTCCGAAATTTATTTGCTAGACCTTAATGAAAGTACCATAAAGTCCCTAAAATAAAAAAAATATCAGACCTTCTTATATCAAATAGTACTTACCAATACCTTAAGATCATACTCTCGGAACATAATAATACAAAATTATGCACATGTCAACATTTAGACGAGGTTTGTTTTGTCCTTATACTTAACGATACAGTCCATATTTCGACCACACCGTATACAAATAGGTAGATATTATACTCTGTATCACCGTATTCAGGCTGTGGAAACATGAATGACCTGGAGAGAAGGTGCAGTAAAACCTAACATACTCACTGGTCATTTTCACTAGAATTAAACATTTTCTAATTTCACTTATTTTAGCGGGAAACCCTACCGTTTAGAAATTAAAACTCTCGCTATTTTATTCCACAGGAAACATTTGGTGTTACTCTACATGTTAGTTTCTTGCGCGAGTAAATAAAATCGCTACTTGGTTTCTTTCTCTCGTCGAACAGCTGCGCAAACGTGTGTTCCAGCCACCAAAACCAAATGTGAAAACAGGTTCGTCAATATTCGCACACGTGATAATATACCTATTGTACCCATATTTATATTGAACAATTGTTAAGGAAGTATGTTTTCCTTCCCATACGCAGAGATGATTTTCAATAATTGGAAGAAACGCGCAGCAAAAGGAAGGTAAGGTAAGAATTCGAACGGAACCTATGTCGGCATTACCAAAGCACATCTCGGTCACTGGCGATCAAATATATGAAAGAGACGCGTTCCTAGCACACATTCTATGCTCGTGTGGGTGAATGCGTACCATGCTTGTATGAGTAAGATATGACAGGTCGACTGTTCTCGTTTTTGACAGGCGGTATCTGTGAGGTAACCGGGAGGGGTGGGCGGCACTTTCAGCGGGGAGCGGGAGTGGCCATACTGTACGATAGTACTCTTTATCATACTGTGACCAAAGACACCAAATGTATGGCGAGTACTTTATGTACATTTTAATAATGTTCCATCATATGACCTTACCTCAAGATGAGTCCTAATAATTTGCCCTGATCCCATTCACTAATGGTCAGCGCAGCAACTTTTTTCACCACATTTACCTCCCGTCATTTCATTGATCACTTGCATTAATTTCATATCATCTTTCAAACAGTCAATGCACCTCTTCCTTTGTTCTAACCTCATCTATGAGGGTCCCATAGATGTAACTCAGTAGTTATGTTTTATAAAAAAAAAAACATAATTTTTATGAACGGCTCTACCGATCGTGATAAAATTTTCGTAGGATGTATTTATCAAGCTCTACGCTCGCCCTGGAATTTTCTCTTTATTTCATATGCACTAGAAAACTCAAGAGCCCACATGTGTGTACATCAGCATATTTATTTATAAGTACATATGTATAGTTCAATTTGTGGCCTTGTTCTTTTCACTGCGTTCTCAAAATAACATTACACGCGATACCAAAGAAAAGGACTCGTAAAAGCTAGTTAAGTGACAAAAACTTTGTTTAGTTCGATAACAATGAATTTATATATAACTTTGAACTATTTAAAACACAAATACATTGGTATAAAAAAAGACAAACAGTACTACGCAGTTAAGTCGACATGCCTTACAAACTCGTAAGGCACAGCGGGTATATATCGACTGGGGGGCAATTGTAACTGATAAATTTTTTCCATGTTTTACAATGTTTGCATTATTAAATACAGGCTTGACCTAGTGTGAAGACTACTGTTAAACTAAGAAACATATTGTAATGTATGTACCCAAACCCACTTATGTAAATCTTGCTTGCTCCAATTGTCAATAAAGAAATTGTTGTTGTTGTTGTTGTAAATAGAGTGTCCACCGGTTATATATGGCAAGCGTGTTTAGTGGATACATGTGGAACTCAATAGTGTAATAATGGAAAAAATGGATCAGTTACAATTGTCCCCCAGTCGATATTTGCCCCGCTGTACCTTACTACAATTTACTTAACATTTCGTGTAAAAATGTTTAGTTCTGGTGTTTTTGGGTTCTTTTTAGGTACTCAAAATCATTAACATATTCATTCAAATGCTGCATGAAGTCCAATTTCGAGGTTGATCTCACAATAAATTGCTAATATATAACTACTTGTAGGTATACGTATCCATTCCATAAATTATTGCAGATGAGGTGATTAAATAAACAACCTGTAGGAACTAAATATACTTAGTACCAAATTTTGCTAAATAGTTTTTTGACAAAGATGGCGAAACGATCTTGACGCCTTTCTGAGGAACTGGCCGGAGGAAACGGAGAACCGGTCGAAGTCATGGTGAGCCAGGGGAGAGGCCTTTGCCCAGCAGTGGGACACTTAAATAGGCTAACGAAAAAAAAAAAAGGTTTTTGAGTAAAAAGGAAAATGGGACTAAGATTGTATGAGGTATCAGTAACCCCTTACCTCTTAAAAAGAGATATATGCAGACATAGGAATCCGTGGGGCACATTTTCTTGACAGGTAGAGACTTCCTATATAGATCATTAAATTATCGATGCTCGCTCTATATACTAGTGACATTGTGTATGTTTTTTTGTTAATAATTATTGTTCTCAAGACAAGTATGAAATATGGAACCAATTCTGATGGTTTACTGTAACAATACTTAGTAGATGGATACCAGTGGCGTGCACTTCATAAAGACAAAAAGACACTGCCTACCCTGCTGCAATTACCATATCTGGCCTTTTAAATTCATGTTTCATAGTATTATAAGTACATTGTCCATGTGAACCAAAATAAATAATTCAAATGTATATGTAATGGCTCCATCTATCATTATCGCACCGCAACGATGCGATGTGCGAACGATGACACTAGCTCCGCTACGTGCCTTTCACGGCAAAGACAGTAAACATTTCGGTCTAAAACGTTAATTGTGTGCGTGCGGAGAGCTCTGTAGTTACGCTTATAGAGTGTTGTGTGAGTTCCTATAAAGACATGCACACATTGTTAAAAGTAACGCACACAAACAAAGGCCTAAGACATTGTCTAATACCTACTCTAAACTAAATCCTTGACGCGACGACGACGCCCGACGGTTCCCGAATAGCTCCGAGTTTCGAAGATTATGCGACCACTTTAAAAATTAGCATTACTTATGGCAATGAGAGCAAATACGAAACTTTTTTTTTTGTCGATTACCTTAGTTGGGCAGGTTCATAGGGCAGGTTTGTTTACACTAGTTTACAGTTACAGTTTTTATGCATCCGGCCCGCCATTGTTTAAATCGTTTTGTTGTGTCGATGTGATAACGTGTGTCGGCGAATAAAAAAAGTGTTTAAATAGGAATAATTAACAATATAATTGAAGATTTAAGCTGTGAAAGTTGTACTGTGGTGTGTGTTAAACAATGATTTTTCAAAGCTTTTTTTCATTTAAAAAAATTGGAGTTTGTTCAAAAAATCAACCCGTTTTCGGATATTTGAGGTGGTTAATCACCACGTCATAATTAACCCACTTTACAACGAAATCAATACCTATGCATGCAGCAGCATTTTTGGTAAGTTAATTGCTTTTACTTATTTTTGTCTACCCTGTCTCAAAACTCTGTGCACGCCACTGATGGATACAAGTCTCTAAAAAAAATTTTCACCATCACACCAACTGGTAAAGGCTTACGTTCATCGGCATCAGGCTATTCGAAAACAGATAGTAAAATTGCATTTTATCCACAAGAGTGCAAAGTAATTTCATACAAATTTTAACTTGATATCTTCAGCTGGCTGGCAAAATTTACCTACAAATGATGATTTTGAATCATAAAATTCATAAATATTGAATAAATTGATAGATTTGTTTTACTTTGATGTTTTAAATATAGTCAGTATTTTGTTCGTGTTGGTATGGTGGAAAATTTTGTGTTTCACTCGGTGGAAAAGTTTGTTCAGCCTTCGTGCCTTGAAACCCTCGCAACGCTCAAGATTCCACTTTAATCTTTGTAATAACAATATTGGAATCTTTTGCTTGCTCGGGTATCAATATTGACACTTGCGGTTAAACTACAACTTTGCCCCCTTGTAAAACAAATAACTAATAATTATCAATATATGTCAAAAAAAAATGACAATTCAAATTCAATCTGTGCCTAAACAGCAACAATACTTATTTTATCTGACTGTAGAGTGTAGTTGTGTCGTTTAACTTTAAACTCGGTAAATCCAATTAAGGTTTATTTTTTTTCAAATTGCATATATTTTTATATGAAATGAAATGAAATGAAATGAAATATTTATTTTCCAAGTAGGCATATTACAATGCGCTTATGAACGTCAAATAAAGCTACGCCGGCTCTAACCCTACGCCTCAGCCTCGAGAAGATTTCAGTCCCCCCTCAGTTGGAGGGGGGTATCCACTATGGGACCGGCAAGAAACTCGGCGGGCCACTTCTTTTCAAAACATTACATCTTATAATTAACATGCATTAAAAAAACGAGATACAATTTAATCAGCAAAAGTATTCATCAAAAAAAAAAGAAATATTAAATTAACAGACTAGGTACCTACTCTATGGAAATTCATACAAAGCTACTATGATTAATAAGAGATTTTAGAGATGTATAGTCTCTAAGTGTTAAAGTACAGTCATGGACTTTAATTGTTGATCCAATTGTAGCCCATTTTATACTAGACACGTCATAGCTTAACTATGCTTAACTATGGTGTGTCCAGTATAAAATGAGCTAGAAGTGGATCAACAATTAAAGTCCGTGACCGTACATCTAAAAAAAAGAAAAAATATGCATGATGAAAACAAAAAAAAAACGAACTGATACAAATAAAAGTTAACTAAAATAACTTTAGAGTTGTAAAAGACTCTTGATGTCACAACTAAAGAAAAAAAATAGATATACTTAAACTACTTTTTTCCTTGGAGATATACATAATCAACCTTAAAGTAAGTAGAATAGATTTACCCGAGTTTGAAGATAAGCGACACAGTTATTTGTAATAGTGGAATATGGTAATGTAAGTAGCCCATACACTACATGTATCTTGACAGTCAGTGCGAATTAAGCAAGCTTTCATTCATAATTGTCAGTAATTACCTGGCCATCTAAAAGATAAATATTGCTCATATTTTCCTGTCTCTTTCGAAGTGGATATAAAGCGTGAAGTAATTGGTACATTTGTACAAAGTTGTTTTGTAATGAAGTCAAGTGATTTGTTTTCATTTTTGGCATATATTTTAATCGCTTTCAGTGAGGTTCGGTTGTGAAAGTGTGGTAAGTGCGGTAACAGTGTGAAAAGTAAACAGTCGGGAGGTACGGACGTCATCACAGGTTGCACAAGCAGGTCAGCAGTATCGATCCCGCTGTTCCTGGAAAGTAGGCGGCAGATCCACGCTGCCGCGCGTTACCGTGAGCGACGTGCTCCCGGCCCCGTGAACGACCACGTCATGTCACGTTTCAGCTAAAATGTGCCACCTCGCCGGTTTTCAATGAGGGTTGTTTTTTAATAGGAAATATTGTGCAATGCTCCGAGTTCGAGGCACACGTAGTAAACCAACCGCTTTGAAACAACAATGTCATATTGGATTGGATTTTCATAGATTATTTGTACGTAACTATTAACGATGTTAGTGATCATCATCGAGATTTTTAGCTGAGAAACCACTATTCACTTTTGCTATTAAATCATATTATATCACATAGTCATTTTAGCTCGGCTGAATTAATATGTATTTAAGTAGAGGAACGGGAGTACTGTTAAAGCAACACACTTTTCTTTATCTTTAGTTATATTCCGGATATTACATTTTGTGACATAATTTGTTCGTTCTGTTTGCAATGGTTTAAATAATGAATAACTGTCAAAGTGTCATTTTGAATTTACTAAATATACATAACATAAATGAGTGAATTTACTAGTCACCAGTCGTAAAACGTTACTAAGCATGTGATACTGATATACTAAAAATATAATTTCACATTAAGATTGATTTTGTTTACCAACGAGATTAGATTAATAGTGTCATAAACATTTATAAGCCGGATACAATTTTATAGTCGCCATATTTATTTGAAAACCAGGCAAGTACATCTGCAGTGGCATATGTTAAATTCAGAGTCGACCAAACAAGAGCGAGTCGGACTAGCACACTGAGAGTTCTGTACCATCACACTTCTTGAGGTCCCCTAGTAGCGATAGAAAAACCCTTAACCCTTTAAACTTACATCATGCTCGTCTGTCTCTCTGGCCGTATATCATATCTACTTTGCTCAAAAGAAATACCTAGCATTAATAGGTAAATATTAAAAATCGTACACATTCCACTCCATCTAATGAATAAAACGTGGGGTACATCTTGGATACATCATTATAAGTACTTAATAATTTGAAATAACGATTTCATTGACTGGATAGATGATATGGCCCGATGATTTATCAAAACTCTGTCCGTAATTTACTATGTAAGAATTTCCGCCACCAATTTTTTGTATCAAAAAAGATTATCGATATCATTATCTTCCTCCTTGCGTTATCCTGGCATATTGCCACGGCTCATGGGAGCCTGGAGTTGGATTTGACAACTAATCCCAAGATTTGGCGCAAACACTAGTTTTTACGAAAGCGACTGCCATCTGACCTTCCAACCCGAAGGGTAACTAGGCCTTATTGAGATTAGCCCGGTTTCCTTCACCGAAAAGCGACTGGCAAATATCAAATGACATTTCGCACATAAGTTCCGAAAAACTCATTGGCACGAGCCGGGGTTCGAGCCCGCGACCTTCGGATTGAAAGTCGCACGCTCTTACCGCTAGGCTACCAGCGCTTTTTTATCGATATCGATATCTTTCGTCAAAAATTCACAAATACCAATACCATATCCTATGAACCGTTGTTGCGATGTGGTGTAGTGTCCTGCCTCAATTAGAATAAATATCTTATTAGTTTATACTTTAGCAATCACCGTTGTTGTACAGATGTAGTGCGAAAAGATTTTCACGGAAACTGACGAACGTTTCATGCTATTTCAGTCGGTTTCAGTACAAGAAGTACTAACGTTGATCGAACTAGCACGATATGGAAACCAATTATGCACTACATATGTAACCAGTATGCACTAGCATAGCATCCATCACCACATCAGCCGTGACTGCGACTCACCTCTGTGGACAGCGTTGAACCTGTCTTCCACCTTGGAGCGAAGGGAGTCCAGCTCGAACGCGGCCGCGAACCCATGGTCCACTGACCGACTTTTTGACCTGCAACAGCAAATTATATCTTTTATTATTTTGTACACTAACAGTACCAATCAAATTATTTCAAATACAAATCCTTCTGCCCAAGTTAGATTATAATAAATATAAACAACTGACTTAAAACGAAGACAAGAATAATGTTCGTCTTTAATCTTTTATAATCCAGTAAAGCTGATGTCATGTAAGACGAACGTTTAAGTATACCATAATTAGTTATATCTGGGTCGAGTCTGCCTAGGAGCAGTTAAAAACTATAATTAAACTAGTTCTGTTCGGCATGACGGTTTGCAAATAATACGCTAGTTCGATTATGAATAAGTAAAATTCGAACGTGAACAGACCAACGTATTTAAACTTTCCAATTGGACGAACTAGTATTTCAGGAGGATATAGCTAACGAATGTAAATTCATAAATGATGTTAAATAATTGGTAATGTTATTTTTCAATGTGTTAGATAGAAATAAAGTCACCAATGCATGAATTTATTCCAACCCGACCCGGAAACAAAGCTGCATGAATTGGCGAATGTCATAAAACGGTATTCATTCTCTTATGTCTGATACATGTTCATTGTTCAGACTATTTATCTAAAAAAAAAAATGAAAAAAAATATATATAGACAAGCTATAGCTTACTGAGACGTGCAGTGAAATAGTGTGGTGGTGTATAGTTACCTCTTGAAGGACTGGTCGATACTCTCCGCGCTCCGCGACAGCTGCTGCGACGCCCGCCTAGACCTGCATGCAATACAGACCACTTGCTACACACAGGCATGGCATGCAATACTTCTACCAATCAAAACTATAACAAAAATGTGATTCTATTATAATTATAGACACACACTTTTATAAACATGAAAACATAATGTTGAAAAATATATAAAATAGTATTGATGTAGGTAAATGAATGGATAAAAGTATTTTCAAAGTGACATCAATCTCCAAATATAATTTAATGACGACTGTGAAAACACTCTCTATAACGTGGACGAAAAATAAATATAGCTGGCGTGTTCGGTGTCATAAACTTAAATCAGCTCAACAAACATGTTTATGTGATTTGGTATGTACCATGGCTGCAACATGTTATGCTGGCATTACAGAAACCGTAAGACGCATTAAATATTTGTGTGATTGTATACTTATGAACTGTATGTTGCGGTGAATAAAGAATCGATATGATGAATCTCGCGTATGCTCAGATAACCGTATTGTTGTCTCGAGCAAGTTAATTTTGTAAATCTGTTCCTAATCATGAAAACAGTTAAGAAAGATTGTTGTCTGACATATCATATCACCTAATCTTTCAAGCACAAAGAACTGCGTGGAGCCAAACAGTAGCGAAAGGACACTCAATTTAATGACCACCAGCTTGCAAACTTGGCTATTTTAACGATTTCCTGAATATGAATTATCATTAGTCATTGGCATTGCACATTACACCTAACTCGTGGCTTCAAGGATATACAATATTTAATACAAGTCTGCTGCCGCTTTATTTATACATTAAGGCGGTTGTGTAGAGTGTAGCTGTAGGTGGCTTTAAACTAACAATCGCTATATGTAATGTCCTTTTTTGCAAAAAAAAAAAAAGCTACATTACAGTTCCAAGGCATCGTGAATGAGCTCGATATGCGTGATCGGGATTTTGTGATTTAATAATTTTTTCTACTCCCGTACTGTTATTCGTGAGTTACAAGGTCGTGCATAGAACTTTAAAACCCTACATAAAAAATGTCAGGACAAGTCTATCTAGTCTATACCCTGAAAACATTTAGTAGCAGTAGCACGATATAGCTGTTGTTACAGTTCAGTAAATACATTGCTACCAACTTAACAAACCAATTCGCAGAGTCGAGACTCCTTCGTTTTCTGCTGCGTTCATTGGCGACGCGTCGAATCGCATTCAAATGTATGAGAACTCGATTCAACTCGGCTCGATTCGTCTTAGTGGCCAGGCTTCAAAGAACCATACCATAGACAGTTTTATTTTCATGTTTGCACTCAAACTGCATATTCAAAATGGTAGACGGTCCACTAGATAACTAAGATGACTGAAAGTAGGTATTTCTTGAATTTATAATTTTCTTTCAAAATAAGTGCTTGGTCGTAGAAAAAGTATTGTATGCAACGGTGTTTAACTGAGTCAAAAAATGCTCGTGGCGTCTTTATTAACAATTTTCGGCTTCGCCTCAAATTGTTACCCACGCCACTCACCTTTTTTGACCTCTTTTAACCACCAGTTGCATAAAATACTATAAAAAAACCTGCTCGCAGAACTCCACAAGAGAATAAAATTTTAAATTATGTACTAATTGTTAGCTATTGTGCATTAATTTTTACAAACTGCAAATTTCTCTGCAAATCTCTAGAGAAAATCTTAAAGATTGCTAATTTATTTTTAGCAACAGTATTGTTATAGTCAGTTATAGACTAACCTCCTTATTCATAAACGTACTCTAAAGTTATCAAGCCTATAAAGTTCGTTAGTCCTTTTCTATCACACTAATACGTCGGAAAGGGACAAACGAACTTTATCGGCTTGATAACTTTAGTATACGTTTATGAATAAGGGGAAATGACTATGACAAGCGCTGAGCCTACTTTACACAGTTTAGCATGGCACACATTTTCTGAAAACCATCGATGCTCATATCTAAATAATTACGAATATTTGAGTTGTTTCTACAATTAACTTTATAATGTTTATGTGCCGGATCCATATTTCATAACACTTTCGCTACCAAGAACCCGACTGTCGGGCACACCGCTCGTAGAAGCGTAGCCGATTACATGGGTTTCCCCGTATGTAGCGAAAATGTCGTAGCGCCGCGTAGAGCCCGGTTTCGAAAGTGATAAGAGATATCGGACGTTGTATAAGTACCTGTTGTGTTATGTTATGATTTTATGAATCAGCCTTGGCTATTCGCAAGAATAAAGGGGGAGATGAGCGCTAGTATGTTTACTAGTCGTAAGTAGGGGCGGGGGAGGCGAAGCTCGCCCTTGACACTCGCCTCTCGCCCGTGCCCGCGCCCGTGCCCGCTACACGCTACTCGTAGCAACCGCAGACCACAAGTACTTGGTGCGGCGCCTACCTAACAACTGGCAAGAGCCCAACGTCAAAACAACTTATACTACGAAGTTAGTATAAAAGACTGGCGCTGCGACGTCCCGTCGTTATATTAAAAAGCTTTCGTGCGAGTTTTCTCTAATTAGTGGTATCTCGTATGCTTATTCAAAACATAAGGATATGTTTCCACACAAAACAGTCAAGGTGACCTAAAAATAAATCAATGTTTGTAATATTTGTTTAAAAACGCCAAGTTTTATTTTCAGCTGTAAAATCACTCGTCATATTATAGCATAATATAGATATGCCAGTTGTTTTACCACAACCCAATGAAAGAATATCTTAGCTTAACAGAAGTACAGACGTTGAAGTTAACCACAGCACAGTGTAATGAGATAGCGTCGGATAAAGTAACACTGCTCCCACATACCTACTAATGACTAACGACTCACTAAAGTGCTCATTTGTAAACTTTATCTGCTTGGTCAATGTTTATGAACGGTCAGTAATGGTTAGGCGCATATCACGCTGTCGTCACGTCGTTGCAAAGTGAAATGCGTCGAATTTGCGTGCGGCTACGTCGTCGGTAATAGTGCGGTTATCTCGGTCCAAAATGCATCTACGTATGTACAATCAGTCAATCACCTCTAGTAATAAGTAGGGGAAAGTTGCGATCATTGGACCAGCGCTTTGATTGGACCACTTAAATATTTCAAAATCTAATCGTGCTGGATGGAATCCGGTAAGGTACAAGGTGACCTTAGGCCTCACCTTGGGCCACCCCGTATCCTCAGTCCCGCCTCGCTTCCCGGAAAAGAGTGACGCGTCCAAGTGTGTTTCGAGCGCTGTTGGAGTTAAATTACGCGAAGGATTAAAATCACGAAAGTATAAATACATTGGCAATTGAATTTGTGTGTTGACGTGTAATGCTTAAACATTTATTAACGAGTTTCCAGGCATTTGTTTTCTCTATTTTTTAATATTTTAATTTGTGATGTGATACCTAGTTGCTATCAATGGACCACCTGTGGGTTCTATCATCGGACCGGTCCAATCATGGCACCTTTTTTTTTTTAATTATTCACCCGTGCGCAAATAGACCATATGTAAGAAAAACTAGTACATATGAAAAGAATATATATATTTTTAATTATAAAATTTGTATAAAAAATATTTCATTAAAATATTTTTTGTCGATTTCCATAAGTTTCTTTGATTGGACCATTGGTCTAAATTTCCTAAGTCCATTGATGGCGACTTTGTGGTCCAATGAAGGCGACTCAGATAGCACATGACGGGAGTATGTCGCCGCGAGATAGATGCCACGTCTTCTTCTAACTGTATTAATGACATAAGGACGGGTAGTCTATCTCGCGGCGACATACTCCCGCGGCCATCATGTGCTAGGCCTACTGGTCCAAAGAAGGCAACAGCTTATGAAAACCTTTTCACGATTTTTCTCTAAATTTATTATACTTTCTTTATTGTGAATAAGGTAATTAATAAATAGATGTCAAGAATTAAAACTTCTCAAACTAGTTTTATTTTTTGACTTAAACTCAATGAATTATAGAGCAGCGAAGTTAAGTGGTCCAATGATAGCAACCTTCCTCTATGTATGTATACATGTCGGAAAGTATGTTCAAGGTATGCAAATCAAAATCGTTCACATATTCTTAGAGCTGGTCGTACAAAAATCTATACACGAACAGCATCTTCGTCGAAAACAGTGGAGCCTGGCGTCCACTAAGGCGGAATCGAGCCGCAACGAATCGAGTTCTCATACATTTGAATGCGGCTCGAAGCGTCGCTAATGGACGCAGTTTCATAAGGAATGCAGAAAGCGAATTAACGCTCGACTCGGCACCCTAGTGGACGCCAGGCTTTAGAACACGATTTAGTCCTGTAAATCGCACGTTCGCACGGAGAGGTAGACCCGATATGTTGCTACCGTGAGTATTTTGTCTACAAGTCGAGATTTCACAATACAAGATTGAGGACATTGAGGTTATAACTTGCAATTAAATTATAGATATAACTACTCAGATTGTAGGATGAATTATAACCAAGTATTCCTTATGCACATAAAAAAGGTATTTTCTATTAAACTAAGTAATGATTACCATATATGACATTTATTGTGATAATGAACGAGATGCTTTTTCTAGTTACACAGCAACGTATCAGATCCTGTAATCATATCAATAAGAAATGATATGAGGGACGCTGTTTGATAATGTCCATTGATAATGTATGACAGGGCGACTGGGGCCCATTTGTCGAAGCTACAAGTTACAAGCGGAAGTCTCTTTTCAACATGTCATATTAGACATTGACAACCTACAAGTGATTGTAACTTGTAGCTTCGAGAAATGGGCCCCAGTGGCCCGTTTCTCGAAAGGTACAAGCCTTGTATTACAAGTGTGTTGCCATGATAACCCATACGATTTGACAGTTCGCGCACTTGTAATACAAGGCTTGTACCTTTCGAGAAACGGGCCCCAGGGTCGGTGTTCGTCTTAAAAATACACTACCCCTGACACACGGATACGGCTTAGCCATAATATAAACAGATATTACGCACAACGGGAAATTATGCAATAAAAAAACGTGCTAATTCAGTCTAATTGAAGTAATTACAGTGTTCGATTGAACGCCATTTGTATAACGGAACGGACTGATGTCATGCAATCATTGTACAATTGGCTTACTCTTCAATAGTAGCATTTTTTTTCAACAATTTAACAACAGTAATGAAACAACAACAAGCTTGTCTAGCTCTGTCGTTAATAAGTCCTGCTTTGCAGTCATTAATTTATGGCCTTTATGTTTTCTATGCCGAGTCACTGAGCGAAGTAATTACCCAAAAGGATTTTTCTCGGATGCGTTAGAAGAAAAGCATTTTATTGTAACCCATTTTTTAATATTAATCGATAAGAGAGTCGATTCAGAAATTTTAGATGGAAGAAACTCAAATGTTGAGTCAACATTAGTTATCCATACTAATATTATAAATGGGAAAGTGTGTGTGTCTGTTTGTTTGTCCGTCCTTCACGGCAAAACGGAGCGACAAATTGTCGTGATTTTTCAAATGGAGATAGTTGAAGGGATAAAGAATGACATAGGCTACTTTTTGTCTCTTTCTAACGCGAGCGAAGCCGCGGGCAAAAGCTAGTTTCCTATAACTCGACCATGTTCGTCTAAAATGGGAAATTAAGTAATTTCAGAGGCATCACCATCTCCAATGGAGCAGCGATGCGGAAATCCCGGTAGTAACTAGTAACATGCGGTTATTGAACATATTACAGATATATAGGTGTGTAGAAAAACAAGGAAAGTAACCAGTAAATAATTAGGCATTATGTAGCAGTCTCATAATCATAAACTACTATTACATACAAGTTCTAATTACAAACTTTGTAAATATTATTATAGATTATTTCAAATCCAAGCAGTAAGCACTTTATCCACATCCTCGATCACAAGCGCTTTCGCAACGGATCAATTACTGAAATGCAACGTATCAAACGAAGCCGATTATCATTATTATGAAAAAAAAGACAATTCCTAGTCCACGTAGTGCAACGACCAAACAATAGGTAAAGTTCATATTAGTCGCATAGCATCTCATCATCACTCGATACGTTACTTGAGAGCAAACACATTCTAAGTAAATATTCTAGTAAGTAACCGTTGCGTTGGGGGCGCTGTTCACTTTCTAGAGGCACAAGTAAACCGAAATATTTGTCAAAAAAAACTAAATGTAAACCGACTTCCTTTGGTCATCGTGTTGACCGGCTGTCCAAGGCTAACGATACCTTGCAAAAGAAAGGTTCCGATCTATTTCAAGACAAAAAATCTATGGTATAAATCCGCCTCGGAGATATCTACATAGGAGCACATCCTAAGAGTAAGTAATTAACGCGAAGACATTATATTTACCAAGCAAAATATACTTTTTAATAAGAAAATACACAATGATAATGTTAACGATAATTGAAAAATGAGTATAAGGTCATAAGGCACGTTCAGTGATGGTAGTGTAAACTTGGTTGACCTTAATGACTACAATGTCCTTCATTACACTGTAACTAATATAATATAGATAGTCTAATAGGAGCACTACGTGACCTAAGAGGCACACCTATGTGGTCGCCTATACACATTTGTCTTATTTTATTATCAACTAGCCATGAGGCTCACATTGTATCGCTACAGTATTGTAGGTACTTTTTAACAACAGGACGATAGAAGTGCAGTAGCACGAATAGGCATTTATACGTTTTAACAGCGGATTTAATTTTTTTAAATCGTAACTGGGCATTTTCGCGAGAACAATCACCAATTTTTTTTTCTACGGTAGGAAATTTTATGTTTTTCTTACTCAGAATCACGAGCCCTTTCGATCTAGGACAAAAAACAAGAGACAAAAAAATGGTCCCAAAATTTTCTATTATATTGCATACTTTCCACTTTGTAACCAATGTACAAAGTGTTTGAAAAATGGTAACGAAGTGGAAAAAATATTTAAATTTGAGACGCTTTTTTCCGCCAAGTAGGATGAAAACGGCTCGTAATTCTGAGTAGGAAAAAGATTACATTTACCTATTAAAAAAAAAAGTTTTTGAATCTTTTTTCGCGAAAATGCCCAACTAGTTACATAATTATGGTAAATTTAAGATGGTTATCGTTAACTATCCGTTTTAGAACCAAGGTTAACACTGAGATGCCACAAATAGTGGTTTTAGAGGATCGAATACAATGCAATATTCGGTCGAATACCGAAGATTCAGCAATATGACGAATATTCGTGGTATCTCTGATAATGACACTTTGACTAACATTATTATGTTAAACTTTTGATCATATATTAGCCAATTCAGTTAAGGAGTAGCAAATGAAATGACTTATTTGATAATTCGGGAGTTAGGGAAACTACAACAAAACATTCCAACGTCCTCTGTGACAGAATAGAAAACGTCAAAATTAGGTAATCATATAGTTAAGTTGGAAGTACACAGAGAGGTGCGCGGCCATCCACGATGCTTGTTTACTAATTGCGCAGCTCCACAATTAGTCCAGTGCCGTCCACAAACGAGCGCAATTGGCGCAATGGAAAGGAAATGAACATCCATCCTCGAATACACGTACACGCGACGCAAACGATACCACTAACGTCCAAATTGTGTGTATCCTCTATCACTGTTCAGAAAATCATGTGAACTTATCTTCTAAGTGTTTGATGGTGGGCACAACGGAAATAGAATGACTAGATATATCTATTTTTAATTGTGACCTGACCTAATAAAAACCACGTATAAGGTTCTTTGCCTATAATAGGCGGACGCGTAGTCGGTGAACCAAGGCGGGCAGGCTATTACGCAAATCTAGATACTGATTTAAGCTGAAAGGAAGTCCAATATTAGCGCCAAAGATGTCAAGATAATCACTTCATGCTGGCAATGATTGGAAATTTCCTTTTTGCATCAAGCATCCCACTCACAATTTTCTCGCCGGCAAATTCATGTCGCTGACGTAAACTAATAAAAGGCTCGAGTCCTTGCCTTTTATTAGTTTACTTATTTAATAACAGAATATATTACGAATATTATGGATCGATATTTGAAGTTGTCAAATCAAAGGAATAAATTGCTTTCGTCAAAGTCGACAAACCTACAGTACGATACGCATGTAGGTGCAAATAGAATTAACTTCTCACAGCGTAATCCATTTACCATATAAGGGCATATTATGGTAACGACCAACTACAGCGTCTACATTTGCAATAAATAAATACGAATGTGACACACATACAGCGCCGGCCCGCGCACTCGATCAGGGTAGAGCGAGATATAGTTTTGGCGCCCCCTTGTTTAATCATAGATTCGCTGTGTCCATCAGAAAGGTCCAAATAACGATTTGACTAGGTAAGTAGGTAAAACATTTCACATGTATTCGCACAGATAGAAATTGTAAGCGCAAATTTTTCCTATTACTTATAGGGGGGGGGGGGCTTGATTCTATAAAAGCCCCTGTCTGTGATAAAACAAAAGAGGCCAAAGACCAAGCTCTGGCAGACCAAGAAACCGATAACTGATAACAGTCGGATTTGAGCTTTAGTTCAGGGCCAAGGCAAGGCATGGGAGAGAAAAGCAAATTGCAGCAATGGCCAACTTGGACAGACATGGAGAAGTCGAGAAGTTCGACTCTAATTGCAAAACTGCGGAAGAGCAAAGCTTGGAATTAAATCAATTAAATAGGTTAATTATGTTCTCATGTTATTCGGCCTTTGGCATATTTTGGGGTATTTAGATTTGGTTTATTAGAAGTGCGTTTATCATCACACTTACGCTCCTTTGTCTCATACAAAATTGCGCCTGTGTGAGACGTTTTGCGCCTTTGGCTTTAAGAGGAACTCCACTTTGAATTGAAACACTGAGCGTTTGGATAGCTACGTAAAATTGTCTTTGTCGTTCGGCCTCGCAACAATGTGGTTCGTCAAGAGCTAGAAACATCTTTCGCGGCGCCCTAGCAACAGTAGCAACGGCTCGACCCTATTGAATGTTGTACATGGTGGCATAGTGGTGCAACTTTTCACATAATCTGAATCACAATCACAAATCTAGATTTTCAATATCTTAATAAAATTCATTTCCGGCTCCTCTCGCCATTTTGGGCTATGTGCGCGCCCACGCTGAATGACGATTTTGGCGCCCCCTTACCATTCGGCGCCTAGAGCGGCCGCTCCACTCGCTCTACCCTTAATCCGGCCCTGCACACATACATCTCGCAAGCAGAGCATGAATGCGGCCGTCCTTGTGTGCGGCAACATTGTCAGCGGCGACCGGCGAAGCTGCGGCTACCTCGCCATGACACATGTAGGCCGGCCTCTTTCCGCGGTTCCTACTCTACACCAGCGGTCACACGACGTCCGCGGCCACTTCCTACACCCCACAAATCTCTCAAACAAATAAATATTTGGTGTACCGTGTACTTATGCATGTACGTCGCCGTAAGTTTAAAGAGTTTGTTTATTAAGCCTAGCTGTCAATTCAGTAGCATGTTAGTTTTTAGAGGAGCTTTGCTTGTATTTGTTTACATAATGAAAATGAATCAATTAAGAGTGAGAATTTAATAAAAAAAAAAGGCCGATCGAATTCTCCATTCTCTTAAAAAAATATACTTGTTAAAGCCGGAATGCCAGGAAATTAGGAGCAAACAAAGATCGTGGCTTCGGTAAAATGACGGATAGTTCTTAACAGTGAAATCAATAAATATGAAGCATTACGCACAACTTACGTTAGTAGGTATATGTAGAGAATAGATATTACTGATATTAGTGATCTTAGCCGATTACCGAGTATACGGCATGGGATTCATACATTTTTAATCAAATTATACATATAATGCGCAAATGGTTTGTTGTATTTTTGCTGTCTATTAGTTAGGGACAATAATACTAATAACTATGCATCGTTCGGTCGAATACAGAATAGTTGTTGCCGAATATTCGGGGCATCTCTAATAGACATTAGACATATGAACGAATTGCGTCGTTGGCTCCTAGCCAAAAATATAACCGCAATTACATTTCTAATGAAAACAATAACATTAAGGCGATAATTATAAGAAACTTGTTTACACGTAAATAATTATTGTCAGAATTAAAAAGATAATTGTGATCTAGATGTAGGTAATGAACTAATGATTCGAAAACCGTTGGCAAAAATTAAACACGTTGTAATTTAGACCTATTTTTCTCTACTTTTGTAAACACTGTAAAAAAACTCCTGTTTTTAGGGTTCCGTAGTCAACTAGGAACCCTTATAGTTTCGCCATGTCTGTCGTCCGTCCGTCCGTCCGTCCGTCCGTCCGTCCGTCCGTCCGTCCGCGGATAATCTCAGTAACCGTAAGCACTAGAAAACTGAAATTTGGTACCAATATGTATATCAATTACGCCAACAAAGTACAAAAATAAAAAATGGAAAAAAATGTTTTATTAGGGTACCCCCCCTACATGTAAAGTGGGGGCTGAAATTTTTTTTCATTCCAACCCGAACGTGTGATATATTGTTGGATAGGTATTTAAAAATGAATAAGGGTTTACTAAGATGGTTTTTTGATAATATTAATATTTTCGGAAATAATCGCTCCTAAAGAAAAAAAAAGTGCGTCCCCCCCCCCTCTAACTTTTGAACCGTATGTCTAAAAAATATGAAAAAAATCACAAAAGTAGAACTTTATAAAGACTTTCTAGGAAAATTATTTTGAACTTGATAGGTTCAATAGTTTTTGAGAAAAATACGGAAAACTACGGAACCCTACACTGAGCGTGGCCCGACACGCTCTTGGCCGGTTTTTTGTAACTGTAAAACAATGTCTATAGACAATAATTTAAAACTCTGTTGGCAACTTTCCGAGACGTCCAGTCTAACACAGGTTGCTAAATTGCTAATTTTGCGAACACATTTCCCATAATACACATCAGTGGGTGACTGTGAGTAGCAAGCTCATAATAAAATCAACAGACCGAAGACGCCGCGACGATGTCTACCGAATCTTAATTTAGCAATGTGCATTACTACATCTAACAGCTCGCTATTACTTAAAAAAAAAACAAGAAAGCTGCCGAGTTATTTGATGTTTCACATGCATCGAAACAGAATACTAACGTCACGTTACTTAACACGAACTATTGAAAAACTATGTCCTATGACCGCGCCAGGAGTTAGTGTCGTTTATGATGCAAATTTATGACCGCCATACTGTGTTTCTATTCTGAAACGCACATCATTGTTGTCAACACATACAGTGTTGTTTATAAATATAGTCAATATTGAAGATAGATATAACTACTATAAACTGCAGCTCATCGTAACCTGTAGGTGAAGAAAAAAGATAGTTTGTATTTCATTTTTCACCACACCACTGGACAAAATTGCATTCTATTCAAAATAGTGCAAAGTAATTTTTTCATACATATTTTAACTTGAAGCCCAAACGTGGATGGCAGAATTAACGTTAAAATGATGACTTTGAATCACAAAATGTTTAATAAATTGACGAATTTGATTTTGTTTAATGTTTTATTTGTTGTTAATATTTTCCTCGTGTTGGTGTAGGTAGTGAAAAAGTTTGTGTGACTCGGTGGCAAAATCTGTTACCCTCCTCGCAACGCTCAAGATTCTACATTCTGAACCACTCGCCTTCATTAAGAAGTTAATAGAATTACTTTGGAATCATAATCAATAGGACTTGACAGAATTTATGACAATAATATGTACATACAATTACATACACGCTTAATTGAATGCCAGTAATCTTAATTTAATTGTAAGTGATGCGCATTACTGACAAAACTGCGTACCAATCGTAATACTAATTTACCGACATAATATTTTTAACACGTGAATATAATTTATATAAAGCAAACAAGTGATCATGGTTACTTGGTCTAGTTAAAAAATATAGTATAATAGGTGAATGCACGATTGCGAAATCATAGTGATACGGAGGCCGAATGATGATGAAACTATAAGTTAAGCTCGAGTCGAGCGGCTAACGTCGTGGCAGACTCGGGCCCGCGCGGCGCTGCCCAAGTTGTCCCAGATTAGGCTTCTATTATTAACACCTTATATTAAAAAGGGTCTATTGGCTCTTCAAATAATGTTTTTTTTAAAGCATGAACCTATTTTAAACCGCATAAAGTAGTTTTTAAAAACAATAAGGGCCCCTCCTTTCTCACTTAGCATCTCACGAGGGTAGCATCGGGCCAAGTTGTATGGAAAAAAAAAGTCGACGCTTTGCCATACAGAAGTGAGAGGGGGCCCTAAGAGTAAACTATACCACATGTTTTTTTAGGCATATATTATACTAGCTTTTACCCTCGGCTTCGCTCGCGTTAGAAAGAGACAAAAAAGTAGCCTATGTCACTCTACATCCCTTCAACTATTTCCATTTAAAAAATCACGTCAACTCGTCGCTCCGTTTCGTGAAAGACGGACAAACAAACAGACACACACACTTTCCCATTTATAATATTAGTATAGATTTTTTTGTCACTGGCCAGCCACATTAGAGCACAGTGCACACGCAAGGAAACGTCCGTAAGGCGTATTTAGGGTCGCAGTCATCGAAAACAATGAGGAGGACTATAAATATAATAATATAGTGCGACAAAGTGACGGTTTACAGCAAACCTACGATAATGTTCATTACACTTACATTAAAATATAGCTTTAGCTATATAGTTTTCGAGTAAAATGGCTGTGACATATAGAGAGATAGATGTCAGACTGACGAAACTATTTTTGGTTTAATTTGGTTACGGGACCCTAAATACACGTGCTATATGTATATCAACGTTATGTATATATACAAGCGAAATTCTACAGACTCTATGTCTAACATATGAGTCACATCACAAGTCAGACATGTTTTAGAATCACTATTTTATTAATTAATAAATCAGTCCCTACATCTTCGGAAATACAGAACTAAACACATACAATACAATTGTATTATCTCTTATCTGTCTGTTTACATTATCCCACTGACCTGAACCACTGAAGTGAAAAATAGGTCAAGTTCGGGAGAAATGAAATCGTTATTTGAACATTTTCTAGAAAGGTTTTAAATGAAAGTGCTGTTCTGTGTTTGTAATGTTTAAGAAGCCTGTCCCGTAGTAGATTTGTTTTTCGTCTACTTCACGAAGCGGACGTTTCTCATAACGATCTAAACTTTTAAATGTTATTCTACTAAGTATGATGGATAAACGGGATAAGTTGTTTGACGTATATTGTTATTTAACATGTGTATTGTTGTGTAACATGTTATTTGTTCTAGTGACTATGATATGAAAGTGACTCTCCTCAAGATTGGCACATTGGTACTTTGGTATAAAAATGCGTAGGGTAAACTCGCCTCATTCGGTGACACGCCTAATTCGGTGAAACAACCAAAAATCGTCTTTCGGAATAGTGCTTCAAAGCTTGTATCATTGAATTTGGCGTGTCACCGAATGAGGCGAGTTTACCCTATGTTCTGGCTACCTGACTCATGAATGCTAAGCTTTTACAAATTGCAAATCAGGCCTTATTTGTAGCGTACAAGAAATAAGAACCGATTTAAAAAAAAAACAAAAAGTATGGCAGTGTTTCTTTCTCTATTTATTACAACTGTTGGGTGGAACTATTGTTTACCTTCAAGTATTCCACATTAGGATGTAAGTACGAGTAATGTTTGCGGATCTTATTTTTACATGTGGGCGATGGTAGAGGCCGAACTGGTAGTAGGAACGAACTTGCAACGGTTAATCGGCAGGAAGAATGCTACTGGTTACCTGATTCATACACAGATTACATGTAGATTAAGATTGTGATTTATTTACCTTTCCTGTTACTGACATTGAAAAATTTTATATGTAATGTTATTTTTATGATAAATACTAAAAACAGTCAAGTGAGAGTTCGTTGGACTCGTGCACGCGGAGTTTCATAAAAACTTCAAATGATCTCATGTATCTCAGATTGCCCCCTCTTCATATATTAGGAAATTTCCTTAAGCAAATACAAAATGTTAACACTTTCAATGTTCCCGGGTTAGTGTCGTACACAAAATATTCTTGTGACAGACATTAATCGCGCAAAATTGATATGATGAGTTGACTGCCGTTGTTGAAAACCTACCTACGTTAAATTAACTAAATAGAACACGCTAAATCAAGCGCCAGTAAATATCTTGTGTGTGACTGGTAAGAGTATTAAGCACGAGTATTCATAACTATTTATTCATTTGTTTTACATGAACGCAACTGACTTTATGATCTCAGAAAATCTTTTAAGCACGTGCAAGATATACACATAGTCGTATGGTATGTACCTACAGATAGTACGCATCACGTAAAAAACGAACATAATGTAGGTTGAGTGAAGGTATGAGAATTGGCTAGCCACGCTTGGTAGCCACCGTGACCCAGAGAAATCATGGCAGGTACATATACATATGTTCATAGGTATAGCTTCTAATGAAACAGTTGGCTTATCCGCTTACTTATTAAGAATATTTAAACCAATGTTTAAAACAAAAATGGAGCATTGGAAAACAAAAGTTCTATGCCTACTTTTGCATTTCATTTGGTTAAGTATTTTTATAAACTTAATTCGTTTAACAACATAATTCATAAATATAAATGTTATGTTGACTGTATTTTACGACCCCGTCTTACGATTGATGTGTAACATATTGGATGTTGACGTTTAATTACAGCTAAATTATTATAATCTAAAAACAGTTTTATTACTTTTACGAAATAGAATAAGGGACATATCGGCATTATTGAAAAACTATCGTCTTGTTCTGGCAATTAACAGTGGTGCGCGGCTATTTGTCAGAGATGCATGCAGTGTTACTGTTTTTATTTAACTCAGTGTAGCAGTGTACCTACGAATAACTACTACGCATCATGAGGGGATATTTCGCCATTGCCTTCGGGAGAAAATAGACCCGATATTATTTGTTTATTTTTAGAAACACTTTATTATTACTAGACTAGAAGTTTCGTACACATTGCAGAAGAAATTGATAAAGTTAATGTTTAAACTACAAACAATGCGATTAAATCTAAATTGATTTGCGATATCAGCAGCTGCTTAAGGCGATAACGTGTGCTATGCTATACTGTGGTTTGAAATGCATTAATTATTTCTTGTTTATTTATTACCTAATATACTTATGCGAATATTACACGATATGCAATACAAGAAAATAGTCTAGTATGTACATAATATCTGGCCGCTCCGAATGCGATGACTAATAGGAAGAACATGATGTACTACTGTATTTTTTTTATTATTATTCTTATATCGGACTAAAGGCCAGTTGCATCAACCACATTTGACAGACACATCATCGGTCACGCAGCAGATGTCTATGGAACTTCCCATACAATAAAAATTTAACGAACGCTTTAACGGTGACAGACGGTTTGATGCAACCGGCCCTAAATCACAAGGAAGGTTATATGCACTGTATGTAATTACTAATTAACCATACAGCAAAAATAGATTAAACATACCTACTCTTTATTAAGAATGACTGGGTAAAAAACAATACTTTATTCCACATAATATAATATAAATTATTATAAATATAACAGGGACGAAAATGCGGCATGGCGGGCATAAATATTTGTATAAGTCATGTTTCAAGAACAAAAACTGTATACTTGTACAAAGATAACATAATGCCCACGTAAATCTAGATAGCGTCTGTTACTAATTTATCAAGATGACTAAAATCATAAATTTGTCACGTAGGTACACAATTCAGTACACACACACTCTCCGGCAATCATGTACCTATCTAGCCTACGCGACAAGAAATAAACACTTACGTAAACCGCCAAATCAAAAACACCAATCCAATTTTTTATCAGCAACCAAATATTTATATACTTTATAAAACAATAGTTATTTATTTTACAAGGGGCAAAGTTGTTGTTTAACCGCACGTGCCAATATTGATACCTGAGCAAGCAAAAGATTCCAATATTCCAAGATTCAAAAAGTGGAATCTTGAGCGTTGCGAGGGTATCAAGGCACGAAGGTTAAACAAACTTTGCCACCGAGTGAAACACAAAATTTTTCACCACACCAACACGAACAAAATACTGACTATAAAGCGTCAAAATAAATCAAATTCATCAATTTATTCAATATTTATGATTCAAATCATCATTTATAGGGAAAATCTAGCAGACAGATTAAGACATCGAGTTAAAATTTGTATGATATTACTTTGCCCCCTTGTGGATAAAATGCAATTTTGATAGATTAGATTACATTAGATTTCTTTATTTCATGATAAAAATTACACTATAAATTTGCTATATGTCAAAATTATGTTTATCTTCTCATCATGATCGTCAAAAATTACATAATAGATTCGAAATAAAAATAATTGTGTCTCCCAATAAGGATCGTCATTTACAAAGAAAGAAAATACACATGCCAAGCTAAATAAAATTAATAAATTAAGTTACAATATCATGAAATTATCACGAAGCAAGAATAGTACATTTCGATACAAGTGCGAAAAAAAAGAAGTTCGAAACGAGTGGCGATAAATTAAAACACGACCGAAGGGAGTGTTTTAAATCGACACGAGTTGCGAATTTCCTTTTCGCACGTGTATCGAACGACGTTTTTCAGTACAGATGAGCCTCCGAAGTTTCGACCTGGCATATAATGAACCACTTCTCGAACTAGTGCGTAAAAAAACGACCATCTGTACTGAAAAATATTATATAACAGAGAAATATAGGTATCATAATATAATCGGTCATTAAAAATTCAAATCCATGTACTCATTTACAGAGTACAGGGGGTTATCTAACAAAAGGTTTCTCAATTTGCGCTTAAATGCTTCGTCACATGGCTCATTTCTCAGATCGGCAGGTAAGTGCTCGTAGTAAGTAGGGTCGATGACTCGAGGGTTCTTTCTTGAAAGTGCCATGCGACGGGGGACTGTTCTCAGACGGCCTGTAGATCGAAGCTGTTTGCCCGGAAAGTCAATGCGTGCAAATTGGGATATATTATGTCTAACATACAGCAGTACGTCGAACAGATATTGTGAGTAGTGCGTCATTATACGTTAAGAACCGAAGAGCTCTCTACAAGGGTACCTGCCTTTTACACCGGCAAGTGTACGTATTGCGCGTTTCTGCATTACAAGGACTCTTTTTGCATCAGTTGAATTGCCCCAGAGCAGTGAGCCGTATGCCATGATAGAATGGAAATGCGCAAAGTACACCTGCTTTAAGGCTTCTGCCGAAATAAGAGGCCTCAGTTTTCTCAACGCAAACGACGCACCACCCAACCGATCACAAATATTGTCTACATGGCACTTCCAATTTAGAGTATTGTCAATCAGGAACCCTAGAAACTTACTCTCTTTGCACATGGTCATTGGAAAGTTAGCCATGCAAGGTGGTGGTTGAACCTTTCGACCAGACAATAACATAACATTCGATTTGGAATAGTTAAGTAACAGTCCATTTGCTGAGAACCATGACTGCAACTGGTGGCAAGCGTCATTAATGTTTATTGCCAGCTGGTAATAAGAACTTGCACTAACCAATACAGTCGTGTCATCCGCAAACAATACAGGCAAGCCAGCTTCAATGTTCGACGGTAGGTCATTTACAAATAACAAAAACAAGGTATTTCCAAGGGACGAACCCTGTGGAATACCTATATTTATGCTACCTATGTCAGACTGAATTGACTTGCCGTCAGTGAGTATTTTCACGACTTGTTTGCGGTCTGACAAATAAAAAGAGGTAAACAGCTCATGAGCTGTACTATCCATTCCGTACATCTTCAATTTCTTAAGCAGTAATTCGTGACTAATGACGTCGAATGCTTTTGACAAGTCACACAGTATTGCGGCGATCTTATCCTTATCGTCTAACCCTGTCATGAATGTCATGATAGAATCGAATATCCTATACGTCGCGGTGGTTGTCGACATTTTTTGTCGGTATACGAACTGGTTTTCCGTAAGTAGGTTATTCGATTCTAAATGAGTCATAAGGTGAGACGACAGGATTGATTCTACCATTTTAGAAATGGTGGGTACTATTGTAATAGGCCTATAGTTGTTGACGTCACACCTGTCGCCCTTACCCTTGAAGACTGGACAGATTCTCGTGTTTTTCAGCACATCTGGATACGTACCAGTTTCAAAGATAACGTTTATGAGGATATCTGCTTTCGAATAGCAAAGAAAGCCCAGTTGGTGTGGTGAAAAACATTATATATCAATTAAAATAAAAACATCTGATAATCCAAAGCAAAACGACAAGTCTGAAGCTTGGCTGGATATCGAATATAGATATAGACTCATTTTGTACCTAATTATATGATTTGAGGTAGGTAAAAAGGCAAAACTTAGTTTTAACGCAACAGGAGCGAAAATTATAAATGGAAATTACTCCTTTCAATTTGGAAATTTTAGTTTAATATACTCGTGCTATTAAATAGATTTATCGAAAAAAAATTGCCATTAAGAGCCACTCAGTTAGAAGATGTTGCGAAAAAATCTTTAAAATCGAGGTGCCGCTCTCGATTGTTTCCTCCTCCAAAACTTAATCAATCGGAATAAAATTTGAGAATCTGAATAACAATGAAATAATCTGTGTCGGACCGTTTAGTTTTTTTGGCTAATTGTTACCAATTTTGAATATCACATCTTTTTTGCACCATAATGACAAAGGCCGTTTTTGGAAATTTTTGATGCCCTCTAGCGTCTTTAAAAATCAAAATATCAGAAAATCAAAACGGTCCGACACCGATAAAAAAAAAAATCTGTGTTGAAAAAATCGTTGTTTTAGCTTCAAAAACCAGGGAGGAAATAGTCGAGAGCGTTTGTATGGAAAATTGACCCCTCCCGTTGCGTCTTAACGAGTCAATAGGGCCTAGTAGACAGAGTGCAGGCTTATTGGGAAATCAACACGAACCAGTTGCAAACCTCAGCACCCATAGCCACTTAGCCAGGAGTGCGACCGTTCACGCTCCGTAGCGTATCGTAGTTATCCGTCTCTATCGCTCTCCCGTATACGACAGTTGCGTATCGTTCGCCACATTTCGCGTTTTATTTCGAATTTTAACTAACTTTAAATCCATAATAGAATAAAATTTATAATAAAACAAATACCACAGTTATTAAAAAAGAAAACACTCGCAGTACTTATTGGTGGGGTTACGTGACCCTGAAAGTAACTAATGCCACTAGAGCAAACGCAGATATGAACAATCATGCTCCATTAGGTCAAGGAAATCAGCTATAGATATGGAGAACTATTTTATTAAAACTCTTATTTCCTTTCTATTATTACCTACTTACATCCTGTACAGTAGGTACAGTGTATTGGTATAATATAAAATAATGTTTAAGACTCCTCTACACGCGTTACTGTTCACATGTGTAATGAATGTAATGATTGCCGTAGTTGTGAAGTTGCCACTTTCGCTTATAGTGATTGTTACAATTCGATTTAGCCTATTGTATAATCAACGCAAAATAGTACCATACAACAATCGACATAAATTAAGTTAATAACTCACACGTAGGTAGGTACATTAGGTATAGGTACAAAAGTGTGAAAAAGCACGGTCTGTTGAATGTTTTTATTACTAACCTGTTTTTGATGTTATCAGGTACGAATACATTCCACCAAGATGGCCTTTTTTGCCTTATGTATACAGGGGTGTCACTTTCCTCGTCAGTGTCGTTCCCTCCTCCTGATTTTCGTCTTTTCTTACGCTCAAGTTGCAGGCGTGCCGCCCAGGATCGACGGCGACCTTTGTCACTGAACCCCTCTGCCCCCACGGATACTGACAAGGAAGCCCGACGGGGGGGATCAGGCGGAGGGCCGTCGAAATCGCTCAGCTGTCTGTATCGTTCAGCGAAAGCTGCGTCTGACGCTCGCCGACCGTTAGCCGCCGTTCTCGGAGTATCAGCAAGTATCATATCCGAAAAGGCTTCGTCGTCATCAGTATCGGGCGTGAACGGTTCGTCGCTAAAGCGCCGCGGAGTCTCGTCGATGGACTCTTGCAGGCTGGCAAGCGGCAGGCTGGGGCGGTGCGAGCGGAGCCCGCGCGGCGCGCGCCCCGGCCGGCCCTGCAGTCGAGCCAGCGCCAGCGGCACTGGTGGCTCTGTTAGCGTGGGCTCACTTCCACTCATCATGCTAGATATCGGTGCACTTCAAAAGTTTTCAAATAGTCTTATTTAAACTGCATGTCGGTTGCTACTCCACCATTTTCAAGATAACGTTCCATATAAAACTGCAGTAATTTACCACCAAATAAGATAACGTTACGGTCCTGGCATACATGTGACAACGGTAATCGTATTGTAATAGGTATGAACTTCAAAACACATATAAAAGCATATGTGTAATCAATCAAAAGGAAATGTTGTGAAACCAATATGTACGAGTAGAATATATTAAATGAAGATGAAGATCGAAGCATATGAAGTAAGAATACACGTAATTATAAAATTTGGAACGGGGTTTTTGAGACAGCGGTGGATCCTCAACTGGGATAACTATAAAGTACTTACTAAATGACTCTGTAAAGTACCTAACCGTTACTATTAAAACATTAGTGGCAGTCGCAGGCTAGTATAATATAATTCCTGTATAGGTACTAAACAATAAGTAGATATTGAAGCGAAGTAGCACTCCGCGATATTGTCCGGCTGACGAATAGTCTCACTTTACCGACAATGCGTTAACTAGTTAGCGCTAATGGCAGCCAATGAATGGCTAAATTAAACCGTAACGGTACCTACAAATTCACTATGTCACTTACAATTATACGGTTCTAATTTATCAGTCCATTTCAATACGATGAATTATAAACGATTTCCATGCATATTATATCACAAAAATAATCGCTCACTTTACAGAATGTGAAAAATCGTTAACATCAGAATTCTTTAACGGAGATATGACTGATAGATACATGTGCAATAAGCACTATTTCCATCCAAAGTTCACAGGACAGAGAATTTATGTGTCGAATTTAGAATAAGTTTGTGAACGTAATAAAGCAACCGAAAAATCTAATACCGTAAAAAATCATCAAAAAATATTCGTCTATCATTTTTAAGCCATCATTGAAAGAGGCCTAAAAATAGTAGTCTTTCTTTATGTGACATTTAAAAGCGTATAGAGAATAAGAGTGTGGGATTATAATGCGAACGAAGTGGGAAAATGCTGAGTAATGGCATAATTTGTTGACTGAGAGTCTGATATCGTATTTTCTCTCCGCAAAAGTAGAAACACTATCGATTGTGGTCTAAATCGAGTAAGGCAGTACGGGCGCTACGAGTATGCCTTAAGCAGGTGGTATAGCTTTCGTAATTGCATAGATAGTATGCGGCCGGCGGCGCGCGCGCAAGCGCAACCCGGGTTATGCGGGGAAAGTTGCCATTGCCACCTTCGCGCATAAATGGATTTCGTTTTATACTTTGCTAAATGGTTCTATTGCAATATGTTTATTTTTAGATAGTACTGTAAACCTAGATTGTAGTTTAAATGGCTGTAGACAGACCGAAAAATATGAAATAGGAATCAACACACATCCAGTAGAATATTTGAATCTTTACTGTTAAGATACGAACTTATTTTAAGATAACGTATTCGTTGCTTCCTACACAAACATAATCACGTTCAAGTTTTCCTTTATGCGCCAGCAAGGTCACAATCCAATTTAGAATACTGTCGCTGAAACTACACCAACAAACTTAACCATATTATCGAGTTTGTTTTATCGATCCGAAATATCCGAATATCGGAAAATCTTCAGAATGTGGAAATTGGCTTAAAGAACTTGAGCGCATTGTGAGGCTGCGAGTTCACTGTGATGACTCATAAGTATTTTTCCTTTTTACGTTTTCGCGAGGTCCGCAACCTACAGCGTATAGCGTATTTAGAAAATAAAATGGCGTAAGGTTTAACCAAAAAGCTTAGAAGGATATATCAGGTGCAATACAAACCGCGTAGTTAAAAGTAAGCCCCCGGGGATTATGTAAGGTTTCAGCTCCGTTGAATGGTTTCGTATTTGCTTACCTACGGTCTTACGCGTCTCTCGAGTTACTCTCCACAGAGGTATACAGTTTAACTTAATTCAGCAGAAATGTCCATCGCCGCCAAATATTTGTGTACAAAAACGGGGCGTGCTGAAAATATTCAAATATTTCTATTTCTATTTCTTGATTTTTTCGCAGTAAGTATATTTAATTGACATGTTGACAAAGGCAAATTAGTTTATTTAGTTGTTATAGTTTTATAAAGATGTAAGGAACGGCAAAGGCAACATCCGTATGTCAAGTGTGTCGGTGCAATCGTAGCCGGCGCCCGCGACCCCTCAATGTCATCGAGGAGATTAACCTACAGCAAGAGGGCCCGACATCCGACCCTTCATTATCGCGATCTTCCACCAACAAACTTTATTCGCTATTTATGACAGGTACCTATTACGCCATCTACACGTTTTGATTACTTATTACTCTTATTAGATGCTAAAAATATAAAATGGTTAAGTGTTCCATCGATTCATGTATAGTGGCCATCAGATATGTAACATGGGCAATATGCTCACAAATCTGAAGCCGCATCGCATCTATTATTAAGTCATAACAGATATTTTTGAGCACATCGAGAGCTCAGATATATTGATGGCGACTAAACGTTGCACATGTACTGTACTTACTCGGTGGGAAAAAGGGCACCTGTCACCATTCTAAACACTTCAGGGCAATATTGTCTGTTACACGGAACAGGCGGAACACAAATGAGAATAATAATTCTTATTTAAATTCAGTTTTGTTTCTTGCCGCCCGTTTAGATGCAATGCCAGTTTTTAATATCAACGTGAGGTACATAAATACATAACAACACATTATAAACATGTTTAAATCTATTTTACAAAAATAATGTATATTTTGACCTTTTCCTGGTTTTATTGAGTTTATTTCCAACAGTACCTAATAATACTAAGCTATTTCATTTTAGTAGAAATCTACTGCGCAGTTACTTTGAGCCGCCTAAATTACGTACCTTATTTGTATCTGATCTATATTCAATATGCGGTAATTTTAGGTAAAATTAAATTGACCGGTAATTATACTGGTAATGCACTTATATTTACCGTTACAAATTCACCGAGATTACGAACATACCTAACAAATAGGTAAAAAAAACGTGTCCCAAATTCAAGCCCAATACAATGTGCTCATTGTAGGCATCAGGCAAGTAGTTAAATATACTGGCAGTATCTTCATCTAGTCACAAACACTCAATCGTGTTATGTTTACGGAGATCGAAGATTGTTTTCAAGCAGACTCCTGCCAGAAGTACCTACACACGAGTTTTACTGCCGTAAACAGTTTATTGTCGAGATGTTTTACATATGTATTTGTTAGTACTGAAGTCAAGCATAAAAGAAGGAATTTATCATGAAAAAATCACGTTAGATCTCCTTTAATTTTGGAGATGTTTTGGCAACATTTAATTTAACTGGACGGATAGGTATGGAGTTACTACGAACACAGCTAACGCCCCCTTAACTGTTTTAATCAACAGGCGTAATGAAACAAATAAATACAAGTAATTGTACTAATCTGTCTAAGACGAGTCAAGTCAGCTAAGCCAAGCGAAGCGCAAGGGCACTTTTCTCGAAGTGATTTTTCGTTTTTCTTAAACCCTCACAACTTGGGTCTGGGTGTATAAAGAAAATTTTCAGGACATGATGTCATTACCAACCTTATTAAACATAATAAGTTTCAATAGCTTAGCTCTTATACCATAGATATATTGATATCTAAAAATTTCGTCTCTGATCTCTGACTTACTCACGGGCATATTTTAATACGGCAGCGAAACGGCCTTTTACCTAACGTGTAGAGTTTGTGAAGTTGGGGTTTGCAGAGTTAGAAGCTTGGATCTACATGAGATCTGATAACTTTTTGTGAGGCCAGCCTTATGGCATCGTCGTCTTGGCAACATTTTACATGAAAATGTTTTTGGTGGTAGTACATTGTCACATTGCGCAACCCGGCCCTAAGTTAAATATTGCAAACGAGAGTACATATAGTTAAATCGCGTTGGCTTAACGGAGCGATTTAACTATACGACGAGTTTGCAATATTCTTACGCCTCGAGTCGAGTTATGTACAGTCAGCAACAAGGCTATGCATATAGCCAATTTTGCAATGAAAAAACTATGTAGGTACGGTCAGCCAAGAAAGTGGTTTACCACTTTTCGGCTCTATGTTAAACACATAAGGTCGAAAAGTGGTAAACCTTTTTTTGGCTGACTGTACATAGGTAAAAATAATTTAAAAAGTGTATTATGGCACCTACTTGAAATTTCATCAGTTCCTCGCGAAAAAGCTTTTTCTACAACTCCCGATACGCTTGCGTGCTATGGCACTCTTACTAAGCAAGTATGACGAAAACAATAATTTTATGGTAGCATGAAGATAAATAAAACCTATAACGATTCATTCAGAAATATCAACACGAAATAAGATGAAGACTTCAATGACAATGCAACACTAAGTCGTAATGATATTTTAAACGTATATTTTAAATACAAAATTGCACAGAACTAACTTTGTGTTTAAATTGTTATCAAAAATACATTATGAAATACTGGATAAAGAATAATATTTTCTTTAGCATCCGTACAATGGCGCTTTTTCATTAGTACACGCAAAATATCGCAAATTGCAAGTACACGATTCTCACGATAAACATTTTAATGTAATTCAGTGAACCATTGAGTATTCAAGTAAGTGACATATTTTCTCCTTTAAATCTATTCCGTCATTTTACTCATATTACACGGTAATAGATGCAAGCACCGGTTGATTCTTCAGCATTATTAATTTACCTAGTTGTAAACGCTCAGTAAAAATTTAACTGAAGACTAAATTAGGTACAACAGATTTTTACACGTAAAAATGATTACATATTTCCGTCTAAACCGATATCAGCAATATATATATATATATATATTGCTGATATCGGTTTATATATATTATATATATATATATATATATATATATATATATATATATATATATATCTATCACTGTGAATTAAGTGATGAAGTTTATGGTAAATCAACTACAAATTTTGCTGTTTTAATACCTCATAACATTATAACGGACTGAAATTAAAATCTGATGTGAAAATTGTCTCCAATACGGAAATAGCCATTACAATACGAACGAAAATACGGTTACAAAAACAAAACAACAAGTATAACAATATTAAGAACGCACGAAGTAAAAGACTATTCTATAAACGCGCATAGTTAACTTAGCGCGTTGCGCGCGGAATACCGATTAATTGTTTCAACGACTAATAAATACACTTACGAGTACGTACGCTGGACAAAGAAGATGTGAGCTCATTAAATCAATTGCAATAAACAAAGAAGCAACAACAACGTCTTAGTTTAAGAGGGGTTAACGTAATGTTGTAGTTTTCTTTTATTTCATTTTTGATTAATAGCGACATAAAACTGAATCGTACCCGCTAAAGTAACTATATTTTCAGTACAGATGTTGCTTTTTTTACGCACTAGTGCGAGAAGTGGTTAATTTCTTGTCAGGTTGAAACTTCGGAGAGCCATCTGTAGGTACTGAAAACCGTCGTACGATACAAGTGCGAAAAAAGGAAGTTCGAAACGAGTGGCGATAAATTAAAACACGACCAAAGGAATTGTTTTAAATCGACGAGTTATATATTTCGTCTTCGCACGTGTATCGTACGAAGTTTTTCAGTAAGTATATATGTCCCTTTGAAGTTTCGACCAGTACCGTTACCATGGGCTGCCCAAGTGAGAGCCGTATTACTTTACTCAGAAAGTAAGTGAGTTTACGTTTGTTTACAATATATTGTGCCTAACTTCACGCCAAAGAAGCTGCTTCTATCCCTTTCTAAGTTTATCAATAAACGGAGAAAGAACTATAGGCGAATGCTACGCCTCTGGTGTTTACGCGATGGAACTAAAATCATATGTAAATGTAATTTACCTATCGAAATCTGTCAATATAGGGTCTACTGCAAATTTCGAAACATACGCACTGAGGGATTCTTCCTCTTTCACTTTATACTGATAAGAGTAAAAGAGACTCATGTCCACATGTCGATAACTTCGGTATTCGGTAGTAGGCCTCAAACCATAGGCAAAGTCATTCTGACGTGACATTTCTGTCAAGTTATACAAAAATCACACGGAATTTTCACAATTATATTTGCAGTTTTAAATAAAATTATTTATTTATTTATGTTATGGAGAACCAACAGCTATAAAACTAGCAGTATACAACAAGATATGATTCAGAAAGCCAATTACAGGATCTCACAGATAGACTAACATATTGCATTAATTTATAATATTACGTGAAATTCAAGATTAGCTAAAATTGAATAAAAAGATAAACCAGTGAACAAATCAAATAAGGTAATGAGTTATTTTTGGCCATCATATTGTACTATTTACAATTGAGATGATTATAATGCTCAAAGCAGTTTTTGGTTTCAGAAAGATGACGGAAGCTATGATTGAAATCAATATTTCCGAACAAACCCGTATGGTATTCAGTCAACATGGAAGATGGTTCAATTGATATTAATACTGTGGCACTCTGGCAGTTAAGCTACTCAAAACCTTAGGGCAGCAGAGGGGAGCAGTACCAATTTATAGGTGTTTTTGTTCCGCGATGCACTTAATGGTATTATTGGCCATGATCATCACAGGTGTATGTATAGAAGTGCTCCAATAAAGGAAAAAACCTCAACTCCAAAAAATAATACTGTTACTAAAATAAAGTATTTCATTAATTGACTTTGTTTATTTGTGATGTTCTTGAGTAGTAAAGAAATAGAAATAATTTTTACAGAAAAAGGGTACATAGCATTTTATATAGAATTAGCTTTTGCCCGCGGTTTCGCTCGCGTACTAAAAGAATTCTTATTCAAACATATACAAATAATAAAATTTTCATTTGGATCCGTAGGTTTCTATGCAGACGTTTGTCTGCGTTTTTTTCAATTACTCATATTACTATTGTTTTTAAAAAAGAAATGCTTGCAGTGGTTGTACAAATGTTACACAGCAACCACAGCGTAGGTAGTAGGTACGAGTAGGTATGTATTCTATATACACTGAGGAAATTACATATTGTACAACAGAACTCACATAGCTCCGTATCTGGGCACTATTGTCGGTGGGTAAAAAGTAGTTTCTCGCATTATCGCTTGTTACAATTACCGATTGCCGACCGATTACCCCTATCCCTATCCCTAACCCTACCCCTATTCCTATTAGGGTTTGTTGGGATTTTCCGCCAAGCAAAGAACCGGGAAATGAACTTGAAGGCTGTAGGCATAAACCCTATAATTTATGAATTTATTATGCACACTATTGGCGCTTTGTAAATAATTTGTAATTGTTCAAAAATACTTCTTTTCATTCATAAAACATTGTATTGTGTAGTTACTAAATAGTCATAAGTTTAGCATTTCAATATGTGCAATATTACTTTTATGATTAACAAAGTAATTGTTATTCCTGTAATTGTTTCTTCTGCTGTATGTTGTATTAAATATTATATGTTTGTGCTGATTGCCAAGTTGCCAATGCTCCCAATAAATTAAAAAAAAAATTAGCTTTGTCAACTTTGACACTAGGACTTAGCTGAAATATCAATCGTTGACGCTGAACCATGGACTTTAAATCTATGCGCTAAACGCCGATCGAAATTCAGTCTAGCTCTGTCATGTCAATACGGAAAAGTGATAGAGATAGCTAAGCTACGATAACGATGTTAATCATAATCGTTTGTGCATTTGGCTACGTGCCCTGCCAAAAAATTAGATACAATTTTTACTTGTTTCAAAATGCTTTTTCTACTCACTTTTGTATCAAATTATAATCTTCATATACACCGCATAATGGCTTATCGCCTTCAAAAGTTCTATATACCTTAGACTTTGTCGTTACCTATGTCGATATCGTTGTAATTGATGTTTGATATGTACGAAAACGCTGAATTTTAGGTTTTTAGTTTTCGTTTCACATCAATTTATTAAATACTTAGCCTGTTACTCAAGAATATTACAAAATAAACAAAGTCACAGAATGAGATACTTTATTTCAGTAATAGGATGATTTTTTTGAAGTTTTTTCCTTTGGTTCACTTCTAATATATACCCACGAGATATGGTGTTATGGTGACAACAGGTACAAGTATTGTGCATTGAGGAACTAACATGCCCATGAATTGGTACTGCCTGCTGCTGTAGGTAATCAGTTGATTATTAACTGCTTCAATCATTATCAATTTGAACAATCTTCTACGTTGGGTTTGCTGAATACCATACGGCTGGCATGGAAATATTGTTTTCAATAATATCTTCTTTTTCTGAAAGCAACCAATATAATCATCTCAACTGTAGCTAAACAGTACAAAATGATGAATAAATATAACTCATTACCTTTGTAAAAGTATCAAACACTGGTTTCATCACTGGTTTATCTTTTTATCGAACTACTGACTAACTGCTACATTTAAGCTGTTCTTGAATTTCACGTAATATTATAAATTAATACATATTAGTCATAATTGTATTTAAAATTGCAAATATAATCGAGAAAATGTTGTGGGATTGTTATATAATTTGACAGTAATGACACATCACAGTGAATTGGTGGTTTACTTTTACGCTAGTGACTGTCAATGATTACTCACGTAAAGTATTGAGTTTTCACTAGAGACTGTCAAATAGTTCTGGTTCTATTGACTTCATACAATCAGAAAGAGAGCGCCTTAGCCGTAAAGTTAGGAACGTATTGAAAACTCGGAGTAAACACGTTAATAACTTATGGTACCGATGAAAATTTTAGTACGTGAGCGTTTCCGCTTGGAGCGCTGTTCAGTTTTTCCATACATTTTCCGTAACTCTCACTGAAAACGTAACGTATTTTTTAACTCAAAAAAGTCATGGTAAGGCTACTGACAAGTAATGTACTTACTAGTAAATACTACTTTGAGAACTAGTGCGGAGTGCGGAAAAAAACACCACCAACACCACTCCAAAATACTATTATAATAATATTAATAATCAATGGTTCATCATGAGAAGGAACCATAAATAACCCGCTACCTAAATAGATACGAGTATGTAAAAGACAAACCGTCTCGAGACCCGAATTAAAAAAGCTTCAGTCACTCGGGCGTATAATAAAAGACATAAACATAACAAGTTTAGGAAAGTAGTGTAAGTCCAGTTCTATCATATCATTCATATATTATTAACCGCCTTCCAAATCTCAAGGGAAGGGGTTCTCAATTCGTCTGTATTTTTTTTTTGTTTTTTTTTTATTTTTTTTAATGTTTGTTCCTCGATATCTCCGTCGTTACTGAACCGATTTTGAAAATTTTTTTTTGATTGAATGTATATGCATACAGATTGGTCCCATTTTTCTCAGAACCCAGTTCTGATGATGGGATCCTGGAGAAATCGAGGGAACTCCTCAAATCTGAAAGGCATACATATGGTGATTTTTGTGTTTTTAAAGGAACAGCATGCATTTACGTACGGAACAGTAACATTTGGTGCAGTGGAACTCCTGATGATGGTCAGAATGGAACTCCTCAAATATGAATGGCACACTTATAGTGACTTTGGTATTTTTATAAGAACAGCATGCACTTACGTCCAGAACAGTGACATTTGGTGCAGTGGAACTGCTGATGATGGTCAGAACGGAACTCCTCAAATCTGAACGGCACACTTATAGTGACTTTGGTATTTTTATAAGAACAGCATGCACTTACGTCCAGAACAGTGACATTTGATGCAGTGGTTCTGCTGATGGAGAGTGAGCCGCCCCTGGTTAGAGTTCCGTTCTGATAATCATTCTCATCTGTAAGTACTTCAGAATCATCCAAATTTCAAAATTGGTTCAGAAATGACGGAGATATCGAATAACAAACATTAAAAAATATACAGACGAATTGATAACATAATCCAACATTTGAAAGTATTTATCACCAAAAGCCCAAAGGAAGGCGGTTTTTTTTTTCTTAAAAATTATGTATACAAGTTCTTCGGATTCGGAAAATAGAATCTTTGCAGGGACCAACAAATTGGAGATGGTAATAAATAACGTACTTTTCGACAATAAGAACGCAGCTCACAGAATTAAACAAGTAGGTACAATGAACTCGAAAAAAAGTAAAATAATAAAATATCATAATAGCGGGCAAATGAACAATATAAATTGTTGAATGACAACTTAGAATTACCTACTTAAATGATGTTGCCAGTGTATGACGTGCAACCGCGTACATGTGCAAAGGTGGGCTCTGGGCTACTACCTGTGCATCTAATTACAAAGCACAAGCCAGATTTGCACAAACCTGAGCCGCAGTCTATCAGATTAAACGCGATTTCTGCCGTGTATAATATAACACCTACGGGATTTTTTCCGTCGTTAACGAAACACAAAATGTGATCAATGATCATCATTTTATGCGTAACAATTATTTGTGATTGCGAGTTGATAAGATAAACTGCTCAATTTTGATCTGATTTCACGCTTTTATCACTTATCGGAAATTCAGTCTGTTATCGATAAAATCCAATCGTTTTGGCACGCATGGCCACTTTAATAAATAGAATTTATTTGTTATACCGAAGTATGTGTACTGCTATTGCTAATAATACTGCAAGATCTCTTGTAAAATTAACTCAATTTAAAATGCGACACGACCGTATGCTTTATCTCGATACGAATATTTCGCTAGGTTAACTGACTTCGTGTCATTTTAGCAAGAAACATTCAGGTATCTATACTAATATTATAAATGGGAAAGTGCGTGTGTCTGTTTGTTTGTCCGTCTTTCACGGCAAAACGGAGCCAGGAATTGACATGATTTTTTAAGTGAAGATAGTTGAAGGGATGGAGAGTGACTTAAGCTACTTTTTGTCTCTTTTTAACGCGAGCGAAGCCGCGGGCAAAAGCTAGTATACTATACTAGTACGCACATACATTAAACATTTAGTCAAGTTCGAGGAAAGTGTTTTACAGAAATAAGATCAATCTAGGCAGGTTATGGTGAATACCTATAAAAATTTATGGGTACAGCATAATTTCTTGAATGATGTTCGGTCGTAGTTTAGGACAGGATTGAGATCTGAAATATTTCAGGCATCTTCTGGGCGAGCTCACTCCATCGTAGGCCACGTATTTGCCTTCGGCTAGTCTGTTGCCAAGAGTAAGCCCATTTATAATTTAAAAAATATCGCCGAGGTCAATTAAATAAATGTATAACTCATCAGACGACCTAGCTTAAAATTGTTTTATTGTTTATAAACATTAATACACAAGATATAGCAACTCATTCTCGTATAATATGTAAGTACAATATTAATGAAACGTGTCTACCAGATGTTACTTATTTAGCCCAGAAGAGCTTTTTGGAATTAGGGTCGGTATAATTTAAGTAAGTACTTAGAATTTTTGCGTTTGAGAATTGCAGTAAAAAAAAATCGGGGTTTTAAGAGGAATATTTTTCTAAGGAACTTAAAAATATTTTTTTAGACATTTTAATGGCTCTAGTTAGAATTTGGAATATTATTATGACTATTATCATAAAGTAAATATAACAAGATCATACCATCCCATACATTAAAATGCGACCGCCTACGAACGCGCTTACACTCCACCACACATAGATGGCGCCACGAAAAATGCCTTGTTGCCACCGATTATTTGTAGATTGGCATTAAGAGTCAATTCCAAGCCGTAAATCTATGTCAAAAGTGACACTTAACGCCATCTACAAGTCTAATCGAAAGCTACAAGACATTTTTTTTTTGTGGCGCCATCTATGTGTGGTGGAGTGTAAGCGCGGTCTTAGGCGGTCGCATTTTAATGTATGGGATGGTATGATCTTGTTATATTTAATTTATGCTATTATGAGTTTAAACTAATAAGCTAAACTAAGGTTTCATAATATTCATTGACTGATGTAATAATTTTGATATTATCTGGTCTAGTTTGGAGTTTTATATACAGGGTGCCCGGTAATTAATGGACAACCTTTTATCCACCAAGAGGGCACCTTATACTGGTCCAGAAAATCGACTAAGGTTTAGTAAAAGTCGCCTGGTTTTCGAGATTTTCACACATTTTAAAATTTCAATGGATATTAATGGACAACCTTTTAACCACCAAGAGGGCACCTTATACTGGTCCAGAAAATCGACATTATTAAGGTTTAGTAAAAGTCGCCTGGTTTTCGAGATTTTCACAATTTTTAAAATTTTAATACTACCTAAAATTTTAGTGTGAAAATCTCGAAAACCAGGCGACTTTTACTAAACCTAAAAGTCGATTTTCTGGACCAGTATAAGGTGCCCTCTTGGTGGTTAAAAGGTTGTCCATTAATTACCGGGCACCCGGTATATTTTTTTGTTCATATATGGTAGTCATTTCACACAAAAACATTTTCCCGCTACCTAAAATCCGGCGTATGCAATGCGTGATGCAAGACTTTAATGAGCTTTTTTTTGTAAGAACACAAGAAGGAAGAAAACAATCAATATAATTTATAACATCGAACATTACTAAAAAATATGTTTGGACGGTTACTGCTTATGTATAGATTATAACATCTCTAATAAATGTCATGAACGTTTTAGAAGTTAATATTTCTTGTATATCTAAATATATTTTAGATCAACTTGCAATTATCGCTATTTCTGAGACTTGTACGGACGCATCTAAAGAAAAGGATAAGCATAATAATAGTGAAATTTATTGAAAAAATGAGTGATTGAAATAACATTGCCACACGTATACCGGGATCGCAAAACACGGTGTTCTTACGAGTTGCGGACAAGTTTCGACCTCCTTTCCCCGCTGCACTGGCGCAACCAACAAACAATAACTAGACGAAGATGTTGGCACACGAAAACGTAGAACATGCGCGCAACTTTCACTGAGGACCGGTGCGCGTGCGCACGTGTGGCGAGTGAGGCGCGCGGCGCTGCGAGTGCTACTGAACCGCTAGCAGCCGCCGACAAGGAGTGGGGCAAGCGATCTCGCTGGCAGCGTGACGCTAAACAAACTTACTGAAAACCAACCCTTTTCTCCGCTTCACCATACACTCAATTTCATATATACATGCCTACTTTATTTACCAACTGATAAATATAAAATTTATAAGCGTTCTACTTAAATCTATGTAGCTTTGGAAATACTGCACTTCGGAATGTTTCAATTATATTCAGAAAATAGATAATGGAGAACTTTATATACATTACAAAAAATAACATACTTTACATTAGCAAAAAAGTATTCGCGGCGTCATTATTTAAAAAATAAAGATCCTTTTAGCCAATTTAATGAACGTCTTCACTGACCATGTTCAAAACAATAGGCAATAGGTAGCAACTTTATACATAGTAAGGTTTGCTCCCGGGAAATACCGGTACCGAAAGTACAGGGAATTCCCGGGATTTTTGGCCAAGCAAAAAACCGGGAAATCAAGTTGAAAAATCCCGGTACTTTCGGTACTTTCGGGAAATATTTTTAGTGACTTTTTTGCTACAAAATGTATTTATTTCTGTTTATATTATTTATACAGTTAAAAAATAGGCGTAGGTACAGTAACACGCGCCTACTAATATTTAATAGCGGGTGGCAGTGGCAGACTGGTTCCCGTAGCCACCGTGATACCCTAGCTAGTCCCGCTAGTCGGTAGTGGAGCTTTGTATTTTTGGTGAAGGTTTGTTATATTAATTTGTGTATTTATTTTTTCTCTCTCAATCTTATTTCTCATTTGACTCATTTCTCTACATGTTATAAAACAGTCTCCCGACGCGTATGTCTGTGTGTTTACTAATTTTGCGATAGACTCAAAAACTACTAAACGGATTTTCATACGTTTCCCACCTATGTTATTATAATTTGATTAAAACATTACGATATGTGCTAATCAAGTCGGTAAAAATGACTTAAATGACGCTGCTTAACAGCTTCAATCAAAAACCCTGCCCATACCGATCAACATAATAACAAAATAATGTATGGTGGAATTGTACCTCTTATACATATACATATGTAGGTCTAGAAAAAAATTTAGGTTTATGTCTAACTTTTAAGGATAACTGCTATAAACATGTTAACTTTTAAAAAAGGTTTTTATTATAATGTGGTATTGCGGTATTCCAAAGAAATTTCCAGAAAATTACCAATTTTCTCGAGAACGTTCCCTCTGACTAGCAAGAAATAATGTTTTGTTTCCTTTAGTTTACATCCTTTGCTTCAAATGACGTGTTTGGGGAATGTGAGGTTTTACTGCCGGTCTATAATCAGTTATTATATTTCTGTGGTAGTATTTGTCTTATTTCTTTTACTAAGCGATTAAACATCTCTCAGTAATGGCAGATCACTTAATCGGAGCAATATATTGCAACAGTAACCATTGGTGCCTATGGTTGCCAGATCGGGTTTAGGCGGAATTCTCACGATTTTTTGCTTGTTCTCCCGAATACCGATTTATAATAAGTAATAAAAAAGACAGATAAAATAATACGCCGAGCGAAGACGGGGCGGCTCGGTTATAGTAATATAATAAAAGACTTAAAATCCCAAAAAATGTTGTTTTATTTGAAAACGCGAAATAATTAGACCAGTCCCGAAAGTACCGAAAATCCCGGTTCCACATTGCTTCGGTACCGAAAATCCCGGTTCTTTAAAACAGTACCGATACTGCAATCCCTAAATTACATACATATTATTTATTTTCAAAATTTTGTGAACCGGTCTAAAACTGTGTTAGGCACTCGACACTATGATATTGGATCCTAATTTTGGAAGCCATGATACCAAAATTTGCAAACCGTAAATACAATGTACTCTCCATAAGTAGGTTGTAAGTAAGTGGACATCATCGACCGTTCTATCACTCAATAATGCACATCTGCACAACCAGTTCTCGTATTGATTTCTTGTCTTTCATGGCTAAACATAGCCAGAACGCATGACACCTCTAGTCTATACTGTATTCAGGTCATAGTGTTACCCAAATTTATGAAGTGAGAGATAATGGCACGTCAACAAGATGTAGCTTGTTATCAGATGAAAGAGTAGGTAACACTATTATTCGTGATAAATATGATTGCGGTCAAAAAAATACTTAGTTATCGACAACTGACAATAAATTTAATGTAGGGTACATAACATAATATGACTCAAACTAATGACAAACAAACATAGGTATTTTGGTCATAATTTCAAGAAAACGAATATCTGGGTGACTGATAAAACTAAACAAAAAAGGCTATAGGAGGAATAATTTCTATGAGCTACCTACTCAGTATAACATATAATAGTAAATTAATATATAACGAACTTTAAAAAAAATATTTAATTATTTATATACTTTTAGCTTTCTACCAATGGTTTAAAAAAAAATTCATTTCTTTGTATTTCTTCAGATTTTTTTACCTTAAAATGTACATTTTGTTTTTGATACTAAAACCGGTACCGGTACCGCATAAAAAGCAACGCAAAAAAAAAATGTTAGGTACATATATAATATATATCTTGTGACCTAAAAATATCCCAAATATGATCGTATCCCATTAAACATCGATTCAACCACAATTGTTGGCTTTAAAATATCCCTAAAACCGCCTAAAACGTCACTTTTGGTCATCGTGTAAAAATAGGAATGGAAAAAATGCAATAAACCAATGTATTTTATGTATGCAAAATTGCAAAGATGATAAGGCGTTCACTGAGGGGATGCCGCCATTGCTCGTAAGCTCGTACACCCGCCAAGGTGTAAGGACTATATTTTGAGAGTGGATGGAATCTAAAATAAACTGGGATATTGGATGTAATGTAAGTGATTGACTAAATACTGGGCTAGGTGATAAAAAAGCGAACGCCTACCTAATAAAACGGTATCCAATTTTATTTCCGGCAGAAGGTGACTCGGTCACTCGGCCCACAAGATGGATGGGCCCCCACAAAAAACTACATCCAATATGGCTCAAGGGCAACACCGGTATGAGGTGTACATATTTCTACCCAGTGGCTTAACAGCCAATTAAATTAATTTCATTATTATATTTCCTTGGAGCAACTCTGGAAAGAATGGATATGTTGCGTCGTGGTATGACTAACGGTAGGCACGGGCAGACAAAACGCGCGGCCGAAGAAAGTATCCGCAACGGTACTCCGATTTCCACAAAACTTTGAAGTAATGGGGCCAACATGAGCTCAACAACTCATTGTTTGGACGCTCCTGTGTAGCTGTCATCTACAAAATGTAGATCAAAGGTATCTGACTCACATTCATATCTTTCTTTCATAATAAAATGTACTCGTATTTATTCATAAAGAAAAGAAGTGCACGTTATACTAAAATAACAAAAATCTATTAGTCTCAAGTAGTCTGTATTGTTAATCCGTAGAATATAATTCAATAAATTCCATCTGTATTCTTTGATTTCATCTTAATTAGTTTATAATATATTATCAGGAACGTGTTCCAAAAATAAAGAATATTAATATTTACAAATACATACATTTTAGCGTTCAAACAGGGACAATAGACTACGATAAAGAAATTTAAGACTATACTATTCAGCACAGCACTCCTCTTCATATTTTATGATTTTACGAACATATCAAATACGTAACATTATTATACGTTCTCAAATAACGGCAAGAAACTATCGAAAGGGCCGAGCAACTGACACTTTATAGTAAGTATTTAATTATTCCGTTTAGTGAAGGTCAGGGTTCACCAATTCGAAAAAGGTCGTCTGATCAACCTATTAAAGTAAGTGTCACGACCGCATAAACTCAACAGTCCTGAATACTCGTTATTGATCGCCGAATTATCATTTAAGCAAGACGACACAAGATTAATTGGTGAATTTCACTGTGATATTACTGTAAAGACAATGTGAGGTCATTCTAAATATTCGAAGCACTCAAAATTCTGATTACAAAGATAAATTTCGCATAATAATCACATCGAACTGTTGGCTCTGATCCAAAAAGTTAATACGTACATTATCAAAATCAAGGTTTTATTACAATGACATTACATGGAAATAGAATAACATTGAATAGGATTACAATTTTATAAGGTTAGTCGGGGCAATAGTAACTGCGGGGTATTGTGACTAATCGAAATATCTTCCATATTTTACATCATTTACTGTAGTGCCATATTATATGTCCAGATAGCGTATAAGCTCCAAGCGCGGATCCATCTTCGTGCACAGGGGGGGGGTCACGTCACACCACGGCCACTGGCGATTAAATATATGAAAGAGGCGCGTTCCTAGCACACAGTCTAAGCTCGTGTAGGTGAACGCGTACTATGCTTGTATGAGTGACATATGACAGGTCGACTGTTCGCGTTTTTGACAGGCGGTAACTGTGAGGTAACCGAGAGGGGGTGGGCGGCACTTTCAGCGAGGAGCGGGAGTGGCCATACTGTATGATAATACTCTTTATTATACTGTGGTCACGTGGTATGGCCAACCTAGGTTCCAGGGGGGGGGTCATGAAAAATTGTGTGTTTCACTCGGCGGCAAAGTTGTTGTTTAACCGCACGTACCACGAAGGGGAAACAAACTTTGCCGCCGAGTGAAACACACAATTTTTCACCACACCAATACCAACAAAATACTTACTATAAACACAGTATAAGGATAAATCAGTAGTTAATCTCCGGCAGCGGCAACGCGGTCGTTACTACTGCGCAAGGTCACGCAGGGTTGTACCTGTGCTACTGTCCTACTCGTAGTAACTGTGTATGGCGCTATGCTAGTACCAACGCTCTTTCTACCTTTTTATCTAATAAAGATTCAAGTACGTGTTTGTTTCTTAAATACTGACGAAATCGTATTTACATACAATGTTTGAATAGATGTTTGCACAATATTTAAGTAGGTACCAAACTTTCGAGCTAGATAGATCGCAGCATCTACCTAAATGTCGTTACAGATAAATCCTTATTGATTTTAATATGTCATTCTAGCTTTAAATCTCACTTTTACGCCATTTACGTGAGCAATAATGTACCTAACACTGCAAAAAATATAACAACCACTTACTTTTCTGGGTGTCTAGGAATTCTAAAGAACATTCTGACATTTCCGCATTTTGAGAACTGTTCTCCATACACCCATAAACACTACAGTAACGAAAATATGTCTTCGGTGCTGACGTCATTTTCTCCCGAACTCAACACGTCAACACAGCGCGCGAACGCGGCCCCGACTGTCCAGCCCAATACTTACCAGTTTCGCATGTATTCGGTGCATATGGAGAGTAGTTTTCGACACACCGCGCGGAGTGAAGTTTGTTAGAAGAGTTATTACTGCTTTTTTATACTGTGCTATAAAACATCAAATTAAATCAAGTCTATCAATTTATTCAATATTGTATGATTCAAAATCATCATTTATAGGTAAATTCTACCAGCCAGCTCAAGATATCAAGTTAAAATTTGTATGAAATTACTTTGCACTCTTGTGGATAAAATGCAATTTTGCTATCTGTTTTCTAATAGCAAAGTAAGCCTTTACCAGTTGGTGTGGTGAAAAAACATAAACATTTACGATTTGGGACGATTGTTTAATATACACCTACATTTTAATATATACCTACTTTTTAATTCAATCGACTCATTTATGCCTCGAAGTTTTGCAAAGAACATAAAATAATTATGACAAATCGCGTAACATATTAAGGTTCGTGCTTGCATTAAGTTGGTAACGCCGATCGTCGCCCACGCAAGACACAGACAACGCGTTTCGTTCCATTTCATGTTCTGTTTACATGACTCATTATGAGCCACTTTTTCAAAGTATAATAGTATTTTATACAATCGTGATATAATACAAAGCTTTTCAGTCGAGTACCATGTTTAGGCCATGAAGCTTTGCTGAGTGGCCTAAAAGTACGGTACGAGAGTGAAAAGCTTAATTATATCACTATTGTATACAATACTTTTTTTACGAGTCATCATCATCATCAATGGACGGAAATATCATCATTCATGCAAGTTAAAATTAATGTATAGCGTCGTTCACCGTTGTATCAACATCGAATTACCTAGCAACCATTTGTTTGTAATAACAGATTAAAAAAAAATGTGTTTCAGATGCCGACAAATTTGCCAGGTATCGTAAATTAGTATAGAAATAGTATGAAGTTCTATTTTTGAAATTATTACAGTTAACTAAAGTCAACTATAATGAGATTATTATAGTTGAGTCGGAACTGCCATAGAGTATCCAACACTGAAAAGTTAGCACTTATAGTTTAGTCTGTGGTGTCAGTCGACGAGTAGAAAAACCATTTTATAAATTATGTTTAGTATGACTAAAAGTAAACAATTACATATGAAATATCAATGTTTTAAACATTAATAGTATGTTTATAGTTTTAGTTTATATTAAAACAGCTCGGTATGTAGCATTGATGTATCATTAGTACTAGATACACAGTCAGGCGAAAAAAATGGCTACAGTCAAACTCTAGATCTTACGAAAAAGTACAGAGTTGGTGACTTAGTCATTCGCCGACCGGCGTCGAATGACAATGTCGTCGTGCTCGGTTAAGAATTGTAAAAATAGCACAAAAAAACACAAGAAAGACAGTGGGATGAGTTTTTTTACGTAAGTAATTCAAATGTATTGACAAATTATGTATAAACTCGATGCAATTTCGTGTTTTAGAATAAATTTAATTAATTGCAAAAATAAAGGATTTTCATGGAACAAAAAGGTACGGAGTCGCTATTATTTTATTTACATCTACTTACATGCGTTTTCTTATACATGTGCCTATTGACGAAAAAGTAGGTAGGCAGTGTACAGTAGCCATCAGATATATGGCAACGAACGAGATGTTCAAAAATATCTGAACAACATTACTCTGTATCTATTTTGTCAGGAAGTATTAGTTTCAAGACTCATGTCTACTTGCTATCCCGAATCCCTTCATTATCGTAATTGGAAGAAAGTATACCTACCAGTGCACAAATTACTTATTCACATCACCTTCCGTCCTTAAATGGACTTTTTCTTCCCCGCTAGGAGAGATCAAAGTGGTACTTTTCTTCCCTGCTAGGAGGGATCAAAGCGGCACTTTTCTGTTCAAGGACATTTATTTGCCGGTATAAAATATATTTCTTTGATAAACTTGTTGATTTGTTGAGTTATTATCTCATCATCCCCCTAGCGTTTTCCCGGCCTATGCCTCGGCTCAGGGAGAGCCTAGGGGTCCGCTTTGCTGAGTTATTATCTAATTGTATTAAATAAATCTGTTTCATCTCTATGTTCCTTCATTTTTCTCTTGGGTTGTGTGAAAAGCAGTATGTGTCACACGGTAGCAAAATTATTTTCACCTTGGGCGTTAACACTTGAATCCCTCATTAAGCTCAGGATTCCATTTTAGAATCCCTCGCTACGCTCCGGATTCTATTATATAATCCTCCGCTACCTTTAGGATTCAATGTACGCCCTCGCCGTAAATTTATCATTTTGCTCCCCTGAGACACAATCTATTATTTGGGTTGTATTTATCGAAATAAATATTGTTGCCGGTTTTACAGGTGGTTAAAGGTTTTCACGATTGTTGTATGGGAGCCCCCTTAAAAACATATTTTATTTTGTTTTTAGTATTTGTTGTTATAGCGGGCAACAGAAATACATAATCTGTGAAAATATCAACTCTCTAGCTATCACGATTCTTGAGATAAAGCCTGGTGACAGACAGACAGGCAGACGGACGGCTAGACGGAAAGTCTTAGTAATAGGGTACCGTTTTTACCCATTGGGTACGAAACCATAAAAAAAGATTATATTTACAATGAAAACCTAGGTATACTGCCAATTTGGCAAACAAGTGAATTTGTTTATTATAATAGATGTCTTAAGTCAAACCTTGTATATAAAATGTAAAAAGTGTAAATAAACTTATTTTGTTATACGAGGTTTTTTATTACTCAACGTGCCTAATATTATTTATGCGACTCCATGCATCCGATATTCTGATGACTTGTAGTTTTGACATTGATTGTTTTTCTAATGACGTTTCAGTAGTTGCCAGTATCGCGGTGATCGAACGAAAACGGTTTATATGTTACTTATTTGAAAACTCGTATCGAACGGTTCACGAATTTGATTCTTACGGCTTACATAACAAATTCGGTTTTCAAAAAACAGATATATTTTGATTTTAGGTTTAAGTTAGCGTTATTTGCACCTATCTGAATAAAGTTGGAATGTCATTTGAGGCCATTTTTTTCGACTTTTTTGTTCGGGACTGTGGGTCTATAGATATTTAGTTTAAGGTATGTAGTCGTAAAATGGAACGTATACTTTTTACGCACTAGTGCGTAAAATACAACTTCTCGCACGCTAAACAGCTAAAAAACGGGCACTTTTTGAGCAACTGTATTAAAAAATATATTATGATGAATTCGAACATGTTCTATTTAATACGACCTTGTTTCTTGAACTTTTTACAACAGAAGGGATACATTGTGGAACAAAAGCGAATTTGTGTTGTGATGTAACAAAATCCAGAAACTTCATATAGATGTTCCACCATTACGATATGATTCGTAACAATCAGTAAGATTGACGCTTAAGATAGGAAATGTAGTGATACATAACAGATGATTTGGTATTATCGCATGTATTACAGGAAAGTGGCTGTGTTATTAAAATTCGAGGAAAAACTTTGTTACTTATATGCTTGAAATAGAATATAGTTATCTTAAATTGAAATATTTCTTCGTACTGGATAGATAGATTAGATAGCAATAATATTTTCATGAACATCAATAAACAATATTGTTTTTTGTCGTTTTTGGGTGGTCGTAAGAAGGGATGACTTTTTATCGACTCTGGCTGACTACTTAAGACGATACGGTAGGGGTCAATTCTCCATTAGGGTGGAGCGAAAAAACACTTTTCTGGAATTAGCAAACCTAATAGTTATCAATCAGTGCCCCTTAGTCTATGAAGCCTTTGTGCAAATTTTCAGCTTTTTAAATCAACATCTTCTGCCTCCGCATTAGGGTTGAAATTTTGAAAATCTCATACAAACCTAAAAATTCAACTTTCAGATAAAAAAAAATTTTCGGCAGTATTATGTTTAGTATATGTTATTGATACATATCATTATGAGAAACTACAAAAAGTTGCGAAAATAGCGTCAAGAATCGCCAAAGTTTGTCTAGTTTCAGTACATTCGCCAAAATATCCGCTAAAATACTGAAAATTGGCGATTTTTTACGCTATTTTCGCAATTTTTGATAGTTTCTTGTAATAATATGTATCAATAATGTATACTGAACATAATACTGCCGAAAAACATTTTTTATCTAAAAGTTGAATTTTCAGGCTTGTATGAGATTTTCAAAATTTCAAACCTAATGCGGAGGCAGAAGATGTTGATTTAAAAAGCTGAAAATTTGCACAAAGGCTTCTTAGACTAAGGGGCATTGATTGGTAACTATTAGGTTTCTAATTCCAGAAAAGTGTTTTTTCGCTCCACCCTATTCTCCATACAAACGCTCTCGACTATTTCCTCCCTGGTTTTTGAACGTAGAGCAATGATTTTTTCAACACAGATTGTTATTATTTTTATCTGTGTCGGACCGTTTTGATTTTTTTGATATTCTGCTTTTTAAAGATTCTAGAGCCAATCAAAAATTTCCAAAAACGGCCTTTTTCATTGTGGCGCAAAAAAGGTGTGATACTCAAGATTGGTAACAATTAACCAAAAAAGCTAAACGGTCCGACATAGATTATTTTATTGTTATTCAGATTCTCAAATTTCGTTCAGATTGATTAAGTTTTGAAGGAGGAAAGAGTCGAGAGCGGAACCTCGATTTTAAAGATTTTTTTGAAATATCTTTTTACTGAGTTGTTCTTAATGGACAATTTTTTTTCGATAAATCTAGTTAATAACACTTGTATATTTAACTAAAATTCCCAAGTTGAAAGGGGGGCTCCTTTCCATTTTAGCATTTTCGCTACCGTATCCTCTTAATATCTAATGGTATTATGTAGTACCGTTTTGTTTAAAAACTGATATTTGATACAAGCTCTTATCGTTGACTATACTCACACTACTTTTATTCGATCAAACACAATGCTTATTTCGTTTTATCATAATATGTTTGTTGTTCCTTTGGCTATTTCCAGTCCAATATATTAATTTATGTATATGCAAATTTTCACTTTACCTGAAACCGGGAAATTGGTCATATTTAACTTGCAAATGCCATCGTTGAAAAAATACGCATGAAACGAATTATGAGACTAGTGAATTATAGTGTACTCTATACTATCACATGTATTGCTTGAATTAAGGACAAGCGGGATAACTGCGACTACTAAAATGACTGCCTACTATCTACGGTAATTTTACTGGCAATTGATTGCCTTCATACTGTAGATTAGTTATTTAGGTTTTATTTTCTCTCATCCAAAAATATAAATTCCGTAGGTATACTTTAAGATGCGATGAATTAATTATAATAATTATTATTACCCCGCCGAGGGAGAATTCCTATTGATAATAAGTTTCGTTACGGTGAACCTACGCTGGTAAACCGCATATCATGTGGTTTGTCAAAGCGTAAGGAAACTAAATATAACACTCATTTGTATGTAGGTCTGTCTGTTTGTATAAAAAACACTTACAAGATTCAGCGTCGTAATTAAAACTGGTCTCCATACTAAATAGTGATGGAAATCGTGCCTATTAGAAATCTATCGATACTGGGTCTATATGTGCATACCGTGCACCCGCGCACCCCTTATTCTCTGTTCATAATCAGAACAATAGGGTGCTAAGTGCTTCAAATAATCAATAATATACAATGACGTTCAATAAAATAAAAGTAATAGCTCATTGGCCCTTTCCAGAGCCAATGAGGTATTAATATCGATACAAAACCTCGAATCCAGTACAGAACTAGTGTTGTTGATTTTCATATAAAATATGGCGGGGGCAATTAAGACTACTAAATAGTCGAAATTAGCCTCCATCGCAATTTGATCGGGGCAATTTAAACTATCGTTTAAATACTATTAAAACATGAAAACCAGAAGATTGAAGGATATACAAATATAAAATAGTTTATAATTATGCAACTAACTGTAGAGAAAAAAAGTTAAAACACATTAAAACCATATTTTTTATGAAATGTTTGAGAGGCTGTCTCTCGTGCGCGCATACTACCAACTCCGTCGAAAACTACACGGTCGTGTAGATCAGAGGTCATCATTAGGTCTATCAACACCATCCACGGTGAAATGATGAGAGCTTATTATGCGTGGATCCAGGGGGGGGGGTCATGGCCCATGACCCCCCCCCCCCCCCCCCCCACCTGGAACCTAGGTTGGCCATACCACGTGACCACAGTATAATAAAGAGTATTATATGTAAACAGAACATGAAATGGAACGAAACGCGTTGTCTGTGTCTTGCGTGGGCGACGATCGGCGTTACCAACTTAATGCAAGCACGAACCTTAATATGTTACGCGATTTGTCATAATTATTTTATGTTCTTTGCAAAACTTCGAGGCATAAATGAGTCGATTGAATTAAAAAGTAGGTATATATTAAAATGTAGGTGTATATTAAACAATCGTCCCAAATCGTAAATGTTTATGTTTTTTCACCACACCAACTGGTAAAGGCTTACTTTGCTATTAGAAAACAGATAGCAAAATTGCATTTTATCCACAAGAGTGCAAAGTAATTTCATACAAATTTTAACTTGATATCTTGAGCTGGCTGGTAGAATTTACCTATAAATGATGATTTTGAATCATACAATATTGAATAAATTGATAGACTTGATTTAATTTGATGTTTTATAGTAAGTATTTTGTTGGTATTGGCACAGTATAAGGATAAATCAGTAGTTAATCTCCGGCAGCGGCAACGCGGTCGTTACTACTGCGCAAGGTCACGCAGGGTTGTACCTGTGCTACTGTCCTACTCGTAGTAACTGTGTATGGCGCTATGCTAGTACCAACGCTCTTTCTACCTTTTTATCTAATAAAGATTCAAGTACGTGTTTGTTTCTTAAATACTGACGAAATCGTATTTACATACAATGTTTGAATAGATGTTTGCACAATATTTAAGTAGGTACCAAACTTTCGAGCTAGATAGATCGCAGCATCTACCTAAATGTCGTTACAGATAAATCCTTATTGATTTTAATATGTCATTCTAGCTTTAAATCTCACTTTTACGCCATTTACGTGAGCAATAATGTACCTAACACTGCAAAAAATATAACAACCACTTACTTTTCTGGGTGTCTAGGAATTCTAAAGAACATTCTGACATTTCCGCATTTTGAGAACTGTTCTCCATACACCCATAAACACTACAGTAACGAAAATATGTCTTCGGTGCTGACGTCATTTTCTCCCGAACTCAACACGTCAACACAGCGCGCGAACGCGGCCCCGACTGTCCAGCCCAATACTTACCAGTTTCGCATGTATTCGGTGCATATGGAGAGTAGTTTTCGACACACCGCGCGGAGTGAAGTTTGTTAGAAGAGTTATTACTGCTTTATACTGTGGTATTGGTGTGGTGAAAAATTGTGTGTTTCACTCGGCGGCAAAGTTTGTTTCCCCTTCGTGGTACGTGCGGTTAAACAACAACTTTGCCCCCTTGTAAATTGAATTGAATCATTTATTTCAGGTATTGTACCCATATTTGTATTAGTAACATTTTTTTCTTAAAGACTAATGTTAGTGTAGGAACTAGGAACATATTAAATTAATTTAAAATTAAATAATAACAAATAAATTAAAAATGAATAATAAAAATCTGATCATAAATTACATTACTTACTTACTTACTGCGATGGCTCAGCGACCCGAAGTGGATCTTGGCCTCCGACACAATATTCCGCCATTCGCTCCTATCCTGTGCGATCTGATGCCACTCAGTCACTTGAAGGTCACACAGGTCTTTCTGGACCTCATCGATCCATCGGTACCTGGACCTTACGACCGGCCGTTTTTCAGTAGATCGCCAAATTACATTAGGTATTAGGTATTTAAAAACATTACATTTCAAAACACTACTACAATAAGTCACTCAATTTAAAATTAAAATAAATAATAAATAAATAAATAAATATTATAGGCCATTCTTACACAGATTGACTGAGTCCCACGGTAAGCTCAAGGCTTGTGTTGTGGGTACTCAGACAACGATATATATAATATACAAATACTTATATACATAGAAAACATCCATGACTCAGGAACAAATATCTGTGCTCATCATACAAATTCGAACCCGGGACCGCGGCTTAGCAGATTGGGGAATAATACCTAATTATCAAATTTTATTGTGCATTTCATTCCATTTGCGCATGAAAGGACAGTCAAATTTGGATGATAATGCATTCAAGATCGTGCCTGGGCCCCCCGACAACCTGCGCATGAGAGACGCCACTCTCTTGCAGACGACTGCGTGAAACCCGTCCGTCCGTGCGCGCGTCTGCGAACATCCCCGACGCGCAATGCCGAGGTTGTAAAACAAATAACTATTATGGCACACAATGAAATAAATAAATTGTGTTGGATGGATAGCAAATTGAAAATATGAACGCAAGTTTAAAAGCTTCAAAGATAGGTACGCCTTTGAATTGTCAAAAAATGCGTCAATGTCAATGCGAAATTGGGAGTTCGGATTGTTTATCGTTTTATTTCGTTGTAGTAGTGTTTTTTCGCAACTGTATTAAAAAACGTCGCTCGTCACACGTGCGAGATTGTCATTCTTCTCGAACTTATAACGAAATGTACTATTGTTGACTATTATTTACTTTTTTATAAGGATTTTGGATTTATTTTTCTTCAAAATGTTAATGATAAGGAAATTAAGGAGTAACATCATAAAAAATAAATGTACTTTAATTCATTAAAACTGCCTGCTCGGTACATAACGCACTAATCTCATTATACGCTGAACCAATCAAATAAATACTTGTATTTTATTTTGTGTGTGTGTGTGTGTGTGTGTGTGTGTGTGTGTGTGTGTGTGTGTGTGTGTGTGTGTGTATGTAACAGTAATACAAAGAACAATTAACGTTTTGTTTTATTGCAATAGCCACAGTAAGATTTTCGGACGATCCCTTCGGATATAATCACCTCTCATCCGATCCGTGCTTTCAGCTTTCAGTGGCATCATCACAGATGTCATACATATATGTATACCATAGATCAAGCAAACGTACCTATTGGGTTGGTAAGAAAGTAATGAGCGATCGATTGAATTCCACATAAAATTTTTGAGAGAGTTCTAGAATCTTCTATGGTCGAAAGTATATAAAGGGCGAGTCGCACAGTTTCTCGTCAGTCATTCACTAGCTGTCGCCGAGCTAATATAAGGAAGAAAATGGACGAATTAAAAGTGCATGTAAGGCATTGCTTACTATATGAATTTCAGTCTGGCCATTCAGCCGCCGAAGCAGTGCGTAATATATGTCAGCGTGTTGCTCCTGAAGTTGTGTCTGAGGCCACGGCGAAACGATGGTTCCAGCGGTTTCGTAGTGGCGACTTTTCATTATCAGATCAACCTAAGTCTGGTCGACCGGTGAAGATTGATGTAGCCAAATTAAAAACCTTAATTGAAGGAGATCCGAGGCTAACGAGTCGTACTCTTGCTACCGAGTTAGGCTGCTCTCATGTCACCATAGAAACACATTTACACGAGTTGGGAAAAAACTACAAATACAGTGTTTGGAAACCGCACGAACTTGATAGACATCAACTAAACTGCCGTGCCGATATCTGCATACAACTTCTGTCTTTTCGCCGCACATTTAACTGGTTGGACCATCTTATCACTGGAGATGAAAAATGGGTCTTATATATAAATCACACACGCAAACGTCAGTGGCTAGCTCCAAACGAAAAAGGAATAGAGGCACCAAAAACAGAGCCTCACCCGAAAAAAGTTATGCTGTCCGTTTGGTGGGATATTCATGGTATTATTCACTGGGAACTCCTACTAAGTGGAATGACTGTTGCCGCATCAGTATACTGTAATCAGTTTGAAAATTTAAACCAAAAAATCTTTCAGAATCGTCCACAGCATGCTAAAGTTTTTTTCTTACACGACAATGCTCGCCCACACATTGCAAAAGAGACTCGGCTAAAGCTATTGGAGCTAGGTTGGAAAGTGATACCTCATCCACCGTACTCTCCAGACTTGGCACCTACGGATTACGCATTGTTCAGATCGCTAAGCAATGCCTTGAATGAAAAAAAGTTCGATGGTCAAGCCCATCTACGACAGTACATAGCTGAGTTTTTTTAATCTAAACCTAAGAACTTCTTCGCCGATGCTATTCATTCTTTACCAGAACGATAGAGACAAGTAGTAGATAACGAAGGCCGTTATATTTTTGATAAATGATTAAAATAATAAATTAAATAAAAATTACAATATTGGTTATGATTCGCTCATTACTTTCTTACCAACCCAATACTTAGCATGTCAAATGAACTCAGTAAAATCCACCGAGTTGTCTGTCTTTATTCGCAGATTACAGCTTTCGGGCATCAATTTTTGTAAGTTGAAGTCAACAAAAACATAAAAAATGCCTCGTTACGTGATACTTAATTGCAACAACACAAAAACTATGAACACTCAAGGGCCTGAGACATATTTAAAATCACAGGCAAGTAACAACTTTAGTAAATCTGACACGCTCGGTCCCTATACATATAGATGAACTTGTTTCTTCTAGTTTTGTGGGTATCATAGTAAACAGCGATTTTGCACGAAAAAGTGGATGCGATTCAACAAACCTTTCGACGGACTGTTTTTATACCTTGTACGTAGCTGTTGAAAAAAGTGTAAACAAACCGGAGCCGTCAAATTTGACAGATCCAGGGGTAGTGAACCTTTTAAGGCCAGATCGAAGAATAAAATTGTAGGTGGCTACTTACTTGGTACTTTTTATTCATAGTGAGCCAATTTTAATGATTATAAACGCATAAATGGTAAGTAAGGTGAGAGGTACAATGCGATTCATTGTATTTTTAGGTATTTAAAAAACTGTGAACAAACCGTCAAATAGTTGTTTATCATGTAACGTTTGGTTCCTGTTAAAATTTTCGTATTTAAAAATAATTGAGCTCACTACTATAGTCCGTTCCATTCCAAAAACATATACCTACTTTCGCTTAATTTTACCAAATACACATGTACAATTAGACAAGACGAGTGTAAGTACAAGTTTATAATGGGTCGGCAAACGCACATTGCTAATGTGAAACCAGAAAACTGGAGAAGATGCGAAGAACATGTCATCAAGGAAGAGAAGAAAATGAAAGAGTTAGACAACAAGATTGACGATTTGGCCGACAGAATAATAATAAATGTGACAGAATCATCTTCGTCTTCATCCTCATCGTCCTCACCAGAATAAAATAACGTATATATAAAGTATTGCGTTTTACTTAAAAATATACATATGTTTTCACCATTAAACACATAGAATAGAACGACACATTTTTTTTTCATTTTTTTTTATTATTTCATGCACAGATAATCTTAATTTTATTTCTATTGCTTTTTTATATTTCCCTGTCTTTCATCAAAATTTAGTGTGGTACCTATAAATATTACTGAATCAACTAAACTACCATCTAGTATAAAAAATACCTAAATATAACAATCATCATCTCATACGGAGAAACGGAAGCTCGAAAACACAAATATCAAATTTGGAACAGATGATGATGATGATGATGATTGATAACAAGCAATGGAAAATGTCAGATAAAATTAAAAATCGCGTAAGGTAGACCTTTATATTTTAGTAGCGTTACACCCAGATTAAAATGCAACCATGAGTTTTAAACCTCTGCAAAATTGGGTACTTTTTGGTTGATGATTCCCTGAAGAAAATAATAATATTAATTAAATGTAATGACGATATGCTTGTATTCATGAAGGTGTATTATGTTTCGTCAAATTAATCGAAATTACATGTTAGTGGAATGAAATGGAAAATAGTAGTGAACTCAATTTATTTTTAAATAGAGAAAAAAAAATCAGGAACCAAACGTTACCTAATAAACAACCCTCAAATTTGACAGCTCTGGTTTGTTTACACTTTTTTCAAGAGCCAAAAGTACAAGGTATAGGTATTTTTATTCTGTTAGGTTTCATCACATAAGATAATTATCTTATGATGTTACATGTAATTTTAGTATCAGTATGGTTTTCAATGTTTGTTGTCATTGTCAATAACATATTAAAGCCGTTCTATTAATAGATACGTACCATGCCATGACACGAGCGTCCATTAGTCGGACCGGACCCATATTGTTTGCATCATAAACTGTCGAGACTCAAGTCGAATGAATGACTAGATCAAGGATGTTTTCGAAACAGACGTCTGCGACTCATCTGGACGGCTGATGTGCCTTTGTTTAGGTTTCTGCTGTTCTTTCAGGTCTTTTATTGACGTTGTGACACTAGCTGTCATATTTTTAATAATCTTAGTGTATTTTATCGTAAGAAGGGTAGTCCAAGTAATGTAGCAATGTAATCCGGGAGTGCAATTGCTATTAAAAAATACTTATATAAAAATCTAAGCCAACAGTAATAAAGATTATAAATGGTTTCTATTTATTTATACAACCTTTATTGCACAAAATAAAACCTTAAAGTACTTAGTTAAAGTACAAAAGGCGGACTTAATGCACTGCTGGGTGCACTATTACATCGTCGTTTTTGTTTATTTTTGTTTGCTTCCTTCCAAAACGCATTTTGCAGATATTTAATCTTAGATTTAAATAATAACTATTGGAAATAAAACATACGGTATATTCGTAACACGTCGTAACCATGCTGGTGAATTGGGTTGAATCGATGCCTGCAATGGTATATCGTAACTGAAAATGAAGAATATTTATGGAACATTAGACACAACATAAGTCCCTAAACGGTGTAACGATATGAAAAAATACTTGTCGAAAAATACGTATTTGAATAAAATATATGAGTTGTTCGGCGCGGCGACGTAGTAAACGCGATTTAATATTAGCAAAGCATCAAGCCCAAATAGTCATGCCTCAGTGGATGCTCAACAATGTCCGAGTGAAACATGTAGGTAGATACTCAGTAAATGTATTGCAACAAGACATTAATAATAATAAAGAGCGTAAAACTATTCTTGACTCTATATCGAACAATGGTAGTACGAACAGTACAAACACTTGCTGTTATCTTGACAAGTTTACTTCATAATATGTGTTCATGACTACGGGATGTAAGCTAAGCAAACAACTTCTAAGAAAAATGTTAGCACATTTTAAGGACATCACTTTCGGTAGTTTTATTACCGTTATTTAATTTAATAACCTAATATAATATAATTAAATATCGAGTTGTTAAATTGCACGTGTCATTCCTACTTACTCAATAGAAGTGCTCCAAATTTCTTTGTTGTCTTCGTCTTCCACGATATCGATAAGATAATTAAACTCTTTCTGAGACATCACATATCACTATGTCGACCTGAAATTGTACCACAAAACTTATTTAATAAAATTACTATCGTGCCGTCTTTTATTGTTGTATTATTTTCTTGCAGTATGAGTACCTATGTTAACGTTATCGGATAAAGCATAAGGATCGCGTACCTATAACATTCTAATTTAGTTCGTTTACAATTAACCGAGTGTTTCAATCGACTAGAATAATCGGCGACTTATCATTGATATGTATAATTGTCCGAGATATGAACATGGCGGAATTGATTAAGTAATTTGGTAAATATGTAGATATAGGAAAATTAGGGAGCGTAACAACACTGGTGTTTAAACCAAATGAGTCAGGGAATTCATCTTTAAGAAAATATTACGGTCAGCCAAAAATCGGAAGTCATTTCACCTATACTTACTTTACGGAAACTGATTAACAAAATTAATGTTCGAATAGATTTTATGGTATACGTAATACTGTTGGTACGGTACCGTTGGTACGATCACAATAATAAATCGACATTCACAAAGACACGCTGATTTATCATTATCAATTCTTAATTACCGAATATAACGTATACATACCTATTTTGTTAGATTACCTATTCACAATTGAACTCTTGTGACGGTTGTCATACAATACAATACAACTAAGGTCAATGAGGGCAAGACCGGCATAGTTTATTTGAAATAAAGTTTGAGTTTTGAGTGGATAAAACTCTATAATTAATGTAGTCTGGCGTAATGCGCATGGTCCTATGGGATAGCAAATATTATATTTTACAAAGCTTTTACAATATTTTGGTGAAATAAGGTACTTTTAAGTGATAAAAATCACATTTTTTAAGGCTCGGCGGGTTGACCGTCCTCCCGCGATTAGTACGGAAAGACCGTCTAGTGCTTGTTGTCGCGTAATTTCATATGAGACTAGGTTCTAAAATCATGATCATTGTTATTTTACGTAATAACAGGGCAGAATGTACTAGATAATTAATAAAATAACGTTGAAATTTTGAACATATAAGCATTTTTCTATTTATAAGGCAAGACCGGTATATGTCCCGTATTAGATGGGGTTCATAACCTTTTCTTTTCAGGTCCAGATATTGCATAATACTGTTTTTCCAACGAACGATTAATTGTTTGTAATCGAAGATCTTCGATTAACGTTAATCGAGAATAAATTAATCGTCGACTAATTTAGAAAATTAATTTTTTAAACGACTAATTAGTCAACGAGTAATGACAACTTTGACACACAACATCGCTGACTGTCACTTTGACTTACAAGTTGTCATGGGTGTCATCAAACGTAATTTTAGTGTAAAATTCGGAATGCTTTGTGAGCTGATAAATAAACACTTTTTTTTTAAAACAGTTTTTTGGCTGTATTGGTTATTGGAATCAGCACCCCCGAGAACCTGTCTGACCACACCCATGACCACTTTTGTGTCAAAGTGACAGTCAGCAATGTCAGATTCCAAGTGGTGTTTAATTTTGAAATCAGCACCCCCGAAAATCTATTGATGACACCCATGACAACTTTTATATCAAAGTGACAGTCAGCAATGTCAGATTTCCAATTGGTCTTTAATTTGGAAATCAGCACCCCCAAAAACCTATTTGACGACACCCATGACGACTTTTTTGTCAAGTGACAGTCAACAATGTCAATTAACGGTCGGGTAACCGTAAAATAGTCATCAAAACCGTTTTAAAGGGTACCCATACGGTCCCTGTTGGGTAATGCTGATCATAAAGTAATGACCAACTTGAAACCCTACACTCTTTTGAAATATTTGTCGCCGCATGTTGCGCAATCTACATATACTTAAACAAAAATAATAAAAAACGGGTAGAACTTACGATAATTCTACCAACTTAAATATGATGATGAATAATGAAGTGTAGGCTTACTTCTGTTCACCTCTTATCATTCTTCACAACCATGTCACATAATATATTTTATTTTTACTTAATACTTTCGAATGATTTTAGTAACACCATACGAATCATTATCAAAACTGTATTTCGAAGTTAAAATCAAAAACGGTACAACTATCATAAGCCAAAAACGTACCTATATATTGATATTGTTTACACTCGACTTAAAGTGTGGACACGAAAAAATCTGGTCGGACATGGAATGGTAAATCTTTTAATCAAATGGGAATTTTCAAGCAGCACTTTTTTCAAATAATTTATGGATATCAAACAACATATTAAACATAGAAACATACTATAACTATAGGCGACCTAAGAATTAGCAGTGTATAACCCATGGTATCATTATTTTTGTGAACAGTGGCTTCTGGCTGTCTTTACAAAGTTTTACTGTTAAAAATAAGTCAAATTTTTAATTAGTTAATCAAAATTTATACGTTATTACATGTACTGGGGACGCTATTGCTATGTCTTGTATGGGAACCCTGCATTTTATGATTAAGCACTGAGACTTGGCACAGTTGTTCATTGGGTGGCTCTGAGTAGATAAAGATCGGGAGGCATCGAGAGCCCCCCTTAATTTAGGAGGGAGGAGGGGGGGAAGGCTGGCGCCTCCGCGCTTCCTTTGAAACCATATTTCTCTAAAACTATACAAAATAGGGCATGCGATATATCATTTTCGGATAAATGAAGGACGAGGAATTCATTTTTGAAACAAAAACAATGTATTTTAGAACAAAAATACAAAAGAAAATGGGAAAACCTGAAAACGATATTTTTTTTTATACATATTATTGCATATTTTATGAAAACTGTAATGGTTTTTTCTTAATAAAAAATATTATTTAATAGCTACATTTATCTAGTTTTAGAAAATGTATAATTTGTTATAGAAATATATTATACGACGAGTGATAAAAAATAATTTACATCGCCCGATAGGGTGATTTGAATGCTCATTTCAATAAGTTTTGTCAATGATTTCAGGTATAATCACTATTTTTAACACACGAAAGCCGTAATCATTGTAGTTTATGGCTATTTTAGTGATTAATGTACTTAAAATAAAAAAAATACAAAAATAAAAAAAATAATAATGTGATAACTTTTTTATAACATTATCCTATTTTGTTCTTTCTATACAATATATATCTAAAAGTAATAAATATGAATGAAAAGCCACATTTATGTAGTTTATAAAAATATATAGTTTGTTATATAAATATATTACGAAACGCGAGACAAAAAATAATGAAAGTGACGTGGCAGGGCGATCTTGATGTACGGTACGGGTCAGCTTGTATGATTCGATGAGGTGAGGTAAAGGTACTCAAAGCTCTCAAATAGTGTAGTTATTTAGAGTACTTCAAATTAAACAACATACTCCTATATAGTCTGAATTTAACTCTTTATATTACATGAAATGATCGATTGATATGATAGGTCAGATATATACATCTGATCTTAATACATCTTGTGAAATAGTAGTTATCTATATGATTTGCCTAATTTATGGATAATTCTTACTTGACATATTTATTATTCCAGATCTGCGTCCTGTACTTTGGTTAACGAGTGCCGAAAATAGTTATTAATCAAAAAAGACCGCCAAATTAACAGCATTTCACCGACAAAAGCTGCCTTGCACCATTTTTGTAAGGGTTATAGGTATATCAAGGGGTCCATTTATGGGGTCAACTAAACCCAATTCAAAATTTGCCATTATTTGCTACTTGTGGCTGGACGAAAGTCTGTAACAATTGGTATTTGGGAGCCTACTTGCCCGCAACGTTGCCTGTTGCTGCAGAAACATGCCTCGAAATTGTCGGATGCAGGTGTAAAAAACAGTGCCGCGTAAGGTGCAATCGTAAAAAAAGACTTTTTAAATTAAATGTTCGGAGCTGATGTGCTTATGCAGTGGATGTTGTGATATATACATAATTAAATTCAGACTATTCATGTTGTTTTATTTGAATAACTCAAAATAGCTACACCTTTTGAGAGCCTTGAGTATTAGCCCCGATACACATGTTTTCGTCTAGTCAGACCATTTTTTGAGGTTCTCCTTTGTACAAAAGCAATGTCTTAGTTCAAAAATCATTAATGTTTAATGCTAATACGAATCTAGTTTATTTTTTATGGCACTATTGCGCAATAACTAACTATCGTTGATACTGAAAGGAAGAATATGACGATTTTTATTTTATCTTTTATGGATGGGTAAAACCGATTTAAGGAGGCCCAAAGGAAGTAACTAAATTCTGCTAGTAAACTAAAAAATCTTCAAGCCTATGCATGCAGAACTGCTTCAGGAGAGGAGAACGTGATTAAGACATTTTTTTTGCAATATAAGTCACATGCAATTTTATTTTACAATAAAAATAAACTATATTATAGGACTTTTACAATTTTCTGTACTGGGTCGTGATATACCTACATATGTGTAAACGTTATTAGAATAAGTATATTTCTGTATTACTAGACGAACTCCACTGCATAGCGGGTAGTACCTTTACCTCACCTCATCGAATAATGCAAGCTGACCAATACATTAAAATTTTCATTTTCATTATTTTTTATCTCGCGTTTCGTAATATATTTATATAACAAACTATATATTTTTATAAACTGCATAAATGTGGCTTTTTATTGATATTTATTGCTTTTAGATATATATTGTGTAGAAAGAACAAAATAGGATAATGTTAAAAAAAATTATCACATTTTTAATATTTTTTAAAAATTTTGTATTTTTATTTATTTTAAGTACATTAATCACTAAAATAGCCATAAACTACAATGATTACGGCTTTCGTGTGTTAAAAATAGTGATTATACCTGAAATCATTGACAAAACTTATTGAAATGAGTATTCAAATCACCCTATCGGGCGATGTAAATGATTTTTTATCACTCGTCCTATAATATATTTCTATAACAAATTATACATTTTCTAAAACAAGTTAAATGTAGCTATTAAATAATATTTTTTATTTAGAAAAAACCACTACAGTTTTCATAAAATGTGCAATAATATGTATAAAAAAAAATCTCGTTTTCAGATTTTCCCATTTTATTTTGTATTTTTATTCTAAAATACATTTTTTTTGTTCCAAAAATGAATTCCTCGTCCTACATTTATCCGAAAATGATATATCGCATGCCCTATTTTGTATAGTTTTAGAGAAATATGGTTTCAAAGGAAGCGCGGAGGCGCCAGCCTTCCCCCCCTCCTCCCTCCTAAATTAAGGGGGGCTCTCGATGCCTCCCGATCTTTATCTACTCAGGGCCACCCAATGAACAACTGTGCCAAGTCTCAGTGCTTAATCATAAAATGCAGGGTGTTGTGCAATAGCGTCCCCAGTAATGTTCATTTCACAATGGTAAACATTTTTCTAATTGTAATCTGATTCTGACCCTGTGTGGTGACGGGTTAAGAATTTCACCACCCCCTTTCTTCCCGTGGGTGTCGTAGAAGGCGACTATGGGATATGGGTTAAATTGTGGTGTACCTAGGCGAGAGGCTGGCAACCTGTCACTGCAATGCCACAGTTTCGTTTTCTTTTAACCCCTTATTTGCCAAGAGTGGCCCTGAAGCTTTAGTAGTTTCATGTGCTCTGCCTACCCCTTTATGGGATACAGGCGTGATTGTATGTATGTATGTATGTAATCTGATTGAAATAGTTATGAGGTTTTTTAACTTTGGTGAATTCAAAGTTTTCACAAAAAAAGCTCTCCCATAGAAAATCTCCCTTTCAGTGCTTGGAGTAGAAAGTCTTCCTGACTTCCAAAGGTCGAATTGGGGTTCAGGAAGTTTTCTTTTTGGAAAAATACATTTTAACGTGTGTAAAACAGCTTGTAAAAATATAACTTCAGTTGTGTAATTGGGATAGAAAGCAAGTGAAGATTGTCAAAAAACGCTGTTCAAGAAATAAAATGTATGATGGAATATATTTGGCGAAATCTCACACATTCTCATGCATTATAATGAGTAGGTTTTATTTAAATATAGTTTTATACATATAGATTATCAAAAATGGAAAATTGGTTTAAAATGTGCACTCGAGATAAAAAAAAAACCATTTCATGTCCGACCAGATTTTTTCGTGTCCACACTTTATTTCCAATAAAGCCTAAAAAAGGTTGGCAACTCCTTGTTTATCATATGCCGGTCTTGCCTTTCTCTTTTATGCCGGACTTTCTGAGTAGGCACAATTTCTAAGTTACATATTTCAGAGCATAAAACTAGAAATTGAGCGCCGTTTTGAGTAGACTAATAGTACTAGTCAGAAAGAACGGTTATTAAATGACTACGTTACATACATAATATACAAATATTGAACTCGATGTTCGAGTTCGAAACACGAATCAAGTTTATTGTTAACTAGTGTTCGTCTTAGGGATATGTATTGAAGACCAATGCATTAAAGATGAAAAACTGCTATACCTCCGGAGGTGTGAGAGGCGTAGATATATAAACACAAAAGTTATAGTCAATAGACGGTCTTTCCGGGTAGACGTCTTCCCCACGGTCAGTGGGTTAAAGTTAAAAAAAACTATATAAGAAAATACAATACAATACAATACTCTTTATTGCACACCTCATATAGTAGGTAGTAGATGGAAAATGAATGGACTACTCAAATTAACGTCAAGCTAAGTTTTACTGTGCCGTATCCCGGGATTTGGAGTGCTCATGCTTAGATTATCATGCTGCTGTTGAATTACCAGAAGTTTCATAATGTTCTTATTTCATTCCAACAACAGCAAGTCTCCCATGTGAAATCCTAAGTGCCGGTCTGGGCAACGTCTTCTTGAAATAGGAGTTTGGGCGTTTCAAGTGCTTGTTGAGCATACCCTGTGCTTTCTATGACATTATGAAGTTGATTATGATTTCCCTGCTTTCTTTGTGACAAAAGCGTGTCAAAGTCAACAGTACAATGTGAAATTTTATTCATAACTGAAAACGGACTCACAAAGGCTTTGCATTTGTTACGTTTAAAAAAATACATATTTTAGTTTTTAACCTTTCATGAATCTCCAGAAATTATAAAATTCTGAAAAATCTTGATAACCTGGAAAACGATATGCTTTGTTTTGCTACTTCCATTCCTCTAGGTCTACGAGTAACTACAAGTTTAGCATCGCTACCCCCGTAATTTACGTTTTTATAAAAAAAATGCTATTGGCCAAGTCAGTCTAGATATCATTCAACATGTTTGCTAGATCGTTTGAGTTACACGCTAAATGAGAGACAGTTTGTTAACAGAAGACATTTTTATCTTATCCTCTTAGTTCTCATTTCTGATTAAACAATGGAGTGATGACAGAAACAAATGGTTGGGGGCTCGTCTACGGTTATCTTGGACACAAATATGTCTGATATCTAACAAGATGTGCGCAGTAGCGTATATTTACATATCTTCATGTATTTGCTTCTACAAGATATACAATTACATTTTGTATATGTATCATTGTATTTCGTAATAACAATAACAACGCAACATATTGTTTAGTTGGATATTCAAATGCTAAACGGGGCACTGGGCAGTGCAAGTAGGAAAACCATATACCAAAACCACCACCACCTTTTTGCTAAATAATAATTACTTGTGAAGATTTAGACTTATTTTGTTTATTGACCGTGATAATCACTTCTCAATTGATTATCATTGATTATTCTTAAAATGTGTAACACATTAACGCAACTCCGAATTAACCATATATCGTAAGAGGATATAAACCCCCCACCGCAGTGAACGTGTTGCAAGGGATAATAGTTATTTGTTATACAAGGGGGCAAAGTTGTATTTTAACGCCGAGTGTGGAATTGAAAAACGAGCAAGTGAAAGGATTCTATAGTTGAACTACGAGCGAAGCGAGTGGTTCGAGAATATGAATCCTGAACTTGCGAGTTTTTTAACACACGAGAAGTAAAATACATTTGCACCCGAGTGTAACACAATAAAAAAGTCCTTTCCGAGCTAGTGAGGTGAAAATTATTTTGGTTACATTGCAACTAACCAGAGAGCCGTAAATATCGATGATGACAATATTGATTACCTTACCATTCTTACCAACGTACAGCCCGCGCTCCGCGTAAGTAATTAAGAACTATAGGAGGATTCATTCATGTCATGAATCAATTATCCGATGACTATATTTTGGAACTTCAGACAAGTTTTTCAGTCTTACTGTCCAGGAAATATAATAAATGCCCTATTATACAGAGAAAACCATCTTATATAGAAGTTTGTACGCAAATGATGTGTAAGAAATCGAATAGTAGACTGTGATTATGTGACAACATGGCGGTCCACTGTTTACAAATATGTAAGATGAAAGTTACAAATTAAAATTAGACATTTGTTATTTTTACACAATAAAATGTACCACACGGTAGTTTAAAAGTATATCTACATTGTTTAGACCTTGGACACGCGCAATAGCTAAAGAATAGTCAATAACATTTATGCATGTGGCCTGTGCCATCACGTGACTCTTACCGCAATTTGTAATTTTATTTTATTTAGGATCTCCAACAGACAATGCAAAATGTAATTCATTTTTTTTACATTCATAAATCTAAGGATAGATGTGTAGTGTATCCAAGTATAAGTAGACACAGATTACAAGTTCATATTTGTCTTCCTGGGTGAAAAACTCGTCCACGTTATTTATTACCCCCCGTGTCAGTCAATTCATTGAAGAATTATGTAGTTAGTACTTAATATGACACGACTTCGTTAGTCGTTCGTAGAATTCATGTAATTAGACCCTATGCTATAGATTGTGTGAGTTCAAACTGTATTAAAGCGACCGTTTCTTTCGCATTAATAATATCCGATGATGTAAGATAAATGGAGTGGAGTAAAATGCACCTTTGAAGAACGTGTCCGTGTGAAATTGATTTTGTCGCGCTAACTTGTCAACAAAGAAGTGCGTATTGTAGGTGTTGGGCCGCGCGTGACGGTCCGGTTACCCGACACATCAGCGCGACAATGGACACTCGGCCTCGCGCTCGCCGCCGTCACGACCGAGCACCGGATGACCCAAGCGCTTCCTTTGCATACATCACTGCTGCATCGCAATCAGGGTTCGAAATTATCAAGATAATAACGACCCGTGATAATTATCGAATAATTATCCGATAATTATCCGATAATTATCGGATAATTATCGATTATTATCACCAGTATTAAAAGATCATTTGTAAAATTGTTTCAGAAGAAATATCAGTGGTTTATTGTTTAAAAACAAAAAATTGTTAATTTTTCTTACATAACATACTACACAAATCAACACTAATAATTAACAGTAGATTTAATGAAAATCTGTGTTCGTCAGATTTGAACATAAATTACTTGACCAAAGAAGCCAAAGGAATATCTTCATCCGATGGTGATTCTATTTCCATTGGCATTGTCGTTGCTACAGCTTCAGTAGAACTTATTTGTTCCTCTAAAATCCAACTAAGATCTTGCTTCTTGGTTTTATCCTCTTGGTTATAATATTTAAACAAGAATACCAGCTTTGCAGCCTTTTCATTGCCCAGTCTGTTTCTTAGCTTTGACTGCACTAGCCCAAATGATGAAAAACATCTCTCTAATGGTGCAGTTGAAGCTATTGCGGTTAATAACTGTTCACAAAACTTTACGAACTTTTCTTTTTGTGGCCATCTCTCTTCATCTTCTAGAGTCACGGAAGTCCACCACAAAATAGGGCAGGTGTTCTTGAACGTTTCGCCAAACATGAATTTGGGAAAAGGGTAAGCTTTTGCTGTTAGTGCCATTATGAAAGGAGCAAAGTTTTCATCAACTTCTCCAGCAGTTATGAAGTTATACGCTTGTTTTTTCTGTTCATTGTTTAGGTTTCGACCAAGGAACCTATGATCTACCATATTTGCAGCGTAATGTAAGCCTTGCAGTGCCATTGCTCTACGACTCAAAAAGATTTTCTTTGTTTTTGCATTTTGGTATGCACTGTTACCCAACAGGTCAAACTCGAGTTTATTCCATATTTCAACAGCTATAGCTATTGTGGTAGTATTACGTTGCATCCTGTCGAGAGCTGTTGCAATGGGTGACAATGTTTTAAGGAAATCTACAGCATTCATTGTAATCTGACAGTCATTCACAATTTTTATAACCTCCCTATCGATTTTGTCTTTATGGTCTTGGCTAACTTGAACTAAAATTCCTCTGTTATCCAGATACGAGCGAATAGCGTCGTTCATCGTGTTCCAACGTACTTCTAGAGGGAGGACTAACTTTTTACCACCTGCTTGTTTGTATAGAGCTGCTGGAATGTGATGGTTGCGAAAGTATTTTATTACTTTCATTATCGATGCGGTAACGGCAGGGATCTCCAAATCTTTAGCCAGTAGATTTAAGATGTGAGCTGAACATCCATATTGTATTATGTCCACGTCTTCAGTTTTCTCAAGATGACTCCGCATTAATCGCTCATTAGCAGCACTGTCTGTGACAAAACTTCTAACAGTAACGCCTAATTCCTGCTTAGCTTTAGCGATTGATTTTAGTGCGATGTCCTTCAAATTAAGAGCTGTGTGTGGATTTTCTTTTGTATCCGCACAATCAACAAAAATTGAGTCGCCTTGAGCAGTAACAATGTTGCTGCAAACCAGAGGTTCAGTATGAACATTGCTCCAGCCATCCTGAGACATGCAAACTGTTTGATTCGTAAGTTTTTCTTTACATATAGTCATTGTCTCAGCATAATTTTTTTCTAATATGGGATTGCCTATTTCATATGCTGATGGAGGTCTATACCCAGGACGTAAAAGGGCGCATAATTTTTTAAACTCTTCGTGTTCAACATGATTGAATGGAGTGTTAGTCGCGTAAAAGTATTTTCCGACCTGCATATCAATTTTTTGCTTATATTCCTTGGTTGTTGTTATGACTTCGGAATTTTTAAGACATAGTATTTTCGATTGTGTAGATAACTGCTTTCGGCTACTTCCAGTTTCTTCACTAGCTTCTATTGTTTTGCCTAAACAAAAAAAAACTAATTTATTTAGGTATTCTTAAAAAAAAACTGAGGTTGAGGTTACTTAGAGACAGTTATTTCACATAATCACGCGACCCGTCGCGCGTACAAGTCTTATTACTCTTATCACTCTTATTAGCGATACAAAATACAAATTTATTTAGGTACTAGAATTTGAAATTGCCGCGCGGAGTCGCGCTGCTGCTGCTTGAAACTACTGGCCTCTTATTGCGTCTGCGTGTGAGCTTTGAACTGACTTAATAAACTGATCTTTGTTCTCGTTCTCGTGTATCAACAATTTGAGATTAATTATTATAATTTATGATTGTAAATATAACTGTTCATAAAGAAACATGAAATGCCAAACCTGTGTTTTGCCCAGTCAGATGTGACTGAGACTGAACTGAACTGGAACTGGTTGATGGCAATGATGGCTGTGGATCTGGTTCTGCTATGTGTACTTGCGGCTGACATACTTTTACGTGAGATTTCATTCTATTTAGTATTCCTTGCATCTCTTTGTCACATTTTTTGCACCGAGCCCATAACCCAGTATTTTTTGTCTTCGTGCAACTAAAGAATGACCACACTGGATCTTTCTCGCGCGGCATTGTTCAAATTCAACACACTAAACAATATTTAACTTAATAAACCAATGACATTCGAGTTCACTTGACTTTACATAACACCAACTGACATTTTTTGTGAATTGGGGGAATCCCCGTGTCGCGGCTAGACGTGCGTTCGGATAGACGCAACAAGCGCAGAAATACACGTTTGGATACTTAGAATATAGTTTATTTCACAGACGCAATTTTTTGTTATTATCAATTGATAATTATCCACCTGTTATTATCACGATAATTATCGTGATAATTATCGTGATAATTATCGTTGATAATTATCCTTTCGAACCCTGATCGCAATGCCAGATGCCAGCATTGTTGCATCGCTGCCCGACATACATTATTTTATATCATAATTAAACTGGGTTACTATGTACATGTATATGCTTATATTCTCATACTTTTCTATTTACCTCATTAAACGAGCACTCTATAGGACTACTAGCACATGAAACTAGTTTAGCCCACCTATAAGTTCTCTCACAAATGTTTTAACTGATAAAAAAAATGGTTATTTCTTATTATTTATATATATATGGTTTGAAAGCTCTTTTAATACTGAATAAATAACAATATAATATAATAGTTATTTGTTATACAAGGGGGCAAAGTTGTATTTTAACGCCGAGTGTGGAATTGAAAAACGAGCAAGTGAAAGGATTCTATAGTTGAACCACGAGCGAAGCGAGTGGTTCGAGAATAGAATCCTGAACTTGCGAGGTTTTTAACACACGAGAAGTAAAATACATTTGCACCCGAGTGTAACACAAAACTTTTCCCCTCATTATAGCGAGGAAACTACAACGCAAAAAATGCGTTTATCACTGCTATCCAGTAGTTCCACAGGTGGTAAATCATCTTTATTACTAGATTCACCTACTTTTATCAATTTTAAAGCAGTTAATTTGACTTTATTCAAGGTCAAATTACTTTACCCACTAGTGGATAAAATGCGTTTTTACCCGCTGGTATTAAAGGACAAAACACGTGTTTCCAAGCTAGTGAGGGGAAAAGTAATTTGCTGGTGTACTTATTTTGCATGATTTTATGTAAAATTCGGAAAAGCAGTAAGTAAATAAAATAAAATACGTCCTATTTTTGTGAAAGAACTTATAGCTCGACTATGTAGAGTTTAAGCAAACAGTCCGTTAGTTAAAATAAATTCACACATTTTTTAACCCACTTGAGGAAAGACGAATTATGTTTTGCAGGTGTTGATAATTAAGTATTAGTTTACTCGTACCGACATAGTGACATTCGAGTAAACTTTTGGTGTAATAGGCAGAGATAATACCCACTAGGACCGATTGTCAATAATAATATCGATTAGTTACAACTTTTGAGTTAAGTACGTAATTTTTGGATAGGTAGATCCAGTCATGAAGATATAGACCAAATTTTGTAGATAGGTAGATATATGGATGGATCGATATGTACTTGATTACGTACATAGTATTCTAATACAAAATCTAGTCACTCCGCAATAAACTACGAGTAGTAGCGATGTCGCAGAGATGTAGAGTAGACGTAGTGAAGCTACAGACATAAGTTGCGATCGTGAGATATACATCACGGTAACGATTGTATAGCCGTATAGGATAGAAGCCACAAAGGAAACAATACCGGAGTGACCCACCCTCCACTCCACCCTCGACCCACACTTCGTTCTGAGTGCTTGTCGTCTAAACATTTTATATCGGCCAAGGACACAGTCTGATATGCATAGCACTGCATCAAAACTCGCCCCTGTAGATAAATGCGAGACTGGCGGGAATAAATTACAATGAATCTGGGTCGCAGAAGGCCCTTTCCCGTTCCGTCCAATCGTCGTACGCTCCGGCCAAGTGAATGTCGTACCGTACCACGCACAACACAGGGCATACGTACCTATACCCTTTATCTGTATTATAAGATGTGTATCAAGGAAAACGGTGTTTTAGACATTTTTTCAGTAATTTTAACATAATAAGTAATTATGCACAACTAAGTTAACATTATTGTTCATACTTGCCGTAAATAGTCAAGTTAAGCAGTAGGTGGCTAGGAGTAATTACAGCAGACTACGTGTTTTCCACGTAAGAATAAATAGTTCGTTTTGTATACTTGTTGAACATATTTAATAATTTAAGCAGCGGCTGAGCTCGCTTGATAACTGGTTCAAAGTTTTTAATTAAGGGATGTTATAAAGAGGAATGGCAAACAAGCGAGATTGGGTTTTGGAGGCCACCGCAGCGCTGGGCGCCGCGCGCGGCTGTTAGGGGAGATAACGGCCCGGGAGCGGAGAAGGTACACACTGAGATAGGGATGTTGCACAGAGCAAATATTTGAAGGTGCCTAAGCTAGTTTGTTGTGGCCTCGGTAACTCAGTACGCAAACTGAACTACAGACTTCGTCAATTTTTGAGCAATGATCAAAACCTTGATCTGAACAAAATGACTTATGTACAATGTATTATTGTACTTGTAAAATGTAAATAAAAATAGATAGCTACGATTTGTCCTGGGTTTTTCGTGTCGTGTCTCGATCTCGATTCGAAGTTTCCAGGATTTAGTATGTACCTACTTCATTTGTATGTGTACATATACACTATTCCTTTTGTTTGTATTCCGGACCTTCGGGGAGTACTTATACGCGGAGCTAAAGAGTTGATGGAATCTAAAATCAACTAGGCTGTTGGATGTAATGTAAGTGAAAGTGATGGACAAAATACTACTAAGGGAAAAAAACAGACGCCTGACTGATAAAACGGTATTCAATTTTAATTTTGGCAGACGTAGACGGTGAATCGTCCTTAAAAGACAGGCCCCCACAAAAAGCGACATCAAAAATGGCTCAAGGGCAACACCGGTGTGAGAACTCAAGGGTGTCGAGAGGTGTACACCGATTTCTACGAGTACCCAGTAGCTGTTAATCCACTGTGTCAATTCGCGTCTTAGACAATTCACATTCACCCACTACTCCACTCTGAACAGCCAGCAAAGGCAAGCCAGAGGTAGAGAGTCCAACACCCACCCTCCTTTTGGGTAACAGAGGATACGACGTGGGATCGCTACTCCCCTACTGTACTGGTCGAAACAAACTGCCCTGCGTTCACTGATTGCGTTGGTAAAAACCAGTGGGCAATGCGGTCCTCACATCCCTACGCCTTATGTATACCTTTATTATTATTTGCAGTCAACTAGTCACGTTTAATAAACAAATAAACACAAGAGCAATGAACGACGGTTCAGTTTCTATCGAAATTTCGACGTAGAGTGACCCAGTTTCTTTTGCTTTTGACTGTATTAAAATCGGTGACCACTAAATCCTTGCGTAATCTTGTTTACGAAAATAATAAAATTATAACCACAACAAATATGTGTAGTAGACATTATATAAAAACTGAGACTGTATTTCCATATTTAATTATTTATGTTTTAGAGTAACGGCAGTTTAAACACAGTATAATAAAGAGTACTATCGTACAGTATGGCCACTCCCGCTCCCCGCTGAAAGTACCGCCCTCTCAGTTACCTCACAGTTACCGCCTGTCAAAAACGCGACCAGTCGACCTGTCATATTTCACTCATACAAGCATAGTACGCGTTCACCTTTACGAGCTTAGATTGTGTGCTAGGAACGCGCATCTTTCATATATTTGATCGCCAGTGTCCGCGAGGTGTGATATAAAACTAGGGTTCTACGCGATCGTAATTAACTACTGGCCGGTTAGAACATATACCGTGTTTTTTTTTGTTGTCCGTTAAATTCGACAAGCAGTTAGGGCCATCATCAGGAAAAAATTTTTTTTTCGTTTTCATACATAATAAATGGATTAATTAGTGTGAGAGGATCTTAATCATAACATTAAAGTCATTGTCAAGTGTTTGACGGCACATGTCAATAAAACATATAACATTAGGAAGGGGTAAGGGATGCCAGACACGTGTTCAGTATTTTTTTTTTAATAATTTGATAACCGTAAGAGTTAAGGGGCTACTTTCTTAGAGAAATTGATTGTATTTGATCTAAAGAATCGTCCTTTAAAATTAACGGAATTCAATAAAAACAGGGTGTATAAGAAACAGTATCGCGGTCTACTTCATTAAACTTCACTTTCATCAGTTTCATATTCTCAGATTTTCTAAGCAACCTCTTTAAGTAGGTACACTGGCACCAAACCAAACTGAAAATATGTATATTCTGAAAGTGGAAGTAAATTTTATGACTTTGACCTACATTTGTAGGATTAGGTACGAAGGTCGGCCAGAACGTGGCGTCCCTCTTTATTGCAGAAAAGGGAAGTTAAAAGGCAGTTTTACAAAGATATGTGAAGAAATATTATCAAATAATGACATGTAGTAACGTATAATGATATACTTTTATATTATGGCTTTATTCGCACTAGGTCCAGAATTGTTATGTCTATAAGTCATTGCATTATCAATCGCACGTCACGCTACTATAAATATAAAAAAAAAAAAAAACAGCAGAATAACAGACAATCCCAGTAGCTCTTATTCAAGTTTTAATAAACACATTCGTTGAACAAAACGAAAAACAAGAGAGCCAAAACATTCAAACGAATGCAGTTGAAATCAAAACAATATTTCGTGCCAAAACTCATAAAGCATTTGTGTTGGTTTGTGTTCAGTCCCGCCGAGAAACATGTCTGTTAATGAGTAATTAAAGTGGATTTCAGTAGAAATGGCCAATAATATAAACAAATGTAATCTTGTAAGCATTTGGCATAAAGCGAGAAGCGAGGGCTTCGAACTTACATGAGTTACAAGTCGTTCATGATCAGGTTGATAACTGTTTTCATAACTACATAAATTCGAGCTATAATACACCTACTTTATCAATTAATATTTACCATAGGTACTCTTATACGAAAGAAGAAATACTAATAATATCATTTAATTAGATACACTTGTATCGATATCTTACCCCGAAATTTATCTAAATAAATGGTATAAGTTTACCTCTGTTCTGTGTCTATGGGTAAATACAATGTACATTTAATAAATTATATTTCCGCCAAGACTTCGATTTTCCTAAACAATTGTCAAGATTATTTACTAAATGGCGATGGCGATGGCGCACTAAGAACAACATTTGATTTGAACAGTATACAATTTGTAAATTATACTTAATTATAATGGCATGGAGCAAACGCCTAGTTTTAGAGGTATTGTACATTTTTATTTTTAAAGCTATCGTCCAATTGCAGCAAAAAATATTTATCAGGCAAAATTGAAGTTTTTTCGGGTCGGTATTTCAACGTAGCTTTATTAAAAGTTGGGTTTGCGTTTGAACACACACGTCGGTTTGACACCTAGGTTTTTATTTTATTTAAGTAACTGAACTTTAATTATTTTTTATTAACGTGCAAATGATATATGTAAGGTCAATTCAAATTTCATCTTATCGTAATATTGTTCATGTTTTAAACTAATAACTATAAAGGTAGTTAGTTCTGTGCACATATATAGCACTCTAATAGTAAAACATGGAAAATAAGTCGATTAGTAGAAATGCCCCCCATTTTAAATAGGTCGGTGTACCTTATGAGTCTAGGATAGAAAAAGGTAGCTCTAGGTTTATCTGAAAACATTAACTAGTTTCGGATTCCTTTGGAAAATGTAATGATGTACGCTGTAATTCTAGTTGTTGATGTGACTTAGCCAGCGTTCCCACTTAAGCGTCGCGTGTCTCGGGGCGCGCAACGGACGTCTCCACCACGCCGCCTGAATGTAATTCAAAAAACGTCTCCTCAGTACATTTTGTATTGGAAGGACGTAAGACGCGCCCCCAGGCGGCGCGGCGCGCGCCGTAATTCAAAAACCGGCCAAGTGCGAGTCGGGCTCGCGCACAAAGGGCATTTTGGCTACGGAACCCTAAAAACGTCTCCTCAGTACATTTTGTATAGGAAGGACGTAAGACGCGCCCCAGGTGGCGTGGCGGCGGCGTGGCGCGCGCCGCGCCCTGGGGCGCGTCTTACGTCCTTCCTAAACAAAATGTACTCAGGAGACGTTTTTTGAATTACATTCAGGCGGCGTGGCGCGGACGTCCGTTGCGCACCTCAGGACAGGACATGCGTCTCTTAAGTGTGGCCGGTCCCTTAGGTACTACATAATAAAATGCATTCAAATAAAATAGGGTGAGTTAATGAACGAGTTTAATAAAACGGTCATACGTGTACGTTTAATACTTAGTTACATACATATACAACAAAAAAATACTTTTCAAAAATAAACCATTTTTTTGTTCTCAAAACTGTCCAGTCTAAGTAACGTGTTTAGATTGTTATAGCCTGGAACCTTATTTTTAACATGTGTTTCAGTCGCGTCCCGTTTCTGTTCGTTTTGCGTCGCATATTTAATATTAATTATGTTGGTAACGACGAGTTTCGCGTCTGTGTTGAACAGCGAACATTACGCTACTTTCTGAGTCTCTGAACATAGTACATGCATAGACTTAAAATCGTGCTTGTCGAGTGTGAGAAAAGGCTAATAAACATAATTAACAATAATTTGAAAAGCCAACAAATATTTATACAAATACACGAAAGGATGTACTCACTGCCAATGGAATGGTCCAGTTATCCCCTCTCGCAGACGGTCTTTAAGTGAACGCTGTCTCGAGGGTCCCGGTCCCGGCGGAGGGAGCATAGCGGAGCCCGCCGGCAGCGGCGCGGAGCGCGGCGGGCCGAGCGGGCCGGCCGGGCCGGGTGGGCCGGGCGGCGCGTGCGCCACGAGCGGAGGCGGGCCCGCGGGAGCGCCGGGCGCCGGCGGCGGCGCGCGGGCCGGCGATGACATGGCAGCCGCACGCGGCGCGGGCGCACTACCAGCCTCTCAAGCACACTAACATCACACTGCACCCGCCTCACACCACTACACACGCGCGCTGCAACACGATAGAACAACCAAAGCCAAATAAATATAAATAAAGCAAAGCTCCATTAGAACATTTGGCAAACGCATAAAGCATTATGTGTAAGAACAACACTACAAGACGGATACTAAAAGCGCCATGCATACTATGAGAGCAACAACACCAAAACGAGTTAGTAAGCATTAACATTCATTCAGGCGTTTTTAGTTAAACATACTTTCAATTTGATTGCTTATATTTTTAATGAGTCTTAGATATTTATCATCATATTTTAACATAAATCAACTCACTCATCAGTCATGATATAAAACGTACGAGTACTGCGTGCTAAATTAATGTTCACGATTAACTTTTGAATGTTTAACTGCATAAGTTCCTTATACTGCCGTCAAAATGCTCGTGGCCGTCTAAACTTTCGAGTAAATCATATCTATTAAAGTATATATCTAGTACATCATTATTATGATAGTGTAATATCAGGTAGTGGTTGTAGGGAGGCCGGAACGTAGATGCAAAATTGGAGTCCACGATATCAGACGATATTTTTTTATTATTTATCACTCATGGACACGCAAGTCTTAAGGGATTGAAAGTGCGTTGCCGGTTCCCAAAATGAGAGTAGCAATCGCTTTTTTTACCCTTATAATAAAACTGAGATAATACGTTTCCGAAATTAATGTCAAAAGATTATAGATATATTTTGGTCAAACCTTCAGCAAATTACAAAAAAACATTCTCTTTTCTTCTCTTAATGTTTTGTCTCTGCCAAAGACCTTACACAATGTGCAAAAAATTATAAATGGTATGTATCAGGACTTAAATGAAATATTTTCCAAGTCTTACACTATTAAATATACGTCAAATACTAATATGTGAGTCCTAGTGGCGGCTGGTGAAAATTTATGCAAGGCAACACCAAAGCAAACCTTACCTAACCTAACCTTAACATTAGGTACCTACTTTACTAGTAATCAATTTTAGGCAAGCCGGTGGGAATCAGCTTGTATGGACCAGCCGCTGCTGGTGAGTCTACGGGACATTTGTGCTTATATGTGTTTGACATAGATCTCTATCTATGCATCCATACTAATATTATAATATCATCTATATCTTTTGCATCCATACTAATATTATAAATGGAAAAGTGGGTGTATCTGTTTGTTTGGGCGTCTTTCACGGCAAAACGGAGCGACGAATTGACGTGATTTTTTTAAGTGGAGATAGTTGAAGGGATTGAGAGTGACATAGGCTACTTTTTGTCTCTTTCTAACGCGAGCGAAGCCGTGGGTAAATGCTAGTATAATATAAATAATCCTTTGCCCGTGGGGTGACGGGTTAAGATTAAGACCTTCACCACCCATTTTCTTCCCGTAGGTGTCGCAGAAGTCGAATGTGGGTTATGGGCAGAGATCAGAAAAATTTGCGTCATTACTCGCAATAATGTGGACATGTCTCCAAAATTAATCAAATAATTAATCATTTAATTAATTTCTTACTTAACATATAATTTGATTCTTAGTCAATAAATATAAATACAAAAATTTGTTAAAGTATAGATTTATTAATCTAGTTCGTCTAGTTCTCTAGATATAAAACCTAATACAATAATTAATTTTAAATTACAATTACAGTCGTATTTGCCGTACCTAAATTACGTACGTACCTTACCTAAACGGCAGCAAAATTAAATAATGGCATTTTCTTTACTGATGAGTACCTACCTAATATCGCCAGTTTAAAAACGAATTAATGGCGAAAATTGAATTTAATATACTGCGACGTGAAAATGGTACGTATGCGTATTTACCTATACTATTTATATTGATGTAAATTCAAACAACTATGCAGATACTAAATCCCGATTTTGAGGTTATCGCCCACAACTTAGAACACAGAATAACTCTGAATTATACTGGAATAACAATATTCCTATAAAACTACTTCAGTTTGCCCCATTAAGAGGATACGGTAGCGAAAATGCTAAAATGGAAAGGAACCCCCTTTCAACTTGGGAATTTTAGTTAAATATACAAGTGTTATTAACTAGATTTATCGAAAAAAAATGTCTATTAAGAACAACTCAGTCAAAACATATCTTTAAAATCGAGGTTCCGCTCTCGACTTTCCAATCAAAACTTAATCAATCGAGCGAAATTTGAGAATCTGAATAACAATAAAATAATCTATGTCGGATCGTTTAGCTTTTTTGGTTAATTGTTACCAATCTTGAGTATCACACCTTTTTTTGCGCCACAATGAAAAAGGCCGTTTTTGGAAATTTTTGATTGGCTCTAGTCTTTAAAAAGCAGAATATCAAAAAAATCAAAACGGTACGACACAGATAAAAATAATAACAATCTGTGTTGAAAAAATCATTGCTCTATCTTCAAAAACCAGTGAGGAAATAGTCGAGAGCGTTTGTATGGAGAATTGACCCCTACCGTATCGTCTTACTCGTAACATCAGTGGATTGCGAGCGGAGTTTTTCAGCACTTAAGTATGTTTTTGATGTAAAAAGAAATAAAATGACTGCTGAAAATTTGGAAAAAATAGTATTTGTTGGCTAGGAATCAAATTATATGTCAAGTAAGAAATTTATTAAATGATTAATTATTTGATTAATTTTGGAGACATGTCCACATTATTGCGAGCAATGACGCAAATTTTTCCGATCTCTGGTTATGGGTTAAATTGTGGCGTATGGCGAGAGGCTGGCAACCTGTCACCGCAATAACACAATTTTGTTTTCTTTCAACCCCTTAATTGTCAAGTTTGGTACTGAAACTTGATTAGTTTCATGTGCTCTGAATACCCCTTTATGGGATATAGGCGTGATTGAATGTATGAACAATCTTTTGCTTGTGTAACTTCACCCACAGGTCCCACAACCTAAGCTTTACTTGAAGGAAAAGGAAAAAAAAACGTCAAAATCTTGCGCTCCAAGACCAAGAAACTTGAATTTTTAATAAAGCCCCTGCCTACTTGACATATTCAAAAATTAGTATAAGGTACAGCGGGACTGGGGGCAAATCCGTTATTTTGCTGATCCATTATTTTCCATGATTTCATTATTAATTAGAGTGCCCACTGGTTATGGCACGCGTGTTCAATGGATACATGTGGAACTCAACTTAATAGTGTAATAATGGATCAGTTACAATGGCCCCCCCAGTCGGGATTTGTCTCGCTGTACCTTAGTCCAATAGCTAAGGCAGAAGTTTCTCAATAATTTTCATTTTCATTAGTTGAAAAGATCGAAAGGTCTAAGAAATATCTCTGGAAAAGTTAAACAGGTACTTACAGAACAATGAAACCCGTCAAATAAGTAATAAGTAGGTGGTGTTCTTATTACTATTTGACGGGATTGTTCTGTAACTACAAAGTTGTAGATCTGATTTCAAATAGATTACTTCGGGATTTAATTGTTTAGTTTGTACGCCAAGTATTCTAAAGTTTTTTTTTTAATCCGTCTTTTATATTTTGCCGTATCGTACAGTCTCAACATCAACAGTGGCGGATCGAACCTCGCATCATAGGTATCTCTATATACGTGTCGTACATCTCACATCTACTCTGCTACTATATCTACGATTCAGACAGTTGGTATATTTATAGAAAACGAGCTTAGACCAGGTTTCGTTGCTCTTATATCACCTATATGTTTCCTATTAAATACGTCGAAATACTAGGAATTCAATCGATTCAGCAGCGATGAAATTTCTGGCGCGATTCAGCGAATTCGAAGGCATTAACTGCAACAGGAATTACGGTTGGAGCGTAGGTAACATAATTAATATTTAACTACAATCAATAGAAGAAGAAGAATAGTACCAATTTATGAATTTATTCGACAGAGACACTGACGATTTTAGTAGTCATGTCGGTACAAAAGTATCAGATAATTACAATTACTGGAAGATTGGGATGGGTGAAACTGAACTCCGAATTTCTAACGAACACCAACACGACGGACCGAAAGCGTTTATCGATCGGCCCTTGATCGCCCCGCCCCGCCACCCCCCGCCCATCCCGCGAACCTTACGTAAGCTCAGCTGATCGTACCCACCCCTGTACCCTTGGCAACGAACACTGCTCTGTTCCTGTGTGTCTTCACAATACTCGGCTTGGTGCTTACTTAGTTTGCCTTGAGACTCTACGTGCGACTATAATCCCGTTAATCTGATAATTAATGATATCAATATCATAATAGATACCTATTCATAATATGCCTGTCACATAAACACACCTAGGCGCTTATAAATAAAACCGAATAATTTTAACCACGCATTTCTGAGTCTAAAAGAAAGAAAAGTGTTAAAGTTTTACAATTTTTAATGCATTTTCACATAAGTTTTTTTTTGTAAAAACCTCATTGTTTAAAGATTTTACTTCTCAATTTCTGACATCTATCAATGAAGTTAGTGAAACTATTCTCCATAATGGCATCAACTCCGTTAAAAAAGATTTTGTATACTGAGTAACGATAAGTTTATTTTTTGCAGTTGGGTAATAACTTTGAAACTAGGCGAAGCCCAGAAAACCTTATATTATATGACACTTTAGTCTTAAAATTGGATCAGGAATACTCTGTTAAAATTATTCGGTTTGCTAGTATGAAATTATAGTTCTCTTGTGACAGTTAGATATTTACGAAACGAAGAAAGACAAAAGTTTTATAGTCAAGATTTTTTTGCAAGCCTTGTCAAGATGTCGATCCTTTGCATCCAAAAAAAAACAACATACGCGTATAGTTCACTACGGAGCAAAATATTGGCATCTCATCTAGTCATCCATATCTCTTGCGATAATCAAGCGCTTTCTAGAGTGGGAGCTTCTTTGTTTTATCCTGAGTCTTGTATAAATTAAGAGGGTAGAAGATGACCTTACATTCCCCATTTTCTAGCCTGAATAATGATTTTCTCGACAAAATAATAATGTAGGTACTTGCATGGTGTGTTTTCCTGTATTATTTAAATGATTTTACATGTAGTTTCATCATCTATCTCTGTGTTGCCCATTAGAAACTAAACCACAGGCTGCTAGACGAATTTGGCACATAAAATACAACAATATTTATGATGATAGTATAATGACAACGTATTTTCGATTAAAAATGCGGGTTTTTTATAATTTTATTTATTTATTTTGGCCACCGAAAACGCTGTCAGCGACCTAATGACGCTATCGACTAGTAAGTAAGTAAGACATGTCAAAACAACTGATATAATGAACTTTATGCCTCATAATCAAAAGTCAGAAAATGTTGTTTTCGAGTAGAATGACCTGATGCACAGATAATCTATAGATTAACATGACTGTGTTGTTTTCGCCTGATTACGTAAAAGTATACTTTAAAAATATTTTTTGCTGTTTTTAGGTCATAATAAAATATGGTAATATTTTATTTCGGTTAATTGGACAGTACATAATCATATATAAGACAGACTTTAAAAAAGGGTCAAGTATCCTATTGACTAGTAGAAATTAAGGTTCACTTTTCATTAAAGGATCCGTATTTATTTGTTTATTATTTCATGTTTTGATCATACGTATGTAACGTTACTGTCGTATTTATTTTTCGCTTCTATAGGTAATTGTTGATAGCGGAGTTGTGGTTAATGTACGAGAAACACGAGTATGTTATTTATAGTGAGTAAAAATAATATTTATTTCCATAGTGTCAATATAGAAGGAGTTGTCAATAGAGCCTATGGATAATTGTCATGTTAGCCTAAATAAAAGCTCAAAATGTTGAATTTATCGTGCCTTAATAACTTCATAAACACTTATTTTATATTATAAAGTGGGCATCTAAATTGAACAGACATTCTCGTACTGTAACAGAATAGATTACCTAATTTGAGTGTTTTAAAAAAAATCCCGAATATCAAATTTCACCAGATCTGGACATATGTCCTCGTTTATTTTTTTCGATTTTAGTATGAACTTAGGTAATACGAGCGTGGCGTATTGGGAACTCGAATTTTGTATGGAAAATTTTGGACACATTTTTTTATCATCGGGATCGAATCAGCTCGTGATTCTCATAAGAATGAGCCAAAATACGTCAGATCTGGTGAAATTCGATATTCGGGTTTAAAAAAAAAAAAACAAGCATTTACAGTACAAAATTAGGGACAAAAATAGATAGAGAACTTTAACCTTTTGCAGGCGGATATTTCTATTACATTGTCAAAGTAAGAATAATTATAACTAATTAGGAACTGGATAACTGATGAAGAACTTAAGTTCAATCAGATTTTGCCGTCGAATGGCGAGACTTCTTAAATATGCTTAGGGCGGAAAACATTGTTTTAAGAGCTTTGGAGGGGCGCCCATTTATCTCATAGCATATAACATAATAGTTAGGCAATAGGAAATGAAATCGAAGGCTACCTCTCCATCCCACCGATCTCCACTCTAATTAAATCAAGCCACACAATTTCGTAATCACATGGATTTGCCTAATTAAAAACTTAAGATAGATGTAATCAGGTTAGGCATACATGGTTTAAGCACCTTTTCGAATGACTTTATTTTGATATCGTATATCATCGTCAGGAATCCTCCACGCTATGCGAGTTGACATAAACCACAGCGAATAGCAACATTGATTGATTGCCTCCATACCTCAGATGTCTCACGGGATCGGCATTGGCAGTAGGGGATAACCCAGTCGAACAACGTGCCTGTTCTATTTGGAAATGGGAACTAGATTTCGACCGTGTTTCCTAAGCCCCTCAGTTGGTATTGTCAGAATATAAAACAATATTCATATTTAGAGCCCATACGAGTAGCTATTACGACCTGACCTATAAATATTCGACAAGATAATATTTAAACACTCATTGTCAGTGTTTTATAATTCAATATTTTTCTTACATCCAATGGAAGACAATTGAATGTCATATTCATCGTAAGTAGGAAGTAATGTGTAGGTGTAACTTTTATACCTTGGTTAAGTCAGATTCAATAACGTTACATTCATCGTATTAGTTCCATACCTATTACGCCCGAGTTCCTATTCCTAGCCATCAATGATACGCAGCGCCATCAGCGAAATTATTCTTACACCTATCAAATTACTAACTTTATATCTTTATAGTTCCATTGACAAACTTTATACTGAAATGCATATAAACTTAAGTACAACGCACGACGTTAATAATAGTTCAAGTCTTAAAAACATTTCAAATATTCAGCAGATAACCATTTTTTTATTGTTAAGTAGTCTATCGTGACAGTGACAGTAGTAGATGTATTGTAAAGCAATAAGTGAGCAGGGTGTCGACTTGTCGAGTATGGAGCGAACACCGGACGCGTGTTGCGCTTGCTAAATATTTGACCGGTGCCGCTCGATACCAGCGACCTTGCGGCGGCGGCGCGCCTGCTCCCTGCTAGCCGCCCGGCCGCCCAGCGCTCGCATCGCGATCAGCTGTTATTCTCGACAGCCATGCCATGCGACTCACTAAACAACATAGTTTTTTTACTTTCATGTTGTACTTATTTAGTAAACTTTTCAAACAGGTGGGCGATAAGTACAAGACTAATTTGTGTTTGAATGTATTTGTGTTTACAGTTATTTACTACATAAATATTGAAGATTTTCATCTTAGGAATCCTAACTTTAGAGATAAATATGTAATGTTCTTACCGATCACGAAATATTTACATATTATTATAAAATTTTATAGATATACCGATTTTAAGCAGAATTCCTTGATTATTTTAAATTTAATAACTTTTTATGTTTGTCATATTATTTGATTTTGATGCAAACTACCACAGATTTTTAATAAAACATTTTTTGAATCCGATGCCAACCAATACACAAACACTTTTAATTTCTAATAAAACTGCTTTAACTACGCAACAACAACTGATTTTTTGCTATTTTTTTTTAACTTTGGTGATGATTGTATGAATTAATATACAAGTCATGATATCATGATGAATATGGAACTAGTTTCCCTATGTGATAACATTGATAACAAAACAATGACTATGATGTATGGAACATTAACGATTCGCTGTCTTCGGCAAGTATAAATGAATAATGAAGTGCAGTCAAAGCATCTAATGTGGTCCATGCATCGATGCAACGAACCGAAGAGGCTGTACAAGGATTGTGTGAAGAAGCGCTGGCTGCAGGTAATACGGCATAACGCTTACACGATCTGCTTCGAAGGCTGGAAGCGTGCAACTGATGTTAGATAGAGATAGGAGCGCTGGGCTGGGACAGGGGTGCGCGGTGCGCGGACCGGGTGGCGAACAACAGCGCCCGGCGGGCCGCCCCGCTCCACGCCGACACCGACGCCGACGCCGCCCCCACATAATCACAGGACGGTCCTATAACACCTACTTCCTTACTTACTCTACACTATATACCACTACTCTTACCTTCACGGATTCTAAACACCTTTTAATCAATTATACTAATGATCTAAGCTCCATTTTGAAATAATGCACGCAAGCCGATTAGCTACGGAGAAGAGAGTTTCCACCGATTACTAACGTATCGGTATCGTACGTAGTCAGTCCCGAAGTTTTTCCAAAGTTCCCAAAATTTGACAATTATTTTAAAACAAAAAACACTATTTTTCCGCGACGTCTCACGATGGAGACGACATTGAAAGAAAACCGAATACTTACCTGTTTTAGCGTACCGCTGGGGGCACTCGCCAAGTACCATTTTCAAGTTGCTTAAAAATGTAAACATAGGGCTTAAGGTTTGTGTACCGTGCTATTAAAAGGTACAATGAAGTCTCCAGTGTTGAGGCCAAGAAAAGAACTGGCCGCCCACCGGCCACGCTCCATAAGAACACCAGCAGTGATCAAAGCGATCAAGGCGTGTATAGTAAGAAATCCTGTCCGAAAACAGTAGTTGATGGCTTTGCAGATGGGTATCCGTATGCCGGGTAAAAGCCGTGAAAAAGGTTAAATGAAGATCTGAGCTGAGTCTACGAGCATACAAAAAAAAGAGTGGGCATTTACTTACCTAATGCAGGTCTAAAAGCAATAAGGTTTACAAGATCCCGGGAGTTGTTAAAGCGGTACTCGAAAAATCTACACCGTGATATCCTCTTTACAGAAGTAAAAACATTTATACGTTTACATTACCTCATATTTTGATATGTCATGACATTTTGTAATTCTTGTATTCTTTTATTTTTATTATTGTAAGTTATGTTAAGCGTATACACCTGTAAAGGTATTGTTCAGTGGGACTGTTTTATATACATATAATATGCATTTGTACCTGCTATTATAACCTGAATTAACATATACGCAATAAATAATTTATTCATCCATTCATTCGAAATTTTCGATGTTGAAAAAAAGTACAATAAACAGAATGATAGTGCGTAGGTAGATTAGATTAGATTAGATTTCTTTATTTCATGATAAAAATTACACTATAAATTTGTTACATGCCAAAGTTATGTTTATCTTCTCATCAAGATCGTCAAAAATTACATTATGAATTGAAAATAATAAAATGAATAGTTTCTCCCAATAAGGATCGTCATTTACAAAGAGAAATACACAAAGCACAATAAAATTAACAAATGAAATAAAATCAGAAATGAAATACACAAAGCACAATAAAATTAACAAATGAAATAAAATCCGAAGTCAGTGTAATCAAATGCATGCTATCACAAATTCAATTCCATGTACTCATTTACAGAGTACAGAGGGTTATCTAACAAAAGGTTTCTCAATTTGCGCTTAAATGCTTCGTCACATGGCTCATTCCTAAGATCGGCAGGTAAGTGTTCGAAATAAGTAGGGCCGATGACACGCGGGTTCTTTTTTGAAAGTGCCATGCGACGGGGGACTGTTCTCAGGCGGCCTGTAGCTCGAAGCTGTTTGCCCGGACAGGCAACGCGAGCAAATTGAGATATATTTTGCTTAACAAATAACAGTATATCAAACATATATTGTGAGTAGTGCGTCATTATACGTTGAGAAATAAAGAGCTCTCTGCATGGGTGCCTGTCTCTTACACTAGCAAGTATACGTATTGCGCGTTTCTGCATTATAAGTACTCTTATTGTATCTGATGAGTTTCCCCAGAGCAGTGATCCGTATGCCATGATAGAGTGGAAATGCGCAAAGTACACCTGCTTTAAGGCTTCTGCGGAGATAAGAGGCTTCAGCTTTCTCAACGCGAACGACGCACCACCCAATCGATCACAAAGATTGTCAACATGGCACTTCCAATTCAGAGTGTTGTCTATCAGGAACCCTAAAAACTTACTCTGTTCACACATGGGCATCGGAAAATTAGTCATGCATGATGGTGGTTGTACCTTTCGACCGGAAAATAACATTATATTTGACTTAGAATAATTGAGTATGAGACCATTTGCTGAAAACCATGACTGCAATTGGTGGCAAGCATCATTAATTTTTAAAGCCAACTGGTCATATGTACTTGCACCAACTAATACATTCGTATCATCCGCAAACAATACAGGCAAGCCAGCTCCAATATTCGATGGTAGGTCGTTCACAAATAATAAAAACAAGGTATTTCCGAGGGACGAACCCTGAGGAATACCGATATTTATGTATCCCACATCAGATTGGATTGACTTGCCGTCAGTGAGTAATTTCACGACTTGCTTGCGGTCTGACAAGAATGAGGTATACAGTTTATGGGCAGTGCCTGTGATTCCATACATTTTCAATTTTTCAAGGAGTAATTCGTGGCTAATGACGTCAAATGCCTTTGACAAGTCGCACAGTATTGCGGCAATCTTATCCTTATCGTCTAACCCTGTCATTATAGAATCGAATATCCTATACGTCGCGGTGGTTGTTGACATTTTTTGTCGGTATGCAAATTGGTTTTCCGTAAGTAGGTTATTCGATTCTATATGACTCATAAGGTGAGACGACAGGACCGATTCTACCATTTTAGAGATTGTGGGTACTATTGTAATAGGCCTATAGTTGTTGACGTCACACCTGTCACCCTTTCCTTTGAACACTGTATGGTTGTATGGTATGGTAGGAGCTCTGAAAAAGCAGGAAAGAGTCCCGCGGCCGCAACATGGGCAATGGGCATCATACACCATCAGTGATAGTCTGGTCGGGAGTATCTTATCAAGGTCCAACTAAGGTTCATTGCGAAAAAGGGGTTCAAATCAGTGCAAAAGTTTACTAAGATACGGTTTTGGATCAACTTGTCAAAGATCTGCCCATCACGCTATTTTCAAGACTTTTCTGATTTTGATCTTGCACCTGCGAACTCGAACTCACACTTGACAGTTTTTTTATCGAATAAAACAAATACACAGAATAGAACTATCCTAGAAAATCAACATATACATAGAGTGCGGTGCGCACATCAGTTAGAATTTTGACGTTTCACGATACTTCCTAGAAATATCGTGAAAAGGTAAATCGTTTTCTGATTCCATGGGTGGATGAGTGTTCCCTATTTCTGCAGTTTGCGCGGGCATTTGAAGTAACCTAACAAACCTATCCTGCCTATCTACCTATTGATTCAATTGTGACGTCAAAACATTGCACAGGAACATTGCGATCCGCCGGATTTGCCTATTTAATAAACGATGTTTTTAAACATTGACAAGTTTATAATTACAACTACAGAACACATCAAATTCTACTTCGTACTACCGTTCGTACCATGTGCTACCATTTTATGAAAGCAGATTTGTAATTGTGAATAATTATCTAGAATCTGTAGAGTCTGTAGTGTTATTTAGTTGATTGATTAGTTTAGAATATTTAGTTGGTAATTTAACTTAGTAAACGTAAGTAAAAATGCACAGTTTAGTTATTAGTTACTAGAATGATTTTTATTGAGGTGCTATCACAATCATCATCCTCCTTGCGTTATCCCGGCATCGGCATTCGCCACGGTTCATGGGAACCTGGGGTCCGCTTTGGAAACTAATCCCAAGATTTGGCGTAGGCACTAGTTTTATGAAAGCGACTGCCATCTGACCTTCCAACCCGAAGGGTAACTAGGCCTTATTATAATTTAATTATAATAATATAATTTGTTGCAAAACAAATTCACCACAGTACTGGTACCGGTACCATTGTCTATAATAGACATGTCCCATTCCCATCCCTGCTGCTAATCGTAAAGGCGCGCCATTATTTGAAACGACCAATGGCAGCACCGTGCGCGCCCGCCTCACCCCGCAAGGATTGGTGATTTGCGTCTCGAACAATATCGCTTGCATTAGGCTTCTAGTGGGGTGTTCTGTGGCTACATACATTAAGTTTTTAATTAACAAAAACAAATTCTAATATTCTAGCTCGACCTTGTTATGCACCAAAAAGTTATCTGTTTGAATATTTAAAAATCACGTTACTAACCGGTTTCCCAGAGAATACTGGCATTTTTGCGGGTCGCGATAGGTCCTATTTATATTTTCAAGTAATATTTATTATAGAAAAATAGTCAAACTAATTGCATGATATGTGTTAAAATTCAAGAGCAATTAAACTTATCAGTCTTATCACTTTTAAGATGACCCATTTTCATTGAATGCATTTATGTGCATGTTATCAGTAATCAGTAATCAGTAATTCTTTATTGCTATCATAGGTACATAAGTTGGTACATTTCAGTAGGTATAGCACAGCTATGAACCCTGTAAGGGCACTGCAAATATAGTTCTTAATAACTAAAAATCTTAATACTTATAATCTTATAAATCTTAATACCTATATTGCTATGAGAACATTTTTATGTTGTAACATATTTTAATTTTCAAAAAATTCCTTCATGTTATAGTAACTATTCTCTATTAAGTATTTCGTAAGCTTCTTGTTGAATGAACTGTCAATTTTTTCTTCCTTAATGCTCATTGGTAGGTTATTGTAGATTTTGATGCACATTATATATGGACTGGAGCTATGGATATTTAAATTTGAAAATGGCACTGGGATTGTATTTCGCGGGCGTAAATTTGTGGTACTAGGGTCTTTTGGTAATGGGAACAGATGGCTGTGTTTTCTTTTGAATTTGCATATCTCAAGTATGTATAAAGAGGTCAATGTAAGTATGTTGAGTTTACGGAAATAAGGTCTGCAACTATCTGTTTGTTGTATGTTAGTGATGATTTTTATACATCTCTTTTGAAGAATAAATAATTCGTGTATGTTTGTGCTATTGCCCCACATGACTATACCATATCGGAGCCAGGAGTGGGCAAAAGCATGGTAGGTGCATAAGGCGGTTTTTATATCTGCATGTTTCTTAACTTCCCTTAGAGCATATATAAATGATGATAATTTTGAAGTGATTTTTTGGACATGGGATTTCCAGTTTACGTTTGTGTCTATCTCGAGACCCAGCAAGTTGGAGGAGTTTACGCAATTTAAGATTTGGTCATTGTATTTATAGTTGATATCTAACTTACGTCTTTGATGCGGTTTAAATTGCATGATTTTTGTTTTTTCTATATTTAATTCTAGGTTATGAAAGTTTAGCCAATCTACTACTTTAGTAAAAGTGACGTCTAGCTGGAAATTCAGGTTGTTTTCTATTGTTGAATATGGAAAAACTATGGATATATCGTCTGCAAATAGGATATATATAGGATATATAAATATGTTCGCTAAATATTCTTGTGAACTAAATTATATGTTTGTTTAAAATAAAGAAAAATATATAAAAACTGTACTTTTTTTAATATATTGCATTATCAAGGTCTATTAACTAAATTTCATCAAATATGAGAGAAAAATAATATTATTTTATTACTTTTTGCCAAATGTGGCACTGAAATTTGAGTAGTTCATGTGCTCTGCCTACCCCTTTATGGGATACAGGCGTGATTGTATGTATTTTTAAATAACACAATGCATGAAACGGAAAATACTAGGGGCGGAGGTTCGATTCATACATTGTCTATTTGAAAGTATAGTATGAATTTTCTGAGATGAACTTTTCGCTTTTGCCCTAATCTGTTAAACAAAGGCCTTTGTTTTTATTATTCGCGGCGGTTAGCTCCCGTTTCCACAGCACGTGCTAAAGTCTCAGTGTAGTTAAAATGCAACTATCATGATAGCAATAAGGTTCAAATTTATTAAAGTTTGCAGTATGCAGGTAACTTTTTTTGAAGATGGTAAAACGTGTTATCTCCGAAAGGGCTTTTTATGGATTTGAACCTTATTACTATCATGATAGTTGCTTTTTAACTACACTGAGACTATAGCACGTGCCGCTTAAACGGGAGCTAGCCGCCGTGAATAATAGAAACAAAGGCCTTTGTTTAACAGATTAGGGCAAAAGCGAAAAGTTCATCTCAAACATGTAATTTTTTTGATGGAATCTATTTAATAAGCACTGATAATGCAACATATTCAAAAAAGTATAGTTTTTAAATATTTTTTTATTATTTTTCGTCAAAGTATAAATTATTTTTCAAAAATATTTTGCGAACATAGTAAGTATGCGTAATTCAAAATTTTTGGAAGTGTCGCCCAACTCATCTAAGGTGAAAAATAGTATAATAATAGCGTGCTTTCGCTTTTCATCTGCATGCTTAAGGTTGCAGGTTTAAGTAGCTCATTGGATTGGTTTAAGTACTTTAAGTAGCTTCAGTTACGAGTTGCCGTTCGGGATGTGTCGGAAGTTCGGAAATGAAGCGTCTTTCCATCTTCCCGCTCTTTAACAACTTAAAATGCGGGTGCATCCAATCTTATTATATGAGCTATATGATACAGGATGTTTAGGGCATTACTAGGCCACTTTTAGGCCTGATTTAGACGGCGTGCGAACTCGCATGCAATTTTAGTTACATTGCGGGCTATTGAGGTTACATACAAATTTGCACATCCATCAAATACCGCAATGTAAGAAAATGAGCCCTTACTATGGGATATCGCAAACAACAACTCTCATAATATATCACATACATGTCACGATCAAATAGCCAAAATGCATGAAACAGTCATAATCAGGCACTGGTCCCACCACTAGCTAGTAAAGCGATGAGCTATCGGCTATTTGTGCGACAAAAGATAGTCGTTGCCGTGTAAACAAAAGAAAGAGATGTATTATAGCTGAGCGATGAACTAGAAAATAGTCAATAGCTCAGCTATAATACATCTGTCACTTTTATTTACACGGGAGCGACTATCTTTTGTCGCACAAATAGCCGATAGCTCATAGTTTCTAGCTCGCCGTGGGACCAGTGCCTCAATTAATTGATATTTTTTTTCGCATTTTCGGGGTTGGTCCTGTAGTAAAAGATTCTCACTGCGTGTGGATTTTACGCAGCGAGACAGACTGTCCTAAACTCGTAGGAAGAATTGTTAAACTTAGTGTTCCATTTGTGCTCAAAAATCTACTAAGACCACGAAATCGCTACTAGACACATATCGAATTTGGCTCAATAAATGATTGTCTTCGGTAGTATTTGACATTAAAAAAAAACAATATTTATAGATTTTGGGTATTAAAAGTGTATGATGACTTTGACTAAGTATTTCCGATTAAAAATGTGTATAATTTTTATTTTATTTTGGCCACTGCAAACGCTGTCAGCGATGTAGTGACGTCATCGAATTCGAACTTACTTCATGTCAAAACAATCACTGACATAATGAACTTTATGCCTCATACTCAAAAGTCAGAAAATGTTGTTTTCGAATAAAATGATCTGATGCACAGATAATATATAGATTAACATGACTGAGTTGTTTTCGCCTGATTACGTAAAAGTATACTTTAAAAATGGTTTTTGCTGTTTTAGGTCATAATATGGTAATATTTTATTTCGGTTAATTGGACAGTAGTCAGTACTTAATTATATAAGACAGACTTTAAAAAAGGGTCAAGTAGGCTATTCTATTACACGAACTGTAGCGCATAGAAATTCACCAGCTGTGCGAGCTCTAAAACAGTTGAACTCGTTTCTGTCATGGGCACCAGAATGTGATGTGTTTGCTAGCAGATGGACGAAAGGTGATCGTATTTTATATATGTTTGTTTCTTTTGTTAATCACCTAATAATATCTATAAACTATCAGCAAATACAGTGGAAACCCTGCGGACTTGTTCACCCTGCATAATGACGTAATCCAATGGATCCAGAACCTTAGAATACCTTTATAAACGACTGAACCAGGGATCGGATACCGGTATTTTTTTCGGAACGGTTCCGTACGTTGACCCGAGAACTTTATATTAGCGTTTCTGGTTCCATTAACCGGTATTCTTTTTCGTTCAGTGAACGAACGTTTATGAGTGAGAACTGTTCCGAAGAACAGAATTAAATGATACGTTCTTTAAAGAACAGTTCGCGGGAACGGAACTAAATGATACGTTCTTTAAAGAACAGTTCGCAGGAACGAAATTATTTCGGTTTTTCTATTTCCAAGAATTTGAACGAACAGTGCAAGCGGTGTCGGCCACGGCCATCACTTTAGTAACTTTAGTTTGATTTGAGACTAGCGGTGAGTAAACGTGGCGTCGAACGAAACAAATACGTCGAAAACATTCTGCACCACAACCACAATGAAGTAAGTTTTTTTCTTTTAACTTAGTGCTTTCAATTTTACCGATTTTAAAATTTAAGTAATGTCACGACGCTTAAGTATTTATTTACAGGCAATCGTACAGTCCAAGGTCAAATAAGGACGGGACGCCGCTATTAGCAAGAGCGAGCGTCCTTATTTGACCTTGGTACGGTCATCTCAGGTGTGTGTGTGTGTGTGTGTGTGTGTGTGTGTGTGTGTGTGTGTGAGTGTGTGCGTGTGCGTGTGCGTGTGCGTGTGCGTGTGCGTGTGTACAATATACACTACTTTCCCATTAATTGTGTCGTTGGTATTGGTACTAGGGATTGCAGTACCGGTACTGTTTTAAAGAACCGGGATTTCCGGTACCGAAGCAATATGGAACCGGGATTTCCCGGGATTTTCGGTACTTTCGGGACTGGTCTAATTTTTTCGCTTTTTCAAATATATCAACATATTTTTTGGCATTTTTCATCTTTTATTAATATTTTACCATAACCGAACCGCACCGGCTTCGCTCGGCGTATTATTTTATCTGCCTTTTTTTTATTTCATAGTAAGATTATACCGTGCAACAACAAAAACGCTTAGTAAAAGAAATAAGACAAATACTATTGAAGAAATATAATAATTTATTAACGACCGGCAGTAAAACCTCACAAAATTCCCCAAACATGTAATTTGAATCAAAGAATGTAAACTCCAGGAAACAAAACATTTGAGATGGTGCACTAATTTTTTGCTAGTCAGAGGGATCGTTCTCGAGAAAATTTCTATGGAATACCGTAATATCACAATATATCTAAACATCTTTTTAAAAGTTAAGCATGTTTATAGCAGTTATCATTAAAAGTTAGACATAAGCCATTCATTGCCGAATTTTTTTCTAGACCTACATTTATGTATCAGAGCGACAATTCCACCACACATTATTTTGTTATAAGTCGATCGGTACGTACGAGCAGGGTTTTCGATTGAAGCTCTTAGCAGCGTGATTTTCACCGACTTTTAGCACATATGTCATGTTTTAATAATTAATTTATAATAAGAAAACCTTAAACATTCCTCAAGAATCACTAGGTGAAAAACGCTCGCACGCACTATTCATACATAGGTGAAAAACGCATAAATATCCGTTTGGTAGTTTTTGAGTCTATCGCATAATTCGCGAATACGGTTTTATAACATGCAGAGAAATGAGTCAAATGATATTGAGAGAGAAAACATAAATAAACAACTTAATATAACAAACCTTCACCAAAAATACAAAACTCGACTACTGAACTGGCTAGTGGAGTTAGCTAGGGTATCGCGGTGGCCACAGATGCCAGGCTGCAACTGCCATACGCTATTAAATAGTGATTAAGCGCGTGTTACTGTACCTACGCCTATTTTTTAACTGTTTAAATAATATAAACAGAAATAAATAAATTTTGTAGCAAAAAATGTCACTAAAAAATATTTCCCGAAAGTACCGGGATTTTTCAAGTTGATTTCCCGGTTCTTTGCTTGGCCAAAAATCCCGGGAATTCCCGGTACTTTCGGTACCGGTATTTCCCGGGAGCAAACCCTAATTGGTACTGTAGATAGTCAATTACCATAGAAATTACATCAGCTACTATCAACAATGGACCTTTAGGGTCAGTTGCACCAAACCGTCTGTCACCGTTAAAGCATTCGTTAAATTTTATTGTATGGACAGTTCCATAGGCGTCTGCTGCGTGACGATGATGTGTGTGTCAAATGTGGTTGATGCAACGGGCCCTTAGTCTAAAAACGTCACAATAAAAGATGTGAAATGTGCAATTAGTCACAAAAATAAATTGTTTTTAGTATTCAACACTCCCGTGTCCCAGAACTCGAAGAATCCCAATTCATCCAATGTTCTTATACTGCTGCGAGTGAAAGGGGCACTAATGATGATATTTATGACTTGATCGATGCACAGAATGAGCCACTGAGTAAGTACTTACCTATACTAAACCTTCATAAACCTAAATACTGAAACTCTGCCCGGTGGTTCGGTGTTAGGGCTTGCAATTATCCGTCCAATTCGAAATCCGGATGATTCGACTCGATATTTGAAAATCCGGATATTCGGATAAAATGGATATTTCGAATATTTTTTATTTTATTTAATAAATCTCATAATTAGTAACATAATTATGTACTACGATACGAAAAACACGTCGTAGGAAATTGTTATTTTATAATCAGGCTTGAGCTGTTGTTCGTAACCTTAATGTTAGGTTAGGTTACTTAGTTATTTCATTCTTGCCTTTTTTAGGGTTCCGTAGTCAACTAGGAACCCTTATAGCTTCGCCATGTCTGTCTGTCCGTCCGTCCGTCCGTCCGTCCGTCCGTCCGCGGATAATCTCAGTAACCGTAAGCACTAGAAAGCTGAAATTTGGTAGCAATATGTATATCAATCACGCCAACAAAGTGCAAAAATAAAAAATGGAAAAAAATGTTTTATTAGGGTACCACCCCTACATGTAAAGTGGGGACAGATTTTTTTTTTCATTCCAACCCCAACGTGTGATACATCGTTGGATAGGTATTTAAAAATGAATAAGGGTTTACTTAGATCGTTTTTTGATAATATTAATATTTTCGGAAATAATCGCTCTTAAAGGAAAAAAAGTGCGTCCCCCCCCCCCCTCTAACTTTTGAACCATATATTTAAAAAATATGAAAAAAATCACAAAAGTAGAACTTTATAAAGACTTTCTAGGAAAATTGTTTTGAACTTGATAGGTTCAGTAGTTTTTGAGAAAAATACGGAAAACTACGGAACCCTACACTGAGCGTGGCCCGACACGCTCTTGGCCGGTTTTTATGAAATGACTTCAGTTGCCCATAAGATATATGATTTTATTTTTATGTAATTTTGACTAATATTTGATATTAATGAATTTTAATGCTAGAGACATAATCTGATTGCCATATGAGGCAAAACGTCATGTTGTGATCGTTTAGATCGAATATTACCTAAAAAAGGTATTACCTACCTACTCCTTGTTTAAATATCAGATTGCATTTACGAGGTTTTCATTGCCGATTTATTCAAATGCAAAAAGAACTATGACATATTACAAACACCATTTAGCTTTGTTAAATAACAAGGCTGAATGATCTTTCTCTCTAATAATTTTCACCTCTTATCTTTGATGACTTCGTGACTCCATTCCAGTTACACTTGGGACTCTCGGGTAGACGTTCTTAGCCAGAGGGCCTTACGTTACGTATACAGCGAAAAAGTTTTGGTGTTGCAACACTTGCAACCTATTTTGAAAGGATAAAATGTAAAAGCGTATCTGCTTAACTACTTCATCTTGTTCTGCAGTTCAATACTAAACAGGTCTTCCGCCGCGGGATACATAGAAGACTTCTTTTTGTCAGAAAATTTGAACAGTTTTAGTTCTGTTTGCAATTTATTTATTTATTTATAATGTATTCGGATGCTAACAATAATGAAAGTGCAGCGTTTGATACGGTACTCAGTGTCACTTGATTGATTGAGTTAAATTGATATACATTTACATGAGATTATCCACAAATATTCATGAAAAAAACCCTGCCTGCTAAGCCGCGGTCCCGGCGGATTCGAATCCCGGTAAGGGCATTTATTTGTGTGATGAGCATAGATATTTGTTCCTGAGTCTTGGATGTTTTCTGTGTATATAAGTATGTATTTATCTATATAAGTATGTATTCGTATCGTCGCCTAGCACCCATAGTACAAGCTTTGCTTAGTTTGGGGCTAGGTTGATCTATGTAAGATGTCCCCCAATATTTTTGTTTATTATTTATTTACTTATAGTCATACGAGCCCCAATGCAAATGATATCGTCTAGTATGAAAAAAATATTATGTCCTAACTTCGACCTCAAAATTCAGGATGAATTAGATGATTAGTAGAACATGTAACATAAAAACAAGAGAGCTTATAATGCATATTTTATTTATTCAAAACATAAATTAACAATTTTCCTCACTAGTAAATAAAAAAACATAATTTCACCAAATGTAACACTCGCAAAAATGTTCGTCTTCAGCGTAGCCGATGCAGAAAAGAACAACTACCACTTGGTGGCGTCACCTTTTGCATCTAAAACGGCCTTAATTCTGAGCGGCATTGTATCTACCAACTGTCTATACTCCTCAGGGGTTATTCCATTCCAGACACCCACAAGTTTCTCCTTAAAATCAGCTTTGGATTTAGAAGGATCTTTTCGCAACTTTTTCTTCATTTACCACTACAAAGTTTTTATGGGAGACAAGTCTGGACTGCTGGATGGCCATGATATGGTAGGAATTTGTTTTTGTTTCAGCCACTCCATCGTTGTCTTGCCAGTATGACATAAGGCACCATCTCGTTGAAAAGTAAATCCATTTATATACTTGAACTTTCTTATAGACGGTAGTGAACTCTGTTCCAAGATGCTTTTGTATTTCTCTGCATTGACGGTTCCATCTATAAATTGCAGACATCCCATACCCTGTGCCGACATACAGCCCCAAATCATTTAAAGATGCTGGAAACTACACCTTGCGTTCAAGACAGTCTTTGTGAAATGCATCTCCTTTATCTTGAATGACTTTACTTCGTTCATCGCCAACTATGACCTCAAATTTGGATTTGTCGCTCCATATTATTTTTCGCCACTGATCGGCAGTCCAGTTTCTGTACTTTTGTGCAAATTTCAACCTGTTAGTTTTCTGCTTTTGAGTAAGTAATAGTTTCTGTTTAGCGGTGTGAAAACCGAAGCCCATTATTTTCATTACTGTCTTTCAGGTATCGACTGAAATGTTTATTTTGATCGCGTCATGCCATAGTTAGGTAAGTTCTCCTGCTCTTGCATGACGATTTTTCCTGATGATGCTCCTCAAAATCCTGTTTTCTCTTTGGCAGTTATTCTTCAACGGCCAGATTTATTTAAACAGGAGACGGTTCCGTGTTTTAGTTGATGCTGGATGATTGTATGCGCCGTAGATCTTGGCAAAAAAAGGTCTTTGGATATTTTGGAACGTAGATTTGCCGCTATTGTTACTGGAAATTATAATTTTCCTCACTGATTCAGGCACCGACTTACCTCTTGCTATTTTGGTATAAAAATGTTGTAGAATAATTATATTTTTTACAGAATTTACCTTTTTATGTAGCCGTATATCATATCAGACGACTTATAATATTATTAATTCAATTTAAAATATTATTGTATAATATTAATCTTACTAAACTATTTTTATTTAAAATAGACGACCTATTATGCCTCAAATATGAACTAGGCGTATTTTTTTGCTTTAGATATGTTATTTTTATGATATGATTATATTAAAACATATAACATTAGGGCATTTTGTACGGCGCAAGATTAAACTAGTTTTAATGGCTTAGTGTGTCGTGTATTCCATTTATCATCAAAGTCAATCTGGGTTTAAATACCAGTTTCGGAAATAAATATCGCACGTTGAAGTGTGACTAGACGATATCATTTGCATTGGGGCTCGTACTTGTTATGGAGAATTTTTGGCCAAAAGCTGCACTTTTGGATGGAAGCAAGCCGCTTTGCATGGTGATAGTAGACATTATAGTAAACGATTTTTTCCGAGGATATCGAAATTTTATCTCTTAGGAAGCCGAGCGTAGCGAGGTGTTTTATGAAAATGAAAAAAATTCTATCTTTTTATTGTATCGTCCGATTTTGACAAAACGTATCTCAAATGAAAGGTATTAATTTGTGTAATTTAAAAAAAATACAAAGAAAAAAAATTTAAAAGAAAAGTAAGAAAAAAATAAAAAAAGTAAATTTCCGTCTCGCACTGAATAACTTCAAAGAATGACAGACAATATGTACAATGTCGATATACAAGTTTTTTTTAAACGAAGACAGATAAATTTTTAGTTGAAAACTGAAGACCGCATCGAAATCAGATCAGCATTTTTTAAGATACAAGTTGCCAAAGTTGGGAAAGATCGCTTTATATGGCCACTTTGAAATTCCTTTGCCAGAAAGTCAGAAATAACATGTTTTTCTGACACAGAAAAATACATAGTAACAGTACACATCAAACTAAAATTAAAAATTCCGAGGATATTATAATTTCATCCCTTAGAACGACGAGCGTAGCGAGGTCGGTTACGAAAACCGAAAAAAAAATCTCATTTTTTTGTACGTCGTCCGATTTTGACAAAACATGTTTCATTTGAAAGGTATTACTTTATGTAACTTAAAAAAAATATTGAAAAAATTGGAAAAAAATGTAAGATTTAAAAAAAAACCTTAATTTTCGTATCACACTGAATAACCGCAAAAAACGGTAGACACGGTGTATAATTTCGATATATGATTTTTTTAAATTAAAGACAAATAAATGTATGATTATAAACTAAAAACCGAATCGAAATCGAATCAGTAGTTTTTAAGATGCAAGTTGTCAAAGTTGGCTTAGTTTGTTTATATGATCGCTTATAATAGTTATAATATAAATTCCTTAGCCAGAAAGTCAGAAACATTATATTTTTCTTACAGTTAAAAGTATGCATAGGTAATAGACATCATTATAAACATTTTTTTACAAGGATATAAAAATTTCATTCCTTAGAAACCCTTACAAAAACGATCCAATAAAAAAAACTGCCTTTTTTTTGTTTTTCGTAACAGACATCGCTACGCTCGGCTTTCCAAGGGATGAATTTTTTATATCCTCGTAAAAAATTGTTTATTATGATGTCTATTACCTATGCATACTTTTAACTGTGAGAAAAATATAATGTTTCTGACTTTCTGGCTAAGGAATTTATAAGCGACCATATAAACAAACTAAGCCAACTTTGACAAATTGCATCTTAAAAACTACTGATTCGATTTCGATTCGGTTTTTAGTTTCATACATTTATTTGTCTTTAATTTAAAAAAATCATATATCGAAATTATACACCGTGCCTACCGTTTTTTGCGGTTATTCAGTGTGATACGAAAATTAAGGTTTTTTTTTTAAATCTTACATTTTTTTTCCAATTTTTTTCAATATTTTTTTTAAGTTACATAAAGTAATACCTTTCAAATGAAACATGTTTTGTCAAAATCGGACGACGTACAAAAAAATGAGATTTTTTTTTCGGTTTTCGTAACTGACTCGCTACGCTCGTCGTTCTAAGGGATGAAATTATAATATCCTCGGAATTTTTAATTTTATTTTGATGTGTACTGTTACTATGTATTTTTCTGTGTCCGAAAAACATATTATTTCTGACTTTCTGGCAAAGGAATTTCAAAGTGGCCATATAAAGCGATCTTTCCCAACTTTGGCAACTTGTATCTTAAAAAATGCTGATCTGATTTCGATGCGGTCTTCAGTTTTCAACTAAAAATTTATCTGTCTTCGATTAAAAAAAACTTGTATATCGACATTGTACATTTTGTCTGTCATTCTTTGAAGTTATTCAATGCGAGACGGAAATTTACTTTGTTTATTTTTTTCTTACTTTTATTTTAAATTTTTTTTCTTTGTATTTTTTTTTAATTACACAAATTAATACCTTTCATTTGAGATACGTTTTGTCAAAATCGGACGATACAATAAAAAGATAGAATTTTTTTCATTTTCATAAAACACCTCGCTACGCTCGGCTTCTTAAGGGATGAAATTTCGATATCCTCGGAAAAAATCGTTTACTATGATGTCTACTATCACCATTCAAAGCGACTTGCTTCCATCCAAAAGTGCAGCTTTCTTTTCATAACTAGTATGACTATTATTAAATAAGGTAGTAGTGCCACTCAAGGAGTAATTTTTGATATAAATCGCTTTAATATCGTAAATGTGTTAATTTTACTTTAAAATTTGTTTTCCAAATGAGCTTCTTAAAAATTGCAATGGTATTTCTGTCATTCACAATATTCGAATTATTCGTTTTATCCGGATTTTAACGTGCAAATTATCCGAATTTCAAAATCAGCGGATATATCCGGATTACAATACAAGCCCTATTCGGTGTCACTCCTAAAGTAGGTACTTACAGGCGACCGTACCGACATATGTCAATTAGGGACGCAGTTATTTGTAAAAAAATGAGAAAGCCTTATACGGTCAACCGGGGTGGCTTTAAAACGCAGGGGTGACTTTGAAAATTTCGTTTTAAAGTCATACTGTAAGTAAATTCGCGATTTTCTATGGTAGATTTACAAGAATATTTATTGATCTATTATCTATCTACTAATTACATGAACAGTTTCAGTAAATAATGAATGATGTTAATTTTAAAGCCGTTCAAATACCATCAAAGTAACCCCAAATTTTCCTAAAGCCACCCCGGTTGACGTAGCTCTCCCGCTCTTACAATCCCGTACTTGTTGGACCTTGGTCGGTTTGGTCGTCTGTAGACAGTGTAGACACTAATACACTCGCCAACTACAGTTGTGTATTCCATGTAGATACACCAAGGGCCCAATTCTCAAAAGCTTGTAACTTATTGTAATAATTTTCTAGAAATGTAAGTACATTATGCAAAATAAATAAGATATTTGTATTGCAGATAAAAGCTTTGACATAGATGATGAAGATCTAGCCTTCAAAAAAATATATATAGAGAAAAAACTACCCCATATCCAAGCGATTCTGATGACCTTGAGTTGGATGTAAGTGCTTATAGTGTGAGAAAGCTGTATAAAATATAATCTGCACTAATTTGTATAAATATGTGTGTTACTTAATCTGTGTGAATTTGTAATAGTGATATGTTTTTAAATGTTTTTAAGGACCAAGATGCAGTCCTTGAGAGAGCACAACCCATGCAATCCATTTATAGTGAACCGGAACCGGACGCGATGTGCCCTTGTTCATGCAAGCGTAATATAGTTGCAGTCGTTATAAGAAAAAAGTTAGAACAAGTTCCCGAAGAGAATTTACGGGCTTGTTTAGAAGATCTCGAAAATAAAATAGAAAAATATTATTAAGGCGATATATTTCCGTAGACGCTGCGCGCACTCGTTTTTTGAAGCCGTTAAAAACATAGGAAAACGCAATGGAAAAATCTGAAAACGATATATGTTAAATTTCAGGATCTGGTAAGTATGTTATGGAGTTGAACAATATGAATGTTACAACTTCGCTCGATAGAAAATGACTCCAAAGTTACCTCTTTTCTTAACAATAAATCGTTCCCATGGCTATGATAAGAACTTTTTTGACTTGTTTTTTACTTCAATATATAGGTAATAAGATTATCTAGACGAATCTGATGAGTTTGTGCAGGTAGCGTCATTAAAATAATATAATATTTACCAAATACTACCAAATCCGCAAAGGAAAGGTGGAACAACTATGAACCCAATTTTAAGACCTGTTACTAATCCTGTTTTTGCAAAAAAATAAATAAATTTGAAAATTGTTTTGAAATTGAAAACATTTTCGATGGCACTTATGGCCTCTTCAGTCGCGCGGCGGCGCTTTCAGAGGATGGACCTGTGTCAATTTTCTCCGCGTGGTCACGTGTCATTGAAACAATGGGGAACAAAGCTTTGAGGTGGCAGAAAAAATAATTGCGTGCTAGAAAACAAATACATAAAGAAAATTCTAATCAAAGCCCGTGAAAAGGTAAGAAAATGATAATTTATATATACACGTAAGTATTTCATTTTCATATGATGTTATCAAGTGACATTTACGATATCTAAACATCATAGATTTTAGAAACCCCTAGATGACGGGTCTGTGACGTCATTACAGCACAACTTTTCCACTTAGAAAATATATAACTGATGTCCAGCTAGTGAACAAACTTACGCAAAATTTTCATAAAAATATTGAATTGTTCGAAAGAAAAGGCGGCGGTAGATACAGTACTGATTGAAGATCAGGTAGGGTAGGTATTTCTGTCTTTCAAAATTTGGTATAAGGTTAATTAGATCGTGCTACCCTCCGTCTATATTTTTTCTGTGTCTATGCCAAACATGTGGCCAGCCTGTAAGAAATTTTGTTTGACAACTATCGCCATTTTTCCACAATAGTTAAAAGATTTCAGTATTTTAACTTCTCAATAAATTTTGATGATAGTCCATAATCATACATTGATAAAGCAGGACAATTTTTTTATATTTTTATTTGGTGGGTATGATTACGGTACTTGATATTTAAAGATATTTGTCTAATTTGCAAGATTATATGAATCCTTCAACAAGCTGTCTGACTCCTTTGACAATAGTTGATACTTGATATGAATATTATATTACTTGAGAATTCAAGGTAGGCATAGAATGGTATTGATAATTTATCCTGTGCTGGGTTGTATTCCATTTGGAGGTACGGTAGTGGCGGTAGTGCCCCCGCCAACACGAGTCAAGCGAAGAGAAAAGCTGTTTTCTTGAAGCATTTTGTCGTTCTTCTGAATCCTCGAATTTTGGGTCTGGTTTAAATCAGATAAATATAACTGTCAGGATATGATATCAATAGCAACTTTATTAAATAGACAAAGTTTCAATTGCATAGTTTTCATACTTTAGATTTTATTCATATCTTAATATAAATAGCACAGATTTCATCAGTGACTGGCTGAGTGACTTCATCATGTTTGAAGTTGTAAGTTCATAAACAACAAGAATAAAATTCGAAACTTTGGCATATATACAGCTTAAAGGCTTTCAATATGAAAATTAAAAAGCATTATTTATTCACGACTGACAAATTTTATGTGTCTTTTTAAACAACAGTGACATGACATAATATATTTTTACATAAAGTCTACTTATGGTCAAAGAAGCTGATGGTTACTGTGTTCCGTTAACAATAGGTTTATAAGAAAAAACTTCTACATAAAGTAGAAAACACGCCGAGATGTTAATCTTTCCCCTCCTCCCGCCTCCCCATTTTTATGTCACCATTTTCGGTTTTTTTTATATATTCAGGAAAACCGTAAAAACTACGGTTATGGTGTTTAGCAGAAGTAGGTATGTATGTATGTATGTATAAACTCTTTATTGTACAAAACACAAAACACAAATATGACACAGGATAGACAGTACAAAGGCGAACTTATCCCTTTAAGGTATATTTCCATAAAATTCTCCACACAGTATTATCTTTGCAGGTAAATAATTGTAACTCGTAATTTTCAAATTATGCTCCTATTTATTATGGGACTAATGATGAAAACGCAAAAAAAAATCTATTGTATACATTTCGACTGTTATGATACAGCTCATTTCTATGGAACATCCAATTTTTTTTTCGTGGTTTCAGCATTGGACCCTTAATAAAAGTTGTTCATAATGACATCAAAAGTCACTATGCAAAGTTTGAATGGTCCTTTTCATTTCACCCTGTCGATCTGTAGCTAAGTGCGATTACTAAGAAATTTCGACGATGGCAGTTGGAGAATCCGAAAAAATCGATAAAATTAATTGTAGCTTAGGGACGTCCTTAAAAGCAACGACAACGCTGACCAAACATACTGTAACTATAAATCATTCGTATTACTTACACAAATGATGAAACCTAATAAAAAAAAATAAGGCGGTGATCGTTTACAATCAGGCGATACAGCTGCTCATTTGCCTCCTATTTCATGAAACAACTAAGAAAGCCCAGTTAAAATACGGCGATCATTATACTGCGTCTGTGTCATGCTGCCGCGCGAATTTGAGTTCCCGTGTGCGACAAGCGAACAGAGCCGCGCGGGCGGGGCTGCCCGGACGCCGCGCACCTCACCCCCTTGGTTTGGTTAGTTTGACAGATCATCTCGCCTTAAATGTGTATCAAGATTATGTGTACTCTATCATAATTATAGCTTCAGTGTAAAAGTCAATCATATTTTGGTACATTCGTTAGTGAAATATCGTTATAAAATAAGGGTTATTCCACTAGTCAGAGTTACCACTAAGTTGTTACCAGTGGTAACTACAATGTTATTTTCCCATAGGCAATTACTGGAAAGATTATAATTATCATAAGATTCATAAGTTTTGTTTTATTTTATACACATATAAAGCATGACCAGAAATATATGACTACGCGCCATGTAGCGGAATTTCATTAAAACTATTTTCTTCATAGTCATCATACTATACTGAACTGTCACTCCATACATCAGAATAACAGCGCACTCCTGCCTGACAATAGTTATTTATATTTCTGGTCAGGCTTTAGTTTCTTAACCATACTTACCATATCCAACGCGATCAATGTTATTTTCACCAAATCTAATGGCAACAGCTGAGACTGTTTCCTCACCTTTAATTGATTGGCCTCAATGGCCACTGCGTAAGAGTCGTTAGAGGTGCACATTGACTTGCCTAATATCAAGGACGATAGATACCGGGACTGACAAAGCCCATACAAAAGTTTACCTCTGAAATGTCCCATACATTTCCGAGCGATTATTTCCGAAAAAATTAACAATATCAAAAAATGTTAGTAGTAAACCCCTATTCATTTTTTAATACCTATCCAACAATAGGTATATCACACGTCAGGGTTGAAATGAAAAAAAAATCTCTCCCCACTTTACGTGTAGGGGGCGGGCACCCTAATAATGTTCTCATGCAATGATTAGTTGGTTTCGATTTAGCTTAATATATTTTTTGTTCTTATTTATGGTGTCTGTATTTAGCTCTGCCGTGAAAAATATTTAAAGAAATAAGGAGGCCGTTTCATCATCGCCACCAGTACAAAACAAGGTCCCACGTAAGAAGAAAATAAACATCGACGACTTCGATACAGGCACAAGCTTCATGAATTTTAGGCTGTGTGGAAGTAGCAAGTCTTCAAACCTAGCTTATTAAATTGTCATTCTCTAAAACCATGCTTTAATTTTCTACAAATATTAACGCGAAACGAAACCCAGTACTCGCTGTCCCGATTATACATGACGTCGGCACATTATTGCCATATGAAAACGATTTGTAGCGACACTCTTCCAGGGTCAAATAAAAACTTGTCAGGCTTTAGTTACTTAAAAAAATCCGGATTTAATCCGGAGTTCGGATTTTGACCTAAAAATAATCCGAAAATCCGGATTTTATATTATTGAAATCCCTAGGTATAACCCAATCCTTTCAGAAAATATTTACTTTATCACAAAATTATTTTAAACTTTCTTTTTGACATCGAAAAGGCTTTAGTTTTTTACATACCGAATAACTTTATTTCGGTATCATGATTCCTTTTAAGATAATTACATTATGTATAAGGTAAGGAATAATATTTAGAATACCTAAAATATGACAAATTTGCATTCTATTCAAATCAGTACGAGTATACTTCACGGAGTCCAAAACTATACGCAAATCAGAAGTCCAAAACTAGAAAAATATAGATAGAGACTATAGAGAGCGATTGCGGGCGCCGGTCGGCTCGAGCGCGAGTACTTGCGCCGCCGGCGTACGCGTCTGTGTGCGTGCGCCACGCGCACACACAACTTTACTATACAGGGCCTCTCTGTGGGTTCCGCCCCCGTCAACGCGACGGCGATAAAGACCTAAAAATCTGAATTCGTGCTTGCCTCCTGTATCGTCTTAATCCTTTAATGATTCCGTTAACGTGAAACTTTAAGTAGACAGGTTTTATGAAGACAATTGGCCGGTGAGCCCTACAATTTTAAAATTTGCCGCCCTTTATACATGGTGTATATTCTATGCTGTTTCTTCCTATCCTAATAGTTTCAATATCAAGCATACACTATCACTGCACGTTCGCTGTTTATACGCCGAAAGTTGCAACTCAAGTAAATGAAGTAAACGACTGAACAATTAAGCCATACGAATAAATAAATCTATAAACTGAATTGTACAGTGCTTTGGTTTTGACTGTAATGCTGTAAATTATGTTTACAGTAAATCTAAACTTAATATTATAAATGGGAAAGTGTCTGTGTATTTTGTTGTCCGGCTTTCACGGCAAAACAGCTTTGCCCGCGGCATCGCTCGCGTTAAAATCGAAAATTGCGGAATGCTTCATACAAACTCCCCCCTCTCTATTTTAGGGAAGTGGGGGGTTAGAAAGAGACAAAAAGAAGCCTCTAAGTAACTCTCACTAAAAAAATTACGTCAATTCGTCGCTCCGTTTTGCCGTGAAACACCGACAAACAAACAGACACACACACTTTCCTATTTGAGGAGTGTCTTTTCAAAAGGACTTATTTCTATAAGTCAACAACCTAGGGTTATTTCTCTAGGAAGACATAGATCCAAATAACATCTGTTGACTTATAGATATAAGTCCCTTTGAAAAGACACTCTTCGTTTATAATATTAAGGCGTATTAGCATGGTCACACTATTTGTAAGTGCGATAGGGACGGCATGATGTTTTTACATTTATCGCGCGTCAATAAATAAATAAATATTATATAGGACATTCTTACACAGATTGACTGAGGCCCACGGTAAGCTCAAGACGGCTTGTGTTGTGGGTACTCAGACAACGATATATATAATATATAAATACTTATATACATAGAAAACATCCATGACTCAGGAACAAATATCTGTGCTCATCACACAAATAAATGCCCTTACCGGGATTCGAACCCGGGACCGCGGGGTAGCAGGCAGGGTCACTACCGACTACGCCAAACCGGTCGTCAATGCTTGCCTGCCAGAAATATATGACTACGCGCCATGCTGCGGAATTTCATTAGGACTATTTTCTTGACACTAAACTGAACTGTCACCCCATACATCAGAATAACAGCGCCCTCCTGACAATAGTCATATATTACATGCGAGGCGGGGTTTCTGTCTAGTGTCTACTCGTATATCACAATCGTGTACAGTCTTTACAAGCTATTCAAATTATTTTGATTCGTTAGTAATTTATTACTAGTTAATGTAAATAAACTTAAATGTATTTAAAACAACAATTAAGAGAAAATATTGAGATAACCATTCGCGATAACCTTAAACGTTGATAACGTTAAATCGGTCCAGACTGTAAACAGAATTGGTTTAATAAATTGACAATAATGTCGATTATGGCCATAAGGTTTAGTGTAAAAAATATTATTTAGAAGCTATGATTCATAACTGTGTATGCCATGTACACATAATACTTCATTGTGTACTTCACGCAGTTATAAAACGTTCAATAGCATTTGATTCCACGTATTTCAGCTCTTTTTCGCTTTAAATCCGACGATTTACATTCGCAACATATTTTTGATCACAGAACATTGTAAACGGAACTTAATTGCATTTAACTATGTTATAAAACCGACCTCCGACGTTTCGAGGACGGTGCCCGTGATTTCGCAGGTCTTCTCCGAGACAACGCCGTCCTCGAAACGTCGGAGTACAGTTTCAAGTTATACGCAATAGGCTACTTGCTTCCTAATCAAATCAGCTTCTTTTTAAGAACTGTCAAAACGAATTTGAACGACTTGCTAATATGAAATTTATATAAAATCGAATTGAGTGACGTCACGATCAACTCAGTTACTTTATATATTTCTAACAGACTTATTAAATAGAAATTGGATTCAAAAATGACTTCTGTCCATGTTTTTCTTATAATTATCTGATGCTTTATTTCGTGCATGGTATAATAGTTATTTTCACCACACCAACGGGTAAAGGCTTACTTTGCTATTCGAAAACAGATAGCAAAATTGCATTTTATCCACAAGAGTGCAAAGTAATTACATACAAATTTTAACTTGATGCCTTAAGCTAGCTGATAGAATTTACCTATAAATGATGATTTAGAATCATAAATATTGAATAAATCGATGGATTTGATTTAGTTTGATGTTTTATCGTCAGTATTTTGTTCGTGTTGGTGTGGTGAAAAATGTTGTGTTTCACTCGGTGGCAAAGTTTGTTTAACCTTCGTGCCTTGAAACCCTCGCAATGCTCAAGATTCCACTTTTTGAACCACTCGCTACGCTCGCGGTTCAATATTGGAATCTTTCGCTTGCTCGGGTATCAATATTGGCACGTGCGGTTAAACAACTACTTTGCCCCCTTGTAAAACAAATAACTATTGTTATACTAGGGGGCAAAGTTGTATTTTAACGCCGAGTGTGGAATTGAAAAACGAGCAAGTGAAAGGAATCTATAGTTGAACCACGAGCGAAGCGAGTGGTTCGAGAATAGAATCCTGAACTTGCGAGTTTTTTAACACACGAGAAGTAAAAAACATTTGCACCCGAGTGTAACACAAAACTTTTCCCCTCACTATAGCGAGGAAACTACAACGCAAAAAATGCGTTTATCACTGCTTCCAGTAGTTCCACAGGTGGTAAATCATCTGTATTACTAGATTCATTTACTTTTATCAATTTTAAAGCAGTTAATTTGACTTTATTCAAGGTCAAATTACTTTACCCACTGGTGGATAAAATGCGTTTTTACCCGCTGGTATTAAAGGACAAAACACGTGTTTCCGAGCTAGTGAGGGGAAAAATATTTTATTTTAATTACAATCAAGTTCCCTATTGAGCAAAGTTTACATAAATTGTTACATAATTACAAGTCGGCGTTCAGTACAGCAGAGCGTCTTGTGTATAGAATCTATATTGTCAACATATTAGTACAAGTACAGTTATGAGCACCACGGCAGCTCCGATATGATGATGGAGATTGTTTAGTTTAGGACAACAGCAGATAGTTTCATGCAATGCTCCTAAAGATATCATGATTGTAAATGGTTAATATTTTTAATAGTTTGAATTCTTATGTCTTCCACAAAACCCCTGTGGATTTACTTAGGAATGTGAGTGACATTTTGCACTTGAAGAGCACAACTTTTAGGTACCTATTACAAACAGAATTTTCATGTCTTTGATTTTCATGTGCAGAAACATTTATTTGACTAACTTGTTTAACTCAGCCTAATAAAACAAATCCAAAAAAATATTTTTGTCCCTTTGTAAAGTAATTTTTGTGTTTACAATACAAATTTTAGACTATTTAATATAAATTATGGTCTGAATGAGAAAGTTATCTTATCTAATGTTGTTCTTTAAATAAACACAATTCAAACAGGATGTATGCATCAAATGGAAAACATGTTGCATTTCATTAATTTAGTTTTAGTCCTTCACCATGAAGAAACAGCATATTAACAAAGATAGTATTAGTTCTTATGGTTATTTATTACTCTCAAAACCAACATCACTCAATTAGTAGGTGTAATAGTATATTAGACCAGTATATTGCTTAAAATACACAGGAAATAATTGCGTTTTGAATTTTATAAGATTTGTTGTTTAACTTGCTTTCTGTGGTATGATATGTCCAATTTTCTAAGAAGTTTTAGTTGCCATCCATATCCATACTATGGCATATCAATTTGAAATAGTAACATGGATACACCTTTAAGTCCTGACATTTAAACCTGCTATAAAACAATCATTTTTAAGTGTAATATTTTTAAAGAATATATGAAATTAGGATGTTATCTTCAAGTAGCAGCCAAAACCATGATTATTGCTTGTGGCACACTCAATCTTAGGTAAGTAAGTAAGTAAGTAAGTAGGCTAGGCTATAGTAGTGTAGAATAAGAAAACATATGAGACTTGTGATGTTATTGCCTTGCTGGCTCCGAGCTTTTAAGAGCTTTCTTAGAACCTTTTGTAGACATTATGTATACCAATGAAATGAAAACCTAAATGAAATCCAGTCCAAAATCTTCACTCCTTGTAAATGAAAAATGCATAAACTATTTTTATCCAAGTACCAAAATGTATATGGAATATCTTGCAATGTATTAACTAACATGATCAATGCATAACTAGTACAAACTAAATCTAAATATCTAAACCTCACACCAATATTAAAATGATAAAATGATAAACATGCATAAAATTATAGTTAGTATAAATTATTATTTCAAACTTACATAATGTTGTCTTGATGGATGGTGTAGGTGTCCCGAAATCTTCTTTTTGTAGGTTTCACAGCCAGAACACTTACATCGATATCAAGTCATTTATAAGTTCCGATTAAAGCAATAGAAACTACCCTCTAAAATAGTGAACATTCCTTCTTAAGAAAAGAAAGAATCTTTAATTTATTTAGCAATACAAAGAAAAAATTACAAATCATATTAATTTAAGTTTCACAATGTCAATACATATTTGCATCAACAATCACAAGTAGATAACTAAATTTGCAGGTATTATCGCTTGTAATAAGTATCTTATCTCTTCAAACTAAATCTCTACATACGGAAATATAACTTATATTATTTAGAATCTTTAAAAGTAATGACGACAGAACCGAAGTATAAAAAATAAAGAGATAAACAAAAGATATGCACATGCTTTGTATTATCGCTTGTAATAAGTATCTTATCTCTTCAAACTAAATCTCTACATACGGAAATATAACTTATATTATTTAGAATCTTTAAAAGTAATGACGACAGAACCGAAGTATAAAAAATAAAGAGATAAACAAAAGATATGCACATGCTTTAAAACATCTACAAACTACGTAATTATGGATACGAAGATTATTCAAATCGGCACGTTAACTATCGTAAACACACCGATACTTAGTAATATTTAAATAAATATAAATTCAGTAAATAAATCTGTTTAACATACTAATTATGCGGTTGAAATGGAGCACGAATTGGCTAGATTTCTTAACTTTTTACAAGCACTAACACCTGTGATATTTCAGTCCTAAATATAGTTTAAAAAATCACAAACAACGTTATTGATACGAAACGCGACAGTTTTTAGACGTCGTATTCCAACAAACAGGAAAAAAGGCGTTTCAATTCGAGTACGGTATGCGCATCTGTCATGTCAATGGTTTTTTTTTTACCAAAACAATACTGTCAACGCCATCTTGTACAATTCCTTTGCAATTACTCAAGTACTTTTTCTCTAAGGGGTGTACTACACGTACACTTAAGAAATAGAACTTTTTTTTTTATGATTAAATCAATCGAAGTATTTAAATCAAATATCTCAAAAAATAATAATGTAAACCAAACCAACCTATATTGTTTTTTTTTTACATCAATCATATGTTGATCTTAGACTCCGCGCACACGGGCGACTAAACTGTTTTGTCTCCGTCGCTCGGTCTATGGGCTAGTATGAAGGTGCGCACACGAGGCGACGCAACTTTTCATACAAATACGAAAGTTGCCGAGCAACTTTGTCGAGGCCCCGCGCACACGGAGGCAACAGTTGCTCGGCGACTTTCGTATTTGTATGAAAAGTTGCGTCGCCTCGTGTGCGCACCTTCATACTAGCCCATAGACCGAGCGACGGAGACAAAACAGTTTTGTCGCCCGTGTGCGCGGACTCGCGGAGCCTTATGACAATCAATAATGTTAGGCTTCCCACAGACAGTCTTAAAAATTCATAATCTTAAAAAAAACTTGTATGCAATCTGACAGTTCAAATCTGTCAGTGTCTTGTCAGTGTCAGTTTGAACTGTCAGATTGCATACAAGTTTTTTTTAAGATTATGAATTTTTAAGACTGTCTGTGGGAAGCCTAAAAACTTATTTGCATTTATAAAGGTGGCTGTACATTATGTGGAACGCAATTTTAAAAAAGGCACACTCAAAGGTTTATGACAGATGGCGACACCTTTTTAGTCCACGGCACAGATAAAGAATTTCATACGTGAGAGCGAGAAGATGACTTTTTTTCTCTCTCACATATGAATGACAGTGACATGCCTACTAAAGTCATCCCACGATAAGTTTGCTTAGATCACGGAAGGTCTAGATGGCCTAAGAAGCACTTGCACAGGCGCCGCCGCGGGATAATCTAGCCATAGCTAAAAGAGATAGAAATACATTCGAACTTCGACGCGATGTCCGAAGACCGAACTGCCGTTTATCTGTGGAGTGCTTTATAGATAAGGGCCCCCACAGACGGGAGACAAAACTGTTTTGTCTCCGTTGCTCGGTCTATGGGCTAGTATGAAGGTGCGCACACGAGGCGACGCAACTTTTCATACAAATACGAAAGTCGCCGAGCAACTGTTGCCTCCGTGTGCGCGGGGCCTAAAACGTACATACATATAGTATCAATAGTATGTAAATATATACTTTTTATATGTTATATACAAAAAAAATTGGTTGAGTACGGCAGGGAACGACTGACATTTCGTAAAGTTTCATCGTATGTTAGCTGTTACGTTACGGCATTTTCATAAAGAAAAGGGTAATCGTTTATTTTGTGAATCAAGAAAATTGAACAGTGCTTCCAAATTAATGTGAATAACTGACAGCCTCACTGACAGCTGCTGAGCTTTTGGCTTTCAGTAATGTAATTTGTCCGTATCAACTGAAAACGATTATGATGTTAGTTCTTGATGTATTTTCCGCTAAAACTAATCTAATCTAATCTTAGTGTAAAATTACTCGCAATAGCGCCTCATTATGATGAATACTTTTATAGGAGTGATGATTTAGATGTGGTGACCAAAATGTCTGATTCAAAGTGTAACGAGGAGGATGAGGCGTTTCCTTTGCACGAGTGCGTGTTCAAGGGGGACGTGCGAAAACTGTCATCTTTGCTACGGCTGGAGGACGTGGCACGCAAGGACAAGCATGGCAACTCGGCGCTGCACCTGGCGGTGATGCTGGGGAGGCGCGAGTGCGTGCAGCTGCTGCTGGCGCACGGCGCACCCGTCAAGCTCAAGAATCTCGCGGGCTGGTCACCGCTCGCGGAGGCTATCAGTTATGGAGACCGCCAGACTATATCCTCTCTCGTACGCAAGCTCAAGCAACAGGCTCGCGAACAAATGGAACGTAGGAGACCTGACCTAATTAGAGCTCTAACTCAAATACAAGATTTCTACATGGAACTAAAATGGGATTTTCACTCATGGGTCCCTCTGGTGTCTAGAATTCTACCATCTGATGTTTGTAAAATTTATAAGTCTGGTTCTGGAATTAGATTAGACACAACATTAGTTGATTTCACAGATATGAAATGGGAGAGAGGAGACATATCATTTATATTTCAAGGAGAAAAGCAACCTAGTGAATCACTTACTGTGCTGGACAACAAAGCCAAGGTGTACCAGAGAGTGCGCTATGAAGAGACAGAGAATGAAATAGAAGATGAAGTGGACATACTTATGTCAAGTGATATTTTGGCAGCTCAAATGTCTACTAAAGGTATAGCATTTTTGAGAGCACAGTCTGGCTGGATATTTCGTGAAGACCGAAAGGAGACTGTGGCAGGTCTCTACAGAAGTGACATTTACACTATTTCCGGCCTGGTCCTGGAATCACGTAAAAGACGTGAGCACTTATCTACAGATGATTTGCAAAAGAATAAAGCTATAATTGAGAGTCTAACTAAAGGTAATACACAGAATCTAGACACTAATGGAGAACCAACGAGGCGAGCATCATTAAACCCACCGCCAGAGAGTGGAGTGGACTGGGAAACCTACATTGCTGCCCCTCCAGGCCAGTACCCCAGTCTGGGCAGGGAGCTAGTTTATAAAGAATCATCTCGAAACTTTCGAGCTACAATTGCTATGAGTGATGACTTTCCACTAAGTGTTGATATGTTACTGAATGTATTAGAAGTAATTGCTCCTTTTAAACATTTTGCTAAGTTGCGTCAATTTGTTGCAATGAAATTACCTAATGGATTCCCAGTTAAAATTGACATACCAATTTTACCTACAGTTACTGCAAAAATAACTTTTCAAAAATTTGAATTCCAAAATGACATACCAAATGATATGTTCATTATTCCAGATGATTACATAGAAGACCCCATGAGGTTTCCTGATTTATGACGCTTTGATATTTTAACATTGTTTGAAGTTAGCGAAAAGCCTGTTTGGCGGCGAGAGGGAAAACGTGGGCACATGTTAAGAAGGGTGAAGAGCTCATGCTGCAAGGCTTCTGCACAAGGGCTTATCACTATAGAATTCCCAATGTTGTTCAGCCTAGGCAGCTCCTATTCTAGCCACTGTGTTCTCTTTGTGGAGTAACTGTTTTTAAAATGCTTGGAGTCCAAGGTGTACCCTCTAATATTCACTGTCCTCATACAAATTGTTGCAAGCCACCTACATTCATGTGTAGTTGTCCACCTTGTGTGCCCCTATGATTATGAAAACTGTTTTATTATAATTATCTTATTTTATTTGGTACACAAACAGGGAAGTAATTAAAAATATAAATGCACTAAGTTACTTAAACATTTACCTTTCGATTTACATATGTAACGTAAATCGGGAGAGATTAATAATAATGAAACCATTATAGTACTTCTTGCTACCTAGGGTGCCATATAGTCCATCTATTTGGGGATCAGTATTTTAAGGTGAAGGAGACCAGACCTAGGATGATTTGTTTTTATTTAAAAATTCACTCAGCGTAACTGAACTGTCAACCTTAACCTCCTGAGTTCTGAAAGCATCTGTTTTGTTTTTTTAATTTGGAACCTTTTGTTACTCAATAAAAGTTCAAAATAAATTTTTGAATATGTACACAAATTTGTATACAAGGACTGGGGAGGTTAAGGCTTTGCACAATTAATGTGTTAACTTATTGTAACAAAGCAATGATATGAAACCCCTCTTAATGTGTAGTCACTGAAGATAGTGTGAGGAATTAATTATAGTTTACTTGATGTTTTCTATTTCTGTAATACCCATGACTGTATGCAGGTAGTGTGACTTGTGACTTGCTACTTGGTTGGAATGGAACACCAATGATCCCACATGGAATTACCTAACCATATTTTTACTACTTCAACTGTATATAATTTGTATTGTATACAGCTGGACTAAGAATGTGTTGTTTGAATGTAGCTTTTGTTAAAAGAGTAGAGGTCATTGAAAAACATTGTGAATGTAATAGAATTGTTAGAGGAATGAAGTGAACAGATAGATAATAAAAAACAGCCTTATTCCAAAACCTCATTGTTAGTCTTAATTAGACTGAACTTTATGTTTAAGGGGATTATATATCTACCAATTAATTGTATTTGTAGATTCAAATTTAGAAAAATATAGATTATGATAACAATTAGGTAGTGTAAAGATAATAATTGGTCACTACAGGTAGATTCACAAGTACTTTTGGGTTTTTATTATGTTATTGTTTTTGTTGCTTTTTATAATTATTTAAAAGAAACTTTGGTTTCTTATAAAATTTGTATACATTTGTACCTTTACCTTTATAGAGCTTAATACATATGTAACTTATTCTTTTAGTGTTCCACACAAAACTTTGTCCATGGAACACTTATAGGATCTCTTTGATCTTGCTAATCGGTTAAATGTGTGTTTCTTAGAGACTGTTTGACATAGATAGCCAAAATTAGGAACAGTGATTGTATAATAGATGAAACACCAGCAACTTACTGATTATTTTTAATTATGTGGGTACTGCTGAACACTACTTAAAATTTCTTATTGCTTGCCAAGTATTAGAACAGTTAGAATATTAAGAAATAGGCAATGAATGAGTTATGAATGTGAATGTGGTTCCTTTGTTATTTATTACCTCAAATAGTCATTCATGGCCTAGGTATTATGCATAATTTGTACCGTTTATATTGACTACCATTTACTTCATCCAGCATCATCAAATCACATTTAATCCCATTGTTTATTATATAACAAGGTATTAAAAGTGGGCTGTGTCTTATTTCACCTCAGCAGCTCTAACGAGTATCTATACAACCATCTATCTTAGGGCCAGTTGCATCAATCATAGTCCACATTTAGTCAACGTCACGCAAAAGTCTATGGAAATTTCAATACAAAATAATTAGCAAACAGTTAAATTCCGTAACGGACAGTTTGGTGCAACAGACCCTTAGAGCGTTTTCACATTATCCGATCCGATATCGGATGTTGGATAAGGAAGGCAAAAATCAAAGATGGCACCGCCTTTAATGTATAGGATGTCGGATGTCGGTCCTACGTCCGATATCGGATAGTGGGAAAACACACTTACAGTAATGCAAAATAGTTGCCTCTATGCAGATATTTTTTTCCATAAATTAATAATTCTCAATCTGTACCTAGATATTATTTTAATATAGCCATTTCGGGGCTATATCTTCCCTGCAATCGCTAGGAGGGAGCAAACTGGCACTTTTCTTTCCTGCAAGGGCCAAAAGTGACACTTATGCTATCTAGGACACTATTAGGTATATTTACTTTTTTGTCATGATACTTATGTTAAAATGACATTTTTAAATATAATAATTCCCTCATATATATGATGTGTCACAGTGTAGCAAAACTATTTGCACATTGGGCGTTAACATTTAAATACCACAGTAGGTACGCTTAATATTCATCAGGATTCAATTATAAAACCCTTCACGTCGATCAAGATTCAATAAACTACCTCGCCGTAAATATGTCAGTTTACTCCCTTGTGACAGTCTAGCAGGTATTTTATTTATATAACTATACATAGAATCTCTCTTAAAGAAAGCGAGACCAATTAGAAGCTTAGCTCTAAAATCTCTAGATTAGATTAGATAACTTTTTGGCAATGCGAACTGCGAATCATGTCGTACCGTACCTGCCGCCAAGCATTCACACTGCAGCAGACGCGTCAAGGGCCCCGCATGCAATGTACAACGTAGGTACGTCAGTAGGTAAGTATATAGGTATCAGCGTCGGTATCAGTCTCTAGATTTAATCTCTTTTGGAAAGTGCAGAAACGATAACATATGCGTAGCGATTGATTATTTTGCAGCAAAACGTGTAAAGACTGCGCCTTTATCGTTATTATCGATTTATTTTTGTCATACTAATCATGACATTCATGACTGACGAATCATGAAGCAGACTGGTGGGTGGAATCACCGTTTCAACATAAAGAGAGACAATATTTTGTATCATTGGTTGTTTCCAAGTGCGTTTTCACATTATCCGATCCGATATCGGATGTCGGAAGGATTTCAATAGTAAAAATCAAAGATGGCGGCTTAAATGTATGGGATATCGGATCGGATAATGTGAAAACGCACTAACTCTAAAAGTACTTACTAAATTATGTAGATAAGCAGAATATCAGCTTAAACTTTTTAAAATTGTAGGTACTATTTTGTTAACGAGGAAAGGGACTTAAGGTACATATGGAAAGGTATTGGCCCATGTTACCTTGGCCCACTGACAAGTTGTTCCACTTTCTAGGTCAAACCGTTAATAATCGAGGGGTAGAAATCGATTGTCTTTTCAGGGTGGTATTTGGATGTAGGTACAGTCACCATAGTCAAATATGGGAACACGCACTCTAACGTCTCGGCAATAGAGGCGTTTTCCGATATTTGAGAGGACTCTGATGGCGAGTGTACAAGAAGCCTGTAACTGGAGCGAACAGACAAGGTTGACCTTAATAGCCTACTTAGGTAACAAAATTGTGGTCTCTACATTTTTTTTTACTTGTTATACTTAGTTAAAATTAGTCGTTGTCCAGTTGTACCTCGGAATGGCTTAAAAATGTAGTGCTCGTTCGTGATATTTTTCGCTGTTTGTCAAAGTTTGAACTTCCTATGCTGCTAGTTACTAGGAAGTTTCAGTAGTTTATGCGACTGCGAATGGCGGCGGTTCGAATAAGGTACAGCGGGGCAAATCTCGACTGGGGGGCAATTGTAACTAATCCATTTTTTACATTACATATTACAAGATGTTGAGTTTTACATGTATCCACTGAACACGCCTACCATAAATAACCGTGGACACTCTATTTAATAATACAAACATTATAAAAAATGGACCAGTTACATTTGTCCCCCAGTCGAGATTTGCCCCGCTGTAGGTACCTTATCTGAAAACGAACAAAGTCCCTATTCTTGTCGTGCGAATTATAGTAAAACACATACTGAATTGTGGTTTCGTACCAATATCTGTTTTTCTATAGATACAAGAATAGCAGTAGGTAATGTTAACATTACAGACCCCGTAGCTGAATGGCATTTCTGCGCCGCAGAAATGTAGTCTGGCTCTGTCGCGTCAATACGTAAGAGCGATAGAGATAGATAGCTACGAAAGAGATACCTCTATTATCGTGAGCGTTCGTGCATTCGGCTACGCACACAGTTCCTTTTATTTCTGTTGGTATGGTTTTTGAACGCATTATATTATAGAGGGTTTATGATATTTGGGTAGATAAACACATATATAAACTAAAGAAATGCCCCTGGCCACCTACCTACTTCGATCATTTTCTCGCTGAGATACCTATTAGATATGAACACACAGAGGTCATGTTTATATTTTTTCCCCTCACTAGTTCGGAAACACGTGTTTTGTCCTTTAATCCCAGCGGGTAAAAACGCATTTTATCCACTAGTGGGTAAAGTAATTTGACCTTGAATAAAGTCAAATTACCTAACTGCTTTAAAATTGATAAAAGTAGGTGAATCTAGTAATAAAGATGATTTACCACCTGTGGAACTACTGGAAGCAGTGATAAACGCATTTTTCATCACCCCCGCACTTTAAATGTGCTATTGCACGCAGGCGGAGCGTGAGTTATAGAAAAATCGTTCTCCCAAGGGAATAATGAAATTTCTTGTACCGTACTTAACTTTTTTACATCTATTTACATATTTTTTACATTGCGAGTGTAATGAAAAACATTGTGTGTAACTCGGGGAGTATGAATATTACTAACTCGAGTCTTTAAATCGCTCCGGCAAGCCGTCGCGATTTAACTTACTCTCGTTAGTAATATTCAATGTTGCACAATGTACTATTTTGCGTTGTAGTTTCCTCGCTATAGTGAGGGGAAAAGTTTTGTGTTACACACGGGTGCAAATGTATTTTACTTCTCGTGTGTTAAAAAACTCGCAAGTTCAGGATTCTATTCTCGAACCACTCGCTTCGCTCGTGGTTCAACTATAGAATCCTTTCCCTTGCTCCTTTTTCAATTCCACACTCGGCGTTAAAATACAACTTTGCCCCCTTGTATAACAAATAACTATTATAGCGACTTAGGTATAAAATAGTTATTTGTTATACAAGGGGGCAAAGTTGTATTTTAACGCCGAGTGTGGCATTGAAAAACGAGCAAGTGAAAGGATTCTATAATTGAACCACGAGCGAAGCGAGTGGTTCGAAAATAGAATCCTGAACTTGCGAGTTTTTTAACACACGAGAAGTAAAATACATTTGCACCCGAGTGTAACACAAAACTTTTCCCCTCACTATAGCGAGGAAACTACAACGCAAAATCAGTTACTTGTTATACAAGGGGGCAAAGTAGTATTTTAACGCCGAGTGTGGAATTGAAAAACGAGCGAGTGAAAGGATTCTATAGTTGAACCACGAGCGAAGCGAGTCAAATTAACTGCTTTAAAATTGATAAAAGAGAGAGGTGAATCTAGTAATAAAGATTATTTACCACCTGTGGAACTACTGGAAGCAGTCTATTTTACTTCTCGTGTGTTAAAAAACTCGCAAGTTCAGGATTCTATTCTCGAACCACTCGCTTCGCTCGTGGTTCAACTATAGAATCCTTTCACTTGCTCGTTTTTAGGGTTCCGTAGTCAACTAGGAACCCTTATAGTTTCGCCATGTCTGTCTGTCCGTCCGTACGTCCGTCCGTCCGTCCGTCCGTCCGCGGATAATCTCAGTAACCGTATAAGCACTAGAAAGCTGAAATTTGGTACCAATATGTATATCAATCGCGCCAACAAAGTGCAAAAATAAAAAATGGAAAAAAATGTTTTATTAGGGTACCCCCCCTACATGTAAAGTGGGGGCTGATATTTTTTTTCAGTCTAACCCCAACGTATGATATATTGTTGGATAGGTATTTGAAAATGAATAAGGGTTTACTAAGATCGTTTTTTGATAGTATTAATATTTTCGGAAATAATCGCTCCTAAAGGAAAAAAAAGTGCGTCCCCCCCCCTCTAACTTTTGAACCATATGTTTAAAAAATATGAAAAAAATCACAAAAGTAGAACTTTATAAAGACTTTCTAGGAAAATTGTTTTGAACTTGATAGGTTCAGTAGTTTTTGAGAAAAATACGGAAAACTACGGAACCCTACACTGAGCGTGGCCCGACACGCTCTTGGCCGGTTTTCAATTCCTCACTCGGCGTTAAAATACAACTTTGCCCCCTTGTATAACAAATAACTATTATTACTAGATTCACCTGCTTTTATCAATTTTAAAGCAGCTAATTTGACTTTATTCAAGGTCCAATTACTTTACCCACTAGTGGATAAAATGCGTTTTTACCCGCTGATATTAAAGAACAAAACACGTGTTTCCGAGCTAGTGAGGGGAAAATGCGTTTATCACTGCTTCCAGTAGTTCCACGGGTGGTAAATCAGCTTTATTACTAGATTCACCTCTCTCTTTTATCAATTTTAAAGCAGTTAATTTGACTTTATTCAAGGACAAATTACTTTACCCACTAGTGGATAAAATGCGTTTTTACCCGCTGGTATTAAAGGACAAAACACGTGTTTCCGAGCTAGTGAGGGGAAAACATACTTATCTACATTAGAACGTAAATAAAGCAGCACTGAGATATTTTTTACACTACGTCGGTGGAAAACAAGCATAAAGTTCGCCTGAGCGTGAGGAGGAGTTCCCATAGCCTATAGATAGACGCATACAATTGGAGAGGTGTTACGTGCTTGTTCACGACCCTATAAAACATTTAGGTATGTTACAGTCAGCAATAAAAATATACATATGTTTGAATTGCCAAAAATATGTATACAGGACTTTATGACCTTTTTTGCACTTTCTGTATTTATATATTTGTTGCAGACTGTACCTTTAGCCTCTCGGGAAAATCTCGTTATAGCTTCCTCAGTCGGAGCGGCGGGAGGAAATTCCTCTGTTATGTTATGGGTACCGCAATTAAAGATCTATATCGTAGATAACGTAGTTGATAGTGCTTTCCAAAACACTTATACCTAGTGATAAATATGGTATACTCTTGGGTCGACTCGTTCGTTTCTCGTCACGTTCCTAGTCCGATTCTGCTTTCGTCAGCCATTCTTCATCCGACAACTTAGTCTGCAGTCATTATTGGTACCGACCAAAGAATACGAAAAAACACGAAAAACATAGATTTAACAGCGAACATGCCGAAAGAAGATTATGACGAGTACAGAACGAAACGAATTAAGATAAAGATGAACAACGAAATTGACCGTAGTTGAGAAAGACCATCGATGATCGTGGCGAATAAAGAATGGCTGACGAAAGAAGAATCGGACAAATTTAGGAACGTGACGAAAAACGAACGTGTCGACCCAAGAGTATACCATAAATATGTACCGACAATTACCTACATTATCAAATGAGAGTAGTAGAGTCGATCCAAGATAAATAACTGTAGGTATATAATTATCAAGTATTCTATGTGAGATTTTTACGATTATACTAGAAACTTTCGCCCGAAGCTTCGCTCCTTAAAATTCTAAAATTGCGGAAAGCTTGATACAAATATGCACACCTCTCCTTTTAGGGAAGTGGGGGAGGGTAAGAGAGACAAAATCACGTCAATTCGTCGCTCCGTTTTGGCGTGAAAGACGGTCAAACAAACAGACAGACACACTATCCCATTTATAATATTATAGTTTGGATGCTCTTTCAAATAGCACTCCTTAGGTAATTTGACTAATTTGTAAGTACTGTCCAAGTCAACGCAAAGCTAGCTTGGATGAAGTGGTATTAAAGAATGTTGATTTTTTGTTTGAATTTATAAACACCACGGCTAATTTGCACTGGACACCTAGTAATACTATACTAACATTATTAAAAATGTAAAAAAAGTATTCAATACAACCATTGTTCGCCATGAGTTGTGGTACTTATAAACATTTTTTTTTCAGCAAAGAGGATCGAGTATTGAATTATTCCACTTACGTCACCTGCCAATTAGGTCAGAAAAAAATTTGTTCCATCTAGGTAGGTCATCTCTGACCTAATTGGATTCCAATGTGGACAAACAAAAAACTGACCTACCTGGAAACCAGTGTTGACAGCATGCTAACCTAACTGGACTCCAGTTATGACAGCAGGCTGACTTGACTGCACTCCAATAATGACAGCATGTTAACCTGACTCTACAGTTGGACTCTGTTATATCTACAAATACAGTTTCGACCATTCCGTCCACCGGAATCACTTAGACTGGTCCACCAGCTTATCCTGGTAAAGTCAGGAATTCATCCGATTCCTAATATATATACATACATAACGTATATACATAGAAAACATCCATGACTCAGGAACAAATATCCGTGTTCATCACACAAATAAATGCCCTTACCGGAATTCGAACCCGGGACCATCGGCAATGTGATTCTCTAACAGAACTGTAATCAGACGTAGCTGGAATAAAGCTCGGAACACACTACGCGGACGTCCGTCGTAAAACGACCGCGACCGCGACCTATCAGTGTGCACGGAACAAAACATCCAGAGAGCCAGATTTCGATCGGACGTCCGTGCGCTCAAGGCCACGTCCGCGTCCGTCGACCGATAGTTTGCACGGTTATGTGTAATGTCATTGTCCAGATTCCCGTCCGCGGTCGATTCACGACGGACGTCCGCGTAGTGTGTTCCTAGCTTAAGAAATATCTGTCCTAACTGGAAACTGACATAAGTGGAATAAAAATTTCTGTCCTAATTGGACCTGACGAAAATGGCATTAAAATATTCCACTTACGTCAGCGGTTTTGATTTTCTGACCTATATGGAATTTCTAAAATTTTGATGTATGAAAAAATAAAATCTGACCTAATTGGCAGGTGACGTAAGTGGAATAATTCCGAGTATTATCCGTCTATACTGGTCTATACGGAGTTACATATGTCTTTGATTTTCAGTAAGTATGACTCAAAGGATCGGTAATGTAATAGAGGAGATGACTTTCTAAAGGTGAATAGCCCTAAATTCTGTCTACTTTTAGTTACTTTCAAATCCTATTAAAATTGAATTTTGAATCATGTTTACGCGACGACTTTTGACATCATGAATTGAAATAAAACTATCAAAAGTAATGCACCCGGTGTTTATTTGGTTAAATAAATAAATATCCAAAGTAAAAAAGCGATGCAATTTATCGTGACATCCTCCCAAATTTGGCGGCTGAGGCTGATGTGGCGGCCGACACCGAGGGCCGCTCCAGGCCCAGCGTGACCACGCGAAGAGACACCGATGACCGTAACGCTGCAAACCATCAACAAATTAACAAAATCACAAATCATTTAGGGCTAGTTCAGACACGGCGGAAACCGCGCGGATACAAACCGCGCGGATCAACCGCGCGGATCTTATTTCAATAGCATGGTACCAGAACGTTCACACTACACCGCGCGGACTATGCATCCGCGCGGTAGCCGCAACTCGACCGCAAGAAAATGAAAACGCGCGTTCGCCGCGCGGTCCAAATTCTATGACGTTGCCTACGCGTGTTCAGTTGCTTCGCGGAATCCGCGCGTGCCGCACGTTACATGACAATGGAGCGCTTTGACACCAAATTATTTGTAGACGAAATTGAAAAAAACCGGCCAAGAGCGTGTCGGGCCACGCTCAGTGTAGGGTTCCGTAGTTTTTCGTATTTTTCTCAAAAACTACTGAACCTATCAAGTTCAAAACAATTTTCCTAGAAAGTCTTTATAAAGTTCTACTTTTGTGATTTTTTTCATATTTTTTAAACATATGGTTCAAAAGTTAGAGGGGGGGGGGACGCACTTTTTTTTCCTTTATCAGCGATTATTTCCGAAAATATTAATATTATCAAAAAACGATCTTAGTAAACCCTTATTCATTTTTAAATACCTATCCAACAATATATCACACGTTGGGGTTGGAATGAAAAAAAATATCAGCCCCCACTTTACATGTAGGGGGGGTACCCTAATAAAACATTTTTTCCATTTTTTATTTTTGCACTTTGTTGGCGTGATTGATATACATATTGGTACCAAATTTCAGCTTTCTAGTGCTTACGGTTACTGAGATTATCCGCGGACGGACGGACGGACGGACGGACGGACGGACGGACGGACAGACAGACATGGCGAAACTATAAGGGTTCCTAGTTGACTACGGAACCCTAAAAAGACCAGCGCTATGGGACATCCAGTGTGCAGATTATTCCAGTAAAATAGTCAAAACCAGAGGTAGGCAGGAGCTGGTAGAGATTTTTGGTGACAAAGAGGATTCGTTGGCGAAAAAAAAATGTTTGGTTAGTTGGTACTTTATTTACCATTTTCTACAGTAGTTACATGTAAATTCTATATTTTTATATCTTGCCATTCTACGCGACCCTCATTTACAAAGTAATGAGCATATCTATCTCTTATGTTCAAAGATGACGGTGTACTTCTTCCTGCGTACGATCTATTAAGATTTCTCATGGGTGCAGAGTATAAAGTGTTTTTATACCGCACACCATCTCTTGTTCTAACAAAATTGTGTATTATTGAACTGAGAGGCTGTCACGTCACATCACCTCGCACCGCACGATAACCGCGCATGTCTGAACACTTTCGTTCGCTCGCGGATTGGATCCGCGCGGATTGGGACCGCGCGGAATCCGCCGTGTCTGAACTAGGCCTTATTCAGCAAATAGGCCACAGGGGCACTTTTACACGTCAATATACAAGTTGAACTGAAATTACAATTGATAATACTAATTCTAAGTTCTAACTAAAGTATTACGCTACTACAATGATTAGAGATGTATAAGGTCTCTAAATGTCGATATTCAACTAAAAACTACACATAATAATATAGAAAAGTACAAATACAAAAAAAGAAGTCTAAAATTACTTTAGAGATGCAAATGACTCTAAATGTCACAACTAAAGATAACATGTATACTTAATCTAATTATCCTTAGAGATGTTGTATAGGGTCTCCAAGAGTCAAAATCGTATGTGTAATCAAAATATTAACTAAAAGAAAAGAAACAAACGAGAACCGAACAAAGTGTTTTAATGAAATATAAATCAGAATGAATGTTACTTATTAACACATAAACAAACTGCTCCTTAATAATCGCTAAATAATTACATACCTCAATGTCTCAAAAAAATAACAATTGAGTAATCACCTGACCCTGGTTATTATTTAATTAACACGGTGACACCAAACTATCTGGCATTCGTACCTTCGTACTTGTATCTTTGTAGGGATAATTTTAAATGTAGTTATCCCGTATTTAATATTAAGTGGTGGCAACTGTTTTGGTTCATAAATTATGTATTTACTCTAGTTATCCTATAAGAAACATGTACCGTTTGTGCCCAAATAAACATTATAACATTCTGCTATAATGACTACACATATTTGTGACGTTTCAAGTAAAAGGTACCACACTGTCGGTTGTCGCTAAGATTGATTTTAAATTGAAGCTTCATGGAAATAACGCCTTATTGACAACTGACAATAAGTACCATTTTCGTTGAAAACGCCACATTTTAATAATTAATAAAGCAACGATTACCTGATATCGGAAGGTCTTCGACTAGCTGCAATCAACAGCAGATTAAAATTATGTAAGTCATGTTAATTACAGTAAAAACGTTATAGCATTAATTAGCACATTGTGAAACGATGTTAAAATAGACGCAAGCAATATATGAGGTTAATGATTAATGTTAACAAAATATGTAGGTTTACGAGGCATCAGGGGTCATACAATATAGGTATATGTAGGATATCTGGAAGAGATTACTTGTTAGCTATAAGACCATAAATATTATATTACCTATAAGTTATAAGCTCTGTTGTGTTGCTTTAAAAAAGTCAGTTGGACCACTTGGACCGTTATTATACAATGTTAACCAATGTAGCGTCAGCAGAGTTGTTATTTGTGTCGCTTTAGTTCAAACTTGGGTAAATCCATTCTGCTTTAAGGTTGAATATATAAAAATATAATATGACCCGAAAGATAATCAACCTTATAGCATAGCAGAACGGATTTACCCAGTTTTGAAGTTAAGCGACACATTTATTACCCCTGTCATTACTCATTACACTCTATAGCTCATTCAAATCGGTCAGTATGGGAAAGACTGAAACTATAAGATATACGAAGATCTGTTCTTGGGAACCATGTCATCGATTTTAATAAAAATTAAAACTGCATTAATACATTTGAAAAAAAAACTGTAGTACTCTGCTGGGGAATTGAACCTTGTTTGAAAAAAAAAATCATTTTTTCTATTTAAATATCGATTGTTAAGACCTACCTTAAGCAGTAAATGTTTCTATGAAACATGATGTCTAAAATGAATAAAATGCATTATTTTAATTTTAACATTATTATTTTTTCAAAACAACCGGGTTCGATTCCCCAGCTGGGTACAGTATTTTTTTTTTCAAATGTATGAGTGCAGATTTTCTTTTTATTAAAATCGATGACATGGTTCCTAAGAACAGATCTTCGTATGTTTTATAGTTTTAGACTTTCCCATACTGACCAAAAGTCAAAGGATCGGCATACCGAGTGATTAATACATTCAGTGATAAAAACCCGACTATCGGATATTGTGATTTGGCTCCCAGACCGGACGACCCCATTAATCGGGATAGTAGCATAACAGCACAATATAACAAAAAATTGTGACCCCGGGCGGATGACTCGTATGGTTAGGCCGCAAAAGCGTGGCCAGAGCGGGCAACAACTTAGTAGCATGAGAAGCAGGCGAAGCAGCATATCAGAGCGTATCAAGCGGTTAGCACAACATACGTTCTCGTGCGCGAGTCCATACACCAGGCGCGACTACAAATATTGACGCGCAAGTTATGCTAGGTTCTAGGTTGTGTGTTAGTCATAGAGGAATAAGTAAGGGAAGAGTTGTAACCATACATCAGTAAATGCAGGTTGGTTCACCCTGTTGTGGCATATTTTTTTTATGAATAATTCTATTGTGCATAATCGATTTAGTCATAATTGGCTTTGTGCATAAACTGCTATGGCATAGTCAAGTTTAGCATAATCTGTTTAGGCTGATTGTGATTTGTCCGAATATTCTTTGTACATAAATTTGGTGCTCCGAATCATTTTTACGCATACATTTTATGTGCATAAACTTAGTGTTCTGATTTAATGTTTTGCCGAATTTATTTTGGTGGGTGGGTTTCACTTTTACCTAGCAGTGCGTTTTTGTTGTGGTCGCAGTTGTAACCTAACCTAACCCACTTTTTCCTAGCGGTAATTTTCTGTTGTGGTCGCAGTTCTAACCAAACCTAACCCACTTTTCCCTAGTGGTGCTTTTCTGTTGTGGTCGCAGTTCTAACCTAACCTAACCCATTTTCCCTAGCGGTGCTTTTCTGTTGAGGTCGCAGTTCTAACCTAACCTAACCCATTTTTCCCTAGCGGTGCGTGTTTGTTGTGGTCGCAGTTCTAACCTAACCTAACCTAACCCACTTTTCCCTAGCGGTGCTTTTCTGTAATAGTCGCAGCTCTAACCTAACCTAACCCACTTTTCTGGAGCAGTGAGTATCTGTAGAGTTCGCAATTCTAACCTAGTGTAACCATTTTTCCCTAAAAGCGCATTTCTGCTTAACGAAAAATGTGCTAAAAATATTTATGCTCATCCAATTTCTTCCTAATGACACTCGGCCTCAATAATAGTAGGCCAATATATTTTCGGACAAAATAATATTCGAAATATCGTGAATTTATACCAAACAATGTTTATGCTACATTAACATTCGGCAAAAATCGATTATGCCAAATATGTTATGACAAAAGCGTCGGACAAATAAAGTTATGCCACATAGAGGGAACCCAATGCGGGTTATTTGTAAGTATAGGCATAGTTAAGTGACATCTAGCGACAATCACGCGTCAAATAGCGTGAATTATCAGTACCTCTGCCAAAAAAATAATATTAGAACAATTTACAACTTATATTACAAGCAGAAGGAATTGGAAACAAAATACTGATTAATACTATTGTAATATCCATACTTACTAATATTATAAATGGGAAAGTGTCTGTTTGTTTGTCTGTCTTTCACGGCAAAACGGAGCGACGAAATTGACGTGATTTTTTAAGTGGAGATAGTTGAAGGGATGGAGAGTGACATAGGCTACTTTTTGTCTCTTTCTAACGCGAGCGAAGCCGCGGGCAAAAGCTAGTTAGCTAATAATTGGTGAGCATTAGACTTTTCGTTCGTTGCGACATCTATTGACAAGTAGCAGTACTGATAATTGACGCTACCTAGTTGACGCGAGATTGTCGCTAGATGTCACTTAACTATGTCCATACAAATAACCCGCATTTACTGATGTATGGTTACAACTCTTCCCATAAATTCCTCTATGGTGTTAGTGGAACTTACAGTAGGCTCATGAACCTTGGTGGCGAGGGTCTTGCGGAACGCGGACAGCCGCTTGGTGGTGTCGCTCGTGACACTCATCCCGCTGCGGTTTGATGAATTCGACGAGGAAAACACGGACTCTGAGGACAACATTCATTTAGTTAAGCTTCTGGTCGGCAGGCAACTGTTTCACCATGATACTTCGCCGTTCGTTGCTTGTACCAACAAATAAATAATGAAGTTGAGTACTAATCAACAACTTCTCATCAACCCAGATATAATCACAAATTTGTGGTGAAACAGGTCACAGAATCAATAACATATTAAAACGTTGCTGTATTTCTACTATATCGTGTCTCTGTAGCTCTGCACAGAGCGTAAGGCGCAACAGGAGACTAGATTAAAATGCCTTGGTCACTCAAACAGGAACTCAAATTTATATGGATTTAACTATGGCCCAAACACAGGATAAAACGCAACTATTACCGTCTTCCTCAGCAGGCATTCCAATATGCGCATCTGCATGCAACCTGGAACAAATAAAATGTATAATTTTAATGACATTCTTCTTATCTTTTATGTTTCATGAAACGAACACGTCATGTTTAGATAGTAAGATTCAGTGTGGTATCCTCAAAGCATATAATAGAGCGGACAAGTTGAGCATACAGCTGTCGTTGTATGCGTGCGTGATGACACGATTCGGACAGGGAAATGATGCCCGTGTTTTACGCAATAGGAGCGTCCATCTACAAGTGAGTGTGGTGTTCAAGAAATTGCGACAGGCGTATTCAATACCAATCGCTCGGCATGTCCGATATCTTTCCTTATACTATATCTGTGGTATGGTGGTACTGTTCGACGAGGTGTGCGAGGCGCCGCGTCACGTGGCGCCGCAGGTCCACCGTGGCGACGATTGCTGTCGAGTGCTAATAGACGGCCACCGCGCCGGCACACGTTTGCGAGTAGCAGAGGGCTAGCTGTACAGGTCGATTCACGAAAGCTGGCACGAATGAAATGAACGAAACTTTGATTGTGTGAGTTCAAGAGCCACCATTTTATTGGTTAATCTGTCACACACATGCATATTTTCATTCAAACATTCGTTCCATTCGTGCCAGCTCTTGTGAATTGACCTGTACAGTAAGGTTCCGTGACACGAGGTGCCTCAGGCGCCACCGGTGGCGCTGCAGGTCTGCGGAGGCGACCAGCGCGGCGAAGTGCGAGTACACGGCCGCTGCTATCGTACACGTCTCCGTGTAGTAGAGGGCAGTAAGATCCAGTGTGGTACCGTTCCACGAGGTGCTTCAGGCGCCGCTGGTGGCGCGTCACGAGGCGCTGCAGGTCCGCGGCGGCCACGAGCGCGGCGAAGTGCGAGTACACGGCCGCCGTGTCCGCGCACGACTGCGCCAACGCCTCCAGCGCGCCGCTCGCCGCCTCCGAGTAGTCGCGGATCCAGAGGGCTAGCTGTACAGAATACCAACCCTCTTTAACTTTCAATGCTATATCTTGTGTGTGCCTTCGTAGACTGAACACTTATGATACGTAGGCGCACGTAATATGTATCATGTGTTTGAATATATCATCAACCCATACCTTGGGTGCCAAAATTCTAAATCAATCCTATATATTATTTAAAATATTGGCACCTTATTGATTAAAAATCAAATAAATGAGGCAATAACGGGTCATATTTACTTACCTATTGATATTGGTATGGTCGACGGTACATTGAATCATGATAAAGTACTAACAACTACCTTTCTTTGATATTTTCTTGTAAAGGGAATACAATCTTGTTTAGATTAGAATCTGTTATTTATAAGGAATCGTTCTAATAATAAAACCAACCTGGAATATGCGCCAGTCGTCGATATTATCAAAGATCTTCTTCGCACGTTTAGCGTTATTCTTGACTACTTCCAGCGCGTTCTGTAGACGGCCCTCGTGCTTCGCGATTCTATCCTTCAAGTTGTCCAATTCATTCTCACAGTCGGCCCTAATGAAGAGAATTATTTTAATAATTTAAAATCGTAAATGAGTAGCCTGCTGAGGCTCTATATTTTGAATAATCTCCATTGGTCTATTATATGAAACAGTATACATAAATCCGAAGCTCACTGTACAAAGAAAACATACTGATTAGAAGTTTTAAGCACCTAGCTATGACTGTCATATCATATTCATGGCGTTCCAAAATTAAAGCGTAACTGGTCTTCTGGTACATCAGGCGTCCATAGATTACAGTGGTCACTTTCCATCAGGCGGACCGTACATCTGTTAGCCAACGACGTGGTATTAAAAAAAACGTACGTATACTCCACTTTAGAAGCAGTGAATTTATTCTTAGCGTCTACGATACATGATTGCCTCTGCTCTAGCTCCTAGCAGTGCTAGCGAACTCGTTGTACCTACAAGTCTTTGAACTAGCCACGTACGTTGTACTACACTATCCAGGGGGGTTACCATGACGTACTAAAGACGTTCAGTTTAGGTTGAGAGAAAGGGACACAGCTATAGCAGTTACATAGCTCCGTCCCTCTCTCTCAACCTAAACTGAACGGCTTTAGTACGTCATGGTAACCCCCAGGTGTGAGACATGATTGACATGACTACTCACTGCCGCTGTTCCAGCTGCTTGCACTTGTCATGCAGCGCGGTGGCGCGAGCGCTCGCGTCCTGCACGCGCGCCTCCATGGAAGCGATCGCGTTGTACAGGTCTTTGAGCTCGTCGCGTATTTCATAGTACTTCTTCATGAGCTCCTCTAGCTCCTGGATTTCGGGTGCTGTGGAACAGATATTGTATCAGGCAAAAAGCACAAAAGAATCGACCATATCCATATTAATCTAATATTATAAATGGGAAAGTGTGTCTGTTTGTTTGTCCGTCTTTCACAGCAATACGGAGCGACAAATTGACGTGAGTGGAGACATTTGAAGAGATAAAGAGTGACATAGGCTGCTTATTGTCTCTTTCTAACCCCCACTTTCCAAAAATGGGGTGGAATTTTGTATGGAGCATTCCTCAATTTTCGAATTTAACGCGGGCAAAAGCTGGTGTCAAATATTTTTATTTAGTGGTAAAGTGTGTCGAGAAGTTCATATGGAATGGAGCTCAGCGCGGCCTTCAGCACACAGGTTTCGCCACTGTGGCTAGTGCGGGTACTGACTGTCCTGCGCGAGCGGCGAGATGTGGTGCAGGAAGTGCGTGTGCGCGGCGTGCACGACGCGCAGCGTGGCCTCCAGCGCGGAGATGTCTCGCTCCTGTACAGGTGTCGCCACTGTGGCTAGTGCGGGTACTGACTGTCCTGCGCGAGCGGCGAGATGTGGTGCAGGAAGTGCGTGTGCGCGGCGTGCACGACGCGCAGCGTGGCCTCCAGCGCGGAGATGTATCGCTCCTGTACAGGTGTCGCCACTGTGGCTAGTGCGGGTACTGACTGTCCTGCGCGAGCGGCGAGATGTGGTGCAGGAAGTGCGTGTGCGCGGCGTGCACGACGCGCAGCGTGGCCTCCAGCGCGGAGATGTATCGCTCCTGTACAGGTGTCGCCACTGTGGCTAGTGCGGGTACTGACTGTCCTGCGCGAGCGGCGAGATGTGGTGCAGGAAGTGCGTGTGCGCGGCGTGCACGACGCGCAGCGTGGCCTCCAGCGCGGAGATGTATCGCTCCTGTACAGGTGTCGCCACTGTGGCTAGTGCGGGTACTGACTGTCCTGCGCGAGCGGCGAGATGTGGTGCAGGAAGTGCGTGTGCGCGGCGTGCACGACGCGCAGCGTGGCCTCCAGCGCGGAGATGTCTCGCTCCTGTACAGGTGTCGCCACTGTGGCTAGTGCGGGTACTGACTGTCCGGCGCGAGCGGCGAGATGTGGTGCAGGAAGTGCGTGTGCGCGGCGTGCACGACGCGCAGCGTGGCCTCCAGCGCGGAGATGTATCGCTCCTGTACAGGTGTCGCCACTGTGGCTAGTGCGGGTACTGACTGTCCTGCGCGAGCGGCGAGATGTGGTGCAGGAAGTGCGTGTGCGCGGCGTGCACGACGCGCAGCGTGGCCTCCAGCGCGGAGATGTATCGCTGCTGTACAGGTGTCGCCACTGTGGCTAGTGCGGGTACTGACTGTCCTGCGCGAGCGGCGAGATGTGGTGCAGGAAGTGCGTGTGCGCGGCGTGCACGACGCGCAGCGTGGCCTCCAGCGCGGAGATGTCTCGCTCCTGCCGCCCGATGTCCACGTCTAATGCCGCGCCGCGCTCGCGCAGCTCCGCTCGCTCCGCTGCGAACTGTTCATAACGATGAGTCAAACAAAACATGCTAAGAATATTTACACATTGATTGGTGTTTAGTGCGCGTTTAAGGAGACTGGGTGGCAAATATCGAACATGGAATTGAGAGTTAAGAGCGCTATGACAAAAAAAGGCGATATATTGTAAAATGCACAATATTTATGTTATCCATTTGTCGTTATAATATTTTATCATGATTTTTTGCCAATTTTTTGAAAACTAGCCTTCCTGTCGCTATTTTACCGGCGACGGACGCCTGCGATTTCAGTGCCGCGCCGGAGCTCGAGCAGGTAAGACGTATGTCGCTTTGGTCTCCGAGTTTTCATCGCAAACGTCGAGAATATTTATTGTTGTGTGGGTCGGACGCCTTGTTTCTACACGGGCTATCCTCGCATTGTGTGTGTGTAAACAGCGACCAACGAATTTGATCCTAGATCCGTAAATATTTGCTTTTGTAATACTTTGTTATGTTTGAATGTTAAAGTATTACAACGTTGTGATGATAAAAATGTGAAAATTACAATACGGTCAAGATGATAAGACACCTCAAGATGGTACTCGGGATCTGATGATGGAGCCAGAAGGTGGTCACCAGTACCAGTGAACCATGTAAGTAAACGACTTCGTGTTTAGGCTCGTTGGGTTCGTCTCAACAAGACCTTTGACAAGAGGTGGTACTCAGGGTCTGATGATGGAGCCAGATGGTGGTCACCAGTACCAATGAACCATATAACTAAACCCAGAGATGGGGAAATCGTAATCGATTCCGGATTACACGATTACTTGATTTTACTATGTAATCTGACACTACTGGGTGTCAGATTACTTGTAATGTAATCAAGTGAAACGGTAAATTACCATTACATGTAAAGGAATCACTAATCATCTATACAATCATTACTATTACCAATAACTCGGAATCATAGTCGATTCAAAATAACTGAAATTATTGACTTGATTACTTTCAGATTACGAATATGTAGTACCTCAGATTGCCGACTGTCACTTTGACACAAAAGTCATCATGGGTGTCGTAAAATAGGTTTTAGGGGTGCTGATTCCAAAATTAATGACCAATGTGGAATCTGACATTGCTGACTGTCACTTTGACACAAAAGTCGTCATGGGTGTCGTAAAATAGGTTTAGGGGGTGCTGATTCCAAAATTAATGACCAATGTGGAATCTGACATTGCTGACTGTCACTTTGACACAAAAGTCGTCATGGGTGTCGTAAAATAGGTTTTAGGGGGTGCTGATTCCAAAATTAATGACCAATGTTCAATCTGACATTGCTGACTGTCACTCTGACACAAAAGTCGTCATGGGTGTCGTAAAATAGGTTTTAGGAGGTGCTGATTCCAAAATTAATGACCAATGTTCAATCTGACATTGCTGACTGTCACTCTGACACAAAAGTCGTCATGGGTGTCGTAAAATAGGTTTTAGGGGGTGCTGATTCCAAAATTAATGACCAATTTGGAATCTGACATTGCTGACTGTCACTTTGACACAAAAGTCGTCATGGGTGTCGTAAAATAGGTTTTAGGGGGTGCTGATTCCAAAATTAATGACCAATGTGGAATCTGACATTGCTGACTGTCACTTTGACACAAAAGTCGTCATGGGTGTCGTAAAATAGGTTTTAGGGGGTGCTGATTCCAAAATTAATGACCAATGTTCAATCTGACATTGCTGACTGTCACTCTGACACAAAAGTCGTCATGGGTGTCGTAAAATAGGTTTTAGGGGATGCTGATTCCAAAATTAATGACCAATGTTCAATCTGACATTTCTGACTGTCACTTTGACACAAAAGTCGTCATGGGTGTCGTAAAATAGGTTTTAGGGGTGCTGATTCCAAAATTAGTGACCAATTTGGAATCTGACATTGCTGACTGTCACTTTGACACAAAAGTCGTCATGGGTGTCGTCAAATAGGTATCCGGAGGTGTTTGAAAACTAATGACCAATTTGGAATCTGACACTGTTGACTGTCACTTTGACACAAAAGTGATCATGGGTGTCTTCAAATAGGTTTTCATGGGTACTGATCTCAATATTAATGATCAATTTGGAATCTGACATTGCTGACTGTCACTTTGACATAAAAGTCGTTATGGGTGTCGTCAAATAGGTTTCCAGGGGTACTGTGCAATGTCAGGTTCCAAATCGGTCATAACTTTTTAAATCATTTCATTAATTTTGGAATCAGTACCCCCTAAAAACTATTTGACTACACCCATGATTCCTTTTGTGTCAAAATGACAATTAGCACTGTGAGATTCCAAAATAGTCGTTAATTTTGGAATCAGCACCCCCGGAAACCTTTTTGACGACACCCATGACGACTTTTGTGTCAAAGTGACAGTCAGCAATGTCAAGATTCCAAATCGGTCATTAATTTTCAAATCAGCACCTCCGAAACCTATTTGACGACACCCATGATGACTTTTGTGTCAAAGTGACAGTCAGCAATGTTAGATTCCACATTAGTCATTATTTTTGGAATCAGCACCCCTAAAACCTATTTTACGACACCCATGATGACTTTTGTGTCAAAGTGGCAGTCAGCAATGTTAGATTCCACATTGGTCATTATTTTTGGAATCAGCACCCCTAAAACCAATTTTACGACACCCATGACGACTTTTGTGTCAAAGTGACAGTCAGCAATGTCAGATTCCACATTGTTCATTAATTTTGGAATCAGCACCCCCGCAAACCTATTTGACGACACCCATGACGACTTTTGTGTCAAAGTGACAGTCAGCAATGTCAGATTCCACATTGGTCATTAATTTTGGAATCAGCACCCCCTAAAACCAATTTTACGACACCCATGACGACTTTTGTGTCAAAGTGACAGTCAGCAATGTCAGATTCCACATTGTTCATTAATTTTGGAATCAGCACCCCCTAGAACCTATTTTACGACACCCATGACGACTTTTGTGTCAAAGTGACAGTCAGCAATGTCAGATTCCACATTGTTCATTAATTTTGGAATCAGCACCCCCGCAAACCTATTTGACGACACCCATGACGACTTTTGTGTCAAAGTGACAGTCAGCAATGTCAGATTCCACATTGGTCATTAATTTTGGAATCAGCACCCCTAAAACTAATTTTACGACACCCATGACGACTTTTGTGTCAAAGTGACAGTCAGCAATGTCAGATTCCACATTGTTCATTAATTTTGGAATCAGCACCCCCGCAAACCTATTTGACGACACCCATGACGACTTTTGTGTCAAAGTGACAGTCAGCAATGTCAGATTCCACATTGGTCATTAATTTTGGAATCAGCACCCCCTAAAACCTATTTTACGACACCCATGATGACTTTTGTGTCAAAGTGACAGTCAGCAATGTCAGATTCCAAATCGGTCATTAATTTTTAAATCAGCACACCCGAAAACCTATACTCGTGGTATATGCACTTGAAATGTGAAAGTGAAAATGCTAGAATGACATGTAAACCACGAAGTTGTATAGTCATGTTGTTCATTGGTATTGGTGACCACCATCTGGCTCCATCATCAGACCCTGAGCACCACCTTGAAGTAATTAGAATTGTATTTGTCTTATTTTATCATCATATTAATATATACTTTACTCTAATACTTATCATATAACAAAAGCAAATATTTGGGATGGGATAGTTAGAAAGGTATTTAAAACATGGATTAATGACGAGAAAATACTATACTACTAACTTTTATTTTGAAGAAGGTCACAGACAACTGCTGCCCAGACTCATCCTTGCCCAGTGAAGCAATAAAGATGTCATATCTGTAAATTAAATAAGATGTAATTACTTTGAGGTAATATATATTGATTATTGGCTTGGCCACCTGGAAAGGATGGGAGAGGATCGTGGTGTGAAAAGAGCATATGTGGGACGCCCGGGTGGAAAACGTCCGCGTGGGCGTCCCAGATATCGCTAGTGCGAGGAAGCCCTGAAAGACCTGTCCGCACTTGGTGTACCCAACTGGCGTAAAGTGGCGCAGGATAGGGCAGAGTGGCGATCTCTTGTGTCGGAGGCCAAGATCCTTTTTGGGTCGCTGAGCCAGTGAAGAAGTAAGTAAGTAAGTAATATATATTGAGTTATAATAAATCCATACTAATCCATACTAATATTATAAATGGGAAAGTGTGTGTGTCTGTTTGTTTGTCCGTCTTTCACGGCAAAACGGAGCGTCGAATTGACTTGATTTTTTAAGTGGAGATAGTTGAAGGGATGGAGAATGACATAGGCTACTTTTTGTCTCTTTCTAACGCGAGCGAAGCCGCGGGCAAAAGATATGGCAAAGTATGTATAATATATGTCAGAACCTGTCGTGAATTCGTCTGTCAAATACATTTGCTTACAGGTCTACAACGGGTTACCCCCTAACCTATTCTTGACCTACACCGAGTCCAATAAGTCCGAATACTCACATTTTACCTCAGTTCTAAAGATATAGGGATCACAGGCCATCAAATTCTTATTTAAACTAAAGAGTATATTCCTCTTAATAAAATACAAGCACAAAGTACATGAAATTTCCGAAGTGTCTAAGAAAAACAAAGAGGTAAAGTGCCAACAAAATACTTGCTCGGCACGCAGGTGAAGAGTTATGTTTTATAAGGAGAATCTGTATGTGATAAAACAGATGCCACGTGTCCAAAATAAACTATTATGGGTACCGAGGATAGATAACGTTCCGGGCAACTAGAAAAATGTGCCTAGGTTCCAGAGCTCACCATCGGCCCAGGTGTGGGATGCAGTATGTAAGCGAGGTAAACTACCTTCAGTACTTACAGATAAAAAATTAAAATTTAAAATTTAAAATTTATTTATTTCAAGTAACACAACTCATAATTTACAATAAAATATAAAAAACACACAGACACAACACACATACTAAAAAGTCAAGCAGCTGTGATTGACACACTGATAGGATAACCCTTATCTATAGTTATTCCTCACTGTGTCAACCACAGGTGCATGAAGCCCACAACAAAATGCGACATAAGGGCAAAACCTGTTCGCAATCATTGACATGACGCTGTTGGAGCTGGAGCGCACACGCCGCACCAGAGATGCAGCCCGCAGGCGCATAGTAGCTTTAAAACATGCCACACGCGCCTCCGCGAACATCCCCGATGCGCTGCAGTATCGCGGCAGCCCCATCAGCGCCCTAAATGCATTATTATATTGTACTTGTAGGGCCTTATACGATTTAAGATTGAACTTTCGCCATAGACTGCAGGTATAAATGTTGACTCTACCCCAAACACCATGTACTGACTTTTCTCAACATTATACTTAAGTCCGTGCGAGTGAGCATACTCCTCACATACCTTCAGTAACCTTCTGATGCCACAAACTGACGCACTCAACAGCACCATGTCGTCTGCATAACTCAAATTGTTCACATTAACCCCATCTATATGACAGCCGGCATGCATGGTGCTGAGCGCTACAATAAGGTCATTCATATACAGGTTGAAAAGTGATGGTGAGCTTAATCCCCCCTGTCTCACTCCACACCTCAACCTGTACGGCTCAGACAATGTACCTGCCCATTTCACGTTATTGATCTGGTTTCCATACCAATATCTGAATATACTTATAAGATCAGGCGCTAAGTTAATTCCCTCTAGTTTCTTCCAAAGCAATTCGTAGGAAACCAGATCAAACGCTTTCGATAAATCAAGGTAACAAGCATAGACCGGAGTATTCCTATCAACATAGTACGCGGCAGTATGCTTAAGGCACAGGATAGCGCTTTCAGTTGACAGCCCAGGCCTAAACCCGAACTGGTTGTCATGCAACGAAAGGTTTTTACTCAACTATACATTAAGCACACCGTCCAGTACCTTTGCAATAACAGTAGCAAGAGATATTGGTCTATAGTTCGATTTACTAGTTAGGTCTCCGGTCTTGTTTTTCACTACTGGTATTACAAGGGTTCTTATTAAGTCACTTGGCAGGTACGAATGGGATATACAGAGAGAATAAAACAATGCAAGTACACGTGAAATATGACACCCAGCATAGCGTAGATGTTCCACACTGAGGCCATTAGTAAGGCGGCGGAATTGAAAAAAGTCGTCTAGTTTTGAAGTTGATGTGACTGGAGAGTATACTGTTGACAAGTGATATCGTTGTGATCGGTAGACTTTACTGAGTACGAAATAATGACTTGTCGCATTCTCAGACTGTGGGGGGGTTAACTATGACGTTACAAAGATCCCGGTCCCGGGTTTCAATTTTTTGCCAATTTGTCTAGAACCCCTTATCCAATTTTGAAAAATGAGGTGTCGATTGAAAGCGTATAACATGCTGATTAAGATTTCTTATACGTGAAAAGTATAGTTTTGTTAGTTATTTTTTAATTAACAATAATGCAAAAAATCCTTTTTTTTTACTCTCTTTTTTGATTTTTGTGACTCAAAAAGGCAATGAAAACGGCCACTTAGCTAAAAAATATGTTATATAAATCATTTAACTACATTATTAAGCTATCTGTTGCTTTTTAAATTTCTACGATCGGATAATAAATAAGCAAACTACAACCACATACCTGTAGGCGGGGAGTACCGCTTGACACGCGTTCCCATACATTCGGCGTCTACCAAATTACACCTCGCGCAAAATTCGTTTCAAGCAGATATACCTCTAATCTTATTCATCGTAACCTACCAATATTGGTATCATTTGAAAGTACAATTAAAGTACTTTAAGAAACAATGTCAATCATTTTCTTAAAATCAATAATCGCCGGTCTGCGGTGGTTACAAAGGAAAAAGTGGGTATGCAATTTGACTGGTTTCCTAGGTTTGATACCCTATACGAGTTTAAAAGGGGAGGTAAAGGTGACATATGGGTTGTTCTCTGGCCTAAAAGCTATACAGAGGGTCAGGGGAGAAAAAACTAGGGTTTAAGTTTAGTTTTAAGGTATTTTTTCTTTTATTTGTTGATTTTATTGTGTTTAATTTTTTTGTAATTTTATCAAGGATACACGTTGGTTTCTTTTGCTGAAAATTCCCTTTTTTATGAGAAATGTTATGAATTTCATGGCATATTCCGATAGAGACTAAAATTAACTTTCAAATAAGGCCACATAGTCATACTTTTACTTATATAATATTAAGGGTAATACCAAGTAATACCGTTTGAACTCAAACGACTTAGAGGTGCGGTTTTTTGACCCAGTAGGTATTAAAAAGTAATCGTAAAATCAAAACGATTGGACTTCGGTCGTTATACACATTAAATCACTAAAATTAAGTTACCTTTAATGTTTTAGTAATTATAATCCTCACTTTTAGCCACTTTTCTCAAAACGTAATTATTCAACAGAAGTCAAGATAACATTAAGAGCATATTTATTATTAATAATGCGTTATAAATATGAAATAGTTGTTGAGGTACACTTTTTAAGTACATGAAGCTTAGGGTGTTTCATATTTGTATGGGAAAAATAAAATTGTGATATTTTTTCTGACTTCGCTCGGCTTTCGGTTCTAGCTTATCTTAAACGCATATATACCAAATTTCAAGTGATTTGGACGTTGTTTAGAGGTCGCGCTTGATGAACAGTTTGAAAGAAAGTCACTAAAAAGTAATGTTATTCAATTTTATTACCAAATAAAACAATAGAGTACTTGTAAATTATTTTTAAGTAAAAGTAAATTTATTAAACTTAAAATACAACAGTTGTAACATCCATGCTTGATAAAAGAAAGTCATCATCATCATAATTTAGCTTACAAATGTAAGCCGCAATCTTATCTTCTGTTCGCTTAAGTAGTAGGTAAGTAGTAACGCATTTTCTGTGATGTTCGACACCGATGTTTTGCTCTTTATCTTAGTTAATTTCTATTATTAAATATATTCTCCTCTTTGCGGTATCATAGACTATTGTCAGACTATCGACCAAGTCTCTGGTGTTAGGGCTACAATAATCGCTAACATCCTGGACATTAAATAGTTCGAAAACAAAAATCACAAAGGTAAGTACGGTCTATGTCCCGGTAAATATACTTAAGTCAAAGAACGATCTTGTTTTCTTCTTTGTCGTTACACTCTTGGCAGAGTGGTAGTCGTCACATCAGGGGTAGTAGCAAGCTTAACAATGCATGGCCATTTGCAAGGGCATTCGTAGAGTGGGCCACTGAATGCAGCCTTGACTTGGCCGGTCCATAGCATCTGAACCTTGTCCAGGACACTCCTAGCTTTCTTCTGCAGCACCACATTTCTAGGACATCTATCTTCTTTTCCCTTGAAGTCCATGTCTCAGCACCGTAAAGAAGTATGGGAAAATTGGGAGATACTAATGCCCTGACAAGTCGCATTTTAGTGGCATTTGTGATGTTTCTTTTTCTCCATATTTTCCTGAGCCGGTCCATGGCGGACCTGGTGATAGCCATGTGCTGCTTGATTTCTTCCACCTATCCTGTTATTAGTGCCTTGAGAGGGCCGATAGACCACTGCTTCATGCCAAAAACAGGACAAAAAATCAACAAAACTTGTTCCTTAGAAGGAAGTCGAGCGTCCAAAAAAATGACCATAAGGAACTATGCCTAGAAACTAAATGTCACGACTACTACTCATTTTTAAAAAAGAACTTTCTTCAATATAGACACTACTCATTAAAATCACTTTTAAACCACCTCCTACAAAAAGTTACATAAGTTTTGTTCCTAGCCTCTCCTGCGCCCATAGTAACTTCTTCAGACAAAAGTTGCCACAGAGCGCGACCTCTAAATATTGTCCGATTTCCCTGATTTTTGGTATATGGGCTCTGTATAGGTGTAGAACCAAGAAGAAAAGCGAAGTCAAAGATAAATCAAAATTTTGGAAAAATGAAACACCCTAATGAAGCTCCTGCAAATACACTCAGTATCATAAAAATCACACATCTCAATCGTTTGCGTTGAAGCAGTATTGACCAACATATTAGAGAGCAGGGCACGCAGGCCGCCTCGTAAGACTATGTGTGGCACTGAGGAACCAGTAAAGTCAGGTCGATGGACTGCTACACTGCTGCCCCGCTTGCACTACTTCGCCGGGGCTATTACCCTTAATATTATATAAGTAAAAGTATGACTATGTGGCCTTATTTGAAAGTTAATTTTAGTCTCTATCGGAAAATGCCATGAAATTCATAACATTTCTCATAAAAAAGGGAATTTTCAGCAAAAGAAACCAACGTGTATCCTTGATAAAATTACAAAAAAATTCAACACAATAAAATCAACAAATAAAAGAAAAAATAACTTAAAACTAAACTTAAACCCTAGTTTTTCTCCCCTGACCCTCGTGTGTAGCTTTTAGGCCAGAGAACAACCCATATGTCACCGTTACCTCCCCTTTTAAACTCGTCTAGGGTATCAAACCTAGGAAACCAGTCAAATTGCATACCCACTTTTTTTCTTTGTAACCACCGCAGACTGGCGATTATTGATTTTAAGAAAATGATTGACATTGTTTCTTAAAGTACTTTAATTGTACTTTCAAATGATACCAATATTGGTAGGTTACGATGAATAAGATTAGAGGTATATCTGCTTGAAACGAATTTTGCGCGAGGTGTAATTTGGTAGACGCCGAATGTATGGGAACGCGTGTCAAGCGGTACTCCCCGCCTACAGGTATGTGGTTGTAGTTTGCTTATTTATTATCCGATCGTAGAAATTTAAAAAGCAACAGATAGCTTAATAATGTAGTTAAATGATTTATATAACATATTTTTTAGCTAAGTGGCCGTTTTCATTGCCTTTTTGAGTCACAAAAATCAAAAAAGAGAGTAAAAAAAAAGGATTTTTTGCATTATTGTTAATTAAAAAATAACTAACAAAACTATACTTTTCACGTATAAGAAATCTTAATCAGCATGTTATACGCTTTCAATCGACACCTCATTTTTCAAAATTGGATAAGGGGTTCTAGACAAATTGGCAAAAAATTTAAACCCGGGACCGGGATCTTTGTAACGTCATAGTTAACCCCCCCACAGTCTGAGAATGCGACAAGTCATTATTTCGTACTCAGTAAAGTCTACCGATCACAACGATACCACTTGTCAGCAGTATACTCTCCAGTCACATCAACTTTTTCCGAGACCCTGTCGCCGCTCTACTACATCATGTCCAGGCGACTTACCACCAGACATAGCATGTATAGACTTAGCTACGTCTGAGGCCGATATCCGCGTCGCTCGCCTCTCCATAATGCCCCCCGTGCTCCCCCCCTCACATGCAGGTGCTATGCTAGGTTGCACAGTAAAGTGATCTCTAAAGATGTTAGCTATGACCCCGTGATCTGTTACCCCCTCCACACCCGCTGGCGGGCCAGACCTCACATTTAACCTGCCCGTCGACTTCCAAAATGCCTTAAAATCCTTTTTAGAGTGATGCGATGCTATCATGTCCATTTGTATTTGATTTTGATGGTCTTGGCACCATTTTAGTCGGGACTTAAATATACGTTTACTTTCACACATGTTAGTATATTCAGTGCCCACCAAAGGTTTGCCATTAGACACCCATTCAATAAATGCTTGTCTCGCCCGTCCTTCACGTGCCTATTCCAACCAACTATACGATGTTTGTTACTTTTATTATGTCTTACATTTTCCTTACTGACTATGGCAGACTGGCTAAGCGCCGTCACAATGTCTCGGTACATGTTATCCAAAATTATTTTATGACCAGGGTCATTACAACATTTGTCACCACAATTAATGAAATTGGTAGGAAAATTAATATTTCTTAACCTGTTATGACATTCTTTTGTGTACATCGCAATCCGTTCATTTGTTCTCTCCCCCCATAATGCGCAGTTAGTGATTTTAAGCGGCGCAGCAGTTAATCTAGGGGTTAATATACCTATATTACATTCTAATATGAGGGGAAAGTGGTCGGACCAGACTACGTCATATAAGCATTAAAAGCGTTAAAATCAACGTTTTTTTCTTTAAAACCAAGGTTTTGGAGAAAAAAAAATGCCTTAAAGTTAAAAAGGATGCTTGGAAATGAGTACCATGTGTCCCAACAAGACGCACCTCGAGCACATTCGGCAAATGGTATTCTAGCGTAGTTTCAGACTAAGAGCGTAGCCGTGTTTGCATAGAAAATCGGCCCTTTCGCCAAATGTTCACTGTAATTTTTTTTTAAAGAGCTCTCATGACAAATATTATTTACTGTAAGTTTGAGGTTTCTATCTTTTTTATTTTCTGAGATATGATTTTTTTATTAATTTACATAATATCCATTTTTTTCAACATTGGCTAATGCGATTCACTTGAACTTTTGGGACAATAATATACATGTAATGACTCACATGTTCTAGCAATAATATTTAATAATGCCGAAAAAAATCTTGGCTTAAAGTAGGAAACAAAACTTCAGTATTTTTTTTTCTCGCTTTTTAGAAAAGCGACACCTACAGTTCTTTGTCAAGTAATTGCTTATATAAAGGCCTGCAAGATATATTTTTTTTTAAATAATCCAGTAGGTACTTCATACTAGAAAATGAAATAATAAAGGATACTACCCATACCGCAAACGAGCTACACAGTAAATAGGTGAATTTTAGTCGTAATACCTTTATGAATGCAATCTTCCAGTACCAATATTGTTAATAATAAAGAGGTTTGCGACTAAAATTCACCTATTTACTGTGTAGCTCGTTTGCGGTATGGGTAGTATACTTTATTATTCCATTTTCTAGTATGAAGTACCTCCTGGATTATTTTGAAAAAAATATATATTGCGGGCCTTTATATAAGCAATTACTTGACAGAGAACTATAGGTGTCGCTTTTCTAAAAAGCGAGAAAAAAAATACTGAAGATTTGTTTCCTACTTTAAGCCAAGATTTTTTTCGGCACTATTAAATATTATTGCTAGAACATGTGAGTCATTACATGTATATTATTGTCCCAAAAGTTCAAGTGAATCGCATTAGCCAATGTTGAAAAAAAAATGGATATTATGTAAATTAATAAAAAAATCATATCTCAGAAAATAAAAAAGATAGAAACCTCTAACTTACAGTAAATAATATTTGTCACGAGAGCTCTTTAAAAAAAAATTACAGTGAACATTTGGCGAAAGGGCCGATTTTCTATGCAAACACGGCTTTTTTATCCGAAACATGAGTGGCCACCCAGGCCTCCAGGTTTAGGCGTATTAGACTATTTTGTATACATGCTTTGAAGACTAAATTTATATAAAATCATAAACCTAGATAATTTCAAAAAGGTTATCGAGAGTATTTGGGATGAAATGTGAAGAAAACGGTGCGTGCCGCGTGTGATCCGTTTGAGAAGCGTTTGAGGCTGGTAAACAAGTTAATGCTGGAGTTATTCCAAAACATTTGTTGTGAATGTAGTAAATAAGAGTGCCATTCATAAAATATAATAATAATGTAGTAACTATTTGTTCATTTTGTTTTATTGGCTATTTGTGCTGTATTAAAACTTATTGGACACGGTGTATGCGGTTCTCCCGCTCTTTGAAGATAACCGGAAGTGCCTCTAAGTATATTCGGGTGTCAGACAAACAGTCTGTCTACAGAAGGCTTCAGGATAACCTTTGAGTGAGCTATACACTCGTCTATATGGGTCACCTGCTCTCAGAAACATATCGCAAAGAGTAACCCCCTTATTCATAAACGTTCTCTAAAGTTATCAAGCCGATAAAGTTCGTTTGTCCCCTTCTATCACACCAATACATCGGAAAGGGACAAACGAACTTTAGCGGCTTGATAACTTTAGAGAACGTTTATGAATAAGGGGGTAAGTATGTCTACAACAAACTATCCTCACCTCTTCTTGAGCTGGTCGATGCGGTTCTCGCGCTCTTTAATCTCGCCGCGCAGCTTGCCGCAATCTTCGGTGAGCGCGCGAACTTGCACGCTGAACATCTGGCGGCGCGCTTCGATTTCCACCAAACGCTCGTTCATCGCCTGTTAACAGACAGCCTATTAAATGACAAGTGGCAATAATTTGTTGTATGTTAAATGCCGACGGCAACGTTATGTGACATCAAACTGATGGCGGAAACAGGTGGTAGTGATAAGAATTCTCTAATAAAACGTGCGTTGTTTGCTAGATTCTCTAGGCTAGCAAGTGCAAGACTTTCTCGCGAATCGCTGTGTCCCATAAGAAGCAGTCTCAAGAACTCACCGGATCGGGCCGCAGCGGCGTCTACGCTCCTTCGACTCGTCGCATCACTAGCCTATGTGAAATAGGACAGATTTCCTATACATTTAAGCCGTTACTTTCATTTTTGCCTTTGAAGAGCATTCCGACATCCGATATCTGGTCGGATGATGTGAAAATGCACTAAGGGCCGTAACAAATAGCAGCTCAACGCACCGCATCGAGCGGCTGCAAGTCCGCGAGGCAGGTGAGAACTACTATAAGACGCCTCAGCACTTTTTCGAGGAGTCTCATACTATTCTTAGAGAACTCACCGCATCGAGCCGCAGCCGCTGCGTGTCCGCATTGTACGCGCGGTCGTCGAGGCAGGCGAGCGCGCGGGATACGAGCGCGACGCGCAGTCGAGTCAAACGCTTCTTCTACGCTACTCATCCATCATTCGTCTAACAATTAAGGCCCATAATAAACAGTAAACTCACCGCATCGAGCCGCAGCCGCTGCGTGTCCGCGTTGTACGCGCGGTCGTCGAGGCAGGTGAGCGCGCGGGATGCGTGCGCGACGCGCAGCCGCGTCAGAGCTTCTTCGACGCGTGCGCGGCGCCACTCGCCGCGCGACGCGCGCAAGTCCTTCTCGCTGCCTTCCACGTTCAACATTGACTGGCGCAGACGGCTTTGCTGGAACATGAAAACGTATCGTGAAAACAAAGAAACAAACAGCGATATAATAGTGCTCCCACACTAGCTGTTATAATATGTTATGTTCATAGCTCGGCTACGAACTATAACTTCCTCGCGTTGCCATCACGTCCCTTTTACTTACACGGGAGCGACAATATTTTGTTGGTTTATATATGTCCCACAGTGGTGCGACTGTAAAGTGGTACAGACCAGCGCCATGTGCGTGGTGACGAAGGTCTCGAGCTCGCGCGCGAGGCGGCGCATGTCGTCCTGCAGTTTGGCCGAGTGCCGCTCCAGGAGCGCCGCGCGGGCCGCGTGCCGCGCGCGCACCTCCAACAGCCTACAAAAATTGCAACAATACTTAAATGACTTCCATCCTTTAATTAGGGTTCCGTAGTCAACTACTTTTAGTCAACCCTTATAGTTTCGCCATGTCTGTCCGTCCGTCCGCGGATAATCTCAGTAACCGTTAGCACCAGAAAGCTGAAATTTGGTACCAATATGTATATCATTCACGCCGACAAAATGGTAAAATAAAAAGTGGAAAAAAATGTTTAACCCTTAAATGCATGGTGATGTATATATGCATCATATATTTGATGGCCCGTGGCTCGATATGTAGCTATCCAAAATCACATTTATTGCTTAATTATTATTATTTAATAAACAATTAAATAATATAATGATTTACTATTTATTATTTCAGGATTAAGACGAAATGGCGGAAAAGTGTGAAAAAACTGGATGATGGTGATTTTTAGTATGTGATTTAGGCTAATTTTTTTGGGGTTACTAATTAGTTTATGTTTAAACATTTTATCATAGGGGTTTCGCAAAAAGTGTACCTTTTTAATAGTAGTATTTTTTTTAAATAAAACATTACCAATATCAATATAAATGATATTTGGCCTATTTAACTTCTAACACTGATTTAGTATAAAAATCGATCTTAAATATTGTTTTTATTATTTTTCCCAGAGTCATAAAACCACTGTCTATCACATATATTAATATCTCGTTAAAAGAAAAATTCATACATTTAAGGGTTAATTAGGATACCCCCCATAGTACGTAAAGTGGGGAGTGATTTTTTTTCTCATTCCAACCCTAACGTGTGATATATTGTTGGATATAGGTATTTAAAAATGAATAGGGGTTTACTAAAGTCACTTTTGATAACGTTCATATTTTCAGAAATAATCGCTCCTAAAGTTAAAAAAAATGTGTCCCCCCCGCTCTAACTTTTGAACCATAAGTTTAAAAAATATGAAAAAATCGCAAAAGTACAACTTTATAAATACTTTCTAGGAAAATCATTTTGAACTTGATAGGTTGAACAGTTTTCGAAAAAAAAAAATACGGGAAACTACGGAACACTACACGCGTGGCCCGACACGCTCTTGGCCGGTTTTTCCTATCTCAAATATTTATTTTAAAGTAGTACTCAGTAGGTTATGTCTCATACTGCATTGATTATATGGTATTGTAGTGTCAGTTGACCTGTTCTCACGGGCCAGTAGCTCGGCCGACACCTCTCGTTCTGACTGAGCGCCCTCCATGTGTGACACTTGTGAGCCCGTCGTCTCCACTTGGTAACACTGAAACCAAAGAGGATCGAGTATTATAGAGAGGTACTGTCGAAGTAAAATGTGTAAACACAGTGCATAGACTGCCATCTCTTGACACAGGCTTAAAACTTTTGAACCTCAGTTTTGACAATTTGGCCCATATTCTTAGCTTGATATGTGTTAAAATGTCAAATATTATTAGCGCTACCTAGCCGAGCGTCCCGCAAAGGTGTAACGCCATCTAGGCCACCGTACCTATTTCTATATGGTTCTGAGGTACGTTTTTTTCTTAGACTGTAGCTGTCTATACGGAGTTACATATGTCTTTCCTCTCACTAACATATGCGAGTAAGAGCAGCTCACTCCGCGATTCTATCGCCGCGCTACAAGTACATGCCGGTGGCCGCGAGTTCGCGGCCCATTCACTGGTGACGACCTTCGGCGCGGCGCAATAGAATTCAATGTCGGCTGCTCGCGTGCCATCCCTTTGTTAATGTAGGTAAGAATTTAGAATGGCGGCATTTTGTGAACATCAGAAGAGTGAGCCTTCTGTACTTGTACTATTATATATGTGAGTGTACACGGGAAAACGTCCTACATTGTCGATTGCTATAAAGCCACTTTGTCAGTTTATTCATATAAAGACACAAGTAAATCTCGCTTTAATAGTAACCGACAAAGTGGGACGTTTTACTAAATACACTCACATATGTATCTGCGGTAAGATATGCAAGAATAACAAGAAAGAGCGAAATTTGTTTAATCAAGTTTTGAGGCTGTATGTGTATGTATCCTTGTCTACAGAGTAGCTAGAAGATTGCCAATTGCCATCCATATTGCCACTGTGTCACCTCTAGTCATCTAAAAAAAGCGCAATGATTTTGAAAACTCTGGTGTCTCTAAGATTTTACATGCTCGTAAAAACAATTTACAGAGATTCAAACCATTCTTATAAACACATCAGTCAAGTTTAAAAAAAGGATACTCACGATATTGTAAAGGGACTCCTTGACACTCTGGAGATTTTTGAGGACTTCCGCTTGCTTCTTTTCCAATTTGCTGACGATCGCTTTTGAAGCTGAAACAATATACTAAGGATTTAAGAAGGTTTAAATGTGGGGATATCCCACAGGTCTAACTAGGGTTGCAAAAAAACGGTTTTTTTTCTGGCTTGAAAAAAAACATGAAAAAAAAAACCGTGAAAAAAAACAGTTTTTTTTCTGGAGTATGTTTTTTTTCTAAATTACGAAATCTCAAAATTTGCAAAGTAGTCAATACTTTTATACGGTTTTTTTAGACTTAATGTTAACTATTAAACGAATTTAATCAAATAACCTTAATTTCTGGTCTTATAAAAGTAACATTTACGAAATCTGTAGTTGGTAGTTATCACTATTTACTGTTGGCAACACCACCGCCTCTCCACGCTACACGCAGCATCGGGGATTCCCCAATAAACGTTTGTATACTGAATGTTAATTGAATTAAAATGCACGTTATTGTTATTGAAACACATTACATCTCACGAAAAACCGTTATTGCCGTATTATTTGTTCATCTGAAAAAAAACCATATTTAGAAAAAAAACCATGGTGCTCGGTTTTTTTTCATGTTTTTTTTTCATAATTCTGAAAAAAAACATTTGGTTTTTTTTCTATTTACAACCCTAGGTCTAACACTATACAGCAGAGAGCTATAGCACAAGGAAATCAAGAAAGTGTACACTAGGAATTTATTCAGTGTTTACATCAGAACTGTTATTGACCGACTAACTTACAAAACGTAAACAAACATATCAAAGAATCGGTTGCTATACCAAATACAAAATATGACAGTATTCCTTCTACAGCCAGTACTGTGGCCTCTTAGGCACAACTCAATTCTATCGAATATCTCATTATCATTGTATTCAATATTAAAAAGAAGAATTTCTCCATAAAAATGGGCTTTAAGACTGGCCCCTTGATACAAAAAGTAAGGAACTAACAAGATTAGATTAGAAATCTAGGTGTTCAATATGATTGCGTCATTATTTCAGCTCTTGTTGGGGCAGCCTCAGTTACAGAAAATGAAATGCTAATTTCGCATCAATTTCGGACATAATTCCAAACTACTAATTTTCCAGATTACAACTGTCGTAAGGCAAATCTCTCACTGATGGTACCCCGTTTGACGAATCTATAGGTCAGACATCTATGAGTACAATAAACACTTCTGTGGCCGTATTATGGGCGTGTTTTTTTTCACTTGTCATATCATAAGTCACTTTGGCACTTACATGGGTGAAACAACTTTTTCTTGCCTGTTATTGCCATGGTTACGGTCCCCTGAGTCACGCTGGTTTTATGCATAATCATGCTACTGAAATTATGCAAGTTTTCTAGTCCATGTTTGTAGGTGGCAAATTAAGGAAAGGGCTTGTTAACACCAGAATAATGCATGTTTGCATAGTTTAAGTTGCATAATTTTGCATAAAACCAGCGTGACTCAGGGGACCGTAACCATGGCAATAACAGGCAAGAAGAAGTTGATTCACCCACATACTTGATAAAATGTGGGAGACATGGTGACAAATGATAGTCCATCTTAGTCCTATTGTCTACCTTTAAGTTGCATATTGAAGAGCTTCTCCTCATTCTTGAGCGCCAGGAGCTTCTGCTGCTCGACGAAGGAGCAATGCATCGCGCGTTGCTGGTTCAGCGTCAGGTTACTGGCGTACCGCTCTTCCTCCTACAAACAACCACGAAAAACTAAAATAATATACAATTCATTTCATATTCCACTACGGAACTAACGAAAGAAGTGGCATATTACATAAAGTGTAGCCTTTGATTCAATTTGCAATTTATTATGAACATATATACTTAAACATAAAGGACTACATGATACGACTAAAGTATGCTGTAGGTGGTTCTTCTTCCTTCTATCCTTATCCCACGTCATGTGGGGGCGCTACTAATACCGAGTATTAATACCTTATCCTCACGGTGCTCAGACATAGTCACAGAGTCACAAAAGACAAAATTGAAGATTTGCTAAAGAGCCATGGAGCGCAACATGCTTGGGGTGAAAAGGATTGACCGGGTCCGAAACATTACGTTGCGCGCCAAGACAGGCATTGTTGACGTTGGAGTCAAAACCGCCAGGTTGAAGTGGGACTGGGCAGGTCATGTACGGCGTATGCATCCACAGCGGTGGGCTAAGTTAGCTACGGAGTGGATGCCAATACGCAAACGCCCGAGGGATCGGCCCGGAAAGAGATGGCGGGATGACCTGCACTCCTTTCTCAACAACTGGACGGATGCTGCACTTAATCGGGAGGATTGGAAATCTAGGGGGGAGGCCTTTGCCCAGCAGTGGGAGTGGGACACTCTATAGGCTATAAAAAAAATACCTGTTGGCCCATTTTTTTTTCGAAGTTGTCCACCCCACTTTTTTGAAACATGGGTATTTTTTACGCGATTCATACTCAGAATCACGAGGTTTTTCGATCCTGATAGGAGAAAAAAAATGTCCCAAGATTTCCATAAGTACATTTTTCAAACCTTCCATTCCGGTTCCCCCACACAAAATGTATGAAAAAATGGTCCGTTACCATTTTGGGAAATAACATTGGGACACTTATTTTCTACTATAAGGATTGAAAGAGCTCGCGATTCTGAGTGGAAATCACATAAAAATTACCAAATCCAAAAAAAATGGAGTGGACAGCTTTGAAAAACATGGGCCTGATAATGTATAACAAATCATACATTCACACCAACGTTTTTAGGTCATAATTAGGTCAGCACGACACTCAGATCAGAATCCAAACATAGCTAAAATTTCAAGATGTCATTTATGATCTAAAAAAAATGTGTAATACTGTCCCGCTTATTCATAAACGTTCACTAAAATTAGCAAGTCGATAAAAATCGTTTGTCCCTTTCCGACGTATTGGTGTGGTAGAAAGGGAAGGGGACAAACGATTTTTATCCGCTTGTGTGTAGTAACACTGATTTAAACTGAAGACGATACAATCATGTGTTATACAAACAATTGTCCTGAAAACGTCGTTTAACTTAAAATGATTATTAAATACTAGCATTCTCCCGCGGCTTCGCTCGCGTTAAATTCGAAAATTGCGGATTGCTCCATACAAACTTCCACCCCGTGTTTTAGGGAAGTGGGGGGTTTAAAATAAATAAAAATCCCTTCAACTATCTCCATTTAAAAAACCGGCCAAGAGCGTGTCGGGCCACGCTCAGTGTAGGGTTCCGTAGTTTTCCGTATTTTTCTCAAAAACTACTGAACCTATCAAGTTCAAAACAATTTTCCTAGAAAGTCTTTATAAAGTTCTACTTTTGTGATTTTTTTCATAATTTTTAAACATATGGTTCAAAAGTTAGAGGGGGGGGACGCACTTTTTTTTCCTTTAGGAGCGATTATTTCCGAAAATATCAATATTATCAAATAACGATCTTAGTAAACCCTTATTCATTTTTAAATACCTATCCAACAATATATCACACGTTGGGGTTGGAATGAAAAAAAAAATCAGCCCCCACTTTACATGTAGGGGGGGTACCCTAATAAAACATTTTTTTCCATTTTTTATTTTTGCACTTTGTTGGCGTGATTGATATACATATTGGTACCAAATTTCAGCTTTCTAGTGCTAACGGTTACTGAGATTATCCGCGGACGGACGGACGGACGGACGGACGGACGGACGGACGGACGGACAGACAGACATGGCGAAACTATAAGGGTTCCTAGTTGACTACGGAACCCTAAAAATCACATCTATTTGTCGCTTCACTTGGCCGTGAAAAACGGACAAACAAACAGACACACACACTTTCGCATTTATAATATTAATATGGATTAAAATGTATAAATAACAAACTAACCTGCAAAATGTTTTCCAGTTCCTTGGCACGTTGTTCCGAAGTCTTGGTCTTGTCCATTGATTCACCCAGTTTGGCTTTAAGCTCTTTAAGCTGGAAATATATAACTTGTATTAGTAAGTATTATACACATCCAGTCATCCATAGAGAAACATACTTTACTTTTTAGATGTAATGATACCTCAATTTTTTAAAATGTATGGAAAATTAAGAAAACATGTTGTGACCTTATTTCATTAGATGACTGTTTGTTTCATAATAAAATAAATAATAATAATACAGTCACCGGCATAAACAAGTGATTTCTATACCTTGTCACATTAACGTTTGGTTTGAAATGTCATACGAAATTGTCAAATGATTAGAAGCGACATGGTACAAAAATCATCACTTGTTTATGGCAGTGACTGTACATCCGCCTTTCTAAGTACCTACGCTATAGTAAATGTACTACAATGGGGCACTTGATCTAAGCAATTGGAAGCGCTATACAATTTCGGGCGAGTAAACTGTAAGTGATCGTTTTAAAGCAAGTTGCAAGGATTAAAAAAATAAATCGTACTGATACCTGAACTTAAAATACATCTGGAAAGTCTGTAAATTTTGAAAAAAAAAACCCGCACAGTGTACCGATTTTCAAGAAATATGGCTAAAACACTCCCAACTAATACAGCTTTCAAACGAAATCTAAGTCGGTTACAGACTGACATGTCAAACTTATAACACCCCGTCGTTTTTGCGTCGGGGGTTAAAAAAGATTAGCGAAAGCAAGCACCTTGTTGACAATCTCCTTGAGGGCGACGTCCTTGCGGTGTTGCTGGTCCATGATGCGTCGGTTCTCCATGTGCAGCTTCTCGAGCGTGTTGCGCATGTTGTGAAGCTCGCGCTGAGAGCACTGGGCCTGGAGACGAAATATATTCATTATAGGTAGGTATCTATCAAATTAAAACCAAGTATCTTATCATTATCAGTTGCATTACAGCTGCAGGTGGACAAGCAAACCACTTAGGTCCGACCTATTTCGAGCTTCCCTTTTCGAACTTGAATGATGCGCCAGCCAGGTTGGAGAGTTGCTGCGACAGTCCTATGTCACACCGCGGACACTGGCGATCAAAAATATATGAAAGAGGCGCGTTCCTACCACACAGTCTAAGCTCGTGTAGGTGAACGCGTACTATGCTTGTATGAGTGAGATATGACAGGTGGACTGTTCGCGTTTTTGACAGGCGGTAACTGTGAGGTAGCCAAGAGGGGTGGGCGGCACTTTCAGCGACGAGCGGGAGTGGCCATACTGCACGATAGTACTGTTTATTATACTGTGCCCATGTTGAAGCGCTGTTGCCAGCCCGCCGCTCACGACACTACTCACGCTGACATGCAGAGTTGCATTCATTACTAGCAGCTGCTAGATATGTTACTCACGCTGCTGTGCAGGGTCGCGTTAAAGTCCAACAGCTGCTGATAAGCCCGCCTCTGGTTGGAGAGCTGTTGCGCCAGCCCCATGTTACCGCGCTGTTGCCAGCCCGCCGCTCGCGACAATACTCACGCTACTGTGCAGGGTTGCGTTAAAGTCCAACAGCTGCTGATAAGCCCGCCTCTGGTTGGAGAGCTGTTGCGCCAGCCCCATGTTACCGCGCTGTTGCCAGCCCGCCGCTCGCGACAATACTCACGCTACTGTGCAGGGTCGCGTTAAAGTCCAACAGCTGCTGATAAGCCCGCCTCTGGTTGGAGAGCTGTTGCGCCAGCCCCATGTTACCGCGCTGTTGCCAGCCCGCCGCTCGCGACAATACTCACGCTACTGTGCAGGGTTGCGTTAAAGTCCAACAGCTGCTGATAAGCCAGCCTCTGGTTGGAGAGCTGTTGCGCCAGCCCCATGTTACCGCGCTGTTGCCAGCCCGCCGCTCGCGACAATACTCACGCTACTGTGCAGGGTTGCGTTAAAGTCCAACAGCTGCTGATAAGCCAGCCTCTGGTTGGAGAGCTGTTGCGCCAGCCCCATGTTACCGCGCTGTTGCCAGCCCGCCGCTCGCGACAATACTCACGCTACTGTGCAGGGTTGCGTTAAAGTCCAACAGCTGCTGATAAGCCAGCCTCTGGTTGGAGAGCTGTTGCGCCAGCCCCATGTTACCGCGCTGTTGCCAGCCCGCCGCTCGCGACAATACTCACGCTACTGTGCAGGGTTGCGTTAAAGTCCAACAGCTGCTGATAAGCCAGCCTCTGGTTGGAGAGCTGTTGCGCCAGCCCCATGTTCGCCCGCGCCGCCTCCGCGTTGTTGTTGGCCTGCTGATCGCAGAAACTCTGCTGCTCGCGGCATTTGTCGGCCACGTTGTTCGCCTCTGCTTCTAGCACTTCGTAATCCTTGAAAAAGAAATATCTCAATAAGCTTTTAAAACTGATTTTATAATATAGGTTTGGCTAACGAGTATGCTAACCTTGCAGATATAAAGTATGGACAAGTTACAGGACCTACCTCTCTGATGTGTCTAATATCCGTGTCCCTTTGCCTTAAATTTTCGACAGCAGAAGTCCACATAACCATCATTTGTCTCCTTTGCTCCATACCTTCCATAACCTGAAAAAATGTTAAAGAAAATAAGTACATAAGATGGACTTAGCGAAAGAGATTTAATGTATAGAAATATTATATACCTGAACAGATATTCGTTCACACGCCCTCTCTTCAGCACTGAGATTTGACACCAGCTGATTCAGCCGGTCTAGCATATGATCATGATCTACCTTCAGCTTTTGCCTTTTGGTTTCCAGTGCCTGAATAAAAAAAAATATATAAAATGCATTTCGTACACAAATAAGTTTCATATTCAATTCATAAACTTTTCAAAAAGTCATTAGATCTTTCAGAATAAGCGGGGATTTTATTTATTAGTAGCTTGTATGGTGAGTAAATACTTTTGCTTTGGAAAGATCTTGCTTAGTGAACTGTTCAATAGCCGTGATGTCCCCTGAGTTCCGTTCCAGTTGAGCTCGCCATTCCTGCAGTGCCCCTCGCTCGCCGCAAACTTCGCTCTTTAGAGAATCCGCTTTCTTGAGAAGACGCGCTATGTTGCCTGCAATAACAATTTTGATTGAGTAAAAGATAATAAGACCAATAGTTAGCACTCGCAATAAACCCAATTTCACATGCTCATATAATTTTATTTTGTTTTCCATGCAACCGTGTTCCGGCAGAAAATCCTTGAAATGCTGACCTTTTAGTTTATGAAACAAAAGGTACTCGTGCCCTTCAGGCATTATATTAGATTATACATATTAAAACCCGAGCAAGGGAAAAAAGATACCAAAAATGCAACATTCTTTATACATATTAAAAGATACCAAAACTCAACACAAAGGTAATATTAGTTACTATGGAATTTATATGAAATAGTTCTGTACTATCAATAAAATAGAAATAGTATCTAAAACCAACTGCTGTCTCTCTTATTCTATTGAGCTTATAATCAGAGGGCGGAATTGCTCATGGCAAAAATCAAACGTCAATAGAGTTGGAATGTTAAATTTTATCGACATATTCAGCTATCGATAAATTCAGTCACCTTTTATATTTCTGACTTTAACATTAACCTCTTTGATTAGCTAGTCGACCATTTGATTTTGACCTCTTTGATTAGATTAAAAGTAAATTGAATGACATTTAATTACCATTTCTGTCACTAGTCCTTTTGCAACTAATTCACGTTTGAAAAAAATGGTTAATCCAAGACGAAAAACAGCCAACAAATGGATAAAGAAGTATCCTTGTCTTACTTACGTCGAAAACAACTCAACAATATACTGATAATTTCAGTGTAATCGATAGTCGATAAAATTTTACGTTCCAACTCTATTGACGTTTGATTTTTGCCATGAGTAATTCCGCCCTCTGCTTATAATGCTTTACGACAACTCAAATTTATATTTAATACCTTGGTATTTGTCAATGCGTTCAGTGAGGTCCTTGTTTTGCTTGTTAGTTGCAGCAACATCTCTGTCAAGGCTGTCAGCGTCATTGCAGGACAATTGGCGGAGCTTCACCTCTTGTTCTAACTGCTGTTTGTGAGCAAATAGCAGACGCTGAAATATGAATGTTTATACTTATGTAATTAACATATTAAACATGTAAAATAAAGACTGCGCAGTCTGCATCAGGATACCATCGTTATCGCGCGTGGTCAATGAAAATGCTCCTCGTTACGTAGCATAACATGTCGAGCGATCTTCGACAATTTTACGTGTCTTTCCGCGACTCAAATCACTCAAATCAGAAAAATCTTTAGCTAATGATTACAAGCTAAATACTAACTGTATTTTCCTGATACTCCGTATGAACATGTTGCTTGTAGTTGTTAAGATCACGAGTTTTTTGGTTTTGAAGCGTAAGCGCTTCCTTCAGCCTCTGTATCTCATTTTGTCTGTAACATACACATTTTGTATTGGTACAACTCCTTGAGAAATATAATTGAATAGCCAAGTAATAAGCATGTCATTGTATGCATATGTAATTGCTAGTTTCTCACCTATCGATTAAGAGGGTTTCTAGAATTTGGTTATCAGGGTTTGCGAGAGGAATTCTTGTTCCCTGATTCCATCCAAGTGCATCCAATAGTTGAGTCATATAAGTCGGCGCTTTCTGTTGCTCTGCCATTATTAACACTAAAGAAATAAACTAAATTAATCTCTAAAAAATATGGCAATAGTTAGATCGATATTGATTGCTTCGTAATACCACGACAACCATATAACATCAAATAACAAATTAGAAAACTAATCCGCCATAACGTGTATTTAAAAACAAATATGACATTGACGTTTGACATGTGAATAACAAAGCCATAAAGTTCCGTTCAGGAACGGTTTGAAAAACGCGTGTAAAGGTGGCTATAGACTTTTGGCTTAGAGCAATAGTCTGTTACGTCATGATTTGCATAATAATAATGGCGCTATAATGTATTACCACCTGATTACCACACCAGTTAAGGAAAGAGCTGAAAAATTGAAATGACAATATGTACTGTAAAACGTTGTACTATACATATGCGAATAAGTAATTCGCAACCCAAAACTGCAAAATATGTCGCACTTGTATCTTTATATGTACTAATTTTACAGATCATTAATTCGACGATACTATTAATTACAGTCATAAACCTTGACGTATAAATAACAACCTATTGTCATAACACTCATAACTTTTACACGTAACGATTAATCTAAATCTTTAATTATGTAAAACCTTAGGGGTGTCCCAGATGTAATGAGACATATTAAAGTGTAGCTGGCTAAAAATTGTTTTAAAAGGAAATAAGTTTTAGTGTCAAGGTGTTTATGGTTTCGCTATCTGTCATTTAAAGCGGGAATTTTGATATTAGTCGATTATGTTATTTATTAAATAAAACTCCTCCTACTTCCATCAGAGTGGCACCGGATAAATAATAGTACATTGTGCAACAAGGGGAGGAAGTTGAATATTACTAACGAGAGTAAGTTAAATCGCGACGGCTTGCCGGAGCGATTAAAAGACTCGAGTTAGTAATATTCATACTCCCCGAGTTACACACAATGTTTTTCATCACATTTGAGAGAAAAATACAGAGGAAACAGTCATAAGGCAAAACCTTCAACCGGCGGCGTTGCGACCAGTAGTGTATCTTGATCTACATCCGATTATTCATATTAAATCCATTGTTTTTGATAACAAACACTTTTTAAACGAAAACAAACACGAAAATACTGCATATAAATTAAATGCAACGTTCAAAAAAGCATATAAATCATATAATTGAACTAAAATTGTACTTTATTTTGATCTGTTGTACTCTCCGTTGCTAGGCAACGGTGGGTGCCTCGCGTACGCCCGCGGTCAAGCGCGAATAGAGAGCATATTGTCAGATTGTAAATTATAACAATTTATCTGAGTTAAATTTTACGAAATAAATGCAAAACACACTGAAATAATTGTAAAACATAAATAAAATGCATTTTTCATACCGTATAATATATTTTACAGTTTAATAGTAAAATTTTGGTTGTGTAATAAAAATCCTTGGCATATTGAAACATCCTTTGCCTGAAGTATTGTACGGATTATATAAATTTTTAAAACTAAATCCATTATTCCCTTGGGAATAAAATAGTACATTATGCTTCAGTACACGTAGACGCAATGATACCTTTAAACAGCAAATGTGATGAAAAAAATATGAAAGTCTATAAAATATATGCTGAATGAAAAAAGACTCTGGGTTTAAAAGCATATGTGAAACAATCGGATCCTAGAGTTTAAAACAGTCAACCCTCGCTACGAAGTTGGAGTGAGTAGGGTCGGGAATGGGGTGAGATGGGAAGAATGCATATTTATTTACCTACAAAAAATAATTTAAAGTGTAACATGTCTAAGTACTATAATAATCTAATTTAAGTACCTCAAATATATGTATTATCAAAATGTACACAAATATGACAAAAATCCTTAACCAACGTATATTTGGCAGTATCAATTGATTTTGTTTTATAATGTTGTCGAGGGGGGCAGATTTCAAGCACTATGATCAATTTAGAATTTTAATGGCGGATATACACTTACAAAAATTGTCATAGGTGTCGTTTTTAGGTTTTCAAGAGTGCTGATACCAAAACTGGTGTCTAATTTGGCATCCAACATGTCCCTTTCTAGATAAGTAAACTTAAGCAAACCAATGTACGTATTTTGAAATAATATTAAAATCAGGAAAATTAAAAAGACCCTACCCGCCTTAAAAATAGGTACCTTTACGTTTTTGGAATTTGATATACCGAAAAATATAATTTAACTTGTGTTGTGCTATAAATCGTCACGTATGAATTTATCATATGTACCAAACTTGAAATGCGGCCAAAAGAATATGTGCGCTGTTTTCCCAAAATAACTCATTAGAAGTTTAGTTTCGCGCTGTCTAACGCAGTATACTGCCGCCCCTGAAGAATAAAACGAATAAATTAGTAATTACAAGGACTATGAGCGCAGATGCAGCATCATTACCCTGTCCGATATGTTTTCAAAGTGGCGTTTTCGAGTCAGTGCAATCACTCAGGGATCGGTTAATACACGTGTCTACTAACAAAATATTATGCCCTGTTTGTCAAGAAGAGGTATGTGGGCTAGACAAATTAACTATTCATTTGTTTACTCATGTAAAGTTAATTAATACAAGGGATTTAAGCGAGAAAAATAATGAATTAACTGAAACCTGTAAACCAATAAAAGCAAACATTCCAGTCACCTCTACTCAACAGAAGAAATCCAGAACGTCGACCGCTAAAAATAAACCATCAACATCTACGGCAAATGCACCCGTGAAATTTGTCAAGATATGTCCAAAGTTGCCAGTAATGCCCGCAAATACGGCACCAGTATTATTAGACACGTCACGCGAACCGGCTGAAGGTGGAGTTCAAGAGGTGGTACTTAATGTATCTTCGATTAAGAAGGAAAAGTCGCAGTTGCAAGCCAACACAACCTGTGATATTTGTGGTATCCAATTCGTCGACGAAATAATTCTAAGAATGCATAGATGCCTCATACACAATATTGACGATAATTCTAATCACAGCATTTCAAGATATCAATGTCATTTATGTCCAAAAAACTTCAAGATGAGGGGATCCCTTATGGTTCACTTGCGAGTAGCACATTACGGATTTCAGTCCGACACCAGCGGCGCGCAAACCGACACAGCAAACGAAGCTGGCCCCGGCAATCACCATTTGGCTGCAAACGATAATCCTAGCAATTACGAGAGGAATGACAATAAACAATGGCAATGTGATGTTTGTCGAAAATGTTTTACCACAAAATATTTTCTGAAAAAGCATAAGCGTCTTCATACAGGTTAAATTCATTGGTATTCGTTTGAGAGATAATTTATACTAACATGTGCGATGCGAGAATGTCCGCCACACATAAAACGTTTTGATAGCGTAGCGTTAACGGAGCGTTAGCGGAGCGCAATGATAGCGGTGCGCCGGACGAACGCTAGCGTTCCGCGCGCATTCCGCTCGCAATCCGCGCTCGTTAGTTCCCGTCGAGCGGCGTCCGCTGGGCGCAACGCCAGCGTTCGTCCGGCGCACCGCTATCATTGCGCTCCGCTGACGCTCCGCCTACGCTCTCAAAACGCGCATGTGTGGCCGAGCTTTAAGAGGTTGACTGTATAAATAGTAGTTTATATTGCAATTAGTATCTAGGTATCCATATTACCTATAACTCCTAATAATAAGACATAAGACGTGTGTAAATTACGTCTGAAGGTGGATATTTTAATGTTACCTATTCCACGAAAATATTAATTGGGCGTCATCCATATATTACGTCACAGTGTAAGGGGGAGGGGGGGGGTCATACTAAATGTGACAAGCCCTGTTAAAGGGATACAAAAAAGCGTGACATAGGGGGGGGGAGGGGTCCAAAAACCTGAAATTTGGTGTGACGTAATATGTGGATGATCCCTAATGGTTTGAGTGTAGGTACCTATATAGTCATTTATTTGACTTCAAGCTAGTTATCAGGTTAGAGATAATCATCACTAGGTACACTATTAGGTATAAAATAGTTATTTTCCCCTCACTAGCTCGGAAACACGTGTTTTGACCTTTAATACCAGCGGGTAAAAACGCATTTTATCCACTAGTGGGTAAAGTAATTTACCCTTGAATAAAGTCAAATTAACTGCTTTAAAATTGATAAAAGTAGGTGAATCTAGTAATAAAGATGATTTACCACCTGTGGAACTACTGGAAGCAGTGATAAACGCATTTTTTGCATTGTAGTTTCCTCGCTATAGTGAGGGGAAAAGTTTTGTGTTACACTCAGGTGCAAATGTATTTTACTTCTCGTGTGTTAAAAAACGGCGTTAAAATACAACTTTGCCCCCTTGTATAACAAATAAATTTAAACGTGATATCGTCACTATTAATTATCCGATGCAACGCCATGTAGCCAGGGGTCACTCCGCGATTCTATCGCCTTGCTCCAAGTACATGCCGGAGGCCGCGAGTTCGCGGCCATTCAGTGGAGCCGACATTCGAGCGGTGCAATGGAATTCAATGTCGGATGCTCGTGTGCGGTCCGTTTGTTAAAGTAGGTAATAATTTAGAATGGCGGCATTTTGTGAATATCAAAGGAGTGAGCCTTTCTGTACTTGTACTATTATATATTCTGTGATAAAGCCTACAATCTACATGATTTCAGCTCAAGGCGAGCACAGTATGAACAGTAACTACTTTATTGAGGAAGCCATTACCTACACAAATAACTTAACCACAAAATTAAAATTTTGAAAAAAAAACCGACATAGTGGATCGATTTTCATGAAACATGGCTAAGAAAAGAACACTCCCGACTAATTCAGCTTTCAAACAAAAAACTAAATCGAAATCGGGTCATCCGTGCGGGAGCTACAATGCCACAGACAGACAGACACGTCAAACTTATAAAACCCCGTCGTTTTTGCGTCAGGGGTTAAAAACAGTGTCGCTAAATAAGTAATTAATAATATTCATCGAATTAAGCACTTTGAATGGCATGGATGTTATGGCATTTATTTAACCGCATGTCGCAGATATAGATGATTATATTAACTAACTAACTAACTAACTGTAGGTACTAGTAGAGATCACTTGCCGAAATATATGAAGTATAGACGGTCAAGCAAATCTTCTCACTAAATTTCTATGAGACGATGAAGCTTCAAGCTTTTCATAATTTGCCACCTTTTTTTAGTGCTATAAAATTTGCTTGACGGTCTATAGATGAAGATGTATAATTTTGTATTTGTTTGTAAAACCGGTATATCCTGTACGCTTAACACATTCACTGCCAGCAAGACAAGGTTTACCCACCTACATACAAAATCATACCTACCGACAGTGAATGTGTCAAAATCTCGATCAGTTTAAAACCATTGGGGGAAGTCACTAAAAGACTCAATATCGATTTCCAGGTGAAACGCCATACGCCTGCTCGCAGTGCAACAAGACGTTCACGTTCCAGCAGTCGTACCACAAGCACCTGCTGTACCACAACGACGACAAGCCGCACACGTGCAGCTACTGCGGCCGCGCCTTCAAGGAGCTGTCGACGTTGCATAACCACCAGCGCATCCATACCGGCGAGAAGCCTTTCTCTTGCGAGACCTGTGGTGCGTAATGCAACTTGTCAAAAAAAAGAGTAGAAAATCGTAACTACCTACAATAAACAATTTCAATTATGAAGTGTACCGATTTTCATCAAACACTCCCGACAAATTCAGCTTTTAAACAAAAAAAACGAAATCTAAATCAGTACATCCGTTCGGGAGCTACGATGCCACAGACAGACAGACAGACAGACACGTCAAGCCCAGTCGTTTTTGCGTCGGGAGTTTCAAAAAAACGAAATCTAAATCGGTTCATCCGTTCGGGAGCTGCGATGACACGTCAAACTTATCACACCCCGTCGTTGTTGCGTGGGGTTAAAAGAAAACATAATAGTGTCATCCCCTTTTATCCCCTTTTTGAATTGAAAGCTGTACGCTGTACGCAGCATTGGATCTAGACTTTGAGGGTGGACAAAAACTAAAACATGACGAATTTTGCGCCGCTTTGACGAAGTTTGAAATTGCCCCCCTATCCACCCTGGGCTTGACACCGGTCTTACTGATTTTATCCTGATGTACGGAAATTGTCATAAACCTTGCTTTTTGGATTGCAGGTAAATGTTTTCGACAAAGAGTGTCATACCTCGTTCACCGACGCATTCACACTGGTGTTATGCCATACAAATGCACAGCTTGTGACAAAAGTTTTCGCTATAAAGTAAGTAAAACCTTTTCAACTTTTTAACAACGACCGCATCCATGACACATTGTAGAGGCAATTTTCATGTCAACCATTTTAAGATTCCCAAGTTTTTTAGACATAGCATATATGCGCCACATTATGTACCTAATAGTACTTCTATTTTGGTTGCAAAATAAAAATATATATAATTTAAGTAAATTAATGTTTTTAGGTATCACAGAGAACTCATAAGTGCCAGGCTCAGCCACCAGGTACAGTAGTAAGGCAGAGTGGTAATTTGGTAGAGAAATTGAAAAGAATACATCCTGAACCATCTTCGTCACTTTCAGAGTTTCCAAAAGAAAGTTGTGAAAATATAAAATACCACCAAGTTTCAGAAGCTAACGCAGAATTAGTACGGACGGGGGCGAAGCTTTCATTAGAAGACACAGAAACTGATCATTTTACTTTAATCGCAGAAGCATTCAACGAAAATATTAAAAGTTCTATAAAAGAGGTAAATGATGAGCCTAACATAATGTTACATGAATCCAATGGTTCTGTAATAGACAAAAATATTCCTTCGCCATCGGAAACCTTCAAAAACTTATGTTTGTCTAAAGAAGATGATTATAATGGAGTTCAACAAGAGAAATATGAAGGAGATTATGCTATGTATAAAGAGTTTAACTTATTCTTGTAATGTGATTGATTAACAAAAGTACTTACTGAATTCCTATTAAGTTTATTAAAATACATTTAACATCTTCTGTAATCGTTTCTTTTCCCTCTCTCTCGACCACCTGATATCTGAGCAAAAATAAAGAGAAGGAAAGATGAGACGTGTGGCCAACTCAACTGTAGAGCATGTGCGGAAAAGAAGATTCGTAGATCTCTCTATTCTCGAACAGATCCTGACTTAAATACTAGTACTGGAAAGTTGGATAGTAAAGCTCTATGACCTAAGTAACAAGCGCGGATCCAGCTTCGTGCCCAGGGGGGGGTCACGTGGTAAAGGCCCAGGCCCCAGAGAGGGGGTCACGTGGTCTATTTGTATGGCCAACCTAGGCTCCAGCTGGGGTCATGACCCCCAGGACCCCCCCTTACCCCCTCTGGATCCGCGCATGCTAAGTAAATTAGTCTTCCTGACTGACCCTATGTGTCTGTTTATGATGCTTTCTGTACAAACACAAAGACAATACCTGTAAGAGTTAGGAGCAGTCAGTATCATATTCTTTGTGTTGGAGTATCAAACAAAACACGTCAACAAAATTTCAAGGCGTACCACCAACATTGAAATCTAATATTACTTATCAGCTTTCGCTCTCGCCTTGCTCTCGAGTGATATTATATTCGAGTGATAGAGAGGCAGATAATGTTTTGAAGGTATCGAAATAAAACAAATTCCGTAACTTTCTCTTTTAAATTAACAAATATGCCCGAAATATACGATTAGTTCTCTCTTTCAGTACATTGTTAGTCCTTTTGTCACTCTTTATTATAGAGACTTGTGTCACAGTATAATAAAGAGTACTATCGTACAGTATGGCCACTCCCGCTCCCCGCTGAAAATGCCACCCACCCCCTCTTGGTTACCTCACAGTTACCCCCTGTCAAAAACGCGAACAGTCGACCTGTCATATCTCACTCATACAAGCATGGTACGCGTTCACCTATACGAGTTTAGAATGTGTGCGAGTTAGGAACGCGCCTCTTTCATATATTTGATCGCCAGTGTCCGATGTGTGCTTGTGTAGAGGAACCTCGGTATGGAGATTAGAGGGAGAAGCGAAAGCTTTAAGTATCAAACACGTATCAAATGTGTACATATAAAAGAAAAGATAGGTGGCGCTGCAATCACAGGTACATAAGGGTTTGACAATCTCTTAGCCTTCTCGGTAGTAACCCCGCCTACGGAGCAAGAGGTCCCGGGTTCAAATCCTGATGAGGGATTTTTTTTTTTTTCTACGGATATTTTTCCTTATTTTATTATTATCCAAAAATCTTGTTGCAACTTTAAAATTAAATTTATGCGAAAATAAAGGAAATTTCATTCGCAAGACTTACGACAAGACTAAGATGAGGCAAACAACGTAAATGAGCGTATCATAAATAAAACAGTAACTAAACACAATTAAAATACACAAAAATAAAATTAAAGTATTAAAAAATAAATAAGAAAAAAACCGCTGTCAAGACAAGATCGAACCTGATAACATCTGCATACGAAGCCAGCGCACTACCACGGGACTACGTCTTGGTCTTGAGATGTACAATCTGACGAAATCAGCCTAGAGAAAAGGACGTCTAATGTCATGTCACGTTCCTGACCATTGAGTGACATTATGCGCTCCTAGCGGAGAGATTTTTGACGTGATAACGTCTAATAACTCGTTACTACGGGCAGCATGCACGAAAAAGATGACGTCATTGTCCCGTTTCCCAATATAGCTTAAGCGCCATCTATTGGCGCGCGTTAGAACTAAGCGGCTGATCGATGCGCTCGGTATGGTTGTAGCGTGTGGCCTGAGTAAAGCACCACAGCTGCGACAGATGGCGCGCCCGTGTTTATTATTTTTGAGTGTTTAATTTAAAAACATGAAAGATTGCATTAAAATAAGCATCTTTTATAGAATGAAGTTGTTTGAAAAACCTACTTATTTAGGAGTTAGAGCAGTACGAAGTTGCGAATTTTCCCATAGTATTTACTAAGGCGCCAGAGACTTAATAAATTTACGATGATTTTTTTTACCAATATAACCTATGTTAATATTGATAAATCATATAGAACACGTTTAAATAAGGATGTTTTGTTATATAAACTTTTTCTTCTCCATTAATATTTACTAAGATATTAGGATTCTAAGATTAGTAAATGGCACTAGCACTTTAATAAAATTAACGCGTGTCTCGCAAACGGTCTAGGATACAAAATGACGACTTTTATATAGGTATAGGTTAGGTTCGTTAGGTATCTTCAAACGGCCGAAGGCTCCTATTCTGTGCAGTTTCTGTAATAAGCGGGGCTCCGTCGATATCGCTTTCTGTCTCTGGCGCCTTAGTAATGCTACGGGAAAATTTTGCAACTTTGCACCACTCTAACTCCTAAATTAGTAGGTTTTAAAAAAAACTTTAATTTATAAAAGATGCTTATTTTAATGCATTCTTTCTAATAAGAACAAAACACTATGCTAGAAAGAGTGCAGAGGAAGTTCTGTAGGCACATTTACAAACGACTGTACGGATATTACCCATATATGTATCCATCTCTATTCGTAACAGGAATGGTTGGTCTTCAAACTCTAGAAACCAGACGGAAACTGCTGCATATTATGCATTACCGCCAACTGTTTCACCATAGAGTAGATGACGCATCCGTGCTTGAGAGAATGGGGCTGCAAGTGCCAAGAGCGAAATGTGGTGGTTGGCATGCCGGGCGCGGTGCCGGCGCGGCGGCGGCGGCGCCTGTTCGCGGCGGCCGGCGCACCGCTCGAGCCCGAGCTGCTCTTAACCGCATCATGTTGGAGACAGACGATATTGACATATTTGCTGATAGTGTTGGTGTGTTTTACAGAAAACTCTTAAGGTTCATAGACTCTACACTCCTTAGGTGATTAATGTAATAACCATAGTTTAACTTTTAAGTGTGTTTGCTTTTATTTATGTCAATTTAACATGTACATAATTATATTACCACATAAGTGCTTTGGTGAAATACTGTTAACTTTTGTGTATTTTTAATAAATAAATAAATAAAAAAACGTGAAAAAAGTCCCAGAATCGGGCCCCTTTTGCTATACTCTGACCGCCCCTGTCTATACTACTGTAATGTTTGACGTTATCATGTTAAACTACCGTCCGTAAACCGACTTTACAGACAACCAATTTTTTAACTTCAGTTTGAAGCTAGGAACACACTACGCGGACGTCCGTCGTAAATCGACCGCGGACGGGAATCTGGACAATGGAAATACACATAACCGTGCAAACTATCGGTCGACGGACGCGGACGTGGCCTTGAGCGCACGGACGTCCGATCGAAATCTGGCTCTCTGGATGTTTTGTTCCGTGCACACTGATAGGTCGCGGTCGCGGTCGTTTTACGACGGACGTCCGCGTAGTATGTTCCTAGCTAACAGATAACGCAATTTGAGTTTATGTTTCGCGGTACACGGTCGTCGTGGATATGCATCAAAAAAGGTTGAATGCTGAATGTTGCCAGACAAGTAATCATTTGTCTTATTGTGTTGGTAGTAGAAAATGAGAAATGGTAGAAAAATGCATTTGCCTGTCTTACCATTGCGAAGCTGTGGCTGGCACTTGTAGAGAGAAAAAACATGAGATACCAGCTGTTTTTGTTCTCCTCGATCGAGTTCTTGTAAAATCAGTATGGATCTAAATTAAATAGTGTCGTTCATTACATCTCGGTAGTGATCATTCGTTAACAGTGATTATGTAATTTACTTCGAAATTGGTGTAAAGTTAATGAGACTGAGAATTTGTCACAAATGATATATGGACTGCGTTTTGCGATTTATTACGTCTTATTTACGGTACATGCGATGTGTTTAAATTAGGCCAACAGGCGAGGCCAAAGTAGATCGCTGCTTCTGTTCCGGGGACACATTTAAACAGTAAGTAATTGATATTTACGTTGTTAGGATATTAAAGAAAACGATAGTACCTATAAAAATGTATAAGTATGGTGATGCAACGCAGTGTCGAAATGTCCACGTATTATTTATTTGTTGTCGAGGACAACCTACGCAAGGTATTATGCGCCATCCTTGTTTATTCTTGCAACTAAAGCCTATGCGCCAGTAGAATTTTAATACAAATGGATGCTCGTCTTGCACGCTACTCTGCAGTGATTACGATGTATATTTCTTAATGATGCGTTTTCTCGCAGCTTGCAGTGGATTGTTTAATTTGGTTTCTGTATATTTTGGTGCAAAATATATTTAAAAAAAATAAGATTGTTTATAACTTTCTCCTTTGTAGGTACTTGCAGTTTTGTTTCTTGGCAAATAGGATGTATCTACCTACTAGGTAGTAGATGGGAAAACATATCAATTTTAGCATTTTAATTAATGCTTTTTTTTAACTGCAGCTTTACATTGCTATTATTATTCTATATTGTAGAACTATACATACTTATGCTTTTTTTGTCAAGGTAGTAGGCAGCATTTATTTAAATGTCATTATCATAAAAAAGTACCTACAGGACTGCATTTATATTAAAGTAATAATTTGTAGATCTATATTGTTAGGAAGTGAAATGAATAGAATAGTTTGCTTGGTATAACAATGAGTTGATGTTTTCACACTGAAACCAGAACATATCATAACAAAGAAACTATTTTTACATTGCTGAGTATGCAGGTAGGTATTATTATTATGTTTTAGTTAAACATACACTTTTGCTCCTTGTGGGATCCAAAAACAGTCAGTATATTTAAAGTAAATAGACAGAGTTTGGTGGCAAAGAATTGAACTGTGTTGTTAAAAAAAAATTGTTTTGATTCAATGATTGAAAGAATAAATGATTTATAAAAATTAAATAATAATTACAATGTTACAATTTCTATACAGTCAATAACACAACAAACAATGTTTGTAATTGGATCTCAGTTACAAAATCTTGCATAATATTTAGCTTTATCTTATGCTAAACAGCCATCCAGTTTATAAAATATAGCATACATGCGTTGTCAGTGCTGTGACAACTTGAAAGAGTGTATGGAAAAAACATGTTGAAACAATCTAGATTTTTTAATGAACTATTACTGACATTGTTGTTCCTTTTAAACTGTGATTACCTACTCAAAACTTGTCAAAGTTATTAGACATTTTCTTTCTTTGTACCCTTCATTTTGCTGTTAACCCTTTAATCAAATAAGCAAAAATGTACATACATAATAAGCAGATATATAAATAAATAATACTTTATTTGTAGATTTGTACAATACAATCAGTAGTAAAGCATGGTGCATAATAGTGAAATCAACACCATTTTATTTTTCAGTATAATAAGACCTTGCCTAGCCTTTGAGGCTACATGTTTGCTTATTACTGTATAACATTGAATCCGTTAAATTCTTAGTTAGGACAAGAGATATATATTAATGAATACTAGCAGTGGCGGATTTGCCGTAAGGCCCAGTAGGAATTTCATTTGCCATAATTTTATTTGCCATCCTATTCCCATAATATTGTTTCTTATAACATCTTATGCCATAATCATTGGCCTATTTGTCAGGCGGCCAGATTTTAAGGGCGGCAAATCGTGGCTGCTATCAGAAAGTAAAAAATTCATTGAGGATAACAAGATTAACAACAAATAACTTGAATGCAAAGTATCTTAATATTATATAGGCTCGCGTAAGTATCGTATCCATTTTTGCGTATCAAAGAATAAATATTTAATTCGTACATCGTATTACATATAATATGTCGGCGCAAGGCACCTGTAACCTTATAGTGTCTGAGGCCCATGGAGGCATGGAGGCGGCCCACATTCCTGGTCCAATGTTTACGTTAACAGCATTAGCGGAATTGTCACAGTGATGTCTTTGTACTTTGAGACGGGGCGGATATTGTAAACACCGCCGAACGTAGCCGTGGGTCCGATGTGGTACGTAATGAAATTAATTAAAATATTTGTTGTAAGCATTCCTTAAGGTGCCAAGAGGGCATTAAGATTTGGGACATGGATGAATAGAGACACGCGACCGCGCGCTATCCCATAACCGTGCCGTGAGATTACGTGTGCGCTTTAAGTACCTAGTAGTGTACCACTTGACCCACGGATTCGTTTCCGGTTGATAACTTAGTGATGCTAAAGCTTTGAGTTGGTGTGATTTTTTTGTGTTTTGGAACTTAAGTGATTGTGTTTGTTTTGATATTAGTAATATTCGTTACCAGTTGCATAAACATTTGTTGGACTTATGTGCGTGATATGCCCACCGTTTCCGCCCGCCATGGAGCTGGTGCCTGCCCCTTGATGTCGAGCTACCGGCTCCGACATATAAAAGTTAAGTAGTTTTAGTTAAATATATAGGATGGTACCTACCTATTGTTATCTATTACGCGTGTGTCTGCGATTTGCGATTGTTTTGTCATCGGTGTGCGTAAAGCAATTAATTGCAGTGAGCGGATTAGGTAAGTGTTTTAATTACCTACTTATTTGCAGTGATTGGGGATTTGAATGGCATAAGGGGTGAATGACAGCAATCATTATGCTAGTATGAATCTGCCGCGGGATTCCAGGCTTGATGTGGTTAGATAAAGGACAGGTTTTTATTATATTACCTCTTGTCACCTTTATATTATAAGTTAATTGTCAGTATATTGCTATTACGGGTTAATGTTTTAAATGCGACATCCAATCATCAATTACTTACTGCTGAATAAAGCTGAGTTATTACTTCTGAATTCATTTTTTATATTAAATTAGTTTAGTATCTAAGGCCTCACTTACACTAAAATATGTAATTTATATAAAAATTACTTAATTATCAATATCATAACCAACACTTACTTATTTAAGGGTGCTTTCAAAAACGTCAAAATAATGTAAAATTGATAGTTTTAGTCGGTGAAATGTTACACTTTCCTTTATCTAATAAAGGGTGCTCCTCAAGCCGCACTGACATATAGGTAGCTTGCCAAACAAGGTATTTCTTAGCAAATTTTTCTACTGCGATAACCTTTTTCGACTCGTCAAGATTCGAGGCGTCACGAGCTGAATAGTACTGGTTACCTGGTAAAGACTCAAAGTCTACCTTGACATAAGTTTCATCGTCTATAATTAGGCAACATTTTTTCTCAATCAATAAGGCATACAACAACCTGGAACGTCTTACCGCACGATTAAACTGATCCACAGTTCTCTTTGGAGCCTTTTGCTTCTTATATGTTTTAATGCCGCAAACATTTTTAATTTTTTGAACATTTGACTGACTAGTTCCCACTTTTTTCGCCACATCCCGGGAAGAGATACACGGATTCTTCTCAAATAGCTTGCACACCTTTCTTTGTAACTTAACATTAGATTTTCTGGTAGGTTGACCCTCACGCCGCTTCCTATCTATAGATTCACCTTGTTTAATTTTTTTAGGGTCCGTTGAACCGTCCTCCTAGTAGTTTGACAAGATTTTGCCAGCTCCAAAGTTGATAAACTGGGATTTTTACTAAATTCATGCAAAATTAATTCACGAGTACTTTTTTTGTGTAACGCCATTTTCATAAATAAAAAACAAATGCATATTTCATGGTTATCAAATAATACAGGAGTGTTCTAAATTTAAAATTTTAAACAATACAAAAAAAAGGTTTGATGCATTACGCTAGAAAAATAAAAAAAGTAGGCGACATTTTAATAGTGTTCACCCTTTAGATATATTTAGTTCAAGTTTCAATTGGAGCATCTTATTATCTTGATTCTTATCAGACTGGATTTTTGAAAGTTAGCTCACTAAATTAATTATGATTTTTTCTCTGATGCACGTTTAGGAAAACCCGCGTATAGCGCTGAATTAGTCGATCTTATTTGTAAAATTTGGACAATTCGTAATACTGAAACTGGTAAATTTATAATACGTATCTAGACTAGAATCTTCTCAGACGACATTTTTATTATAAGGTTTTGAAAAAGAGTAAACGAGGAAAATTACCTAAAATTAACTGACAATTTCTTTGAACATCTACATCACATCGAAGTTATTTTCGTACTAAAATAATCTGCAACGTTTACTTAAATTGCTGTTACGCCTTAGTGATTATAAATTTCTATTATCTATTTTTGGCTAAATTCAAATTCAAAATATCTTTATTCATGTAGGCCTAGTTACAAGCTCTTATGAATAGTTCATTACATATATATTATGATCTTAATCTAACCTAATTATCAGAGCAATTTATTGTTGTAAATTATTGTTCATAATAATATTGAGTCTATAATATACAATTTCATATAAAAATAATCGTTAAACAAAATATTTCTAGGAAAAATCCAATGTCCAAAAAAAATACAATATTAATTTCATCAACAATAATAATAATAAAAAACGTAAAAATAAGAAACCATTTCGAATAACAATTAATCCCACGTTGTTTTATCATTCATGTAGTCTTGTGTTGTATAATAAGCTTTGGAAATGAGTACACGCTTTACATGATTCTTAAATTTAATGATTGACAAGTCAGTAATATGATTCGGAAGTTTATTATAAAATCGAACACAATTACCCATGAATGATTTTTTAATTTTACAGAGCCGTGTGAAGGGCACCGCGAGTTTATGTTTATTTCTAGTATTTATATTATGTACATCACAGTTTTTCTTAAAATTACAAATGTTTTTATGTACATACATAATATTCTCATAAATATATTGATAATGCACTGTCATTATATTAATGTCCTTAAATTTATCTCTAAGTGAGTCTCTATGGTTCATTTTATATATTGTTTGAATAGCCCTCTTCTGCAGAATAAATATGGTATTTATCTCTGAAGCACTGCCCCAAAGTAAATTTATTTGCTATTTTTTTGAAAACGAGCCTTCACCGTCACAATTATTACCACTTCTGGACATTTTTTCATATTTTGTCAGACTAATTAGAAAAAGTCCTATGATAATATTTTTTTTTTTTTTTTATCTAGCCTATAATGGTGTCCCACTGCTGGGCAAAGGCCTCTCCCCTTAACCTCCATGACTCCCGGTTTAGCGCCTCTTCCGGCCAGTTGGTAAGGAAGGTGTCTAGGTCATCCCTCCATCTTCTTCTGGGCCTGCGCGCGGGATAATATATGTTATATATTTGTAAACTACTCGCAAAGCCCTATAATTTGATACCACACACGGTATGATTAAGCGCTCGGTTGCGATTTCACTATTTTTCACGTGAAAGCCCTCTTAATATTGTTTATTTTATAAATATAATACCTACACGGGTTAGCGTTTATTTTTCGAACAGTTTAATTCACAGTTTACTCGTAACCTCATTGTTCATGGGCGACGGTGGTTGCTTACTATCAGGCGATCTGACTGATCATTTGTCTACTATGGCATCAAAAAAATTACCACGGGCCAGACGATGTATCCATATCACTGTTTCTACTTGACATCCCGCAGTGTGGCATCCAAATCCCCGATCACTGCCAATTTGGTAACGACATTTCGCAAATCGCAACGCAACGTGTACGTACGCATCTAATTTATAATTATGGGTGTTGAGAAAGGGGCGGTACATGGCCTGGGGCCTAGAGCGGCTAGGACTGCAAATCCGCCACTGAATACTAATAGTCAACTATGAATCTATAAGAAACCAAATTCATGCTATTGAATAGGTGTATGTTATTAAAAAAAATATTATGTAAAAGTCCAATACTTATAACAAAAAATACAAGGGAATGTATCTGGCCTATTAGTGGACAGTGACCCTGACTGCTAAGTCAAGTGCGAAGTGCGAAGATGCTAAAAGTCGATTATCCTGGGTTCAAAACCCAGTAAGAGAGAGAGAGAGAGAGAGCACAGATATTTTGTTCCTGAGTCATGGGTGTGTTATAATTATGTATATAATTATCATTGTCTAGGTACCCATACCGTACCACAAACTTAAATTTTTGAAAAAACCCCTGACCGCGACATAACATGAACACTCCAGACTAACTCAGATATCAAACAAAAAAAACGAAATCTAAATCGGTTCATCTGTTCGGGAGCTACGATGCCACAGACAGATGCACACACAGACAGACAGGCAGACACGTCAAACTTATAACACCCCATTGTTTTGCGTCGGGGGTCAAAAACATAAATATATCCATGTAAACTTCCCAAACTGTATCAACCACCCAATCATTTTCTGACTATATTAAGCTAATGAAAATGAAAATGAAAATGAAAATGAAATATTTATTTTTCAAGTAGGCATATTACAATGCGCATATGAACGTCAAATAAAGCTACGCCGGCTCTAACCCTACGCCTCAGCCTCGAGAAGATTTCAGTCCCCCCTCAGTTGGGAGGGGGGTATCCACTATGGGACCGGCAAGAAACTCGGCGGGCAACTTCTTTTCAAAACATTACATCTTATAACTAACATGCATTAAATAACAAGATACAATTTAACCTGCAAAAGTATTCATCAAAGAATATGAACAGACTAGGTACTCTATGGAAATTAATTTCAATAAATTATATTATTGCTTAATAATACGTCGTTCTTCTTCAGAGAAAACATATCAAATTGTCACAGAAGAAAAAGATAATATGAATCTCAATGTCATTAAATATGTAATTTACCTACACAACATAAAATATAAAATATTTGATGTGCTTTCTTATCTGAACTGTGTCCTCTATACATAATACAATTATTTTAATTGCTATTCGTTTTTTGTAGTTTCTGGTTCGGGCCATGCATGTTTGTCTGTCAAATAGTCCTCGACTCTGTAATAAGCCTTTAACATCAATGATTTTTTTAAGTAGTTCTTAAGAGCTGGGAGGGGTAATCTCAAAGCAGTGTCAGGTAACTTATTATAAAAATGAATGCATTGCCCAACAAATGACTTCTGTACTTTACGGACACGAAACTTCTTTATGGCAAGCTTATTTTTGTTTCTAGTGTTATAATTATGGATATCAGAATTCTTAGTGAAACAGTCTAAATTCTTAACAACATAAATTATACTATCATAAATGTATTGGGAAGCTACAGTTAAGATATTAATTTCTTTGAAGAGTTCTCTTACTGATTCACGTGTTCCTAAGTTGTAAATAGAACGAATGGCTCTCTTTTTAACCGACTTCAAAAAAGGAGGAGGTTCTCAATTCGACTGAATGTTTATTTTTTTTATTTTTTTTGTAATACAAAGATAGTCTGTATGTCAGCTGCTTTGCCCCAAACCAGAATACCGTATGACATTACACTGTGAAAATAACTATGATACACTAGGCGAGCTGTCTCAACATTAGTCAGTTGCCTGATTCTCCTAACGGCGTATGCGGCTGAACTTAATTTGCTTGCTAGTTTCCTTATATGAGGACTCCATTGTAGATTTTTGTCCAATGTTAAGCCAAGGAACAGTGTTGTATCTACCATCTCTAAGCATTCATCATTCAAAAGTATTTTTGTATCGATTGGTTTAACATTCGGCAGAGAGAATCGAATACATTTGGTTTTCTTAGAATTAAGAAGTAAATTGTTGACAGTAAACCACTGCAGTACATCAGCTAACGTGCTATTAATTACATTGTAATCCGTAGATTTTCGGTCAACATTAAAAAGCAGTGATGTATCATCAGCAAAAAGTACTATTTCACAAAAGTTTTTTACTATACATGGCAAATCATTTATATAAACCAAAAACAGGAATGGACCTAAAATTGAGCCTTGTGGCACTCCTAATTGGACAACAGTCCCGCTAGAGCGAGTTTTGTTAACAACTACTGTTTGTGTTCTATTGCTAAGGTAAGAAGACATAAAGTTTAGGGCATTTATAGACAAACCATAGTGTTCTAATTTCAAAATGAGCGTTCCATGATCCAAATGATGTTGTTTTGAGATCAAATAACATAAAATTTATTCTTAATAATTAGGTTAACTTTTATCAGCAATCATGTAACTCAATTTAATTTATCTTTTAAATCGAATTTGTATGCTTATGTTTTTGAGAAAAGGGGTAAAATGCTATAATATTATCCACTAAACTACCACATGCCAACCATATCAGTCATATGGTTCTGAATTAGAAGCATGGATGGACAATAACAGGGAAACAGATACATATATTTTAAATGCAATATTTAAGCAGTTTTTTTGTTATTGTTGTGCAATTGATAACATGTTGGTTGAAATACTTTTATCATAATTTTGTTTGCTTTCGAATAAGTGGTACTGAAACTTGAGTTTCATGTGCTCTGCCCGCTTTTGGGAATGCAGGCGGGATTTTGTGTACGCCACATATGTTGTACATGTACTAAGGATGATTATTGATTATACACCACCTTACATTTTCATTATGTTGTACGAAAAAACTGCTGACAATGTTTTCAAAATTCTTTGATTACTTTCATTTTAGCTACCTCACCAGTATACCCACTAACAAGCTTTAATACAATATATTTTTATCAAAAATATTGCTGAAGGAGTACATGAATAAAGCGGCATGATTTAAATCTCTGACAATAGGCCATTTGTTCTTCACAGATAATTTTCCGAGAGTTAATAAGTTTAATCGAAATACTAGAACTGGGTGTTTGATTACTAATCCGGAACAGGTCCACGTAAATGAAATCTACACATTGATCTTCACTATCAAAAAGTTAAATAAACAAACTGGAAACAGTTGCAAATTGTGTAAATGACAGAAACATAGCCCTTTATTTGAAATCCCTCTGTAGCACGCCGAAGCACGTAGCTCGTAGGTTTAACATAGCTTTCGTTATACTCAGGTACACAGTAATATCCTCTGTCCATCGGTGGCCCTTGTTTATTTGCAACAAAGTTTACAAATAGTCAGTCTACGGGCTTGAAATCTGGACGACAGTAAATTATTACGCGACAAATGTGGATATGGCTGATCACACTCGCTTTACACGTAGCGTACATCATAATGCATACGTTTACAATATTGATATCGCAATTTATTATATTATACTAGGTAAATATCATATGTATTGTTGCAAATATCACTAGACTTTTTTACATCGTAAATTAAGCTAGCTAGATGAAATTTAAGTAGGCTATAAAATGGCACAGTATAAAACCAGTAATAACTCTTCTTACAAACTTCACGCCGCGCGGTGTGTCCCCCTCCCTCCCCTCGCATGCGGCGAAAACATGCGAAACTGGTGATTATTGGGCTGGACAGTCGGGGCCGCGTTTGCGCGCTGTGTTGACGTGTTGAGTTCGGGAGAAAATGACGTCAGCACCGAAGACATATTTTCGTTACTGTAGTGTTTATGGGTGTATGGAAAGTTCTCAAAATGCGGAAATGTCATTCTTTAGAATTCCTAGACACCCAGAAAAGTAAGTGGTTGTTATATATTTGCAGTGTTAGGTACATTATTGCTTACGTAAATGGCGTAAAAGTGAGATTTAAAGCTAGAATGACACATTAAAATCAATAAGGATTTATCTGTAACGACATTTAGGTAGATGCTGCGATCTATCTAGCTCGAAAGTTTGGTACCTACTTAAATATTGTGCAAACATCTATTCAAACATTTTATGTAAATATGATTTCGTCAGTATTTAAGAAACAAATACGTACTTGAATCTTTATTAGATAAAAAGGTAGAAAGAGCGTTGGTACTAGCATAGCGCCATACACAGTTACTAATACGAGTAGGACAGTAGGTACCTACGTTTCTAGTTCAAACGAATCTTTTTTTTATTGTGATGGATTGGGTGTATTCTAGAGAAAACATATAAAATGAACACTTAAATTAACGCTTTTGCAATTATTGTTACACAATCTACTATTGCGCGTATGAGAGTAATATATTTATAATGATTTTTTGTATCTTCAATACTGACTAATGTGGTGTCATGACGTGGTATTGTTATACTAAAACCTACTTACAGTTAATAGTACCTATTAGATTTACAACAACTTACATTGTACGAAGTCGATTATAGTAACGTTGTACAACCCTGCGTGACCTTGCGCAGTAGTAACGACCGCGCCGCCGCTGCCGGAGATTAACTACTGATATATCCTTATACTGTGAAAATGGGGTCGACCAACCAGTTCTCAATCCCCAATTTTAAAGTTTATAATGTGTTTTTTCAACTTGGAATGGCTACCAAAAATAATATTTTCATGAAGTGATTCGTTTTGTTTCGTAGTTAGTTCATGTATATTAAATACAGAATTGTTCAAATGCAACGTAAATATGTAGGACTGTGGGACTGCATTTATTCATTTACTTTTAACATAATGTTTTAATCAGGGTCAGACACTATCGGTCGTGTGTCCATTTTATGTAGGTCCATAGATTTAGTATGTGGATCCGTGGAACAACGGTTCCCACAAAGAGGTACAGGCGGCGCGGGGGTCTAAGTTAAATTGGCAAGGGTACAAGAGTGTAGGGCATCGGGCAGGCTCGCATCTGTATCGATCCGTCGCACGGTACCGGCGGCCGCGGCCCGCGCGCCCGGCCCTGCCGCTCTGCCGCGGCTGCCGGCCCAGCGCCACCTCGATGTCTACCTACACATATTGAACTAGCCTAGCCAATCACGCTCAATCATCCAGCTTCTATTTCATCTATGCCGTCATATTTAACTATAAGTATGCTAACACATACATACACAGTAGGTACCTATCTACCTATACACCTCCAGTCGACTGTTTTAACTTAACTTATAATTACAACATTATATAATAGACAACATTAAATAATATTATAATAATTCGCTATAATAATAAATAGACGCTTTAAATTTATTTAAAATAATAAATACATAAATAAATAATCGTATTTAATCTAAAAACCGGCCAAGTGCGAGTTGTACTCGCGTTGCTAGGGTTCCGTACACTACAAGAAGGGCTTAAGCGCCTCCTTTTTAGTAGGAACTTATGTCATTTTCGCGAATAATCGATATTTTGAACAAAATGAAACAGAAATGAGTTTATATGTAATATTCAAACGCGCTCACACAATTTCAAGAGATTTGGTAACTCCTTACAGCGGCAGTAAGTGAAATCCGTAATTTGAGTTTTTTTTCTTTTCAGTCCGACTTACGCTTTACTGTAGATTTCTAATAGGTTTCCCTGTAATCTATAGATTGAAAACTATCTCGTGTATTTTTTTTGAAAATTTTACGTTTCGTAGTTTCGGAGCTAAGGGGAATGGTAATTTTTTGCCTATTTTCTTAAATTACTTTACTTGAAATACTTAAGCTCTTTCATTTGATATGTAACACAATATAGTTCTAGAAACTTTGATTTGTAATTTTCACTTTTACCCCCCAATAGTGGCCCCTATAATTGAATTTTGTTAATTTAAATTACATGTCCATCTTTGGGTCAGGTTTACATATGTGTGCCTAATTTCAAGTTAATCGGTTCGGTAGTATCGGAGAAAATTGGCTGTGACAACGGACAGACAGACACACGAGTTATCCTATAAGGGTTCCATTTTTCCTTTTTGAGGTACGGAACCCTAAAAATGTATTAATATTTATTATTTACTTATAATATAATAGTGTAGAGTTATAACATTCGCCTCGCCGCAAATTGTTTTAAAAGCAATAAGGATGTTTGGCATATTTCTACCTGCATTTATCTAACCGAATTGAACGTGTGCATGGATAAGTTTTAATTACGCATACAATGGTAGTACAAAAGCATAGCTTAAATCCTTTCCCACAAATGCATCCGGTTTCCTATTGTAAATCCAACTTCATTCTAGGATTTCTAGGTATAATTGCTATACATAGGTGTCTACTATCTACTACTGAGTGCACCATCAAAGCATTTGCCAATTGGCTATCCGCTCCCGGCTACCGTCGCGTGCCCGGAACCCGACTGAAACCTTTATTATTGTTTATTTTTGGAACCCGGTCTTTAATTACATACAATTGGATATGTGATGAATCACTGATGATATGACCGTGCAATGTTGTGGTAATATTTTTCTTAATAAACAAGTACATATACCTAATTACCTAAAAGTGTCAGCTCATCCAAATTGTCTAATAGTTGTGCTTATAGTTGAAAGAAAATATAATTATTGTAAAAAAAAAATTAAACACTTTTGATTAATTTTATTTTAATTTTGATGAAAACGTATCTCTGTAGCTTTTGGGCAAACGTGCCAGTGGAAGAAGCTGTGTGCCTTCTGAGTAGTTTCCCTTCTATGAGTTCTATGACATGATATAATAGTGGGTTTTGAAATCAAGAAGCTTAATTTGTTCTTGATGGGCATCAGAAATGCTCGGCGATTTTCGACACGCTGATTGTGACTTATAACTGACATAATAACAAATATGTAGTTATAAATATATGTATCACTATTCGTACTTTATTTAATAGAAGACAAATACTTTATTTAATAGAAAACTGAATAGCTATTTAATAGATAACTGTTTTTATACATTGCAAGAATTTTTTGATAGTTGATGTAGATATAATAGTATTTAAATACCTATAGTAATTGTGATACTATATTATTATAAAATACCTACTTGTTACGGTCTTACTATAAATGATAATATGTTTTGTATAGTCTTATGCATTTATTAGTCTTAAGCCATAGTAGTTAAGTTAGATTTAAGTAAAAATTGCAGTGCCCTACAGGGTTTCATAGCTGACCAAATATAATGCACCACCACCTGTATAACCTATGAAAGCAATAAATATACTGATTACTGATATCTCCTACTTAATACGAGAATTGCTTTCCGAAACAACGGTCTTTCTTTCATAGTGGTAAATTACGATTAGAGAATATCCCGCTGAAGCACTAAAAATATGTGTTCACAATCAACATGAGTTTTACTTACAGTTATGACTCGCGAATTTCACAAATCTAACCTTTAATGGCATGACAATATGAACCAAATCAAGGCACGAGTTTTCGTAAACACCGATCTGAAGCCAGTAAGTTTTTCAGAACTTTTTTACGTAATACTAATATTATTTGATATTATGTCAGTCACTTTTCGGTAAAGGAAAACATCGTGAGAAATTTAGTCTATTCCCAGATAGGGCTTTATTTACAATCTCGATTGGATGGTCAGATGGCTGATAAAAAGGAGTACGCGAATTCCTGAGATAAGTTGCCAAGTGGACCCCAAATACCCATGCGCCGTGACAAAAAACCGGGATAACGCAAATAATGTGACGTCTATAAAATATCGTGGTTAGATTATGTTCAATATCCAATTGAATATTTCACAGAATCAGTACCTGCTACTGACAAAGTGAGCATTATCCGACAGATAGGCAAATAGGGACGTGTTACAATATCGTCGGCCTAGTTGCGCGAGTTGCGTAAACGAGCGTAGACTTGGACTCCTTCTTCACTCCGTTGGCACACTTTACATCGACACCCGCTGCGAGTACGTGCTATATTTTAAGATTACCGCTTGAAGCTAGCTAGACTCAACTCACACGGGGACTCACTTGTTTTATAAATAATAATTTAAAAATGTTCATAATTAGGTAAAGCTCTGCTTCAAGGTTTTTGTGTTTTACATGTTGTTGTTTATTAAAAAAGTTTTTATTCGTTTGCAACGTTGGATACTCAAAGAAGGAAGTTTGTTAATCGTGCATAGTGGATTTCGTTCAATTCGAACTGTTTCCACTAACGAATTAGCCACGGCTGACTACTCCGGCAACTCCGTTGAAAACAGTTTCACCTGAACGAAGCTACATTGATGTGATCTTTTGTATTGAGCGTTAATCTGGCGTCGTGGTGAAGGCGGCCTATTATGCAAGCCGCACGACCCGCCGTCACGAAACCTTTGCATCTGAGGCGGTGCCGTTGCAACACCATAGCTTTCTCTCTCTACTCCGCTTAAACAGAAAGCGAACATCAAAATAATCAACTTTTGGAAAATTGGAAAACGGTATACTTTGTGCCGACCAATTATCAACCTTATCTTGACGAAGTAAGGTCTACGTATACATGTGTTGACGAGAGACGCGTACAGTTTCTTTGTTTTAATGAAAATTTGGAGCAGCGTGACATAGCAGCAACTGGACTAGGAGTTGTTTTGTGTCTATTTATTTTATTTGATGATAAATGTGATTCTAAGAATATTTGACAATAAAGATAATATAAAAATGTACGATAATTAAGATAATATTTAATGTTTCACTTCATACGTACTTACGTACAGGCGTACAAATGGACAAAAATTAAATACATAAAATAATATTCACGTAGAATAATTTACACAGTAATTTATCATTATGAAACAAATGTAATATTGTGTTGTCCATGTGTTATGCTAATAAGTTCAGTTTTTCACACTGTTGCTACGGAACCCTGAAAGATGTGTAACTATTCATACATCCCTGTCCCTCACGTAGAGTCTAGACTCTAGACCAGTGTTTTTCAAAGTGTGGGTCGCGACCCCCAGGGGGGTCGCGGCATTTATCAGAGGGGGTCGCGAAGTTCAGCTTTAAGATAAACTTATAACAGGCTGGTTATTTTTTTTTTAACTTAAAAAAGTCAAATTCTTGAAAATTAAAAGGTTAACCTTAAAACAATTCATTTTGTGATAAATAAATAAATTGTGTTTATTTGTTGGAAACGTCAGCTCACATAATATGAAGTCGCAAATAGGATCAAAACTTCAAGGGTTTCTTTTACTAAATGTGGATATTCAGCCATTCTTTTAACCCAGAACGCATCAATTGAAATGGTGCTTCTTTCACCGAGGCGTTGAGATCCCCCAGCTCAACGGACTTAAAAAAAATCAACTTTCAAAATCCAACTTTCCGTCACCAATCAATGTTTCAGTTGAGAAATAACTTTGGAGTTGGTTTTTTAAACCTTGCAAGCTCTCCACCATATCTGATGATATTTCTTGAATGTTTTCAGCCATGCAAGGGAAATAATCAAACTGCATACGCATACGCAAACTGCATGCTGTGTAAAAATGTTGTCCACAACTCAATTTTTGCTAGAAATCCGTTAACTTTATCTGTTTCTGTAATTATGTTTTCGTCCCTTTCTTTGTAGTCAAAGATACGGGCAAGATATGCTACTTTCAATATCGTAACATAATCAACAACAACATTGAAAAAACATTAATAATTCTGATTCAAGCTCTATAACGCGTGTCAAAACCCTTCCTCTGGAAAGCCATCTCTGAGTAATAAGTGATAAAGTACACCCATATCTACGCATACTATTCGCAATAGACGAGTTTGCAAATCTTTACCTTTGATCGAATTTACAACTTTTATTACATCTTTCAGCACTAAGTTATAGGTAATATTAGAAACGAGGTATGGGGGTCGCGAAAAAATTTGAAAGGTCATAATGGGCCGTGGCACCATAAAGTTTGAAAAACACTGCTCTAGACTATCAATTTCCGCAATAAAATTACTTTCGTATTTTTAGGGTTCCGTACCAAAAAGGTACAAAAGGAACCCTTATGGCGCCGCTCTGTCCGTCTGTCTGTCTGTCACATTATTAAATATCTCGAGAACTACTTATGCTATCGTTTTGAAATTTGGAACACTTATGAACATCGTTAACCTCTACAAATTGAAAGTATTTTTTATTTTTATTAATATTATTAATTACAGAAAATGGCCAAAATGAAAGCGGGGGCAAACTGTAAATTTCAAGTAACTAGAAGTCGTTAGAAAGAGCTCTTACTGTACATATCAAAACTATTTTTTATATTTTTTTGGTTGTGGAAAAAAATGTTTTATGAAGGAAAATGTAAAAAAAATACCGTTCCCCACCCCTTATCTCCGAATTTTAACAACATAAATTTATGAAATTTTCACCAAACATGAGTATTATAATGAATATTACAGGAAAAATAAAATCGTACACGTATCTTGAAAACTTTTTTTTAATTTATAAAAAACCTTTCAGATTAAAGCCTCCGCCACACATAAAGCGTTTTGATAGCGTAGCGTTAGCGGAGCGCAATGATAGCGGTGCGCCGGCAGAACGCTGGCGTTCCGCTCGCTATCCGCGCGCATTCCGCTCGCAATCCGCGCTCGTTAGTTCCCGCCGGCGTCCGCTGAGCGCAACGCCAGCGTTCGTCCGGGGACTCCGGCGCACCGCTATCGTTGCGCAGGTTGCGCTCCGCTACCGCTCCGCCTACGCTATCAAAACTCTCTTATGTGGCCGAGCTTTTACATTTTCAATTTCAACACCCTTGCGGGTGATTATTGTACCTGTATTTTTTAACAAAATAACAATGAAATTACCTGCATTCAAATAGAGGCAAAATGGTTAAAATCGGTTCACGCAATAAATAATTAACCCATAAAAATCATCTTCCATACTAGCTCGCGCGCATTAGTTTACTCAATTTTCCGATAGATGTCGCTGTACGCTGAACGCTCATTTCCTAAATCGCGTTTTTCCGGATATAATGAGGTCGGTTCAGGAGCGTCCTTGCGACATGTCATAAGTCGTAAACTATTGAAGTCGTCGAATAGTCTTGATTTTATTTGGACGTTGTCTAACACTAAAATAGTATATTAAAATATTACTATGTATATTGTTATGTGGGAAATTGAGTCTGGAGGAATTTAGTCAAGTCTGTAAGAGTTCTATGAATAACATTTTAATGATTCAACTATTGAAATTTTGTACGGAACCCTCGGTGAGCGAGTCCGACTCGCATTTGACTGGTTGTTTTATATTTTAGTCTCTCGATATCGGCTTTCTATACTAAGTTTGTTTTCTGTTTTTTAACCTCCGACGCAAAAACGACGGGGTGTTATAATTTTGACGTGTGAACGTGTCTGTCTGTATGTTTGTCTGTGTGTGTGTGTGTGTGTCTGTCTATGGCATCGGAGCTCCCGAACGCATGAAGATGAACCGATTTAGATTCGTTTTTTTTGTTTGAAAGCTGAATTAGTCGAGAGTGTTCCTAGCCATGCTTCATGAAAATCGGTCCAGTCGGGGGTTTTTTCAAAATTTTAATTCTGTAGATAGGTTATTTTAATGTGGACTCCTAACTTTACAAACTCATCAATACCAACATAAAATTAACTACTTATTTACTTGCCAATTGTTAATGTGGTATATTAATGTATATATGTAGGTACCTACATATAACGGAAGAAAAAACTTGTGAGGTATTCGGTCACGTGACACGTCAGTCACAGCTACAAGGTATTGGCTTATGCAGTATAATCTTAATGCGTCAGAGATTGTAATTTCCAAGTGCATCGAGTCTCGTAGTAAATTTGGATTGACTAGTTGGTGCGTTTACGATTTAGCCAGGGGCTGCACCGAGGGGTCGGCGAGGGGTCGTTGAACCACTAGGGTTCCAAAGTCGTCCCGGTTCGAAGCGGGGGCGAGCGCACTCCACTAGGCCGGTCGTTGACTCACTGCACTGGGGTATTGCACCCTGTCAAAAATAGCGGGTTCAAACCTATTGTCACTAATTATCAAATATTTGAGGAGATAAAATATCGAAAAAAAAAAATGTTTTACAAATCAGTTCAGATAATAATGATAATGTCATATTCTTTCGACCATTGTTTACGTTACCAATAAACTAGTACACTTAGTACAGTCGAGTTCATAAATGTGTACATTTCTTTACCTTAACCCGATGCAATAAGGTGAAAAAAATTACACATATTTATGAAATCTACTGTAGGTATAGTATGAATTTTCTGAGATGCACTTTTCGGTTTTGCCCTAATCTGTTAAACAAAGGCCTTTGTTTCTATTATGCGCCGCGGTTAGCTCCCGTTTCCACAGCACGTGCTAAAGTCTCAGTGTAAGGTCAGTGTGGGAAAGACCGTCTACCCGGAAAGACCGTCTATTGACTATAACTTTTGTGTTTATATATCTACGCCTCTCACACCTCCGAAGGTATACCAGTTTTTCATCCTTAAGCCATTGGTCTTCAATACATATCCCTAGGACGAACATTAGTTAACAATAAACTTGATTCGTGTTTCGAACTCGAGCATCGAGTTCAACATGGTTCCGCAAAAATTAAAATAAAATAGAAGCAGTCGGAATATTTGTATATCATGTATGTAACGTAGTCATTTAATAACCGTTCTTTCTGACTAGTACTATTAATCTACTCAAAACGCGTTCAATTTCTTGTTTTATGTTCTGAAATATGTAACCTAGAAATTGTGCCTACTCAGAAAGTCCGGCATAAAAGAGAAAGGCAAGACCGGCATACGATAAACAAGGAGTTGCTAACCTTTTTTAGGCTTTATTAATATAAGTCGAGTGTAAACAATATCAATATATAAGTACGTTTTTAGCTTATGATAATTGTACCATTTTTGATTTTAACTTTGAAATACAGTTTTGGTAATGATTCGTATGGTGTTACTAATATCATTCGAAAGTATTAAATAAAAATTACATAGTTGTGAAGAATTATAAGTGGTGAACAGAACTAAGCCTACTTGCGATTAAATAACGACTTTAAAACGCCCTTGTAAAAAAAATAACTTTGTATTAACAATGCCAATTTGACGTATTTTAACAAAGGCTGTAATGGATAAATAGTGGGTAGTATTTTTTTATTTAGCATTTAATAGTACATTGTGCAATTGTGCATCAAGGGAAGGAACTTGAATATTACTAACGAGAGTAAGTTAAATCGCGACGGCATGCCAGAGCAATTTAAAGACTCGAGTTTGTAATATTCATACTCCCCGAGTTACATACAATGTTTTTCATCACACTTGCAATATAAAAATATGTAAAAAGATAAAAAAAATTGAATACGGTACTAGAAATTTCATAACTCCCTTGGGAGAACGATTTTTCTATAACTCACGCTCCGCCTGCGTGCAAAATCACATTTCGTGTGCAAGTGTGATGAAAAAAAAAATAACGCATTCATTCATACTGTAGTGACTATAGCAAAACCAAGCATTGCTAAGAAATGGTACCAAACTAGTTCACGTATCTTAATATCCTATTACGTTTTCTTAATAACATAGTTTCAAAAACAGATAAGTAGTTTGATTTATATGAGCCTGTAATATCGTGACTAAATTGTATTCGCAGGTGTTCGTTGGAAAAACAGTATTATACAATATCTGGACCTGAAAAGAAAAGGTTATGAACCCCATCTACGGTCTTGCCTTATAAATAGAAAAATGCTTATATTTTCCAAATTTCAACGTTATTTTAATAATTATCTAGCACATTCTGCCCCGTTATTACGTAAAATAACAGTGATCATGATTTTGGAACTTAGTCTCATATGAAATTACGCGACAACAAGCACTAGACGGTCTTTCCGTACTCATCGCGGGAGGACGGTCAACCCGCCGAGCCTTAAAAAATGTGATTTTTATCAATTAAAAGTACCTTATTTCACCAAAATACTGTAAAAGCTTTGTGAAATATAATATTTGCTATCCCATAGGACCATGCGCATTACGCCAGACTGCATTAATTATAGAGTTTTATCCACTCAAACTTTATTTCAAATAAACTATGCCGGTCTTGCCCGCACTGACCTTAGTTAAAAAGCAACTATCATGATAGCAATAAGGTTTAAATCCATAAAAAGCCCTTTCGGAGATAACACGTTCTGTCATCTTCAAAAAAGTTACCTGCACACTGCAAACTGTTTATTAAATTTGAACCTTATTGCTATCATGATAGTTGCTTTTTAACTACACTGAGACTTTAGCACGTGCTGTGGAAACGGGAGCTAACCGCGGCGAATAATAGAAACAAAGGCCTTTGTTTAACAGATTAGAGCAAAACCGAAAAGTTCATCTCAGAAAATTCATACTATACCACATCCGCATATTCCACCCACAGCTTATGTTATCAATGTCACATTCGAGACATACGAATATATTTCAAATATAAGGTCAGTGTGGGGAAGACCGTCTACCCGGAAAGACCGTCTATTGACTATAACTTTTGTGTTTATATATCTACGCCTCTCACACCTCCGGAGGTATAACAGTTTTTCATCCTTAATCCATTGGTCTTCAATACATATCCCTAGGATGAACACTAGTTAACAATAAACTTGATTCGTGTTTCGAACTCGAACATCGAGTTCAACATGGTTCCGCAAAAAATTAAAATAAAATAGAAGTAGTCGGAATATTTGTATATCATGTATGTAACGTAGTCATTTAATAACCGTTCTTTCTGACTAGTACTATTAATTTACTGAAATCGACCTCAATTTCTAGTATTATGTTCTGAAATATGTAACTTAGAAATTGTGCCTACTCAGAAAGTCCGGCATAAAAGAGAAAGGCAAGACCGGCATATGATAAACAAGGAGTTGCCAACCTTTTTTAGGCTTCATTGGAAATAAGTCGAGTGTAAACAATATCAATATATAAGTACGTTTTTGGCATATGATAGTTGTACCGTTTTTAGGGTTCCGTAGTCAACTAGGAACCCTTATAGTTTCGCCATGTCTGTCTGTCCGTCCGTCCGCGGATAATCTCAGTAACCGTTAGCACTAGAAAGCTGAAATTTGGTACCAATATGTATATCAATCACGCCGACAAAGTGCAAAAATAAAAAATAAAAAATGTTTTATTAGGGTACCCCCCCTACATGTAAAGTGGGGGCTGATTTTTTTTTCATTCCAACCCCAACGTGTGATATATTGTTGTATAGGTATTTAAAAATGAATAAGGGTTTACTAAGATGGTTTTTTGATAATATTAATATTTTCGAAAATAATCGCTCCTAAAGGAAAAAAAAGTGCGTCCCCCCCCTCTAACTTTTGAACCGTATGTTTAAAAAATATGAAAAAAATCACAAAAGTAGAACTTTCTAAAGACTTTCTAGGAAAATTGTTTTGAACTTAATAGGTTCAGTAGTTTTTGAGAAAAATACGGAAAACTACGGAACCCTACACTGAGCGTGGCCCGACACGCTCTTGGCCGGTTTTTTTGATTTTAACTTCGAAATACAGTTTTCATAATGATTCGTATAGTGTTACTAAAATCATTCGAGAGTATTAAGTAATTAAATAAAATATATGTGAGATGATTGTTAAGAATGATAAGAGGTGAACAGAAGTAAGCCTACACTGCATTATTCATCCTCAATTATTTAAGTTGGTAGAATTATCGTAAGTTGTACCCGTTTTTTTATTATTTTTGTTTAAGTATATTAATTATGTATATTGTACAACATGCGACGACAAATATTTCCAAAGAGAGTAGGGTTTCAAGTTGGTCACCCGACCCGACCGTTAATTGACATTGCTGACTGTCACTTTGACACAAAAGTGGTCATGGGTGTGGTCAAATATGTTTTCAGGGGCGCTGAGTCCAAAATTAATAACCAATCTGGAATCTGACATTGCTGACTGTCACTTGACACAAAAGTCGTCATGGGTGTCGTCAATAAGTTTTTGGGGGTGGCTGACTTCAACATTTTTTTTATACTACGTCGATGGCAAACAAGCGTACGGCCCGCCTGATGGAAAGCGGTCACCGTAACCTATGGACGTCTGCAACTCAAATAGTGTCACATGCGCGTTGCCACCTCATTAGAAACCTGTACATTCCCTTTTACTGTGTTAAATACACAGTAAAAAGGAGTGTACAAGTTCCAAGGAGTGTTCGGGTTGCCGACGACTCAAAGGACAATAGACGGAATAAGTCAGTTCCGTAAGACCTCCCGTCATCAGCACACCGCACCCTCGTTGAGCTCTGGCAGCCTTACTCACCGGCAGGAACACAACACTATGAGTAGGGTCTAGTGCTATTTGGCTGGGGTCTTCTGTAAGGTGGTTCTGTAAGTCCCAGTCGGGCTCACACAAATATCATTCGCTACGCCCTACCTACCCCCTACAAAATTAATGACTAATTGGAAATCTTGACATTGCTGACTGTCACTTTGACATAACATTTGTCATGGGTCAACGGGTCGTGGGTCAGTGTGTCATGGGTCAATTATCGTGACTAAATTGGATTCGCAGGTATTCGTTGGAAAAACAGTATTATGCAATATCTGGACCTGAAAAGAAAAGGTTATGAACCCCATCTACGGGACATATGCCGGTCTTGCCTTATAAATAGAAAAATGCTTATATGTTCAAAATTTCAACGTTATTTTATTAATTATCTAGAACATTATGCCCTGTTATTACGTAAAATAACAATGATCATGATTTTGGAACCTAGTCTCATATGAAATTACGCGACAACAAGCACTAGACGGTCTTTCCGTGCTCATCGCGGGAGGACGGTCAACCCGCCGAGCCTTAAAAAATGTGATTTTTATCACTTAAAAGTGCCTTAATTCACCAAAATGTTGTAAAAGCTTTGTAAAATATAATATTTGCTATCCCATAGGACCATGCGCATTACGCCAAAGTACATTAATTATAGAGTTTTATCCACTCAAACTTTATTTCAAATAAACTATGCCGGTCTTGCCCGCACTGACCTTACTGTTGCGTTGCATACCTACTTCTTCATATAATACTATAAATATAACATAATGACGTCAGAACAAGTCAAATATTGGAAAGTACAGCCGCGAACTGGAGTGAATTAGAGACTCAAATAAGTGAATAAAATGAATTGAAAACAAAGTTTATAATTAATTCATTAGCCGTGTATTTTTGAAAGTGCACCAGTATTTACGCCTGATGATAATAATTTTATGTGGCTGAGCTGATGATGGAAGGTCAACTCCTCAATGGTTAGCAGTTAAAGGATACTTCTTTCACTACTGTACGCATTGTATCACTGTTAGTGACTCGTATGACACAACATGACAACACAGACCGATCCATCATCATCATGTGAATGAATTGTGCTAAACTTCATTTGAAATTCGCTATTAGACTATGTCGCTATTTCATCATCATCATCATTTCAGCCATTAATCGCCCACTGCTGAGCATAGGCCTCCCTTCGTGTAAGCCAGTTATCCCGGTCCTGGGCTAATCTCCTCCAGAAGTGCCCCGCAGTTTTTCGAATGTCGTCCACCCAACGAGCCAACGCATGCCAGGCGCTTCTTACATCCGACAGCGACCACCATTCGGTCAACATGTAACTATTTGCCTATTACTATTACTTATATTACCTATTTCGCAATATGGCTCAAACGCATTAAGCTTAAGAAGCTGTTTGCCCTTTTCGCGATACCCCCAATTTACAGTTAGCTCAAAAAAAAAGGCGGTTTGCCCTACGGACATCTGAAGATACCTAACCTGCCTAAACCTGGGGCATCATTTCAAATCTCACTGTGCCGGTTTCGCTTTTGTCGAGAAACACAATGCAAAACGCAACCAATCTTAAAGCTCAGCCAGACATGCCCGTTTTGAGAGTGTAGGCGGAGCGTTTGCGGAGCGCAATGATATCGGTGCGCCGGACGAACGCTGGCGTTGCGCCCAGCGGACGCCGACGGGAACTAACGAGCGCGGAAAGCGCGCGGATTGCGAGCGGAACGCCAGCGTTCCGCCGGCGCACCGCTATCATTGCGCTCCGCTGTCGCTACGCTATCAAAACGCTTTATGTGTGGCGGAGGCTATCTGGGTATGCCAGATTCGCATTTAGACGAAAACTCAACAGGCCTACGTCTTCATCCGATTACTTTTCGATTGGTTTTAAATTTAAACAACAATAATGTTTAATTTTGCACATAGTGTAAAATTCGAAGGTCAGTTAGTGATCGTGTTTATTTGGCATTGATTAAACTTTCGTGTGGAGCAGGCTGTGGCTGTATCCTTAATTATAACTGTTAGATGATTACTAAAAAATACATAACGAATAACGACAATGTTTTAGTTTGGTTCATTCTGAAAATATTCTTATTATATTCTTCCTGTGGCCGGCTTGTGCAAATTGTTGGCATAGACTTTAGGTTTTATGTAAGCGACTGCCATCAGACCTCTCAGTCATCACGTCATCAGATATAAATATTAAATATTATTATAAGACATTCTAGACAATCCTGGTTTCGTTGACTCCAAACATTTTGATATGCTTAAAACACCACGATTTCTTTACATCTTACGAGCGGTCACCGACATAGGCAGACTTTAACCCTTTAACTATTTTGACGTTTGTTCTACTCATTCGAACTTTAATTTTGAACTTTAATTCTTATTGTACAGATACGGTTATGTTTTAACCGACTTCAAAAAAGCAGGATGTTCTCAATTCGACTAAATGATTTTTTTTTGTATGTATGTTACCTGATATCTCCGAGAATCGTGAACCGATGTTCAAAAAAAATTTTTTATCGAACGGGTATAACCCCGAGATGGTCCCATTGGCAGCAAGTCGGGGTCTGATGATGGGATCTTGGAGAAATCGAGGGAACTCTTCAAATGTTATAGACACTTGTAATGTTTTTATTTTTAGTGTATTTTTCAAAGGTACACCAGTATTTACGCCTGATGGTAATAATTTTATGTGGCTGAGCTGATGATGGAAGGTCAACTCCTCAATGGTTAGGAGTTAAAGGATAATTATTTTACTACTGTACGCATATTCGGACTGATACTTATAGTTATAATATCAATAGGAACCACTAAAAATTAAGAAATAAATAAACATTTTTTTTAATAAAACCGCCTTCAAAAATAAGCGCGTTAGAAATCACGGAGAAACTAAAATGCAAAAAAATAATAAATTGCCCCGGCAAGGCCAGAGGTCGCAGGTTCGAGTCCTGCCGGAGCGGAGGTGTGAATTTTTCCATTTTTCCTTTAATTTAAAAATATGTTATAGTCAAGTTATTTAAGAAAATAGGCAAGAATGACCATCAGCCATTACAGAAAATAATAAACATTTACGGGACCGACTTACATAAATTGACCTACTTACTTAAAAAAAGTTTCATTTCAAGCCATTCAAGGCTGTTACTTCCAAATACTGAGGTACGAAATTAGGCCAAGTTCGAGTCATGGTCATGGCGCGGAAAATTTCACATCATCGCAGTTTCAAATGTAACTCGTTCAATATTTTGTTTTAATTTCTTGAGATCGACTAAAGCTAGATCGACTGACACTATATGTATACATTTTGATAATAAAGTTAAAGTTATTTGGTATGCGGATCTATATTTTATATTTACATTATAGGTAACAGATAGAGCAGGAGGAGTAATAATGTGAATTATCATAAACCATAATTGCATATCTGATCCGAATAAATAGGCGGCCTCGGCATAGGGCAACCAGGCCATTCGTCCTAGTTAACCCTATTTGTCCTAGTTTACAACCTCCCGGGTGGAGCGGAGCCCTCAGCGGCGTTCGGTAAAGCCCGGTCGGGTCGGGTTTGGTGTCAAGGATACCTTTATTTAGCCTTAACTTCAATGATCAACCGTTGACCGTGATTAGGAACGCAAGTAATGATAGTTCGTAGGTGATGAGAAGCTTGTTAATAAGATTTTTTTATTAAGTCGTTTGGAAAAAGTTTGCATCGCTCTTAACACATACATACAAGGTACCAGTAAGGTTGGTACGCGATATTTAAGTGCCCCAGGCCATCGATCTAAACTACCTAGATGCACCATCACGGCTTAGAATGTGTCCGCAGCAAATTGTGCTTGAAAATGTTCTAAGCACAATTGGGCGGTCAGTAGCGCTTCATCCGCCGTGTCGGCAACATGCCTAAGTGCTCCGTAAAAAAGTGCAAAAATAACACCTTATATACGTTGAAAAAGGATGACGTATCGTATTTCTGGTAAGTAATTGTTAATAATTTTATAATGTTATGCATTTGTGGTCAAAATGGCTTCCTAACTTACAAAAAACATTTATTTTCTAGAATAATTAAATTCCTTGATTTGGTCTTACGCAGTTTGTCTCTCTCTCTCGCGCTATACTAGTAATGAGCGGACGGCGACAAAAGATGGATGAAGTGGAACATAGTTAAAAATGGAATGATGGAGTCGCTAATTTATATTTTTTGTAAAAGAAGCCTATTTCATATTAATAATGTATGTATTTATTTATTATTATGGACCAATAAGTCTGAAATAAATGATTTCAATTCAATAATATTAATACATATCTTATAAATTACTTTAATTATAAAAAGAAACAACCCGGGAATAGCAAATTCGTTTTTAAGTAATAAAAAAGCTTTTTATTCCAGATTCCCAAAACAAGACGTTGAAAGGGAAAAATGGCGCAAGATTATAGCTGAGGAGCGGAGAGAAGATTTACCCAAACAAAGCTTTGAAAGAAATTATACGTAGAATAATAAATTAATGTCATCGTTCAATTCTTCTTTGTTTTAATAGCTACTTAATTCATATTCTCCAAGTGCACCCTCACACACACCACATACAATCCCTCAACTGTTTACCTTCACATAATCGCTACACATACACTCACTACACGCACACACACACACACACACACACACACACATATGTTATATATATACATACCTACACACACACACACACACACACACACACACACACACACACATATATATATATATATATATATATATATACCTCAGTTGACTCTATTTAATAATGCAAACATTGCAAAACGTGGAGATATTAATCAGTTCAGTTGCAATTGTCCCCCAGTCCAAATTGTCCCGCCGTACCTTATATATTTTTTTGTTTGAGATAATATCAATAAAAATATCGTACAGTAAAAACTCATTTTTTTTCGCTTAAAATACGCAACATCTCGAAAAATGTTATACCAAACGTTTTGTTCCTTAAGAAATTTTCTATCTAATAGGATTTTTTAAAACAGTTTTTCGCAAAAATACCGCAAATTTCCTCATTCTCGCCTTTCATCTCATAGCGCGACTCCCATGATGCCTCTGTCCATCCTCGTTCCCAATGTAAAAATGGCGTTTAGATTGTTGCAGCGCAAACGAAATTAAACTTAAGTTGGTTGCAATAAGACGTAGATTTTTTTAAAAATATGCACACCTGCGATCTGCGGTAATAAAATTTTATGGCTTTCGCGATGATCACATTCATTAATGTCATAACCGCCAATTGCTTGCATTTGAAATTTAACTTTAAGTACTAAGAAATAACGTTGTTTTTGTAAAAAAATGAAAGTAGTTTTTACTACATTGCGAAGTTTTCGTTTGTCAACTGGACGCACACATTTGCAACTAAGCGATCGGACACTTTTGAGTGCCGAATTTGTAGGTGATAGTGTATCTAGAGAAGTTTAAATCGATGCCCCAGGCCCATTCGATTTAGAGTCGTGCTCATATTTTTAGCGCATAAGGCCCCTCTATACTCAGTTACGTTAGTGATTGTACCAACAAGGATTATAATAAAATATATTCTAGCTGAATTTGAATTCTGTAGCGTTCAATATTAAAGAACCAATTTAGCTATAACCCTAAATTGCAGATTATTCTCGAACGGAACGTGATGGTACCTAATAGGTAGCGAGAGTATAAAGACTCGCATGTACGGAACACAAGACAACTTTGATCCGTTCATCGGGGTAATCCTCCAAGGTCACGCAGTTGGCGGGTACCGCCATGTCTCTGACCTCTGATTACAACTATTAGTTGTAATAATAGCTACCTACACGGTCATACGTCGGAACGGTTTGCCGGCTTCTCAAATAAAGTGCTAATACACTACACAATAATCTTAATGTCGGCAATTTAAACTTAAATACTAATTTGTATTAATTACGTTCTATTTTCGCAAGTACTAGGAGTCAGATTTTGTAAAACGCGAGTCGCAACCTTAAATTAGTATTTAAGTTTAGCCACATAATATATAATAGTACAAGTACAGAAGGCCCACTGCTTTGATGTTCACGAAATGCCGCCTTTTAAAATGCCTACAAAATTCTAACGGCCTAGCCACGACAATGGTCTAAGGCGTTTTGCGGCAGCGGCAAGCGGTAAGTCACAAAAACAAAAAGACTCGAACAACTGTAGCGCGCCGCGCCCGCACCGCCACGACATTACAGCGGCGCGACCGGCCTAGGCGGCTAGATGGGGCTAGCGATTCCGCGTGAAACAAAACATTTTGTTTTTATTATGAGCGTCTTAAACCCGAAACCTTTATTTAATGAAAATTGAATTGTACTTTCGCGTATGTAGTATGTAATAATGTTTTCAAACATATTTTTGTATAGTATTTATTCGTATTTACTCTTATTTTTTTCCTAAGTGTTTATTTATATTAAGTATCATTTAACTAGCCATAAAATAAATTCCATGTACTTAGTCATCACACATATTCTCTTGTACAAGACGTAATTGACTAATTAAAGCATTCTATGCACTTTAGAGTCATATTCGACAGTAAAAAAACATGTTTTTAAATATGAAAACGTTCTGGCCGCTCCTAGGCCCTTAACAAAGAAACGAGCCGCACGTGCGCAGCGTCGGATGATAGGGTTGCAGCGTCGGATGCATTAAAACGAATTAACTCTCAGATAAAATGTTGTACTATACATATATTCAAGTCTTGGGTACTTTCTAGGTATATATACAGTATATATATATATATATATATTATTTTGTTTAAGCCTTCAGCATCACAAGCCTTATTGAACTTTTCCGTGGGACTTAATCAATAAGATCTGTGTAAGTTTGTCTTATTTTAGTGAGCGTCAGGACCCCTGGACCACTACAAATATTTGATGTTTAGTACATACTAAAATTTTGTACCTATTTGATACTATTTGGTACCTGAGTACATATATTTGGTACCTCCACTGATATCGAAAAATCGAGCGAATAAAGTGGCCAGACATTTTGACGTCAGGATGTCTGGACCATTTTTGGTTTACATAGTTCTAGACAACACTACTAATTGATATGTTAGTCAATATTTACTACCTATTTGGTACCTGTCAATATATATTTTTTAAAATTTTTTTGGCGTACCAGAAAAAAGTTATGACGGAATTTAAAGTTGTGAGCCCGGCCGTGCCGTTGAAGTATGTAGCGCCTGTCAAAAGTATAGAGGCAAATCCGCCTGCCCTCCTGCGCGCGTCAACTTAAATAGGAATTTAGTTTTAGGCACTCGCACATCATTTCTACTACTGACTAGTGGCATTAATATAGTCGAAATATAAAAGTAATTAGTGTAATTACACTAGTTTTCCATTTTCCTCCTGAGAGACCTAAACACGTGGCAACAGTTGGGCAAATTCTAGGGGGAAATAGCATAAACTGTTATAATTAACAGCGTCATTGGTAATATTGGTATATAGGATGTATTTTGATGATGTGGACCAGTCTATGGTCCACGAGCTCCGTTATAGGGGTTTATCATATAAATAAACCACTGCTTTCGGTAACATTTGTTTTTTGCATCGATTAGTGTCAATTATGAATTAAGAATAAATACAAGCATCAAATCAATCATCTACTATCAGTACCTACAACCACAATGCCGCCAAATCTGCCATACAGCTCTACAGCTGCTGAACAGTCGCAAAAATGACCGGCTGTCAGGGGTAAACTGATTTACAAATTTCTCCGCCAGGAGATGTCTCTCAGGGACATGACATGACATTAGACGTTATTGAGACTGTAGGAGGTTCTCTCAGGAGGAAAATGGAAAACTAGTGTAATTACACTAATTACTTTTATATTTCGACTATATTAATGCCACTAGTCAGTAGAGATGATGTGCGAGTGCCTAAAAATAAATTCCTATTTAAGTTGACCCGCAGGAGGGCAGGCGGATTTGCCTCTATTCTTTTGACAGGCGCTACATACTTCAACGCCACGGCTGGGCTCACAACTTTAAATTCCGTCATAACAAAATATCTTTTTCTGGTACGCCTTATGAATAGTTCATTAAAAATTTGATCTTAAAAAAATATATTGACAGGTACCAAATAGGTAGTAAATATTGACTAATATTAATATCAATTAGTAGTGTTGTCTAGAACTATGTAAACCAAAAATGGTCCAGACATCCTGACGTCAGAATGTCTGGCCACTTTATTCGCTCGATTTTTCGATATCAGTGGAGGTACCAAATATATGTACTCAGGTACCAAATAGTATCAAATAGGTACTAAATTTTAGTATGTACTAAACATCAAATATCTGTAGTGGTCCAGGGGTCCTGACGCTCACCTTATTTTATTCATGATTTCTATTTAACTATGCATTATTAGCCATTCCACTCGTGGACTTCGCATATGAACCTCAAAAAAACTCGCGACGTAAAGTAACAATAGAAAGTGCGAACGTGCGTTCCGTGAGAACGCGCGTCACCCCTGATTAGGCCGCGAACTCGCGGCCGCCAGCATGTACTTGTAGCGCGGCGATACAATCGCGGAGTGAGCCGCCCCTGGTTTAGCCAGACGGGAACAAGTAAAGCCTGACCATTGTCAAGAGGGCGCTGGCGCTGTTAATCTCAGTGTATATGGAAACATGGCGCGTAGTCATATATTTCTCGTCAGGATTTATTACTGAATACGTATTTGTTTACACGCAGTATATATACTATTAAATAGACGCTGGTTTCTAATACAACTAGGATACAACATATATACGAGTATGTAGAAATCCTTTATGGAACTAGTAGGAACTAGAAAATCAACCAAAAAAAGAATTATGCATCAAGTAAAGCAAAACTTAATATGTAATTAATTCTGTGTTTAAGACGCAACAGGAGCGAAAATGCTAAAATGGAAAGGAACTACCTTTCAATTTGGGAATTTTACTTAAATACACTCGTGTTATTAACTAGATTTATCGAAAAAAAATTGTCCATTAAAAACAACACAGTTAAAATAAAAGATATTGCGAAAAATGTTTAAAATCGAGGTGCCGCGCTCTCGACTGTTTCCTCCTCCAAAACTTAATCAATCCGAATGAAATCTGTTGCATCTTAAATTATATTTATACATATATATTTTGAAGCTCGTATTTAAATGGGTATCCATTGTATCCAACCCGTTAGGTCAGGTTAGGGTGTCGCGACACTCGCGACACTGGTCTCGGCAGTCGCGTTGGATTTGGATGTAGCCGAGGCAAGCGGGTTTCGCACGTGGCCGCTGCAGCACGACCGGGTTGTCGACCCGCGGCCTTGGGCGCAGCGCAGCCCCGGCTCCGGCCCCGGCCCCGGGCACCCACTCCGGCGCAACTCTGCACCATAAAACGTCACCCTTAACGATCAAATCTCCCTGAACTGATACCCACCATGTTGTATTTTTAACCCCCGACGCAAAAACGAAGGGGTGAAGTTTGACGTGTCTGTCTGTGTGTTTGTCTGTCTGTCTGTTTGTCTCTCTGTGTGTGTGTGTGTCTGTTTGTGGCATCGTAGCTCCCGAACGGATGAACTGATTTAGATTTTTTTGTCTGAAAGCTGAGTTAGTCGGGAGTGTTCTTAGCCATGTTTCATGAAAATCGGTCAACTATGTCGCGGTCGGGGGTTCTTTCAAAATTTTAATTTTGTGGTTAGTTTAGGTTATTATAAGCTCAAGTCAAACTTCACATTTAAATCAAAGTTTTTGTAACAGGTTCTGTCCATATCTATCTAATAAAACAATAAACTATTATTATAAGTAGGACTAAAACTTCACAGTAAGCTTAAAAGTTAAAACAGTCCACAGTTAAATTGTTTTTGCAACAAAAGATATTCTACCTGCAAGACTGTTTTAGTTATTTAAGATCAATAAGTACTTATAACAATACTAGTAAGTTTGAACAAATAATGGCACAACGAACAACCTACTATCTACCATAATCGGCTTTACTGCTCATTGCCTTGGCCGCCGTTGTTGGCCATCTTTGTCAACTAGTGAGTATTATGATAGAAAGTATTAAAAACCTATTTTATTGTTATAAGTCCTAAGTTATTGTCTAGAATATAAGTCATTTATTTTATTGTTTTTATGGGATTACGCTGTTTTAAAGTATCACTTCCTAAGGTTCAGTCTCGAAACCTTAATTTGTGTTAGACGCATAATGCCCTACTTTACGAACGCAAAATGACAACTTACTATGTATACGTAGATATATGAAAATTTGTCAAACATAGGTTATATTATACATATACAGTGGAAACTGTATAAGTGGAATCGCAAGGGACCGGCTGTTTAGTTTCGCTTATCCAGGTTTTCCATTTATCCAGTTTTCCGCTTAACCAGGTTCAAATAAAAAGTGTTCTCACTTACAGAGGCTCTCGCTAACAGAGGTTGTGGTTGCTAGTAATGTCGCTTATAGAGTTCACATAATATATATGGTCAAATAAACGATCAAGACTTAAATAATCACCTTTTATCTAATATGCATGTACACACAAACATTACATACATATTTCCGAAAAACTGGATTCCGCTTATAGAGGTCCCAAAATTCCACTTGTAGAGGTAATTCGTCGCTAAGGGACTGGGACTGAGACCTTGGGTCCACTTAAAGAGGTTTTCCACTTACCCAGGTTCCACTTATCCAGTTTCCACTGTATAGGGTATAGTCAAGAGTGAAAATATGTCCCATAACGTTTAATTCGTCGACATAGGAGCTATGGGGACATACTTTACACCAACTTTTTAACACCAATATTTTTACACCTTCAATATTATAACAATGAGTCGGAATCGGAAGGGAGGGAGGAGATAAGCGGCCGGAGTCAAGGAAGGTCATTTTAAAATCGCAAATCACCGACTCCGGCTCGAGTTGTTTTTGTTGTTTACGCCTCGGTTGGGCGGCAGCGGCACTGGCGATGGCGGCAGGTTCCCTCGCGCTCGCTTTCACATGGTGCGGAGTGCGGCGCGCAGCGCGGAAATATACATACAAACGTTTACTTCACCTTGGACTTATTTTAATTTATTGTATGTGTGTGATGGGATTAGTTGTCAAAGCGGACCCCAGGCTCCCATGAGCCGTGGCAAATGCCGGGATAACGCAAGGAGGATGATGTGTGATGGAAACGTTGAACCATGAAAGTGTCATGGACAGAGATTTGTACCTACGTGAGATTTTTTTTAAAACAACATATAATACAAAACAAACTCATGTTGACCTGGTTGTGCTGTGAAACATTCCGCGTTTTATCTTAAGTTTAACCTAACATCCGTATTTTAGGTTGACTGTCATTCTTACAATGGCAATTCGCTGTGCGCTATTAAGCAGGGCAAGCACACGATACTGTCGCGCCCGTCATGTGCTTGCCCCACAGGCAGGTAGAAACGGGCCGGGGGCGCCGCCGACCGGACACGGCGATTCCCCGCGAGCGGTCAGCGACTCCCCGAGTTGTGTAGGCCCACAGACTGCCTCAACCACTACAGGCTCTTTGGTAGTGGTACCCGGATGCAAAGCCGAACCTAGGTGATAGTCTTATAGGTCATTTAGAACATTCTTAGCTACAATCTATAATAATACATGTCTTAAACAAATTTTATTCGTTTTTTTATGTTTTGTGATTTGTCCACAGAATATATAATAGTACAAGTACAGAAGGCTCACTCCTTTGATGTTCACAATATGCCGCCATTTTAATTTCTTACCTACATTAACAAACAGGACCACCAAGTTGAATTCCTAAAATGTTGGATTTGCAAAAAGTTGAATTTGCAGGATGTTGAATGTTAAAACGCGATTCTGAGTAGAAATCATATTCAAAAATACCCATGTTAAAAAAAGATTCCAGGAATATAAACTTGAGTTCCTAAAATGTTGAAATCCCAAAATGTTGAAAGTATACATTTTGAGAATTCAACTTTTTGATATTTCAACGTTATGAGAATTCAACATTTTGCGAAACTGAAAAAAATCAACATTCTGGGAAAGTCAACGTTTCGGGATTTCAACATTTTAGGAATTCAACCTGGTGGTCCGGGAGGTAACAAACGGACCTCACGCGAGCAGCCGACATTGAATTTTATTGCGTCGCGCGAAGGCCATCACCACTGAATGGGCCGCGAACTCTCGGCCACCGACATCTACTTGTAGCGCGGCGATAGAACCGCGAAGTGAGCCGCCCCTGATTTGTCGATGAAAACTCGCAAAATTTTAAACTAAATCGATAATAGTAATTAATTCTTTTTTACTGTAGGTATCATTTTTTTTTTGTTTTATTTCGTATTCTACAATGTTTATTGTACATCATAAATAAAAGTAATTTGGAACATCTGTGCCCAATAAAAAACAACTACAGCGATTTAAACATTTAATTACATTAATAAAAATGTTTCGAGTGATTTCTTAGGAAGATAAAAAAAAACTAAAATTTTCCCAATACATTTATAACTAAATGGCCTGGCTTTGCATCCGGGTCCAAACACCCTGTAGATGTAGATAGAGACATTCAAACCAAAATGTTTCGTCAACAGCACTCGTGTAATTTAGAAATATTTATAGAAAAAGTGCATGAGCCTGGGCTTATACTATGTAATGTAATGCTGATGCTACTCAATGGGGGATGTCTGAAAATTTGAAAAGTGGGTGATATTTTTTCTGGTGATAGGAATAACCATTTCTAATTACAGAAAAAAGTTACAGATTTTTTGGTAGCACCATACATTTTATAAAAATAAAAACGTGTTGCTCGACTGCGCGTACGACCCACTTCGGCTGTTATGAGATTTGTCTTAGTCTTTAAAAAAAATCCATTTTGAATCTGTGCTGGCCACAGACACTGACAGTTGATTGTCAACTTGACATTTTTCTCGGAGAATTATCTGGTAAACTATTTTAACTATTTATTATCTTCCGGTTGGGACGCCATCATAGCGGTTTCGTGTCGTGAATAATTTATTTTTCTTTTACTCATTAATGTTGTTTAAAGTGTAATATTGATAGCGTATTATGCAGTAAACTAATGGTGTAGTGAGAAGCTGATGAAGAATTGTTCTCGAAACGCGTTTAGCCTCTTTTTTGTCGTAAACGGCCGGTAGTCCACGTGCTCTTGTAAAATCTAGCTATCAATTTACAAGTGCTAAGTCACCGTACAATGTCGTACTTACCGTACAAAAATTACTAATATTAGCTCATATCACCTTGACACTGGCGAAATAGTCCCAATGGACTGAAGCCATTTAATTTTAAAAACTGAACCTGAACTATTAATTTCTTTTTTTGACTCATTTTCTCTCCCTGGCCTCTGATTTTGCCTCCTTCTACGACTACCTTCGCTCTCGAACCCCGGACCGTGATTTTACTGGCTTAAAACGACGACCTTTGATTTTAAACCCTGGACCTGATTCTACTTGCATTAACGAAGACGTGTGCTTGCCCTGCTTGCTGCCGACGGCCTTTGCGTTGAACCCCGGACCTGATTACAATTTTTAAGCCCATTGAATTGGGAAAACGTGGATAGGTACTAGCGATTTTGTAAGAGCTAGTTCATCTAATTTGCCAAAATGTGGAACAGCGACAAACACAATGCCTGTGAAGAAGAAATTGATGAAAGATGCAGAGATATTTTGGACAGAGAATGTGTATCCCATTAATTTTGAAAAGTGCAACTACATGTTAATGAGTGTAATAAACATAAATTTGTCTTGATCTATATTTAACATTATTACTCATTTTAGCACCCATAAGCACGTTTTCACATTATTCGATCCAATACCGGATGTTGGACCGATATCCCATACATTACAGGCGTCGTCTTGGATTTTTTCCATTGAAATCCTTCCAACATCCGATATCGGATCGGGTAATGTGAAAACAGGCTAACTCCTAGTAGTGATTCATAAGAGCACCTGCCTACAGATGAGAACTAGAGAAGGACCTGTGCCCTAAACAAATAACTTTAGATTGTTGGTTTATTGTCTGCTTTAAGTAGTTAGTGCTCAAAAAGGAAATGAGTTTGCGATGTGACACCTACTGCTTTTCACATCACCCATTCAGAAAGGGTACTTTTCGGCCCTGTTAGGAGGGAATTAAGTGACACTTTTCTGTTCAATAACTTTGTCTGGCCTGTATAAAATATTAACGCCACGGAAAGTGTTTGCACATAAAAAAATTGTGTTGATTAAGTGCATAATATTTTTACAACAGACCTGATTCATATTTTGGTATATAAGCAAATACCAAAATATGAATCAGGAAATGATGTGAAAAAAAAGTGTCAAATGGTAGCAATAGTAGATTGTGCAACAAGGGAGAAAAATGAGATATATATCTTGAGTGTAGCAAGGTATTCTTAAATTTAATCCTGAGCGTAGTGAGGGATTCAAGTGTTAAGACACAAGGTGGAATTAAATTTGCTACACATATTAACATCAACTTTTAGGAAATTTATATATAATGATATGTTATATGAACATAAAAAACCGGCCAAGTGCGAGTCGGACTCGCCCACCGAGGGTTCCGTACAAACTTTCTTTCAAACTATACCTAGTAAAAATAATCTCATATTTTCATATAACTCTAATGACTTGACTAGAAGACAAAAGTATAGGCACTAATGAGTATTATAGTGTATAGCGCCATCTCCCGGTCAATTTGCTAACTAATTTGCGCGACCTGGTTTTTCAGGGATAATTCTTTATAATGTTAACCGATTTAAACAGTTTTTACTTTATTGGACAGAAGATGGTTTACGTAACATCTCGTATTAATTTTAAGTACGATATACATCCGCAAGGGTGGGTAAATTGAAAGTAAAAATCTGAAAACTTTTTTGTGAATTAAAAAAAAGTGTTCAAAATACAAACACGATTATATTTTTCCTGTAATATATAGCATAAAACCAATGTTTACTAAAATTTTCATAATTTTTCGTTGGTAAACTTCGGAGATAAGGGGGGGGAACGGTATTTTTTTTACATTTTCCTTCAAAATTCTTTTTTTTTCCACAACAAAAAAATTATAAAAAATAGTTTATTTACGTTCAATTTGAGCTCTTTCCAACGATACCCCACTTGACCTAGTAACTTGAAATTTACAGTTTGCCCCCCTTTCATTTTGGCCATTTTCTACAATTAAAATTAATATATTTAAAAAAAATATACTTTCTATTTGTAGAGGTTTACAATGTTCACAACTATTCCAAATTTCAAGTTGATAGCATTAGTAGTTCTCGAGATATTTAGGAATGTGACAGACGGACAGAGTCGCACCATAAGGGTTCCTGTTGTACCTTTTTGGTACGGAACCCTAAAAATGGTATGTTATGTAACCATGTAAAAAAAATGTGTCCTTGAAGGGAAAAGTATCACTTTGGTCCCTAATAGCAAAGAGGAAAAGTGCATCTTTGCACCCTCCTCGCAGTGCAGGGAAGAAAATAATCCTTTCTTTTTGAATCCCAGTCACTACACTCAGTATTCAATTACATATAGAATACTTCACTTCGTTCACAATTCAATTTATATCCTCGCTATAAATATGCAATTTTGCTCCCTCGTAACACAATCTACTATAGTGCTGTTAATCATGCTTTAACAGTATGGAGGGCTATAGAAGAATATGGAAAGCCATAGCCGACTGAATTTGATAGTAACTTGACAGTAACTCAACACACATGACACACACCTACAACTCAGAAGTAAAATAAAACAACACAATAAAATAAATCAATTGTATTTTATTATAGGACATTGCAAATTATAAAAAAAAATGTATTTTACCATATTTTTCCTATTGGTCTATCCAAAAAATACACATTTTATAAAATGCCACCGTGTCAGATATTTATGGCTTTCTTTTTTATGATATTATTGCCAGTGTGTAACTGCATTTTAAGGTTGGTAAACAAGACACGGTATCTTACACTCAGGTGGTCTTCACAGCAAAATCGCACTCTGGTTGGGCAGTTCCTGCCAACCTATTGACACGAACTTTCCTTCAGCTCCTTTCTTAATATGAACAATTTTAAATCTGGGTTTTTCTGGTTGGTTTTAGAACAAGTTGGTATAAAGCATGTTTTGGGATCCTTATATCGTGTTTATGTACTTGTATTCATTATAACAAATAGTGTCCGGAACTTAAAAGCGATGATCGTCCTTATATCAAGCAAAATCAGAAGTCAGGGAGGCAAAACGGATCGTAAACAGTTCAGCAGGATCAGATCCAGTGTTTAAAAGCAAACGTCTTCGTTAATGCAAGCAGAATCAGGTCCAGAGGTTAAAATCAAAGGTCGTCGTTTTAAGCCAGTAAAATCAACGTCCGGGGTTCGAGAGCGAAGGTAGTCGTAGAAGGAGGCAAAATCAGAGGCCAGGGAGAGAAAATGAGTCGAAAACAGTAATAAATAGTTCACCAGATAAGGTTATGAATTCTCCGAGAAAAATGTCAAGCTGACAATCAACTGTCAGTGTCCGTGGCCTGCACAGATTCAATTAGGAATTTTTTTAAAGACTAAGACAAATCTCATAACAGCCGAAGTGGGTCGTACGCGCAGTCAAGCAACACGTTTTTATTTTTATAAAATGTATGGTGCTACCAAAAAATCTGTAACTTTTTTCTGTAATTAGAAATGGTTATTCCTCGGAGGAAATATAGACTGGAGTAGCCTTCATGTTGCGTCTACGTACAAATAATTCTGCCAAGATTCGCGGGAGGTGAGGAAATAACACATGTAAAGGAGTACTCACAAATGCAAAAAATATTATTGTCAATACACACGCACATTATGATAAAAAAATAACACATGCTCATTATGATGCACACAGACATATCACACTTGGAAATACTTCGTAGAAACACAGTGTGTACGGACACTAAATGCGCACGTGTGTGTCTCAAACTATAGGAATGAGGCAGGCATCGATAACAGAAGTCGATAATAATTAATCAAGCAAATTATAATTTTAATGATGTCGTTGTTTTTTCTAGATCTGTTTAATGTTTGGCACTATTATAATCATATTAAGATTCACTAATGACAATCCTGGGTAGTAGGTATCACGCGGGTGGACTAGCGATGGATAATACGATTAGTAGGTAAAGAAATATTTGACATTTTGACAAAACATTAATTTATTTTTCCAGACTAACTAATCAACAACGTTTACTGCGGTTGGTGGTACTAAATCATTATAAACAAACTTGGTTAAATAAATAAACTAGAAATGGTTTAGTCTTCATTAACTGTTATCAATACTGGTTCAAAGTGAAAAGTTTATTAAGTACATGTAATAAAACTCAAATCATTCTCTTTCGGAAAATTGCAAATATATTTCAAATGAATTGTGTGATCAAGGTTTGCAAATCATACTTTTTTATCGATATTTGGTATTTTATCGACCATGCCCACATCTCTAAGACAAGTCTCGGTCAAATTATTTTTCTAATTTTCAATTATTCTTGTCAATATTATTATATGCTCTATTCTAATTGCAATGAGGTTAATTCTTACAAAATATATACAGTAGAACCCGCTTAAAACGATTCTGAGGGGACTCAGCCAAAAAAGCGTTTTATACGGGAAATCGTATTAAACGTGAAAAAAATGTGTTTCATCGTAAACTTTTAATATTCATGGTTACTTTTTCTTGGAGCGATAATGCTTTTCTTCTTATTTTTGACATCACTGAACCAAAGATGGGACAAAGAATTCAGAAACTCAACACCGCAGCAGTGATAATGAGCGAAGTGTATGTAGGTAGGTACGAACTATCGCACTAGCCGCTGAGTTAGGACGACAAATTAGAAATTTATCTTTACGGGTGGCGGTGTCGCCAAAATCGCGTAATTAGTACAGTACAATTAGTTCCGATTTTTGTCACCCGCATAAATAAAGTTGTAAAGTAATGCAAGGTGGGTGGTTTTAGATGATGTATTAAGCGGGGACGCGAGTCGTATTAACCGTGAAAAAATGTCTGAAAACAAGTCTCAAATTGCAGGGACCGGCGTAAAATGGCGTAATATGCGGGAAATCGTATTAAACGTGATCGTTTTAACCGGGTTCTACTGTAAATGAAGTCTCGTGGGCAGTGCGTCTTTTTATGAATAAATTGATATATAAATATCGACCCTATTTTAAACCACATTAGGTAACTTCTTAAACAGCAAAAAATCGAAGTCTCGTGGGGAGTGTTCGTGACGTAATTTCTACCCACCAACAAATTTCAAATCGATTGCATTCGATCACATAAATCGATATTCGATGACGTATGACAAAAATATTATCATTTAGATAATAAAAACAGTAACACAACAATATTAAAATTACTTACAAATGGAATATTATGCCATCTTTTTGCGCTTTTACAAGTGTTCACAGCACACGCGGGCATTTTTAATTACCAGTGATATGTGTCGTGGCGATTCTGTGAATGAGCATGAATCGATTGTGAAATTGTATTTACGTGACTTTATGAACATTTGTTCAAGTTTTTTGGCAGAGGGGTAAGTAACTGAAAGGCTACTCCAGTCTATATTTCCTCCGAGGGTTATTCCTATCACCAGAAAAAATATCAGCCACTTTTAAAATTATCAGACATCCCTCATTTTTAAGTACTTAATATTCCCCCGAGTACGATTTTGAGCGGACTTTGAGCAACCGTATTAAATAAACAGATATGTGTATCAAACTAAGAATTAAACACACTGAAAGGTATATGCTGTTGATATGCTATCAAACAAATCGACTCGTTACAACGGCAGTGCACAGAGCCACAATAATTATCATTTATTGACCTGCCTGCCCTGTCCTGTGCAGTACTCGATGTTGTTCATATCTAATATACTTGTACCTATATATTTATAGATACCTACAAATGTTATAGGCATGCTCGTGCGTGCAAAGCTGATAATTGGTAAAGTTCACGAATATGTTTTTTTTTTTTTTCAATGCAGTAAAACAACATTTTGCTAATATTTAGTACTTTTAGTAGTGCTTGACTTATACTCTCCGTTTGAGCTGTGCACACTACATAGCTTGGCTGGGGCAGTGCCGAGGTGTTTTCTGGGTGTGAACCTGTAAACATTGGGTGAGCACATACACCGTCAGAATGTGTTATACGCTATATCTGTACGACTTACCACTCACTTGAGGTGCAGCCGCAGGTGCAGTAGGCTCAGTGAACAGATTTGAAGTTGAGGCGAGTTGGATGGACAAAAAATAGCTTATAAATCGATTCGAATTCTGTGTTTTTATATTTTCGCTTAGTAGAAAATCACGAACATGATCTAAATTTCACCAAAAATAAATCTAACAATTTTAATTATGCAAAAAGCCAATTGTATTGTTTCTAAATATTCGCCATATCGGGTTTTAAGAAAACTTAGTTTTTTTATTTAACGTACTAAAGGTCTACGTTACAAGTAGATAGTCGTACCTTCTATTTCTATACGTAGATATCGTCTACTGGAACATACTATATTATATCATTAAGTATGTATACTAATAATAATACTGTATAGTATCTTAGTATGAACCTTTGTTCTGTATCCGTACTATTTATTCAATTGCATTTTTGTTTGTAATTTGTTGAAAACGGGAGAGCACAGGCGTCGAAGCATTCCCCGCGAGCAAACCGTCCGCTCCGTTAATCGCCTCCGCTCTGCTCGCCGTCCTAAATATAGAACTGCATAATGTGGTTATGAACGAGATCGTAGCGAGAGAAACGTAGCGCGGCGGCGGCGTCGGTCCAACTCCGACCTCCGTTGCTAACGCTCTCCCTGCAGTGTAACAGAACAGTGTGCGTAGCCGAATGCACAAACGCTCACGATAATATCTCTTTCGTAGCTATCTATCTCTCTTGCGTATTGGCTCGACAAAGCCAGACTGCATTTCTGTGCCGTTTGGCCATGGCCAAATGCCATTTGGCTACGGGGCCTGGAGACAAGGGGTCCCTGGGCGTATTCAAGAAAAAAAAACTCTTAATTTTAGAACAAAACGGGACTTAATCACGTAAACACTTACATTTATATTTGGCCCGACGTTTCGAACATCACATTATGTTCGTGGTCACGGGTAGACTGGCGAGGAATTGCATCAACATCTTCTAGCCGCGCGAGTTTCTCGAACTACCCGCACTTGTTCTTGATTATTCACTTTTGCGCTAGGGTTGTCACTTTGCCTACTATCACAGGGTGCCTTACTGGTAAATAAACTAAAAGCTCCGGCTGTACAAAATTAAGGACACAAGTGATAATAATAGAAAAAAATACTAAAACTGAAAATAATAAAAAACGGTGTCGAAATAAGCTTGCTAGGGGAAGTATATGTGGAGATAAATAATTTAAGATTGTTTATATTTTATAACATTTATTTATATAGAAAATATTGTTTCCAAAGAGCGTTGTTAACTTGGTTCTTAATTTACTTACTTACTGCGCTAACTGTGTGAAAACTGACCTATAATTCTCTTGTTCGACACCAATGAAATGTACAGAGCTCAGCGGGAAGCTAGGTCGCTTAAAAGGGTTCAAAGTAAATTTTCACACAAGTTATCTTAATTTTTAACTAGAAATTATACTACTAAAATACCTAGGTACCAGTTCTCAAAAATATTTGCTTGCTCTAAATTACTGACTCTATGAATTTAATCTAACTAAATTTCAGCTGACGCAGTTGCCCTGACCATTAGAAGGATAAATTGGACCGACCTCTAAGATGGTGAACCTTCGGGAAAGCTGTGGAAGGTGGCACGGGACCTCCCGGGGAATGTTGGCTGCACTGCGGAGACTTTCAACCCGGAACGCGTGCCACGTGGACACCGAGACAAATGCGGCAGAGGCAGGCCGTCTTCCAGCAAACAGGACTCAGAACTTGCGCCGGTCACAAGGATTTCCAGAGTTAATAATATATATATCTATAAATCCCGGCTCCTGAAAGCGACATAAAAATACATTAGTCTAATGCTCTCAAGACCAGCATGACAAAATAGAAGACAATCTAATAAATTAGCTCACCGCTGAAGGTCAAAGAAATTTCCTAGCGGAGCGCTCCCAATCCCACAGCAGAAGACAGATCATCCCTGTGAATAACCAAGCACATGGTTAGGAACAAACCCACAACGTTTCACGCCATTATGGAGTTGATCAGAACAATTCAGATACTTACTCAATCCGAGGATTATTGCAGGCCTTCTGCTTCCACCGTTTTGACCACCATGCGGTATGGTCTTGTGGAGAAAGTGCGTGTGCACCCAAAAGGGTCAAAAAGGAAATGGACCACCCATGATCATTAACCTATTTGCATATGGAGCAATCAAGGACATAGGGTGACAAACCCAGGAAGACATAATATATCGAATTAATATATTATATTTATTTGAGACTCCATCAGAGTCATGAAAGATTTACTATGATGTACATAGCAAGATTGTCACTCCAGACAGGCCTCTTATTTAGAGTATTAATATTACAGTATTTTGTTATGTATTTAAGATAAATTTCTGCATTATTTCTATATAATTATATTAATTTCATTTATAAAAATGTACTGGAGTAACAATTAAAAAATCTCATACAACGCGTTATTTTTAGCTATCTGGCAACCCGTGCACAGATTATGCAGAAAAATGCATACATGCGTGGATGCAAGTATTTTTGCACTAAGACAGGATTTGAAACAAAATAAAATTAAAGAAATTTCGATTTTAGATTTATAAAAAAATATTAATTACGACCAAGAAAATATACTACGTTACAATACCTCCCTCCGCGATTTAAAGGTTCAACGTAGGTGAACCGCCCGCTGTCCCCAGCGGCTTTCATCACATTGAACTGTGAGGAACCAAGGCAACAAACAACCCTAAGGCAAGAAAACTAAACTATAATACTAAAAGAAATAGTATCCCAGAAGGACAATGAAAAAGGGAAAAACAAAACGAGGCTTCGAGATTTTATTTCAAAAAAATGTCTACACAAACCCATCAAAGCTTCCTAACTTTTAAACAATTCTACCATTTTCAACAACTTGCCTGAAAGGCCATATCCACAAAACTCAAAACTAAAAAATCTCGAACCCACGTAACCAATAACGGCAGGTAAAAAAAACTATGAGGCCAACCGCGCAACACATAGAAAAAACCTCCGTAATACCTAACAACCAGTGAACGAACCGTTGGCGTTCTCAGCACAACGCGATGTAGCACCTTGTGCTAAGAAAGCCAATATTCAACGCCAGGACCGCTGATCAGCATTCCTTAAAATATACTCTGCTTGTCCGGGCAAAATGAAAATGTCTAGTCCATAAACTATGGGCCGACTCCGAAATCCAAAGAACCTAAGTTCCAAACAAAACAAAATCGTCAAAATCTAAGTTTTAATCCCTCTTAGTTAAACTCCTAAATATTCCAAAAGCGTGTCCCCGACTAACTTGTCGGAGGAAACGAAACATCCAAAATCATGTTGCACAACACCCACAAAACATGGTATACCGTAAACAAAAACTAGGCGTGGCAACATGCGAAATAGTACCTAAACTAAAACGTTAGGTATTTAGCCTAACGACGCGTTACCTAAAGGATACGCTAACAAAATACAAAAAAAAACGTACTATTTCTGTGTTTGTCCGGTATGGTAGTACCTGACAAAATTTTTGCAACAAATGTTGCTATTTGGTCATATTAAAGACGGCTCTGACCTTGAGGTTGAGAGGCACAGTAGCTGGTGAGTGGTTTGTCGTCCTTGGCGGCACGACGACAGGTACTAGACGAGGGATCGTGCGTCCAAGGATAACTCTTCCAAACTCTTAACCAAACTATAAGTACCTACAGCCCAATTCGATTTAAGACTGAGCACAGTATCGATCGCGCCTAACATACTTCACGCATTCTTAAGAGCGCTATGACAAAAAAAGGCGATATATTGTAAAATGCACAATATTTATCGACAAAATTGTACACTTTACTCATACTAAAAGACAGTGAAAGTACTTGTTTCAGTTAGAACATCTTATTAACTGTCGGTTAAATAAAAAACATATGAAAAAAAAAGCTTTTTCAATTAGTAATGATTGTTTTTCTGATGCTCGTTTAGGAAAAACCGCGTGAAGCACAGAATTCGGAGCTCTTATTATGTACAATTTGATAAGATCACTCTCATAAATGAGGTAAATTTAAGTTCCAAATATCTTGTACTTAAGGCCCATTAAACAATATTTATCATTTAATCCTTTGAAATTGAGAAATTGAAAGTAAAACGAACTCAATTTTGTCTTGAAAATACATCGAAACAAGTGATCATTTCTCCGAAAATCTACATGTTATCGAAGTTATTTTAGTATATAAATAATCTGCACAATGTGCTTAAACTGCTGTTATCCATTTGTCGTTATAATATTTTATCATGATTTTTTGCCAATTTTTTGAAAACTAGCCTTCCTGTCGCTATTTTACCGGCGACGGACGCCTGCGATTTCAGTGCCGCGCCGGAGCTCGAGGAGGTAAGACGTATGTCGCTTTGGTCTCCGAGTTTTCATCGCAAACGTCGAGAATATTTATTGTTGTGTGGGTCGGACGCCTTGTTTCTACACGGGCTATCCTCGCATTGTGTGTGTGTAAACAGCGACCAACGAATTTGATCCTAGATCCGTAAATATTTGCTTTTGTAATACTTTGTTATGTTTAAATGTTAAAGTATTACAACGTTGTGATGATAAAAATGTGAAAATTACAATACGGTCAAGATGATAAGACACATCAAGATGGTACTCGGGATCTGATGATGGAGCCAGAAGGTGGTCACCAGTACCAGTGAACCATGTAAGTAAACGACTTCGTGTTTAGGCTCGTTGGGTTCGTCTCAACAAGACCTTTGACAAGAGGTGGTACTCAGGGTCTGATGATGGAGCCAGATGGTGGTCACCAGTACCAATGAACCATATAACTAAACCCAGAGATGGGGAAATCGTAATCGATTCCGGATTACACGATTACTTGATTTTACTTTGTAATCTGACACTACTGGGTGTCAGATTACTTGTAATGTAATCAAGTGAAACGGTAAATTACCATTACATGTAAAGGAATCACTAATCATCTATACAATCATTACTATTACCAATAATTTGGAATCATAGTCGATTCAAAATAACTGAAATTATTGACTTTATTACTTTCAGATTACGAATATGTAGTACCTCAGATTGCTGACTGTCACTTTGACACAAAAGTCGTCATGGGTGTCGTAAAATAGGTTTTAGGAGGTGCTGATTCCAAAATTAATGACTAATGTTCAATCTGACATTGCTGACTGTCACTCTGACACAAAAGTCGTCATGGGTGTCGTAAAATAGGTTTTAGGGGGTGCTGATTCCAAAATGAATGATCAATTTGGAATCTGACATTGCTCACTGTCACTTTGACACAAAAGTCGTCATGGGTGTCGTAAAATAGGTTTTAGGGGGTGCTGATTCCAAAATTAATGACCAATGTGGAATCTGACATTGCTGACTGTCACTTTGACACAAAAGTCGTCATGGGTGTCGTAAAATAGGTTTTAGGAGGTGCTGATTCCAAAATTAATGACTAATGTTCAATCTGACATTGCTGACTGTCACTCTGACACAAAAGTCGTCATGGGTGTCGTAAAATAGGTTTTAGGGGGTGCTGATTCCAAAATTAATGACCAATTTGGAATCTGACATTGCTGACTGTCACTTTGACACAAAAGTCGTCATGGGTGTCGTAAAATAGGTTTTAGGGGGTGCTGATTCCAAAATTAATGACCAATGTGGAATCTGACATTGCTGACTGTCACTTTGACACAAAAGTCGTCATGGGTATCGTAAAATAGGTTTTAGGGGGTGCTGATTCCAAAATTAATGACCAATGTTCAATCTGACATTGCTGACTGTCACTCTGACACAAAAGTCGTCATGGGTGTCGTAAAATAGGTTTTAGGGGGTGCTGATTCCAAAATTAATGACCAATGTGGAATCTGACATTGCTGACTGTCACTTTGACACAAAAGTCGTCATGGGTGTCGTAAAATAGGTTTTAGGGGGTGCTGATTCCAAAATTAATGACCAATGTTCAATCTGACATTGCTGACTGTCACTCTGACACAAAAGTCGTCATGGGTGTCGTAAAATAGGTTTTAGGGGGTGCTGATTCCAAAATTAATGACCAATGTGGAATCTGACATTGCTGACTGTCACTTTGACACAAAAGTCGTCATGGGTGTCGTAAAATAGGTTTTAGGAGGTGCTGATTCCAAAATTAATGACTAATGTTCAATCTGACATTGCTGACTGTCACTCTGACACAAAAGTCGTCATGGGTGTCGTAAAATAGGTTTTAGGGGGTGCTGATTCCAAAATGAATGATCAATTTGGAATCTGACATTGCTCACTGTCACTTTGACACAAAAGTCGTCATGGGTGTCGTAAAATAGGTTTTAGGAGGTGCTGATTCCAAAATTAATGACTAATGTTCAATCTGACATTGCTGACTGTCACTCTGACACAAAAGTCGTCATGGGTGTCGTAAAATAGGTTTTAGGGGGTGCTGATTCCAAAATTAATGACCAATTTGGAATCTGACATTGCTGACTGTCACTTTGACACAAAAGTCGTCATGGGTGTCGTAAAATAGGTTTTAGGGGTGCTGATTCCAAAATTAATGACCAATGTGGAATCTGACATTGCTGACTGTCACTTTGACACAAAAGTCGTCATGGGTATCGTAAAATAGGTTTTAGGGGTGCTGATTCCAAAATTAATGACCAATGTTCAATCTGACATTGCTGACTGTCACTCTGACACAAAAGTCGTCATGGGTGTCGTAAAATAGGTTTTAGGGGGTGCTGATTCCAAAATTAATGACCAATGTGGAATCTGACATTGCTGACTGTCACTTTGACACAAAAGTCGTCATGGGTGTCGTAAAATAGGTTTTAGGGGGTGCTGATTCCAAAATTAATGACCAATGTTCAATCTGACATTGCTGACTGTCACTCTGACACAAAAGTCGTCATGGGTGTCGTAAAATAGGTTTTAGGGGTGCTGATTCCAAAATTAATGACCAATGTGGAATCTGACATTGCTGACTGTCACTTTGACACAAAAGTCGTCATGGGTGTCGTAAAATAGGTTTTAGGAGGTGCTGATTCCAAAATTAATGACTAATGTTCAATCTGACATTGCTGACTGTCACTCTGACACAAAAGTCGTCATGGGTGTCGTAAAATAGGTTTTAGGGGGTGCTGATTCCAAAATTAATGACCAATTTGGAATCTGACATTGCTGACTGTCACTTTGACACAAAAGTCGTCATGGGTGTCGTAAAATAGGTTTTAGGGGGTGCTGATTCCAAAATTAATGACCAATGTGGAATCTGACATTGCTGACTGTCACTTTGACACAAAAGTCGTCATGGGTGTCGTAAAATAGGTTTTAGGGGGTGCTGATTCCAAAATTAATGACCAATGTTCAATCTGACATTGCTGACTGTCACTCTGACACAAAAGTCGCCATGGGTGTCGTAAAATAGGTTTTAGGGGGTGCTGATTCCAAAATTAATGACCAATGTTCAATGATTCAATCTGACATTGCTGACTGTCACTCTGACACAAAAGTCGTCATGGGTGTCGTAAAATAGGTTTTAGGGGGTGCTGATTCCAAAATTAATGACCAATGTTCAATCTGACATTGCTGACTGTCACTTTGACACAAAAGTCGTCATGGGTGTCGTAAAATAGGTTTTAGGGGGTGCTGATTCCAAAATTAGTGACCAATTTGGAATCTGACATTGCTGACTGTCACTTTGACACAAAAGTCGTCATGGGTGTCGTCAAATAGGTATCCGGAGGTGTTTGAAAACTAATGACCAATTTGGAATCTGACACTGTTGACTGTCACTTTGACACAAAAGTGATCATGGGTGTCTTCAAATAGGTTTTCATGGGTACTGATCTCAATATTAATAATCAATTTGGAATCTGACATTGCTGACTGTCACTTTGACATAAAAGTCGTTACGGGTGTCGTCAAATAGGTTTCCTTTCCAGGGGTACTGTGCAATGTCAGGTTCCAAATCGGTCATTACCTTTTAAATCATTTCATTAATTTTGGAATCAGTGCCCCCTAAAAACTATTTGACTACACCCATGATTCCTTTTGTGTCAAAATTACAATTAGCACTGTGAGATTCCAAAATAGTCGTTAATTTTGGAATCAGCACCCCCGGAAACCTTTTTGAAGACACCCATGACGACTTTTGTGTCAAAGTGACAGTCAGCAATGTCAAGATTCCAAATCGGTCATTAATTTTCAAATCAGCACCTCCGGAAACCTATTTGACGACACCCATGACGACTTTTGTGTCAAAGTGACAGTCAGCAATGTTAGATTCCACATTAGTCATTATTTTTGGAAATAGCACCCCCTAAAACCTATTTTATGACACCCATGATGACTTTTGTGTCAAAGTGGCAGTCAGCAATGTTAGATTCCACATTGGTCATTAATTTTGGAATCAGCACCCCTAAAACCAATTTTACGACACCCATGACGACTTTTGTGTCAAAGTGACAGTCAGCAATGTCAGATTCCACATTGTTCATTAATTTTGGAATCAGCACCCCCGCAAACCTATTTGACGACACCCATGACGACTTTTGTGTCAAAGTGACAGTCAGCAATGTCAGATTCCACATTGGTCATTAATTTTGGAATCAGCACCCCCTAAAACCTATTTTACGATACCCATGACGACTTTTGTGTCAAAGTGACAGTCAGCAATGTCAGATTCCACATTGTTCATTAATTTTGGAATCAGCACCCCGCAAACCTATTTGACGACACCCATGACGACTTTTGTGTCAAAGTGACAGTCAGCAATGTCAGATTCCACATTGGCCATTAATTTTGGAATCAGCACCCCCTAAAACCTATTTTACGACACCCATGACGACTTTTGTGTCAAAGTGACAGTCAGCAATGTCAGATTCCAAATCGGTCATTAATTTTTAAATCAGCACACCCGAAAACCTATACTCGTGGTATATGCACTTGAAATGTGAAAGTGAAAATGCTAGAATGACATGTAAACCACGAAGTTGTATAGTCATATTGTTCATTGGTATTGGTGACCACCATCTGGCTCCATCATCAGACCCTGAGCACCACCTTGAAGTAATTAGAATTGTATTTGTCTTATTTTATCATCATATTAATATAATTATACTTTACTCTAATACTTATCATATAACAAAAGCAAATATTTGGGATGGGATCTACTTTTATAATTATAACTTTAATTTTTTAAATAAATTTTAACATAATTGATATTATTTCGCGCTATATTCTCGTATTTTCGTACAAAATAATGTTTATTAGAAACCAAAAGTTTATATCGAGATAGTAGATTGTGGTTGTTATCAAAATTCCATAGAAAGGATCAAGATTGTTTTGTCCATTATTGTAGTGCGAGCGAGTGATAAGACGTGCTAGAAAGGGTCGGCATATTGGTCTCGCGCGGCGGGTAAAATACCTAATTTCGCCCGACGCCGAAATGTTATAACGCTCATAATACCTAACATACATCACACAATGCAAACTTAGTAACGAAGCAGCTTTCCTGTTCGCCACGTTCCGAACAAAATTCGTGAATTAAATATTTACCGAATATTTAACACTACTAACGATTTCAACCGCATATGTTATGTTACGAGAGCTAGGTGACAGCAGTTGTCAACCCTGGCGGCAAAGCGACAAGCCCTATAGGCTCGAGGCTTTGCGTCCAGAGATGACTTCCACCTCAAAACCTGACTCCCGTTAAAATCTACTTAAAGTCTTTAATATGCCACGACCCGATTGGTTGACCGTCCAACCTTTCGAGCTCATAAACTAATGGGGACAAAACCTTCTTAACTCTGCACGGTTCATACTTAGGTGCGAGCTTCGACATAAAAAACTTAGAAGCGTCACTTTGCGTGTACGTACGCTTCTGAACAATATCCCCAACCGAAAATCTCGCCTCTCGGCGTCTCATATTATAATACTTGGCATTTGTTTCATGTGCTTGCAACATACGTACCCTAACCTGTTCAAAAATATCTTTCAAACAACCAAATTCGCCCGCATACTCTTCTCTAGGGATACCTACACCATATTGTTTATCGGTATCTTTATAAAAGGAGCCGTTAATGACCGGTTCCCTAGCGTGCACTAAAAAGAAAGGAGAATACCCGGTGGTTTCGCTGACTGCACTGTTTATGGCAAACCTAATCTGGTGCAGTTTTTCGTCCCATGTACGGTGATTTTCCTTTACGTAAGACGCTACGGCGGTCATTACAATTTTGTTATAACGTTCCACTAAATTCACGTGCGGAGAATAGCGCGGACTGTAAAAAATGTTAGGTACGTTGTAGCGTTTCAATAACTGCTTAAACTCTGATCCCGTGAATTGCGCTCCGTTGTCCGAAATCACGGTTTCAGGTACGCCATGTTCCAAAATGACATGGTTTTCAAAATGCTTCGCCACCAAAGCGCTAGTAGCGCGGCGAAGTGGAAACAGCAGTGTATGTTTCGAAAAGCAACATGTAACAACCAACAAAAATGTATAACCTGCCCGAGAGCGCGGAAGCGGACCGACGAGGTCGATACTAACTACCAACCATGGTCGATGACATACCTTTGGTTGTCCCATGAGGCCTGCAGTCGGTTTCTGCGAGTGCTTGTACGCTGCACAGACATCGCAAGCCTTTACGAACTCGACTACATCCTTGTACATACCGGGCCAAAAGTATGTCAACGCCAACCGGCGATGAGTTTTAAAAACACCTAAATGAGCTGCAGTTGCTTCGCAATGGTTTTGCTGCAAAACTCTCTTTCGATCACTCTTCTTTACCACTTCTTTCCAATCAAACTCTCGCAACAAATTATACTTGGCCTTCGAAAGTCTAAAAAGTTTCCCGTCCTTTAAACAAAAATTCGGAAAATTCGCGGGAAATGACCTACAGCCATTTACAATCTTGTCATACCATTCGTCTGGCTCAGCGTCATCATTCGTAACATTTATAGCGTCAACTTTCATAAGTCTCGAAAGTGCGTCAGGCACAACGTTAAGCGATCCCTTTCTGTGCTCAATCTCAAAATCGAACTGAGACAGTCTGCAACCCCAACGAGCTAACCTCCCTGACGGGTTTTCAAGGTTCATGAACCATTTGAGTGACGCGTGATCAGTGATCACTTTAAATTTACGCGAGCCTAAATATGCCTGAAATTTCTCCACTGAAAATAAAACCGCGAGAGCCTCCCTTTCTGTGGCGCTGTAATTGCGCTCACATTTATTTAAGGCGCGGCTAACGTATGCAACAGGATGCTCAACACCGTCGATGGTCTGAGAAAGCATTCCGCCAATCCCGTAGGACGACGCATCACAATGTACTGTAAATTGTTTATATTTTATAACATTTATTTATATAGAAAATATTGTTTCCAAAGAGCGTTGTTAACTTGGTTCTTAATTTACTTACTTACTGCGCTAACTGTGTGAAAACTGACCTATAATTCTCTTGTTCGACACCAATGAAATGTACAGAGCTCAGCGGGAAGCTAGGTCGCTTAAAAGGGTTCAAAGTAAATTTTCACACAAGTTATCTTAATTTTTAACTAGAAATTATACTACTAAAATACCTAGGTACCAGTTCTCAAAAATATTTGCTTGCTCTAAATTACTGACTCTATGAATTTAATCTAACTAAATTTCAGCTGACGCAGTTGCCCTGACCATTAGAAGGATAAATTGGACCGACCTCTAAGATGGTGAACCTTCGGGAAAGCTGTGGAAGGTGGCACGGGACCTCCCGGGGAATGTTGGCTGCACTGCGGAGACTTTCAACCCGGAACGCGTGCCACGTGGACACCGAGACAAATGCGGCAGAGGCAGGCCGTCTTCCAGCAAACAGGACTCAGAACTTGCGCCGGTCACAAGGATTTCCAGAGTTAATAATATATATATCTATAAATCCCGGCTCCTGAAAGCGACATAAAAATACATTAGTCTAATGCTCTCAAGACCAGCATGACAAAATAGAAGACAATCTAATAAATTAGCTCACCGCTGAAGGTCAAAGAAATTTCCTAGCGGAGCGCTCCAATCCCACAGCAGAAGACAGATCATCCCTGTGAATAACCAAGCACATGGTTAGGAACAAACCCACAACGTTTCACGCCATTATGGAGTTGATCAGAACAATTCAGATACTTACTCAATCCGAGGATTATTGCAGGCCTTCTGCTTCCACCGTTTTGACCACCATGCGGTATGGTCTTGTGGAGAAAGTGCGTGTGCACCCAAAAGGGTCATAAAAGGAAATGGACCACCCATGATCATTAACCTATTTGCATATGGAGCAATCAAGGACATAGGGTGACAAACCCAGGAAGACATAATATATCGAATTAATATATTATATTTATTTGAGACTCCATCAGAGTCATGAAAGATTTACTATGATGTACATAGCAAGATTGTCACTCCAGACAGGCCTCTTATTTAGAGTATTAATATTACAGTATTTTGTTATGTATTTAAGATAAATTTCTGCATTATTTCTATATAATTATATTAATTTCATTTATAAAAATGTACTGGAGTAACAATTAAAAAATCTCATACAACGCGTTATTTTTAGCTATCTGGCAACCCGTGCACAGATTATGCAGAAAAATGCATACATGCGTGGATGCAAGTATTTTTGCACTAAGACAGGATTTGAAACAAAATAAAATTAAAGAAATTTCGATTTTAGATTTATAAAAAAATATTAATTACGACCAAGAAAATATACTACGTTACACTACACACAACACTCACGACATCAGCCGGTGTGTCCCTCGGTGTTTTTTCACGCTTACATTTGCTAATCACTGGATTCCACGAAGAAGAAATCAATATAAAAAAAACTCTATCACAAATCCTGGTATTTTTGGGCTCATTGTTCATTGGAGTGGTCCACCCCCTCATGGGCTACCCCCTCATTTTGTTGTGTATGAAATATGCCAAGTTTTGTGATTTTATCTCAACTACAGCTACAACTACTTTTGTTTAAGTAAGTTTTTTTAGTGACAAGGTAGAAATAGTACATTGCGTATTAAGGGCAGAAAGTGAAGGATTACGAACGAGAGGCTGTTTGATGCCCGACGCCGAAGATGGAGGACTAATAACTCGAGATTGTAATCCTTCAGCCGCCCGTGATATACACAATGTTTTTCATGACACTCGTGAAGTAATAACCTAATTTTAAACTAAATGTATTGAAATACCTACGCTGACATTTCGATCATTCGTCCGCCATCTTGTAATTTTTGACAGGTCGTGGAAGGCCGCACCCTAGGGCGGTAAAATAGCTCATTACGTAGTATGCAGGCATGTATGTAATAACAACGTTTACGAGCGAGTGTGATGAAAAATATATTTATTTCTATCTTCAGATAATTCATTCAATATTTCACTCGTCAAAAAGTATTTTTTAAAAATTATAAGAATAGTATAAAATAGTATAAAATAAATTGCTTCTCAGAATAAAAATAATATCTATTTGCTCTAATTCTTTCCACTAAGAGAATAGAAATAGATATCACTATCTCGCGCTTTACTCTAAATCTAAATTTTCATTTGATCCTTAGGTTTCCTGTAGGTATATTTATCTGCGATTATTTCGATTCATAATACTTTTGCTTGCAATGATTGTAGAAATATTACGACATCGGATATCGTCATATTTCAGTCAATTTAAAACAAATTAAAAAATAAATAAACCTAAACCTTCCTAATGGGTGAAAAACACATGAAAATCCGATCGAATATTCTGCCCATTGCCCATGCGGATTGAACTGAGATAAATCAAAACGGTGGTGGATTTTTATTGTACTTCTGATAACTCTCATTACTCATATAGGTCTACAAAAAAGTCCGCGATGGCATATGTTGTATATTTTACGGATAACTTACTATCACCATTTTTATAATTTAGGTAATCCCCTTGCGTAACCCGGGGGCGGTCCGCTAGTATACAATAAAGTTTGTGAGAAAAAACATTTAAATAAATAAAGATAAACCTAAACGATAACTTTTTCGGTAAAATAAAATAATTTAAATTATTCAAAGGCAGAATAAAAATAAAATTAAAGAGCGTTTATTAAAATTAAAAAGATTTTATTCTCAAATCTAGGCAACCAACTTTTTAGAAGACAACCTATTTTACATATTGATTGTTGAATATAAAATATTAAATAGAAATATTTTTCATTAAAAGAAATATTACAAATTCCTTGTTCAGTGTCGTCTGCTACTCCTACTAGGTACTTATTATTCCCACCCGTTTGTTACTATGTTCTGACCTTAGGTTCTGACTGGATTTCGCAATGTTGTAAAATCTGTTTCAAATCAAAGTAAGATTTAAAACTGCGTAAATTACAAAAAAAAAACATTCAACTTTTAAGCTAGGAACATACTACGCGGACGTCCGTCGTAAATCGACCGCGGACGGGAATCTGGACAATGAAATGACACATAACGTGCAAACTATCGGTCGACGGACGTGGACGTGGCCTTGAGCGCGTGGACGTCCGATCCAAATCTGGCTCGCTGGATGTTTTGTTCCGTGCACACTGATCGGTCGCGGTCGATTTACGACGGACGTCCGCGTAGTATGTTCCTAGCTTTAGGGCCTCCACAGACGGGAGACAAAACTGTTTTGTCTCCGTCGTATTTGTATGAAAAGTTGCGTCGCCTCGTGTGCGCACCTTCATACTAGCCCATAGACCGAGCGACGGAGACAAAACAGTTTTGTCTCCCGTCTGTGGGGGCCCTTATTTGAAACCTTCAACATGCCTTCAACCACATAATACGTTCGAAAGAGAGGTAAATAGTTAAGTTGTAGTTTAACCCTAAAAAACTCAATACAACCATTCGGCGAACTATTAAATACAAGTACCATATAATTAAAAATCATGATACATATAGTTTAAAAAACATTATTATGTAAAAAATCAACACAATACACATTTTATTTAATTAACTAATTTAATACATAGTGGTAAACAAACATCCCAAAAATCAATATCTCTCTCTGTTTTAGTAGATTTTGTTGCCTTAGATGGCAACACTGCCGTTTGACAGCTAGCCAGCTGTGTGGAATGTATTGGAAAAATATCTCTGAAAGTGTAGCGTAGCCGTCCTTGATGTGTCATCCATTATTACAATAATTTCAACGAAACGTGTAGGTTTCAGTAATCTACATTTCGTGGTGTTTAGTTGTATCATCCGACTTGTTTGTTCTTGTGCAGTGACGATTGGACACTGAGTAGAAGCTGTAGGTGGGCTCAGTGGCATAGTTGAAATGTTTATGTAACGTTGCATTGTTAGGCTTGCTGAGTGTGTATTATCTTTGTTCCAGATTATTGTGTGAGCGTATCACTGAGCGTTAGTCAGCGTGGTTCGGAACGCGTCGTAAGGTGTGGTAGTACGCGTGGATGGTGCTAGGAACGGTCGCGCGTCCAGTACCTGCTGCGTACATATCAGTGGATGCGGAAGCAGCGGAGTAGCGCTCGCTCGGGTATGGTGCCGGGCAGGTAGCGCGCGCGGGCGGCCTGCGCAGGCCCAGAACAGCAGCCGCGAGTTTCCCCAGCGTCGTCTATGGCCGAGCAACACATCTCACCGTCGTCGTCACACTCTGCACTCTCGAGAGAGTCCACAAGGTAAACAACTTGCCTATTCTATTCTCGTCTAACAGACCACCTAACACCAATTTAGCTCAATTACGCGTTTAAGTCGGAGATATCCTAAATAAATAACTTATTAACAGTCCGGAAACAAATATTTACTTTAGAGGCTACACTACACCATAGATAATGTAGAGGCCAATGAATTTGTTGGTGATTCTTGCTGCCAGCACTGCAGGCCATTAGCTCTACTTCTTGATTTTATTGCGCCAGTTCTTGATTTGGAAGGGCATATCAGAGCGAACCTGACCTACTATACAGTATGCAACCATTTTGTGTGAACATTAAAAGCTTAAAATATGCTTTGATTTAGCCCCACTTACAACAATACCCAATGTTTGTTATTTTCAAACAGTTGTCTGACTAACAGTGGGGACATGAAAAAACATGTCAGTTCTCTTAAAATTGTACAGATGCGTCGGTGTTGCTGTTACATTCCATACCATTTTCTGCCTGAGATACAGGATCTGCCTAGTTCAGGCATGGATATGGTGAAGCCTATTTTGTGTTAATATAGTTTATGGCCTGTTTATAACTGCTATTTTTGGTACATGAATAAAGGTTTTTTTTTTTTTTTTACATTTAAGCATTGTAAATCCAAGCAATCCTAAGCAATCTGGGAATGGGAAGGCAGATGGAGTTTACATTATTAATCCCACATTTATTTACATTAGCCTGTTTAGACATGGATGGACTCACATACATCAATGTGATTAAAGTCAGACCACTTAGACCCTCATTAATACTGGCATTTATACATATTTATAGATGTCTCCTTATAAATTCTATAAATATGATAGTTTTATTGGTTTATATCAAAGAATCAGAATAATATTATATGTGTTTAATGTCCTTATCCTCTAAATTATTAATAAAGCATAACAAATCACTATATTACTGCTGATAAGGTCAATTTTCTTTACAATAATGAAATCATTCAATTCTATATCTGAGATTCATTAATAATTAACCCCTAATTACTTTTCATTATAAAGAAATTATGCCTAGCTATTAGTAATTCCATTAGGTTTGTATAGTTAATTATCAGGTCTCATTTCATAATTACATGTCAAAAACGAATAAATAGATATGAAATCCAACTTTGTAATTGTAGAACAATGGTAGGAAGCAGGAAATTAATGCGAGAAATGAATGGTTTCTCCTAGTCAACAGTCAACTTTTACAGTAAGGTTTTGTGTTAACCACCTTATGTACAGCCTTTAACTAGCCTCAATAACCAAAACATGATTAGATTTATAACAAGAGAGTTATTTTAGAGAGAGAATATTTTAAAGCAAGAGTGAATACATTATTTATGAATTGGTGAGCTCCATCTTAGACTCTCTCTTCACTTTCCTTCAGGTGTGACTAGGGTTTATCACAAATCAAAATCAGTCTTTAATAAAAAAAATAGATCATATGCTAAGCTTACAATAATTCAAAATACAAAATTGTAAAAAATGTTTGACATTTAACTTAACAACTTACTCAAGTTTAGTTAAAATACTCTGTGGACATATTGGCTAGGTCTCTAGTCCCAAACATCTCCTCCAAGAAGTTGTAATGAAAATCATTATGATAGAAACCATTAAAACTTTACTGTATAAATTTAAATTGACTGCTGACTGAGACAACCATTCAATTCTAACATCTTTTAATTACAACCACCTTTGTACAACCTTATCCTCCACTTTGTTATAATAAGCCAAACAGAGGTAACTGTAATCAAATTAATGTTATGTTATGTCTAGAGTGACTTACTGAAGTGACTTACACATTTTCGTGGTAGAATGTCCCTTAATTTTTTTTTGTATAGTATTTATACCTGGATACAATTTGAATCAAAAGAGACAATACATTTCAGAACAGTTTTCATTCTAATATCATCTTACTGCTCTTTACAAAAACTTCACAGACACCAAAAACCAAATATTACTTACATAACAAGTAGTAAGTTTAATGTTTTTTTGATCAAAATGATGGCTTTTGCAAGCCCCACAGCATATGTAGTTAACTGTCATAAATCCTTCCTTCCTTGGGCTTCATACAATGTCTATAGTATTCGGGATACACTTAAATTGCACTAAAATAGAGGAGTATGTATGACGGTAGTCATAAATGATACAAATGTTACATGTTCAGGTCTTCTCAAAGCAGGGTGGTGGGCGGTCGGTCGTTGCGTCTAGAGCGTCGGGCCCACAGACGCAGCGTGACGTCGCCCCTGCCTCGCCCTCCCAGCCGACATTCGTCGGGCCGCGCCATCCAAGTTGACTCCACGGTCCGCGGCGAGTTACGCCGGAGCTCCCGGCTAGTCAGCGCTCTTCCGAGGTCTGACTACTCCCTCACTGAGCGTTGGTCTTACGGAACTGACATATACGAGACACGATACAACACATCCGACTTCAGAGCCGGAGAGGACACCGGCAAGCCATCCACCAGCGGCCATAACAAACGAGTCAGACCGTCTTCACATGAGAGAAAGAAGCAGAAGACCAACTCAGGATTAAGTAATAGTGCTTCTGAAGAGTGCATCGCGCATTGTACTCGCTCGCGGACTGGCTTGAAGCCGACCGACAGTGTATGTGCTCAGGCGCCCAACATTTTGAAACCAGTAGCCACTCACATCCCATTGGATCATAGTTCTACTGGGTCTTCCACTGAAGCCAATGCCCAGGCTCCTGTAAATAATCCAGATAGTGGCTTGTTGCCATTAGACGAGAGGGACTTTGCTTATTCCCCATTTAGCTCTTCCACTGTTACTGATATTCTAGATTCGGATTATTCAGTGTATAGTCCAAAAGCAAGCCGTAGTAAAGGAAAGAAAAGGAAGAGGTCTTCATCGAGTAAGAAGGGCAGTGGTCTGCTGATCTCTAAAAGGACTAAGACTGGCAATCAATCTACAGAGGCTGCCGAACAATCCAAATACACTGATAAAGAGGGGTACTTGTTAAGGAAGTCAGCCGGCCGATATTCCTTGAGACATACTTACCCTCGTCCAGCTGAGCAACTAGGTAATTATACAATAATTATCTGCCCTTTTAAATATCGTTATTATGAATTTATTTGATATCCTACAACTTACAAAACAAAGTCCCGCTCCTGTCCGTGTGACTGTGTGAGTATGTGTGTGTGTTCGCGATGATCTCTCAAAAGTACTGAACGGATTTTCATGCGGTTTTCATCTGTGAATAGTGATTCTTGATGAATCTCTATTAGGAAGGATATATCTCTAGGAGGAAGTTCTACTATATTAATAAAACAGTGTATGGTGAAATTGTAGCTCTCTCATAGGTATACAAAAAACTATATGTCTAAATTATAAAGATATCTTACTATAAACGTTTTTGTTTTACTCCCCGTGCGAAACCGGGGCGGGTCGCTAGTATTACATCTAATAAGGGTAGTTAAACATTAACAATATGTATATTATTGTAGCGTCACCACCGCGGGCAACCAGCACAGTAACATTGTGTAAAGTAACTGAGCGAAAGAGCGCTACAGATACATCTGAGCGGCCTCAGACACCGCCACTCCCGACTGATTTTCAAGGTAATTTGTTATATTCTACAATATTAGTACAACATTGCAAAATAATAACCTTTTTACTGTGTTCTTTGTGCTGAATTATATTATTCGCTATCAAGATTGACTGAAACCCCTTTTATTTTGATCCACAGAAGCAAGCACATCAAAAACACGCAGTTCTGATAGCAAGCTCCTTATTGTTCCTCGCGATCTCCCGTATCTGCGTCAGACTAACGCCCGAAGGGTAAGTTTTGTCTTTTATAAGTGCTCTGATACTGTCAGATTGATACAAGATTTATTTAAGTAGAGCATTACCCCATTATTCATAAAAAAAGTTACTGACAGTTAAAGAGTGTTTTGTCTCTTTCTCACAAATACATAAGTCCACATGAGTCACATGACAGAAAAGGACAAAACACTTTTTTAACTAATCAGTTCAGTAATTTTTGGCAAGGGGCTTAAAATAACTTAAATACCTTTTTAGATCAGTTAGAGCGTTAAATATGTGTAAATAAATTTCTTTTAAAAGTGAACGCGCTAGCCGCATATTGCATATAAAAGGACAAAATAGACATAGGAAGCTAACCTATGAATTCAGCCAGAAGTAATGTCTGAGTGATAGCAGTAGCAAAAGAAGAAAATCAGAAATCGGTCATAATTCTTATAATGCACGTACACAAATACACAGCCATTGTATTATTTTAAGGACTACGGTAAAAAAATACAGGAAACTTCACGTGATAAAACCTATTTTAAAGCACAAGGGGAAGTCATTTCAATATCGTAAAGAGCTGAAAAAAATTGATCGCATACTTATTTGTTTATTCTATGTTGCTATTATATTTGAAGGTAAAGGTTTCAATAATAATTGCAAATAAGTAATAAATCATTCAAGTTTTGGCCGTTTTGGGTACTTTCATCGATAATCTAATGAAATTCAGTGTGCAGTGTTGATTTTCACGGCAACGTCAACCTAGATTGGTCATTAACAATATTTACCTACTGTGATTTACTTTAGCTATCTGATGATACCGATTTTATTTTAAACGGTGGGGGTAGAATAAATAAATTGAGAACTGTTTTGGTTAGTTGTTAAAGTACCCTCATTAGTTCCTCAATTCTAATGACAAAGTGTGAGATTTAAGAGTAATGGTTAATAGTTTTAAAATAATTTTATAGTGGAGTAATAACGTTTATCGTGGAAATATAACATGTCCATTGCATGCACGCAAAGTAAAATCTAATTAAGTGTCATCAGAACAATAGGATTAACTGAAGAATTGTGTGAAAGACGTTAAAACATAATTTCAAGAATGATATACCTAGTTCTCTTTTACGTTATTTCGTTTTGTATAATAGCTGTGATCGCGCTGGCTTGTTTTACGTGGTTTTCACGTCATAAGTGCCGAGATAGAACGCCGAGTGTGGATGACAAGGTCTCTTATAATACATTACAAGTGTGTTTGTGTGTTATGTTTGTTATTGACATGTTGGAATGTTCGGCAGAGCATCGCAGCTGCAACGGGCGCTACCCTGGGTGCGTGTTTGACGAAGAGGACTAACACTTCTCAGCATCACAGGCAGGACACATCTTCCAAGAGACAGGTACATTTCGATGTGTTTAATTACATTTTCTTCGCGATGCGATCACTTGATAACATTAGATTTCTTAATAATAAGCTTATCAATTAATAGTTTTTGGTGTAATGAGGTGTCCCATTTCAGGGAAGTGGGGGGTTAGAAAGAGACAAAAAGTAGCCTATACCACTTCTCACCCCTTCCACTGTGTCCACTTAAAAAATCACGTCAATTCGTCGTTCCGTTAAAGACGGACAAACAAACAGACACACACACTTTCCCATTTATAATATTAGTAAGTGTATAAGCAACCAAAATCGTGTACGATTCTATTCTGTAATATTTAATAGACAATTTAAAAACTTTTCAGGATATATGAACATGCATACATTTGAACATGCATGTCTGTTAAGGAAGTGTAAGGCATCATGATCAATTGATGATGTATGAGGAAGTATTAGTCACCTGTTTGTCATTAGGTGCCGGGAAGCGAGGGCGCGGGCGCGGGCGGCAGCGCGGAGGGCGGCAGGCGGGCGCGGGCTCGCGACATGCCACAGCCGCAGCCGGCGTCCACGCGACGAGACAAGCGAGGTAGGACCACGCTGTTGCTACTGCTTTATCCCAACATTGCAACAGGTTGAAAGTTTCAACTGACTCCATGATCAATACGAGGTCGGATTGAAAAGTTTTGAGCCTAAGGTTGATATTTAAATAAAAGAGAAAAAATTACACTGGCACGTAATAGCCACTTCTTTTTTAATTATAAACTGCTGTCTTTTGTTTTTCTTCTGTCAAAAATGCAAAAGTTGTGATTGATTTTGCAAAGAGTGTTCGCGGTCTCCATAGAAATTGATAAAATTGAGCATCGTTCCATCATAAAATATTTACAAAAAAAAAAAAATTTATAAAGATATGTATGAAACTTAAGGGGAATCTGCCCTATCATACGCCACCATTAAACGATGGGTAGCGGATTTCAAACGTGGCAGAGAAACAGTGCAAGATGAACCTAGGAGCGGTAGGCCGCTGACGGCTACCACAGACGAAAATGTCCATAAAATACTAGACCTGATTTTAAATGATATATGATTGATGATCGCAGAGATAGAGGAAGCAATAGGCATTTCTTATAAATGAACACAAAATATAATTACCAACGATCTTGGCTTTTCTAAGGTCTCTATCAGATGGGTACCTAGACTGCTTTCAGCTGAAAACAAATGCACCCGCCATACAGTTTCACAGGATTGTTTAGATCTGTTTGAAAGTGATCCTCAAGATTTTCTTAGCTGTTTCATAACATAACTATGAACGAAACTTGGGTTCACTACAATACACCACAGACAAAAGTACAATCGAAACAATGGAAAAGAGCAGGTTCACCACCCCCTAAAAAGCTAGGGCCGTTTTGTCAACCAAGAAGGTAATGGCTTCAGTCTTTTGGGACTGTAGATCAGATCATTATGATTTACTTTCTTGAAAAAGGTAAAACCATAAATGTAGATTATTATTGCACTCTTTTACAATGTTTGCGTGAAGAAATAAAAATAAAAAGGCCTGGTATGCTGTCTGAGAAAATGTCATTCCACCAATACAATGCACCTGTCCATAGAGCGGCCAAATCAATTGCACAAATACATAATTGTGGCTACCAATTGTTGCCTCATCCACCATATTCGCCGGACTTGACCCCGTCCGACTACCATCTCTTCCCCAATTAAAAAAAAACACATGACAGGACAAAAAATTTTCGACTAATATCGAGGTACAAGAAGCTGTAGCTCAATATTTTGATGACCTTGAAGATTCTTTTTTTTTATAAGGAATTCGAAACTTAGAAACCAGATGGCAATAGTGTTTATATCGTTCTGGAGATTATGTAGAGAAATAAAATAATTATTTACACTAAATCCGTTTTTTTATAGGTTAGGCTCAAAACTTTCCAATGCACCCTCGTATCAATACCACGGCTAAAGTGAAGCTACTGTTGTCATTATTAAATTTGTATTGTCATTGTAGCATTCAAGGTGGCCAAATAATTCAATCGGTGTAGACTGGTACCTTGACTGCTGCAATCTATTTATTTAATACTAGCTTTTGCCCGCGGCTTCGCTCGCGTTAAATTCGAAAATTGCGAAATGCTCCATACAAACTTCCACCCCCCATTTTAGGGAAGTGGGGGGTTAGTAGGAGACAAAAAGTAGCCTATGTCACTCTCCATCTCTTCAACTATCTCCACTTAAAAAATCCGTGAAAGACGGACAAACAAACAGACAAACACACTTTCCCATTTATAATATTATATACACCGTGTTTCACTTAACACTAAAAACCTGAAAACCGTTTGTTCAGAATCGAGAGTAGAATCGATTGAGCTATATCTTGATAGGGGTAATATTTTTTGTTTTAATTTGTATTATTAGTTATTTTTTACGTGCCCATTCTACTAATTCGTAATACAACATTGTGCATATCACATTGCTAGAGGTTGTATACCTTTTTCAGTATTTAGGGGTATTAATAATGGCTGGTTACGTGGACGATTATTTTTTCCGTTACGAATTTGACGTTGTGTGTCAGTTTACTTTTAACGTTTATCATAAGTCATAACAAATTGAACTCCAGACAAATTACAACCTTGTCATTTTGAATGTTAAGTTTAAATTTGCTTACTGCGATTACCTGTCCAATTTGAAGTTTACTGTGACAAAGCTTAAGTGCTTTACAGTGATATAGCTGTCTATTGTTAAACCTTATGTCGTTGCAGTAACGTCCACAAATAAATAGTTTGAAGGTTTATGATGGTAGCTAGCAATTATTTTATTGAGTGTAGAGTTAAAAGTCGAGTAGAGCTGTACAGAAAATGAAAAATTCAATTAAAAAAAATAATAATCATCAGATTAAAAGATGAACACTCTGGACACGTTTGAAAAAATAAAAATCAGTTGGGGTGTCTGAGGTTTTGAGTGATACCGGAAACACGGTGTATAAGTAATAAGTATGGATTAGTATAGACTGACAGTACTGCTTGTATCCTGAGTCACATACTATTATAAAGTTTATTATTTAAAAATTCTTAAATTAAGATAAAAATTCCTCGATATCTCCGTCGTTACTGGACCGATTTTGAAAAAAATTTTTTTTTATTGAATGTATATGCATACAGATTGGTCCCATTTTTCTCAGAACCCAGTTCTCATGATGGAATCCTGGAGAAATCCAGGGAACTCCTCAAATCTGAAAGGCATACATATGGTGATTTTTGTGTTTTTAAAGGAACAGCATGCATTTACGTACGGAACAGTGACATTTGGTGCAGTGGAACTCCTGATGATGGTCAGAATGGAACTCCTCAAATCTGAACGGCACACTTATAGTGACTTTGGTATTTTTATAAGAACAGCATACACTTACGTCCAGAACAGTGACATTTGGTGCAGTGGAACTGCTGATGATGGTCAGGACGGAACTCCTCAAATCTGAACGGCACACTTATAGTGACTTTGGTATTTTGATAAGAACAGCATGCACTTACGTCCAGAACAGTGACATTTGGTGCAGTGGAACTGCTGATGAAGAGTGTGCCGCCCCTGGTTAGAGTTCCGTTCTGATAATCATTCTCATCTGTAAGTACTTCAGAATCATCCAAATTTCAAAATTGGTTCAGAAATGACGGAGATATCGAATAACAAACATTAAAAAATATACAGACGAATTGATAACATAATCCAACATATGAAAGTATTTATCACCAAAACCCCAAAGGAAGGCGGTTTTTTTTTCTTAAAAATTATTATACTACGTCGGTGGCAGACAAGCATACGGTCCGCTTGATGGAAAGCAGTCACCGTAACCTGTGGACGCCTGCAACTCAAGGAGTGTCACATGCGCGTTGTCAACCTATTAGAAACTTGAAAACAATAATCAAATAAATAACAAATAAGATAAAATAATAGTATCATGTTGATCGTAAATGTTACTTATGGTGTATGTGTTAACAGGGAAAAGCAGCCTGGGTTCCTGCGCGAGTACCGGTGGTGCGTCGAGCCGCTCCCACCCGCAGCCCTTAACCACGGTAAGCTCTACTCTGCTACCGATCGGCTTCGCCTCAACAGGTCCTTGGTCTGTGAGCTGGGCAGTTCCCTACGGCAAATAGTTTAGGATTAAAAGAAACTGCAAGGCCACTCAAATAATAGATTAATGGAGTTTTTACAAACCTTGTACATGTAAACTCAAGTATAAGGTTCTAAACTACAAGATGCAAATTTTAAAATGCTTCGATTGATTATAATGGAATTTAAATGCAATATTACATCATGGCGTCACGGTCAAGTTACTCTTTATTGTTCTAAACTTTTGATAAACAAAAAATGTGTTTAATAAGAATATTGAATGCATGGTGTGATATAATATAACTCAGTTGAAACACAGGCAACATCGAATGACTTATTTGATGTAATATGTTGTTGTTCCCCAGGGTGCCGTCGCATCCACTTCGAACACGCCGCCGCCGTCTGCTTCAGCGGCTTCGATGCCTAATAACGCATCGGACGATGCTAAACCTAAAAGCAAAGGTAAGCAAAACAAGTACCGTTGTTTATTTTATCATGTTTCCTGTTCTCTTCTTTTTACAGAACTCGTTCGTTTTATAGTGAAGAATATTAATGTTAATATTATCAAATCCTATTAAAAAGTACCCCGGGGTTTACCTTTGAATCGCCGACAGACACTTGTTCGATTCGAATATTATTTCAAAGACAACGTTTCAAATAATTTATTTCATCGACAGTTCATATCGTAGAACAATCGACACAAGTAAAATCAAACCGTAGACTTTTACTTCGTAGATAAGTTATTCCGAGTATACTTTATATCGTGGTATTTCATTTCGTGTTTTTTCATTTCATTTTGTTTTACATTAAATACAATTCATTCATTACGCATAATATTATTTCAATTATGATTTCTTCTAAAATTTTACAATTTATAAACTGTTTGTTTGGTCACAGTTCTAATCTAACCTAAACCTACTTTAAAAAATTGGTTGTCTGTAAAGTCGGTTTACGGACGGTAGTTTAACGTGATAACGTCAAACATTACAGTAGTATAGACAGGGGCGGTCAGAGTATAGCAAAAGGGGCCCGATTCTGGGACTTTTTTCACGTTTTTTTGTTCTTATTTGAAAGAATGCATTAAAGTAAGCATCTTTTATAAATTAAAATTTTTTTAAAACCTATTAATTTAGGAGTTAGAGTGGTGCAAAGTTGCAAAATTTTCCCGTAGCATTACTAAGGCGCCAGAGACAGAAAGCGATATCGACGGAGCCCCGCTTATTACAGAAACTGCACAGAATAGGAGCCTTCGGCCGTTTGAAGATACCTAACGAACCTAACCTATACCTATATAAAAGTCGTCATTTTGTATCCTAGACCGTTTGCGAGGCACGCGTTAATTTTATTAAAGTGCTAGTGCTATTTACTAATCTTAGAACCCTAATATCTCAGTAAATATTAATGGAAAAGAAAAAGTTTATATAACAAAACATCCTTATTTAAACGTGTTCTATATGATTTATCAATATTAAGACAGGTTATACTGGTAAAAAAAATCATCGTAAATTTATTAAGTCTCTGGCGCCTTAGTAAATACTATGGGAAAATTCGCAACTTCGTACTGCTCTAACTCCTAAATAAGTAGGTTTTTCAAACAACTTCATTCTATAAAAGATGCTTATTTTAATGCAATCTTTCATGTTTTTAAATTACAAACACTCAAAAATAATAAATGAAAATTTTTAACAAAAATTTTCGAAGTCCTAAAATGGTCCATACACAAACCACTAAACTTGCTCTTGCTTGGTGGCCTTGAGGAACGGGACAATGGAACGTCATCTTTTTCGTGCATGCAGCCCGTAGTAACGAGTTATTAGACGTTATCACGTCAAAAAGATTCGTTGTTGTGTATGGTCGCAGTTCTAACCTAACCTAAACCTACTCTATAAGCCGTTTGTTTCTGTGTGATCACAGTTCTAACCTAACCTAAACCTACTCTGTAAACTGTTCGTTTTTGTGTGTGGTCACAGTTCTAACCTAACCTAAACCTACTCTGTAAGCTGGTCGTTTTTGTGTGTGGTCACAGTTCTAACCTAACCTAAACCTACTTTAAACCCCGTTCATCGTTTTGTAGCATCGCAGTTCTAACCTAACCTAAACCTACTGGTACTCTAATATAGGATTTAAGCCAATGGACATAGCTTAGTTATGGACGTATGTGATGTGCCACGATAAAATCGACAATTTGAAGTTTCCTAGAATAAAACATCTATAAATGTGTAGTACGACAAATGAGAAGTTTATACGTCGAATAAATGAATTGCGATGTTTTGTAGTTCTGCTATTTGAAGTACTTTGAAATGAATCAGCGATGAAGAAATATTAGTTGAATAGTATTTATAATAACTAAGAAAATGTCAAATAAATAGTAGTTGAAACAAAACTACTCGAAACAATTTTACTCGAACTAAACTTTCGATGATTTGTTGTCGATGAAATGATATTCGATGAAAAGTTTGTCGGCGAAACAAGGGTACACCGTACCCCGGACGTATAGACGCGGGCAATTCAAATTTTAAAATAGTGCTAATAGCGCATTTGGATGGTATATGTATAATATGTCTGCATTCTATGTAGTATTATTTAATTTGGAGCGCTCTGCTTGATTTTAGATAATTTTCATCTGTTTTTGCATTGATGTCAACCTTTAAATTGCCTATGTTTGTCCGGGGTATATTTATGAATTTTGGGTATCATTAGTCAATCAGTATTAAATGTAAAACGAATCATATCAGATAGTTTTGTCTATTTCTTTACCACATTTGAAGCAAAAAATACAAAAGAAGTATTCAAATTACAAATATTACAATGTTTATATATTAAAGGAAACAAGGAGAAATACACTTTTGGCGGTACTTGAACCTGCATCAACTGCAGATCGGGCTCTTAAGTCTTAACCAATAAATGTAGCGGACGTTTCCGCTTGTAAAAAATTGGTATCAAATAATAATGATAATAATGTGTGTGACAGCGTCGTCTTCAGCTGAAGAATGTGCGAGCGGCGGTGTCGGCAGCGGCGGGGCGCCGGGCGCGAGCGGCGGCGCGGCGGCCGCGGCGGCCGAGGAGTCCTCCTCGGAGGAGGGCGAGGTGGGCCGCCTGCAGGCGCTGCTCGAGGCGCGCGGCCTGCCGCCCCATCTGCTCGGCGCGCTGGGCCCGCGCATGCAGCATCTCTTGCATAGGACTGTCACCGCCAATTCTGGTAAGTTTGCTGCGTCTACTCTGGACACTTTTAACGCATTTATTGCCAACGGACGCGGAACGCGCGATATTCGGGTACAGTTGCATACTTATTGAACGAACCGTCACTTTACACCAGGATCCGCAGTCTATAGGTCGGCTCACACCGGAATGGCAGCGGCCGGCAGCGACGCTGCGAGCACTTATAGTCTGAAATAATTTTTAACTTGACTAGAACTCAAACTCGACGAAAGCAGTACCCAATATCGGGTCCGCTGGTGTGACTTTTAGTAATGTATAGATATTACGTCGGGTGACAAGCAAAAGTCACTAAGTACCAAATTGACACAAGGGAGATAATCAATGTTTTGATATTTTTCGACTTGATAAATCCGTATATTACTTAAATCAAGTGTAATGCATTTTTTTCAGTATTAAAAAATGTGGCAAATATATGATAATGCAAATATTAATAATATCATCTCTAGTTTAATAGTTATTATGCATAATGAGTTTTTGCTGCCGCAGTTTCGAAAAATCAGTGTATATAGTGAAACATTTGTATGAACAGCGGTAACCTTTATTAAAACTTTACACCAACTCGGTAATAAAAATAAACTAGTTTATCTTGGCAATCAAAAGTACTTAAATATCAGTCTCGGCTTCGGAATCACTTCTTTCCGATTAGTCGTAATTTGGCTCTGGCAAGCGATTTCGGAGCAATTTCAGCGTTTTAAGATTCTTATACCACGGAGCGAATTCTTCTGGTATCTGCTTAGCTTTAACTAGATTGATGAGATCTGCCTTTTTCTGTTCTGAAATAGGTTGCAAGTTTTTGTACGCTACTTTTAGTGCTACCAGTAATGTCCGTTGACGACCTTTACCCCTGATATTTACCTATTGTATCTTAATTGCCTGAATATGAAATTTGTACAATTATTAGCGAAATCTATGTAAATAAGAGGCGTCAGATGAATATTTCTATCTACAAATTTGAAAACTTTATGCAATTCTTACCTTCGCGAGACCGATAGCTTTCCTAGGCATATACATTTCTCCTGAAGTTTATTATAAAGACATCTTATATTTTTATAACGTTTATTTCACGCATAACGTATTATATTACATTATTTCTAAGTGACAATTCAACTGCAATTACTTGACGTGTAAATCAATGTTACTATTTTTAACCCCCGACGCAAAAACGACGGGGTGTTATAAGTTTGACGTGTCTGTCTGTGTGTGTGTCTGTCTGTGGCATCGTAGCTCCCGAACGGATGAACCGATTTCAATTTAGTTTTTTTTATTTGAAAGCTGAGTTAGTCGGGAGTGTTCTTAGCCATGTTTAATGAAAATCGGTCGAGGTCGGGGGTTTTTTCAAAATTTTAATTTTGCGGTTATAGGTTGTATATTGATGCGGTATGAAAACTACTTGAATAATAATACCTAATAAATAGCATGTTCTACAAGGTATCATTAAGAGTACCGAAATATCATTAACTGCAAGCAACTTGCAAACTTTAGGCAGGACAAACTCATTAAATGAAACAGTGAGTTTTTGTTGCCGAGTGTTATTACAGCGTTAGTATTTAATGATTTTTTGTAAATCGTAAGATAGTTTTAAATTGTTTTTATGGCATTTATGTGTTTGTCATTAGCAAATAGACGAAAAAATATTACATTGTACCCAAAAAAAATGGCTTTTTTAAAAAGTGTACTTAGTGACTTTTGCTTGTCACCCGACGATTAGTACAGTCGAGTTCATAAATATGTGTACATGTTTTCACATTATTGCTACGAGTTAAGGTGAAGAAATGTACACATATTAATGAACTTGACTGTACAAAGAATCCGACTGTGGGGTCGTCAGGCTTGGTAACAAAGCCATTAAATAACCGATAGTCAAGTTGTTGCCACTGAATGTATTAATAGAGTGTACGATCACAATCACTCATAATTTTTAATACTATTTAGTTTAGAATAATATCTACTAAGATTTTGTTAAACACTTTATAACATGTTGTCTTTTGCAGCGGCATCAAAAGCGGCCCAGCTTCTCGCCGGGCTGCAAGCAACCGGTGACGAAGGCCAGCAGCTGCAGGCCGTGATCGAGATGTGCCAGCTGCTGGTGATGGGCAACGAGGACACGCTGGCCGGCTTCCCCGTGCGCCAGGTCGTGCCCGCGCTGGTCAACCTGCTCGCCGCCGAACACAACTTCGACATGGTGAGTTGGTTACTCTACTCTATTCACGAAATTGACTACCAATTGATGTGTCAAAAATTCTCAATTAAACATCTTCTGTTTAAAATATTGGACGAAATAAAATGTGTTTTGTCTTTCGGGACAGCCTATGTACATATGTACGCAGCATGTGTATTGTGCAAGTTTAAATATCGTTTTGCCGGCTTTAGTCACCGTCAAGAGGTAACGGTTGTTCCATAACTTTCGAACACACCAGTGTTTGTAGAAGAAGTGAAGGCTTTCTTTAGGTTGCTCTAGATTCTAGAAAACAATAGAAACATTATATAACATTTTGGGTCGTATGCACTTCGATTGATTGTTGTACTTGTTCCAGATGAACCACGCATGCCGCGCGCTCACCTACATGCTCGAAGCCTTGCCACGCAGCAGCGGCGCCGTGGCGCTGGCCGTGCCCACCTTCCTCGACAAGCTGCAGGCCATCACCTGCATGGACGTGGCCGAGCAGAGCCTCACCGCGCTCGACATGCTCTCCCGCCGCCATTCCAAGGCCATCCTGCAGGCGGTAAACCACTTTCTTTATTATAACGTCATGTTTAACCTACAGTCAGCAACAAAACTACGAATACACCCAAAGTGCAAAAATTTTTATACATACATACAATTTCACCCGCATCAATCAGCAATCACGTAGGCAGAGCACATGAACTACTCAAGTTTCAGTGCCACTCTTGGCAAAAAGGGGTTGAAAGAAAACGAAATTGTGACAATGCAGTGACAGGTTGCCAGCCTCTCGCCTACGCCACAATTTAACCCATATCCCACAGTCGACTTCTACGACACCGGAAGAAAGGGGGTGGTGACATTCTTAACCCGTCACCACACGGGCAAAACGGCACGGGTTTGTTGCTGACTGTACATCATTCACTAAAATGCTTTGTCCACGCATCTATATGCTGACTGTACATATTCGCTGAATACATATGCGTTATTACGCCTCTTTGATTCTCCTTGGATTGCGACACGTGCCTCAGTGAGAATGCTTATTTAGATGAACGGACCCCAAGGTAGATATACTGGCCGGTTCAATTTCTTTTTGTCACTCATTGTCATGATTTTGGTCACCCGACCCTTTGTCTTATAAAAAAAATAAAAAATTGGTCGCACTTAGCATATTAGTATAACGTAATAAAAAACATTTCGTCTGACAAAGTGTTGCTCCCATTTAATTGTCCTGTAACCTGGCTGATGGAACAGGATAACAACAGAACAAGTTGACCCACCCCATTAGCCATACTAAAGATATGCTGTTGCTTACAACCGTCCGGTTAACCATTGCGTCAGGCGTTTGCCTTACTGATTACCATAGCGATGCATGCATCTTGACCCTGACGTATGTACTAACGTGGAACACATGTTTATATTCATCAACATTCTACTAAATATGTTCGATTCTTTACGCATTGGGTCTCACTACTTTCTTGGGCTGTTTAAACATATATGCTTCTTAATAGACAATGGACACGCGTCCTAAATTATTTAATTATTTTTTAGCGCGGAGTGTCTGCGTGCCTGACATATCTGGACTTTTTCTCAATCAACGCCCAGCGAGCTGCGCTCTCCATAACGGCAAATTGCTGCCAGAATCTGACCCCTGACGAATTCCACCTCGTCCGGGATTCGCTGCAGCTACTTGCTAACAGGTAACACTATGATAAAAGATCTCATTTTCTACACGTAATATCTTATCAACGAAAAATTGTTAAATGTGATTAAAAAATCTTGATTACAATTTATTTTTGTTGTTTGGCAACAGACTGACCCAACAAGACAAGAAATCAGTGGAATGCGTGTGCCTCGCATTCTCGCGGCTGGTGGACAGCTTCCAGCAGGACCCGGCGCGCCTGCAGGAGATCGCCACGCCGGAGCTGCTCACCAACCTGCAGCAGCTGGTGAGTGCAGCGTCTCTATGTGTTGTATCGTCCGAGACAGACTGACAACAAGATCACAGTATAAGGACGACTCAGTAATGAATCTCCGGCAGCGGCGACGCGATCGGTATTTGGCTCTCTCGCACGCGCCGCGCGCGACACGGCACGCAGTACGGCGCGTACTGACGCGACCGGCATCATCCGGTTCCGCGTGTACTCTCTGCACCGCGTGGCTCAAAATTTGTTAGAAGAATTGTTACTGGTTTTATACAAGACTCAAACTATAAACTTACGGGATCCTTTTAATATAGTATTAAATACACGTTTGTCCCAACTTGACTAATAAAGTTTGCTCAACTTTACTTTCGTCAAATTAATTACTGGACAAAATTATTTTGTCAACTAATTTGTTTAGAAAAAAAATGTTTCCTTAAAAACACATCATGCAAAACCACTTTTTGACAAGTGTTTTAACATGATTGTTTTCATTTACCGAATTTCATTTCCCAAACAGATTTTAACAACTACTTACACGTTTGCTTCCCACAAACACTTTTGACGAAAGTAGCATAATTATGACGAGTCCAATAATCTTTAAAAACCTAAACATAGCCTAAAAACCTAAAAGTAGGTTTAGGTTAGGTTGAAATTGCGACCCCCACACAAAACTGTTGCTAAGAAAGTAGGTTTAGGTTAGGTTGGAACTGCGACCCCCACACAAAACTGTTGCTAAGAAAGTAGGTTTAGGTTAGGTTAGAACTGCGACCCCCACACAAAACTGTTGCCAAGAATGTAGGTTTAGGTTAGGTTAGAATTGCGACCCCCACACAAAACTGTTGCTAAGAAAGTAGGTTTAGGTTAGGTTGGAACTGCGACCCCCACACAAAACTGTTGCTAAGATAGTAGGTTTAGGTTAGGTTGGAACTGCGACCCCCACACAAAACTGTTGCTAAGAAAGTAGGTTTAGGTTAGGTTAGAACTACGACCCCCACACAAAACTGTTGCTAAGAAAGTAGGTTTAGGTTAGGTTAGAACTGCGACCCCCACACAAAACTGGCTAAGAAAGTAGGTTTAGGTTAGGTTAGAACTGCGTCTCCCACACAAAACTGTTGCCAAGAATGTAGGTTTAGGTTAGGTTAGAATTGCGATCCCCACACAAAACTGTTGCTAAGAAAGTAGGTTTAGGTTAGGTTGGAACTGCGACCCCCACACAAAACTGTTGCTAAGAAAGTAGGTTTAGGTTAGGTTAGAACTGCGACCCCCACACAAAACTGTTGCTAAGAAAGTAGGTTTAGGTTAGGTTAGAACTGCGACCCCCACACAAAACTGTTGCTAAGAAAGTAGGTTTAGGTTAGGTTAGAACTGCGACCCCACACAAAACTGTGGCTAAGAAAGTAGGTTTAGGTTAGGTTAGAACTGCGACCCCCACACAAAACTGGCTAAGAAAGTAGGTTTAGGTTAGGTTAGAACTGCGACCCCCACACAAAACTGTTGCTAAGAAAGTAGGTTTAGGTTAGGTTAGAACTGCGACCCCCACACAAAACTGTTGCTAAGAAAGTAGGTTTAGGTTAGGTTAGAACTGCGACCCCCACACAAAACTGTTGCCAAGAATGTAGGTTTAGGTTAGGTTAGAATTGCGACCCCCACACAAAACTGTTGCTAAGAAAGTAGGTTTAGGTTAGGTTGGAACTGCGACCCCCACACAAAACTGTTGCTAAGATAGTAGGTTTAGGTTAGGTTGGAACTGCGACCCCCACACAAAACTGTTGCTAAGAAAGTAGGTTTAGGTTAGGTTAGAACTGCGACCCCCACACAAAACTGTTGCTAATAAAGTAGGTTTAGGTTAGGTTAGAACTGCGACCCCCACACAAAACTGGCTAAGAAAGTAGGTTTAGGTTAGGTTAGAACTGCGACCCCCACACAAAACTGTTGCTAAGAAAGTAGGTTTAGGTTAGGTTAGAACTGCGACCCCCACACAAAACTGTGGCTAAGAAAGTAGGTTTAGGTTAGGTTAGAACTGCGACCCCCACACAAAACTGGCTAAGAAAGTAGGTTAGGTTAGAACTGCGACCCCCACACAAAACTGTTGCTAATAAAGTATAAGTTCCTAAGTTGCTAATAAACTGGCTAAGAAAGTAGGTTTAGGTTAGGTTAGAACTGCGACCCCCACACAAAACTGTGGCTAAGAAAGTAGGTTTAGGTTAGGTTAGAACTGCGACCCCCACACAAAACTGGCTAAGAAAGTAGGTTTAGGTTAGGTTAGAACTGCGACCCCCACACAAAACTGTTGCTAAGAAAGTAGGTTTAGGTTAGGTTAGAACTGCGACCCCCACACAAAACTGTTTCTAAGAAAGTTGGTTTAGGTTAGGTTAGAACTGCGACCCCCACACAAAAGTGTTGCTAAGAAAGGACTGCGACCTTCCTACCTACTCCATTTTTACCATTTTAGTATGCAATTGAGATAAAAAAAACAATACAGTATTTCGTTATCCATATATTTCATGAATATATTTTAGGAAAAAAAAAATAGATGAATTGTAATTACACCTTCATTCTGCAACACACATGCAATTACACCTATAAACATATTATGTAGAAAACTGTCAACATAAAGTGAACCGTAACTGCTAAATAATTGATTTCCGCGGTACATAATATTATAGTAAACAAAATTGGATTATCTATTTCCAACAAAATATTTTGTAATGTGAATTGGCTAGTTATAATAATTAACTGAAAGAGAACCTACCTACAAATATCTCGACGCGTTATATTGTAGATGTGATTGAGGCGTGCTTAGATATTTGTGAGTCGTTGTTTATATATATTTGATAGTGACTCGACAACATAAATAAGTAGAATAACCAAACTTGGATTACTTCCAACAATGTTTTTAAGCAAATTTATGACAGTTACTTAAAAAAAAATGATTAGAAATGTTTATAATCAACTACAAAAAATACAGTGTTTATAAACGCGCGCGTTTCTTATAATTTCAAATTTTTTGCGATACACATTAGTAATTTAATTTCGGAATATTCTGATTTCAGATTCAAAATTCTCTCAATTCGTTCGTCTTTATCTAAATACTTTCTTTTTTTCGTTTGTGGTGGCGTACCTAATAATTTCATCTGTATATCGCAGATCCATTAATTCCTTAATCAATCGGTAAAATCCAGGGTGGTATCTGTCAATTAGAATATTTATTTTACGATGCCATGCCTCAGCTGAGTTTGAAGTTCGTGGTATTTTCATTTTGTCAACGGCATCGCAGCTCCAAAAACTCGGCGGATATCTAGCCTGCGTTTTCCATGTTCCACTGACATAATTTTCCTCGAACCAATTAGCGAGGGTCTTCCAGTCGGGGTCATTGATAGTTTGTAACAATTTATTAAAATATGCGATAATGTCAGCTTCTGGCAAAAAAGCCAGTGCCAATAGACACTTAACCTGATTGTTAAATGTAATATCAGAGCCGTACCTTTTTGATAATTTCATATCTTGAAGTTGTCTGAAAAAAAAAATTAGGTAATTATAAAATTGCACATTATTACTATCAAAGTCCTACTGGGTGATACGAACTGCTACAAACACATTGCCTTTCCTTAGTATTTTTTTTTGGTTTATAGTGAAATAAGTAGACAATTGTAGTATCATTGCAAAATAAGTACCTGTTTATAATTTGGCCCAAGTGGAAAAAACAGCCTTGTAGTAGAACATCTTCAAAACACGATTTTATGCTTGATATGACAGCTTTTTCAAAGTCGATGACACACACTTTTGGGTTGATATGAATATTATTCTCTTGTCCATACTGTACAATCAATTCGAACATAATGTCATAAGTTCGTTTATCTTTGTTTGTACATAAACAAAAGCACAATGGAAATGTTTTTTGTCATCACTTAAGAGGGGGTAGAGCAGGGAGAATTTTCAGAATCTGTCAAATTACCCCATTACACACACAAACACCCTTCACTCACACTACCTCAATTTACTGTGAAAGGTCAGTGACCCTTAATTTTTTTCAAGAGTGTTATTTTGAGTTTGTAGTCAACTACTGACCTCCTTTGAGAAATTAAAACTGTAAAAAAGGTAGCATACAAGAAGACAGAGAAAAAATACGCATCATCTAGCTTTCCTTCTCTGTTCATGTCTCATGTGACTTAAATTTACCTAAATATGTAGATAACGTTCCTTATTCAATTGATTGTTTATCTAGGTGTATTTCAAATTACATTGCACTTCATTTTGCGTTACTTTTCTATACTTAGATTAAAAATCGTCAGCCTGCCTATCCCCGCAAACATTATTCAAAGACGTGTGTGAAGGGCTAAAGGCCGATACCTCCAGGCAGACAATTATGGTCGCGTGATAAATGATAAACCATCAGCCCTATCACACTATTTGTAAGTGCGATAGGGACGGCCCGATGTTATACCATTTATCGCGCGACCATGATTGCCCTGCCGGTCTTCGGAGGCCTGTGCTGTGCATTACGTATATGCGGGGTGTATTAAAGACTAACAGATAGGTACTTTATTCTTTTTGGTCGTTAGGTTTTTTATCAATTTATCATTTATTTTGATACAAAAATAAAGTATGTGTATAAAATAAAAACCTAATGAATAGAGTACAGCTAGCAGCAGTCATGTCAGAGACATAAAGAAAGACAGGGAATATCGACGCATATCTTATCTTATCCAATACTGCCATCGGCATCTGCATCAGACTCTTGATCTTACCCAATTTCCGAGTCCCTTCTCTTAATTTCAGTTCCTTGAGTTGAAAATGTTGAAACTCATACTTAGTATTAAATAAACCACAAATACATATAAAAATCACAATATAATTTTAAATTATGGCTTAGGCCCTGTACCAGTTGCAGTCGCCACGTCTGTAAAGCCCCTTGTAGTTTCTTTTAAATGGAAAAATACCTAGATGTCATGTCATACACATCTGTGATGTAACTGAAAATTAAAAAACATCGCTTAGAGATAAGGTTCAAATTAGCATGGCAAAAAATACAGTGCAGTCAAAATACCATCAAAATACGAAAAAGCATATGTCAATGTCAATATCACTGCCGTATGCCGTATTTCAGGCCATAAGGGCTGTTTTCTCAAATATGAAAAAATCTCAAAAGCAGAACTTTAAATAGTATTTTATGCAACAGGCGTTTAAAGGAGATCAAAAAAGACGAGTGGCGTGGGTAACAATTTGAGGCGAAGCCGAAAATTGTTATTAAGACGCCACGAGTATTTTTTGACTCAGTTAAACACCGTTGCATACAATACTTTTTCTACGACCATGCACTTAGTTGTTAATAGGTTTCTCGAATAACTTTCGTGAAATTCACACTGTTTCCTGTATTTTGACGCAAAGGTTTGCACTGTCAGCTCAGCTGCCCAAAGCCTTCCCGCGCACGCGCGCCGTATCGTTATAAGGCGTTGCCATGGTTACAGGGCCAAACAATGCGTTTTCAGTTTTTTCGATACTGCGCGCATGCGCGGAAAGCCGGCGGACACTGGCTTTGGGGAATAGACTTTTATGTAGGGTTTTAAAGATCTATGCACGACCCTGTAAATGACGAATAATAGTTCGGGAGTAGAAAAAAGACTTTCTAGGAAAATTATTTTGAACTTGATAGGTAGAACAATTTTTAAAAGTTGTACAAAAAAAATCTGAACTAAGTTTGTAACTATATGAAAAGCATTTTTTATTTTAGATTGCATATTTTATATACATATTATCGTAACGAATTTTCTTTCAAATAAAAAGAGAATTATTAGAATAGGTTGACGGTGTCTACCGTAAACTGGGGTTACATTGACCAATTTGGGAATTTAAACGTAACGTAACTAAGGAAGAAAAAAAATGGGACCATCAACTTTTTAGGGTTCCGTAGCCAACTAGGAACCCTTATAGTTTCGCCATGTCTGTCTGTCCGTCCGTCCGTCCGTCCGTCCGTCCGTCCGTCCGTCCGTCCGTCCGTCCGTCCGCGGATAATCTCAGTAACCGTAAGCACTAGAAAGCTGAAATTTGGTACCAATATGTATATCAATCACGCCAACAAAGTGCAAAATAAAAAATGGAAAAAAATGTTTTATTAGGGTACCCCCCCCTACATGTAAAGTGGGGGCTGATTTTTTTTTTCATTTCAACCCCAACGTGTGATATATTGTTGGATAGGTATTTAAAAATGAAGAAGGGTTTACTAAGATCGTTTTTTGATAATATTAATATCTTCGGAAATAATCGCTCCTAAAGGAAAAAAAAGTGCGTCCCCCCCCTCTAACTTTTGAACCATATGTTTAAAAAATATGAAAAAAATCACAAAAGTAGAACATTATAAAAACTTTCTAGAAAAATTGTTTTGAACTTGATAGGTTCAGTAGTTTTTGAGAAAAATACGAAAAACTACGGAACCCTACACTGAACGTGGCCCGACACGCTCTTGGCCGGTTTTTTCAGTCTTTTCCTGCTAAAAAGCTAACAAGGTAACAAAATAAGTGATATCAGGATTATTGTTTTCTGTCACAATGCCTGCACGTATGAAATGTTTCTTTTTAACCCAGTGGTTGACTGGTAGAGAATGCCTTAAGGCATTATGTCCACCATTTGTACTTATTTTTTTATGTGCAATAAGGAATAAATAAATAAATAAATAAATAAAATAATGTACGCAGAAAAAAACGATGTGATCAAACATAAACTGACATTGGGGTTACTTTGATACACTATATATTTTTTTTAATGATAATCGAATGTAATCCCTTACAAAAGTATTTTATGTCAAGAAAAGATAAAAAAAAAAATGGTTCGCAGTCAAATATTACAACTCTTTAACGCTATTTTGGGGTTACTTTGATCAAGAATAAAAATTAACATCTTCGAAAAACCAACTTTTTTTGCAATTATTTCAATATTTATCACAAGAAGCGATCAAATTATCAGCCTCAACAAGTACCGTGACAAAATCAGACAATAATTAACTATGTGTCATTATGGTCAATGTTACCCCATGCAAGTGATCAAAGACACCCCACAGAGTAAATCATTACTTAGTAGTAAATACCTAGTTTGACTTTATGATACAAAATTCAATACAATGGTATAGCTAAACACATTTCTGGCAATATTCACTGTGAACCTTTTACTTTAATACCCACTACGTTAGTTTATAAGTTTATTTAAACATGAAAAATAGCAATAAACTATGCTTATATTTTGACACGTTATCCGCACTGCCCACGACCATACTTACTTATTCACCGCGTCAGAGCACCATCTAACTATAAAGGTTGGTTAAGGGTTATCATAATATGTGTAGATTTCATTACCGACCACTCATAACATATTTAATCCTTATTTTTTGGTAAAATAAATATAATACGCTCGTGACAGGTCATATTTTGTTCGCAATCCGAAAGAGTCAACCCTTTTCCCTATTCACCCCCTTCCCGACCCTATTCACTCCAACGTTAGGGTGAGCGAAAATTACTAAATAAAACGACATATTTTCAAAGACAAACCGAAGTTCACACTGCCGGAAGATTTTTTTGTGTAAAAAATTAGCATGGCACATATAAAAAAACGGCTATCGACGTTCAAAAGTCGGTTTTGGCCCAATTCACCATACATTACGTTAGTTATACCCGTTCCGACCCCATGAACCCAAAATCTTCAGAAAACGATGTACTATGTAGCCCAATTTTATTTGGTATTTTGGAGGTAACTAGTAAAAATAATTTAGTTTTACAATTGTGCGAAAATAAATTCTCATCTGGCCGGTTTTTTTAACCTGGCCTGGTGGCCTAGTGGTAATAACGTTAGCTGCGTAAGCTGAAGACCCGGATTCGATTCCCGGCTCAGCCACCGTGGGCCTTGTCGTTTTTTCTTTCGTGTATGATATCTATTTCAATATATGTATGTATGTATGTGAACACTTTATTGTACATAAGACAAGTTATGATGTACAAAGGCGAACTTATCCCTATAAGGGATCTCTTCCAACCTTTGAGCGAATTGAAAATGTATTATTTATATAAACTTGAAAAAGAACAAATCAAAAATGATTCAATAAAATAATTTTATTTCTTCCCTAGTTGTATAGTTTCATACTTATGATTTTTATTTTAAAGTAATCCGTCTATATTATAGCAACCATGGGTGATTTTTGCGGACTTAAGTAGAAACGTGGAGGTAGACAGAAGTGTGATTAACATTTCTAAGTGTTAATTTCTTGTATCTAGTCTAACTACGAAGCAATACATTGACGTATAAATTGCGTCCATATACAGAGAGGTCATTCATAAAAATACCACTTTAGGTAAGTTATTGTATACAATGTGACAAGCATTGACCACACATCCCAATTCACCCCTCTTCCGACCCTAATCAGCCCCTTCGTAAACCTATTCACCCCTTTGCGACCCGATTCCCCCCATTCCTGATCCCATTCACCCCTCAGGCCGCGGATATTTATTCATCCCGTAAAAATTCCCCAACACAGTTGCATCGCTTTCTTCATGAAAACCATTATAAAAATGAAAATATGTCTTATGATTTTCTGTTATACATAAACTTTAGAAGTGAATACACATTCAAAAGGATAATGAACGATTAAAATGAGTAAAAATCCAATAAATTTGAACGTCAACTTTGACAGACATGAAACTGTAAATAAAAATGTGTGGCTTGCACATTTTCACTGTAATTTTAAATATGTAACACATTTTTTTTTAGTAACATATTGTGTATAATACTTTTCATTCAACAGATAACTGTTATTGGCCTAAGACTATGTAAAAATACCTATGTAAGTTGAATATTTACGGCTGTTGTCCTAAATACCAATAATAATAATAATAAAAAGTGTGTTTTTGTGTATTTCTTACGCTACATTAAAATCATGTACAATGAAGAACATCCAACGAATTAATATACTATCTAAATACACGGATATCAGCATGAACTGTCAAACGGCGATAAGTGCATTGTGAAATTTGTGAAAATGTTAACGAGGTCACGCACCAAAGCGGCACAAAGAAACGCACGCCCACCATCCCCGCCCGCCTCGTCCAGCTCCCCGTCCGCATCGTCGTCGGGCGACGAGTTCGCCACGGCGCCCGACACCGATGGGTCCAGCGACGAGAGCGGGCCGCCGCCGCCGCCGCCGCCACCACCTGCGCGACGAGGGCGGCCACCGCTGCCGGCACGCTTGGGGCCTGCGGGACATCCTGCCCCGCCCACGGCTCCCGCTGCCGGTGGTGTAGTGCGTCGCATGACATGGACTCGAGAAATAAACGAGAATGTCATGCGCGCCTATTACGGGGCCACAGAGGGGGGAACCCGGCTATCCGCGTACCGTTCGAGAATGCTGCCTCTGTTTCAGGCACTCGAGCCATCCACCACCGTATCGGAGCAGCGGCTATCGGATCAGGTGCGCGTCATTCAGCGGTCAAAGCGGTTGGATGACGCCACACTTGATCGGCTCCGCCAGGAGGCTCTCGCTACTCGCGCGGACCCTGCCTCGGGGCGGGATTTGCCCGCCATGTCGCCGGACCCGGTGCCCGAACCCGACCTGGCATCGGAGGCGCCGCGGGTTGATTCCGGTAACGACGGCGGGGACTTCGCGAGTCAGAGCGAGAGTGAGCCTGCCAATGAGCAACTGAGGAGGTCTTTGGAAGAGGCGATTACGCAGTATCGCTCCACAAGCAATCCTAGGCCACGATTACCACGTCTGCCCATGAATAGACGCAATCTAGCGCTAATAGGAGCCTTAAATGCTTTACTAGATCCATATATGCGGACTAGTAAAGATCTAGATGATACACACTCGATCATGTACTGCGGGGCCATCGCGGCGTGCCGTGTTGCTCGAGTCAAGTTTCCGGACGCTGACCGTGCAACTAGGACCGCCGAAGGTGTCCCTGCATGGCAAGTACGGATCGAGCGTCGTATCAACTCGTTTAGGACTCTCATTGCAAAGCTGATCTGCTTCAGAGGGGTAATAATCGCCCCCGAGTAATGCGCTTTGTGAACCAGGCGTTCGCGGGGACGGACATCAGGCCCCGCGACTATTTGGCCAATGTCACAGAGCGCATCGACTTCCTGAAGCAGAAAGTCTATGCATGGGCAAGCCGTATTCGCCGCTACAGAAAGCGTGTGGACCGATTCCAGCAGAATCGTCTTTTTCAAAGCGACCAAAGGAAAGTATACCGAAGGTGGGAGGAAACCGACCCTCGTGTGTCTGACGTGCGGCTGCCGGATGTTACTGCCATGTCTGATTTCTGGCGTAGCATCTGGTCGGTGCCCGTCGAACACACGGAGGGTGAGTGGATGACCGTTGTCGAACGCGAGTGCGAGAGCATCGAGCCTATGGGGGCTATCACCATCAGCCCCGACGACGTAAGTTGTGCTACCCGTACGGCCCAGAACTGGAAAAGTCCTGGACCGGACGGATTGCACAACTTCTGGCTAAAATGGTTTCGATGCTCGCACTCGCATTTGGCAACGCAATTTCAACAAGCCCTCGATCTTGGTTCTCTCCCACCTTCCCTAACAACTGGTGTTACTTTCCTGCTCTATAAGTCCGGTAGTACCACGGAAGCAAAAAACTACAGACCCATCACGTGCTTGCCTACACTTTACAAGCTCCTTACATCCATTTTGAGAGCAAAAATTAACGCGCATATTGTCGCTAACAACATTCTGGCTCCCGCTCAAAATGGATGTAGGGTTGGGTCCCGTGGTACTAAAGAGCTCCTCCTCATAGACATGACCATCTGCCAACAAGTTCGGCGGAGCAAGGGGGCCATTTCGGCCGCTTGGATTGACTATAAGAAGGCCTATGATTCGGTGCCTCATTCATGGCTGAGAAGGGTATTGGAGCTGTATAAACTTGATGCAGCTTTAATATCCTTCCTGGCTGCATGTATGAGGCAGTGGACCACAGTCCTTCGTCAACCAGGAGGCAGGGATGGCCCCCTGGCCCGCAGGACTTCATAAGGATTGAGCGAGGAATATTCCAGGGTGACAGTTTGAGTCCATTATGGTTCTGCCTAGCTCTGAATCCCCTCAGCACGCTGCTGAAGGATTCTGGGCTAGGTTGCCGGCTTCGGAGAGAGGGTGAAGTCATCTCTCACCTTCTGTACATGGACGATCTCAAACTATTTGCACCGAACACCCAAGACCTGATGGTGCTATTGAAAACCACAGAAGTTTTCAGTACCGCCATCAGAATGGAGTTTGGTGTCGATAAGTGTGCGGTTATGCATGTGCAGCGGGGGAGGTTGTAAATTCAGAAAATTTACAACTTTCTGAGACGATGTCGTTCAGATCTATCTCTGAATCAGAAACCTATAAGTACCTTGGTATGTCACAGTCGTTGGGTATTGAGGATGTTGGCATTAGACGGTCGGTGAAGGAGCGCTTTTTCAGTCGGCTGACAAAAGTCCTTAACAGTCTTTTGTCAGGAGGCAACAAAGTGCGCGCCTTTAACGCCTGGGTAATGCCTCTACTCATATACTCCTTTGGCATACTACGGTGGACCCAGACTGAGCTGGACGCCCTGGATCGGAGGGTCCGCTCACTGCTTACCACACACCGTATGTTACACCCGCGCTCGTCTGTTATGAGATTGTACATCCCACGGAAGTGCGGAGGTCGAGGCTTCCTAAACGCCAAAGATCTCCACAACCGTGAGGTGTACAATCTCAGGAATTACTTCCTTAACAACGAGTGCGGGATGCATCGTGATGTGGTGGCAGTGGACGGAAACCTCACGCCGCTCTCCTTGGCGAAACAGAACTGGCGCAAACCTGTGGTACTAAGTACTGCGGACCGCAAGGCGGTATGGGAGAGCAAGCAGCTACACGGGCGGTTCTACAAGGCCCTCACGGGACCCGATGTAGATCTGCTCGCATCGGTGAACTGGTTACGATTCGGGGACCTCTTCGGAGAAACCGAGGGTTTTGCCTGTGCAATTGCGGACGAAGTTATGATGACGAACAACTACCGGAAATATATCCTGAAGGACGGTACGGTCGACATTTGTCGGGCATGCCGCCGTCCAGGAGAGTCACTCAGGCATATTATTTCCGGTTGTTCTCATCTTGCTAACGGCGAGTACTTGCACAGACATAATCTCGTAGCCAGGATTATTCACCAGCAACTTGCTCTTCAATACGGCCTTATGGACCGCGAAGTACCGTACTACAAGTACTTACCTGCGCCAGTTCTCGAAAATGGTCGTGCCACGCTCTATTGGGATCGATCTATTATCACTGACAGGACTATTGTAGCCAATAAACCTGACATTGTGATAATAGATCGACTGCAACGCCGGGCAGTGCTCGTTGACATCACCATCCCCCATGATGAGAATCTCGTGAAAGCCGAGAAGGACAAGTCCAGTAAGTACCTAGACTTGGCTCACGAGATAACCGCCATGTGGGATGTTGAATCAACGATCATTGTTCCGATAGTCGTTTCAGCGAACGGTCTCATAGCGAAGAGTCTCGACCAACATCTTAAGAGACTCTCGCTAGGTGGCTGGATCAAGGGCCAGATGCAGAAGGCGGTGATCTTGGACACAGCACGGATAGTTCGACGGTTCCTCTCTCTGCAGCCCTAACCACCGGCAGCTTGGGCCCTGCCCCGCTGCTGGCGGCACCCTAGGTTAGGTTTTTTATAATGTGTTTATATGTGTTTTATATTGTTTTGTATGTGTTTTTGTATTTTACTTTTATATTCATATTATAAACAGCCTAGCCTAAGATTTGAAAGAAATAAAAAAACATAATATATTATTTTCCTACTTTGATTGCGGAAAATAGAAGGAATATGTCAAGAAATATAATAACATTATATACCCCCGGAACCCTTTTCACCCCAAATTACGGTATTTATTAAATTGTCAAGAGTGAACAGGCATCTTCTGGGCGAGCTCACTCCATCGTAGGCCACGTCTTTGCCTTTGGCTAGTCTGTGGTCAAGAGTAAGCCCATTTATAATTTAAAAAAAAAAAAAACCGGCCAAGAGCGTGTCGGGCCACGCTCAGTGTAGGGTTCCGTAGTTTTCCGTATTTTTCTCAAAAACTACTGAACCTATCAAGTTCAAAACAATTTTCCTAGAAAGTTTTTATAAAGTTCTACTATTGTGATTTTTTTCATATTTTTTGAACGTAGGGTTCAAAAGTTAGAGGGGGGGGACGCACTTTTTTTTCCTTTACAAGCGATTATTTCCGAAACTATTAATATTATCAAAAAACGATCTTAGTAAACCCTTTTTCATTTTTAAATACCTATCCAACAATATATCACACGTTGGGGTTGGAATTAAAAAAAATCTCAGCCCCCACCCTAATAAAACATTTTTTTTTTCATTTTTTATTTTTGCACTTTGTTGGCGTGATTGATATACATATTGGTACCAAATTTCAGCTTTCTAGTGCTTACGGTTACTGAGATTATCCGCGGACGGACGGACGGACGGACGGACGGACGGACGGACGGACGGACGGACGGACGGACGGACGGACGGACGGACGGACGGACGGACGGACGGACGGACGGACGGACGGACGGACGGACGGACGGACGGACGGACGGACAGACGGACGGACGGACGGACGGACGGACGGACAGACAGACATGGCGAAACTATAAGGGTTCCTAGTTGACTACGGAACCCTAAAAATTGTCATTATGTAAAATGTCGGAAACTACGAAACCCTACATTGACGCGCTCTTGGTCGATTTTTCGTCTTAATGCTATGTAAGAGATAATAAAAAATTACACCTCCCAATTTATAATAAGTTTTTTTTGCAAAAAAAATATTTATTGCTCTCCGAGACATTTTTAAAAACCCCTGACTCAATGGGTATACGACGTTTCATAACAGAGTTCCTATGATCACCTTTCTGCTCCATCATCAGATTAGCTCCATGATACCATAATATTGCATTGTCACTTGATTTACATAGGTGTGCAAAATTTCAGCTCAATTGGAAACCGGAAAGTGGGTCAAATTTAGCTTCTACGTTTTGACTCAAACTAACATACCTACTAACAAGGCAAGTTGAATAAAAGCTTGTATAAAGGCTCGTTTTCGTGAACTGTCAAATCACCTCATACAATTTACGGCTGTAAGGCAACCAGGTAGGGTTTATTATTGCACTTTAATTACATATTAATGATTTCTAGCCCGTAAGATATAGGACGTAGTTACGCAATAACGTTCCAATCCATCTGAAATTGTCATTGAAATGAAAGACTTTTGTTTTTCATACAAGGTCCAAAATTTAATGACAATTTCATGTGGATTGGAACGTTATGGCGTAACTACGTCCAATATTTGCTTTAACAATGGATAGATATTTATGCGGGTGAAAGTGTAATTTAGGTTTTTATAAAGAATCAAATATTTTTAAGCGACCCGATCAGATATGTATGCGGATAAGGACCCTCCCACATGTACCGTCTTGCGATCGTAGCGTCGGGCCAACTGTATGGCTAAGCCGCGCTGACGCGGCGTCTTTTTCCATACAGTTGGCCCGACGCTATACGCTCGCGAGACGCTAGAAAGAGAGACGATGTTTTTGCCGGTCACGGAGCATCACAAATTTTTGCCGGGAACATGTCGTCATATACTTATGTTATGGCCCACTATAGAAAATCAGATATTTTTGCACGGCTGTTCATAGTCATTTATGCTGGTCACCAGCTGGTGTTCCATGAATATTTGGTTTAGTTGAGTGGAGAAGTGCCATTCAAAACAAGCGCTTTGTAAACAACGATGTATTTAGGTGATTTATAATTATTATTGTTTTCAACTTACGGTTACGTGTTCGCGGTATGCACAGAGTAAATCTTTAATGAAATTGAGTCATTTTTTTTATATACACAATTAAATTTGAACCAGAAGCACTATACCTATACCCGCTCGCATTCCCCTTTTTTCTATTCTAAGTAAGAATCGATTAATACGTATCTGAATATGTATGAATAAATTAAATTGTAATTGTTTACATACAACCTGTGAAGTTTGGTTGACAAAATTTGACGTAGGTACTGTCATATATATTTTTAAAATGACGTACTGTTAATACCAGCGTAATGAAAATGTATTCCAATGAGTAAAACAAAACATTAAACTTTTTTCAATTTAACCGAACTAGAATGAAATCATTTATACTCATTCGGTTGTGTTCGTTATTTTCTTTGATAATGTGATATATTTTTATTTATTTTTTATGCACAAGCCATGCACCTTTAAATTTTAAATGAGATTGGATCTCCACCTGACATATTTGATTTACCCTATTTATTTTGAGCACAGTTTTACACTGGTATGGTTTTTCGTGTACGTACACTATTTTCTGTCAAAATATTTGTCAAATTTAATTGTCAACGCGGAGCGACCGGCGACACGTCTGCCTCCGACGAGCCGCTCACGGCATCTAATCGAAAGGAGAATTCTGACAGCAATGGCGAATGTATGGAAATTTTACGATAGTTTAAATTTAAGGTAAAATTTCTTTGTTTCCTTTGAGAGGAAAAATATAAAAAACCTCAAAACTTCTAGTCCATTTATCTGGCTTTTAGAATCACTTAATGTTATAACTAAAGTATTGAATTTTTTTAACAAAGTTTACTAAACGGCGACATACGTTTTTCTCATTTTAGGTCAACTTTGCGTGGGTTTATTTATTATACCTTTAATAATTAGAGATTCTGAATAGTCAAAAGTTGTAGACACACTCTTTAAGATAATAACTCCATTTATTTTATTTCATTTAATTTAGAAATGTGAGCAGCATTTGTTAAACGCCGAATGCACTTTTCGAGGATTTCGTACGACCCCCTCTTAAGATATTTCCGTGTATTGTGTACAGCTGTTGAAAAATGCATGGTACCACTTTAAAGGTACCATCTAAGATCCAGAAGGAACTGTTACTTAATGCCGTCATTAATTCCAATGTTGACATAATTATTATCCGTTTGCTTTTGTCAAATACTTGGTCTTTTATAATGAAATTGACACCCTCAATAGAAGTGTACAATTTATCTGGTTCAAAAAGTATGTCAGTCGGTTCTGATACTAATTGCCCTTTTTTTTTATGGCGATACATGTTTTGTTTTAGAGCAGAAGTGGACGGCAAGTTTTCTGCAACATTTAACGGAGCATTTGCTTTATTACTCTGTATAACTTTGCATATTTTCATCCCAGATGCAACATCACTTTTCATTTTTTTTATCAAATCGCTAGTACACTTTCTGCCCGGATCAGGGTCATGATTGTGGTCTTCATTCAATTTCTTTATTTTATAAACTTCATCCCTTAATGTAGCACTTACAGATGCTCTGCATGAGTACAATTTATTTTTTCTCATTTCGCAATACCAGTAAGAAATTTCATTCACTGATTTAACTTTTTCATAGCTAAAACCGTTCTTAAATAACTTTATACCACCTTTTGTGGAAGTAAATGTCTCACATTCGTCATCTGTATCACTTGATTCACTCATGATTATACTTAAATACTTAAGTAATATCCGATATTAAGTAAAACAGTTTCTATTATACAAGTATGAACCACACAAACTTAATGAATAAATAAATATCGACCGTAATTCTACGCGTATACGAATACCTCGATCGTCTACCCACTTATTACAATATTAAATAAACTCCAATGCATACCAACATAAAGATAACATTTTTGAAGTGTTCAATTTGCATGAATGCCTTAAATGTTAAAAATGCCATGTTTTGATTTGGATTTTTAATTATTTAGTAAATAGTCATTTCGAATAAATTATGATTTGGTAAAATAAAAAAATGTCAAAGTAAATGATGTCTATTTATATTTTTGTCAACTACTCAGTTTGAGTAAACAAGGTTTGTTAAAATAAAAAATGCCCAAAAAATGTTTTACCAAATGTTAGATTTGGCATTTTTTCTTTTGGGATAATATTGGTTGGCAATTAATCATTTTGATTAATTGAAGTTTGGTAAAATGAACATTGCCAAAGTAAGGAAATGTCTAAATATTTATTTGGATATCATTATTTTGGCAAATATGCATATGTCACACGATAAGTTGGGAAATGATGAGTTGCCTTTTAAATTTTTGGGAAACATTGTTTGGGATGTGAAAATCTGGCAAATAACTTTCGGTAATACATTAGTAACCCATTAAATACCTACCCCAACCCAACTCAAACTATAAACTTCCCTAGTATTAAATACCTGATTGTTACCGCGATTACATGTTGAAATTTTGTGTGTGGCAGCTGGTGGTGGTGCCGGCACTGATCTCGGGCAACACGTTCATCACTGTGCTGCGGCTGCTGTGGGTGATGTGCGCCGCGTGCCCGCAGCTCGCGCTCGCGCTGCACCAGCGCTCCATCGCCGACACGCTTCTGTGTCTGCTCACCGGGTCCGCGCTGCACCAGGAGGTAACACTCACACCACACTATAGCTGATGCGGCCCATGATGATCCCTATGACAGTTCACTTTTGTAGGGAGTAACTGTCAAGTGTCAATGTCAAACGTTTTTGAACTTTTTATGATTTCATAGCCAAAATGGCTTAAACGGAATCCTTATAGTTTCGAGCCGCTATTTAGTTAGCGAGTTTCATAAACCCACACCTGTGTTGTAATGCCCTTCATTATGCATAGTCGCATAAATTACTATTTTTATAAACTGTAACTGCTGAGCCAGGCTAGATAAAACTTTATATATATATATATATAGTTACGGAACCCTTGGTCTGAAATGCGTGGTCTGATATTTTTTTAGAACTGAAACAATTGTTTTTATTTAGAGAACATTTAAGCAATAAAAGAACGAATTAGGGTATTCAATATTTCGTTTGTACTTATCACTATCTATATACCAACATACCAGTATAACAAGGTTGATATTATACGATTCTTATGTTTTTTATCTTATAGTAAATATCTGTTGATACAGGTCAAGTAACTTCATGATTATGACAAAGTTAAAAGCAAAACAACGTACAATTTATACGTTCTACTCTTATTAAACGCAGCTTATGATATCTGCGGACGATATAAACTAGTATAAATCTTGTCAAATGCGTAGCCATTGTTTTTTGTAAGTACAACCATTCAGATTGATGACACACATGTCGTTCCCATTGCATAAAAATGTTTCATTCGAGAAAAATCGAATTGTGATTTCATGTATTACAAAATATGCCAAAGTGATTCACCAGATCGGCAGATTAACGAGCTACTTGCGTCAGATGTTGAATTGAGATTCATTGTATGCGTATGCGCGTCGCTGTGTTTTTGTAACACGGACAATGGTGCAGCCAGGCACCACAAAATGCACAATAGTATTTACATATCATACATCTTTTCAAATATTCTGAGCAATATTACAAATTAACGAGGCAAGTTGACATGTAGATAAAAATACATTAATGCTAAGCGGAAACGCATGAAACTAGAGATCTTTCCAGTTATTTGTTATTTAAATCTAGTCAGATGCTAATAAAAATATACGAAACGATTTCGGTTAGAATTATAGAAAATATTTCCATTGTAAGGTATTCACAATCACCACATAAACATACATAATAGTATTTTATACAATCGTGATATAATACAAAGCTTTTCAGTCGAGTACCATGTTTAGGCCACGAAGCTTGCTGAGTGGCCTAATAGTACGGTACGAGAGTGAAAAGCTTAATTATATCACTATTGTATACAATACTTTTTCTACGAGTCATCATCTTCATCATCAATGGACGGAAATATCATCATTCATGCAAGTTAAAATTAATGTTAATAGCGTCGTTCACCGTTGTATCAACATCGAATTACCTAGCAACCAATTGTTTGTAATAACCGTCTCTGATTGGCCGATAACGCGACAGATAAAAAAAAATGTGTTTCAGATGCAGGAAAATTTGCCAGGTATCGCAAATTAGTATAGAAATCGTATGAAGTTCTATTTTTGAAATTATTACAGTTAACTAAAGTCAACTATAATGAGCTTATTAATCTTATTATAATTGAGTCGGAACTGCCATAGAGTATCCAACACTGAAAAGCTAGCACTTATAGTTTAGTCTGTGGTGCCCTAATTGACAGATTACAGTCGACAAGTAGAAAAAATTGTATTATGTATCAAAGTATATGGGTTGTATATATTTTTTCAGTACAAAGACGGTGGTGGTGAAATTCGTAACTCGTGTCGTTTTAATTTATCGCCACTCGTTTCGAACTTCCTTTCGGAACTTGTATTGTAATGTATTATTATTAGGTTGTTGCATAATTATTTTCCCACTTCAAAAATTTCTTGCTATTTCCAGTATTGTCAGGAATATTCTACAATAAATCTGGTATATAGCAGAATGTTCTCGAATCTTTCACGTCGGGTATATATATAAACGGGGGCTGTCACAGGGATTTAATTAAAATATAAAAAATGGACCAACAACATCTTCGAGCGATTTACTTATACGAACACAAATTGGGAACCAGTTCAAGGGAAACAGCAAATAAGATTAACAGTGCTTTTGGCCCAAACACTACTACCGATCGCACAGTACGAAATTGGTCTCAGCGCTTTGATGAAGGAGACACAAGTCTAAAAGACATTCCTCATACTGGTCGCCCCGTCACTTTTGACGAAGTGGCATTGCGGCGCGAGCTTGAGTTGCAACCGGATTCCACCACCAGAGATTTAGAGAAGACTCTAAAATATCACTACAGTACCATAGATCGCCATCTACAATCCATGGGTTACCGTAGGGTTTTGTCAAGATGGACGCCTCATGATTTGACCGATGCTCAACGTGAAGTACGGTCAGCCAAGAATGTGGTTTACCACTTTTCGACTCTATTTTTAAACACATACGGCCGAAAAGTGGTAAACCACTTTTTTGGCTGACTGTACGTGTTAGCATTTGTGAAAGTCTGCTGCTGCTTCCCCAAAAAATAACTTGAAGTCAATCATCACTGGAGACGAATCCTGGATCTTGTACGAGAACGTCACACGAAAAGCCTTTTGGATACCTGCGATTAACGGCCACCGACACAGCCGAAAAGCAGTACGCATGGTCGGAAATTTCTCCTGTCAGTCTTCTGGGATTCGCAAGGAATGTTGTTTTGGGAGTTACTGGATTTAATTTTTTTGCCTCTCAGCCACTTTCTTTCTGGGCTAAGGGTATTGAAACTTTGCCTAGCAGATGGCTACATGTTCTAGATAATAATGGTGATTATATTGTCGATTAATTGTTTCAATAAATAGATACTACAAAATAATTTATTCGTATTTCAAAGTGGGAAAATAATTATGCAACAACCTAATATAAACGACTTTCTGTAATTTCTCGATTTCAAGTTGATTTAAACGGTGCAAGATATTTTAACTTGATACCAAATTAACTGAACTATCATAGCTGGTTTCACTATGACTCGTGTGATTCACACAACCAAGTAGTTCTCTCTCCTCCCTCCTTAAACTACTTTATTGAAATGATTGCAAGTTTAAACGTTCTGCGTTGTAGTGTAGTTTTGTCTTGTATAATAGAATAACAATGTTTTTACCTTCATCGATTCGAGTTTTATTAATTCAACATGTTATGGGAACCGTTTAAAACACTGTTGAGGGATGATCGCTTTTTTTGAAACATCAAAGAAAAGTAAATAAATATCAGTACATTATACTTTGTCATTACGGCCGACATCGGATCGGGCAATGTTAAAACGCTGTAAGGGTTGTCCTTAATCTCTTTCGCTATAACCTTGTCCTGACGTGGTACTTTGTGATTCAGCAAGTGGAGCTGCTCCCTCGGTCGCCGCAGGAGCTGTACGAGATCACGTGCCTGATCGGCGAGCTGATGCCGCGCCTGCCCACCGACGGCATCTTCGCCGTCGACCAGCACCTCGACCGCCCCTGGTCCGCGCCCACCGAGCGCGCCGCGCACTGGCAGTGGCGCGACGACAGAGGTACCAGTACCACACGCTTTACATTATATCCATTCAACATACTCACTATGAACCACTATAACTCCGCTAGCCAACTTTATTGCCACACGTGCCAGCGAGTATTTAAAAGCAAGTTCGGCCTGGTCAGCCACGTTAGAGTACACGCAAGGAAACATTCGTAAGATGTATTTAGGGTCGCCGTCATCGGAAACTATGAGGAGGACTATATGAAATAAACCAATAACTTATTAAACATTGCGCTTTTTATGTCTGCATTGATTTACAAACACACGACATGAAGTGGACAAAATATAGCAGACTATCAAATATTTCTGTGTGTGCACGCGAAAACGTCCCACTTTGTCGATTGCTATAAAGCCGCTTTGTCAGTTTACTCATATAAAGATACAAGTAAATCTCGCCTTAATGGTAACCGACAAAGTGGGACGGTTTACTAAACACACTCACATTTTATGTATACAGCAAGGGACGAAACCACTTAGCATGATTATTCCATGGGGAAAATTAAGCTGTTCTAGTCCCATTCACGAAGTGACTAACTATTGTACAAAAATATGGGAAGGCTGAACTGCTTGGCTGGTATTCTCAAGAGTACTATAGAATGGTGGACTATTAAAAATATTTGTGTTTTGTGATGTTTAAATAAACCAATAAAAATTAAATGGCTCTTGCAATAGTGAAATTCGTTTATTCGAGCTGAAAAACTTTGACTACTTTAAGTACTTCGGCATCGTAGAATCAGTAGTTAAACACAAAATACACAAACTAGCTCAGAAAACGTTTACAAGGTTATAAACGTTTTCTGAGCTAGTTTGTGTATTTATGTTGGATAAAAACTAGCCTTTTTACGTTCAAAAAAGTAAACTAAAAAAAATCTAATGGTGAACTTGGTTGTTTTTTATTATGACATACATTTCATTTGAAATGCAATGTATTTCATGTAACACTTGTCATGTTCAGGCTTATGGCGCTCGTACTCTTGGGCCGAGTCGCGCGCGTTGGAAGCGGGCGCGACCGCCGGCGAGGAGGAGGTGTGCCTCACGACGCTGGGCCGCTCGTACACCGTGGACCTGACCGCCATGCAGCAGCTCAACGACCACACCGGCACGGCGCGCCCCGTGCAGCGCGTCGCCCCCGCGCCCTCCATGCCCGACCAGACCAACTCCGCCAATGCGGCGCCAGGTGACACTTACTCCACAACGTTTTTTAGAAACTTACTACATGCATTGAATGTTTCTGAATCCGTCATTTGTTGCTTACTACTTGCGTTTAAACAGGCCCCAATGAGGAGGCCTTTAGGATGGAGGTCAGATAACAGTCGCTTCCGTAAAACTAGGTCGTGTAATCCTACGATCTCACGACCCGTACAAAATGCGCGGAATCTCTCAAGGAAGATCAAGTGCCGAGAGCAATTTCTACCGAAAACCTTGTTTAATTTATAATTATTAAATTATATTTTGTGTCATTTGTAGATCCCCGCATCGCTATGGTGCGCTGCAACCCCGGGCTGGCGCGCGCGCTGCTGGCGGTGCTACATGAGGTGTACTGGAGCTCTGCGGGGCCCGCCGTGCGCTCACAGGCGCTCAAGGCCATCCTGCGCTGCGTCTACTACGCCGACGCAGCGCTGCTCCGACAAGTGCTCAAGATGCAGGTCAGTTTCCACTAACTTTTTTTTTTAATTTAGTACATACCTATTATTCATTGTTTTGTAAGTAGATATATCTTTTCTAAAACCAAATAAGATGTAATTTATTTTGTTTGATGGTTTTCTGTTTGTGCAGGTGATATCGTCTCACATCGCGGGCATGATGGCATCGACGGACCTGCGCATTGTGGTGGGGTCGCTTCAGCTGGCTGAGATCCTGATGCAGCGTTTGCCCGAGGAGATGGGCGCGCAGTTCCGCCGCGAGGGCGTGCTGCACCAGGTGGCTCAGTTAGCCGAACGTACACCACCCTCCAATACGCCCAACCAGTCCCGCCAGCCTAAGCTTAAGGTGACCCTTATTTACTTCTGTCAATGGAGTTGGGAATTCAAATTTGTGTCACAGATTAACCATTAGAATTTCTCTTGACAGTTAAGGCTGTATATCGTTATAGGTCTTACTCATATCAAGGTTTTGTTAAATCAATACAATGCTAGTTTTCGTGATTTGACCTGTACAGTTGATTCTCGAATGCTGAATGAAATGTAAAATTCATTATATATGATTGACACTTTTATAGTATAAATAAAAAAGTGTTCAAATATATGAACAATGGTAATCCACCGCTATACTGTATGTAAGTGATATTTTGTGTGCAGTCCCCGGCGGCCAGCTCGCGCTCGAGCGCCGCGTCGAGCCCGCCCGCCTCGTCGTCCAACACCTCGCTGGACCACAACCTGTCGCTGGCCTTCTCCGCCTCCGGCTCCTTCATCAACTCTTCCATGCGTAACTATCCGTCTGACTACATATTAAACGTTACCTTACTTGGTTATTTATCGCGAGGATCTGTCGCAAACTTTCTGATCTGTCTGTCTAAATTGACTAGCTGGTTTTTTAGCGGCTCCACACGCTTTGCCACAAGCACCAGACACATGCCAAACACCAACGAACACTCATGGCATTGGTGACCGTGCCGGTACCTCGATGCAAAACACCGACGCCGGTGCCGATCTCTGACCAACTCAAACCAAAACAGTCAGCTGCCCATATCCACGTGTTTGTTGCTCGTGTGCGTTATCGAATTCTAAGATGGGGTTTATACAGCAAATAATAAGTAAAAATGAGTCAATTTTATTGCAGCTCCGCTTGGAAACGAGAGTAGCGGCCCCGAACCCGGGACGGCTGCGTCGGCCGCGCAGCCGCAAGCGCCTGCCGCAACGCACAGGTCAGTTGTGTTGCCCTTCTCGACCATATTCGACAGGTGAATAATACTTACACACTTCTGCATCCCCAAATACATTCATTATTTATTTATGTTTACGATTGGAATCGGGAAACCTAAATAAATAATGAACATGCAACCAACACGCATGAATACGGGTCTATCTAATGCATGCATTTGACAATGATACTGCTTATTTTGAAAGCAGTCTAAGTCTTTATTTTTTTAATCATGACGAAACAGAGACAAATGAAGACACTCATACAACAGACTTAATGCATAAATGCATAATAAATTTATTTTCTTTCTTTCTTTTTGTTCAATAAAAACTTCACACATTTTCGAGAACATAATTTAGTAATGTGTAATTGCCTTAAAGCTAACTATGGTGTTTGCCACAAACCTGAAATATATTTATTTATTTATTTATTTTATTTTTATTTATTATTCAAATAAGTTACACAGCATAACAGTAAAACCAAAGCACTGTGAAACTAAAAAATAAAAACAATAGGTATAAATATAGCACAACAGTAAAAATCAGACAAAAAAAAAACAATATTCTATTTAGGCAATATATGAACAAATACGACTAAACACAAGGCATCGCCACGCTTAGCGAACGTGCTTGTTTGTCGAACATCCAGAGGGATGTTTGAGGAAAACAAAGGTTTTGGAAAAGGAAACGGACATGGATGCTATTCCAGTGACCAGCATCAGTGTCCAAGTGCCAAACAGAATAGGCAAATGCGTATCCACACGTACTATATTAATTGGCTAACGAGTCGTACTCTTGCTACCGAGTTAGGCTGCTCTCATGTCACCATAGAAACACATTTACTCGAGTTGGGAAAAAACTACAAATACAGTGTTTGGATACCGCACGAACTTGATAGAGATCAACTAAACCGCCGTGCCGATATCTGCATACAACTTCTGTCTTTTCGCCGCACATTCAACTGGTTGGACCATCTTATCACTGGAGATGAAAAATGGGTCTTATATATAAATCACACACGCAAACGTCAGTGGCTAGCTCCAAACGAAAAAGGAATAGAGGCACCAAAACAGAGCCTCACCCGAAAAAAGTTATACTGTCCGTTTGGTGGGATATTCATGGTATTATTCACTGGGAACTCCTACCAAGTGGAATGACTGTTACCGCATCAGTATACTGTAATCAGCTTGAAAATTTAAACCAAAAAATCTGTCAGAATCGTCCACAGCATGCTAAAGTTTTTTTCTTACACGACAATGCTCGCCCACACATTGCAAAATAAAAATTACAATAAGCGAATAATGTCAGTGTTAATATGTGTGTTATTATGTCAGGTCTGCGAGCCCGCTGCAGCTGGCCGAGATGCTGAAACGCAAGCGCGCGGTGAAGCGGTCGGGCGGCGCGCCCGCGCGGCACGCCCGCCGCCGCGACGACGCCGCCGCGCACAGCTCGCACGCCGCGCCGCCGCACCACTCGCACCAGCTCCACCATCAGCACACTGCCACTGCTCACAGTACGGACAACCCAATCCTACTATAACAGTCTATTAAGACAATTCTGCCAACAGAAAAAGGGGCAAATTTTGAAAATGTTGCCACAAAGGGTTTACTTTCCATTGCAAAATTGAATTTTGTGCTTTTCTTTCTACTTACAACGTTGTGAAACAGAGAATATTACAGTTCTTTGAGGAATGCTTGAAATACTAGACGAGCATGTCAATGAGACAATGTCTTCGCTGATTATTGTTTTAGTCTATCCATTCTGATATAGTTCATATTTACTTGAGATGACGTGCACTACCTTGACTCTTCGTGGTCAGTGGTTAAGCCATTTGTGTCATAAAACAGAGGTAAAAATATTCTTTACAATATCAAGTTACACTACCTACTAACGAATTTCTAATCTGAAGCGGAAAACTGATTGTTCGAGTCTTATAAAGTTTTGACTTGACTGTAAATTCTGGTCAGGTTCAAGCGCTGCCGCGTCATCGCGGTCCACTAGCCGCGTGGGCGCGTCCAAGACGTCCTCATTCCTGTCTTCGCTCAACCCGTCGCGCTGGGGCCGCTCGCCGCACACGCACAAGGACACCGGCCTGCTAGCCTCCCCGCACTCCTCCGCCAACCTTACCGTTCAAAACAAGTGAGTCATTGTTTATACACTTTATTCTACCATTCACGCGCAATCATGACTAACTGGTCATCGATCCTGCAACCCAATGAAAAAATGCTCCTAAGATATTTTACAAGGTTGTTTTCAACCATATCTTTCACATGAATTATAGCTTCAGGGACGATAAGCAAATGTTTGTTTAACTAATTATGCGGTATTAGCACCAAGATTGATATACAGGATACTGAGGCTTTTTGTGCATTAGCGAGAACGTATAATAACGACATGCATTTGCGAATTTGTGTTATAAATGCTGTACTTTGTAAGTAATAATTATTCTCATTGATTGAACAAGTATGTCTAGAGAGTCTGGTGGAGAGGAATGGATACAAGTCAAGTCAGCGCTTGTGTATACTCAACAACTGTTGCAAATATACCAACCAATGTTCGGACTGACAAGAGAATGTAAATCAGCAGTTAAGCGAGTTGTGTATTACGTTACTCTTAGGATATCATATGAGATCATATAATGAATGTGCACTATGCGAGATGAAAATTAATAGATGGACCATTTCTTGAAAACTAGTCGAAGATTCTTGAACTGTTTTTATTTGCATACTTACGTATGTAAATAGGCGGACAAAATGCAATATTATGAATCTTATGATGCCATAAAGCTGATCTGATGTTGACTACTGGAGAGTGACATGGTCACTGTGTAAAGTGAATATTTGTCAATTTTATTTTTTATTATTTATTTATTTTACTTAAACACCACAAATTACATAATATTTTTTAAAAAGTATCGCTAAACCAGCAAGGTTTGTCTCGATACTCCATTCCGCAAGGTAAAAAAAAAAAAAGAAACTAAATAAGTGCACTACAGATAAATACTTACATCCTAAATAACATACTTAATACTGAGCGCGTCACGTTATCAGTATGACACCGGCCGGCCGAGCAAAACAAGAACCGGTCAGCCGTAGGTACGTGATACAGGCTGCTCCATTTATTACAAATGAACTATTTTTTATCAGTTAAAATTATTTAATTGGTTAAGCATTTCTTTTTTAAGTATATTTGCTATATTAGTTGGTGTTAACTTATCTCTACACTGTGTAGGTAACTTATTAATTAAATCTGGTATAATATAATCTGACGTTCTCCTGCCATAAAAATTATTAAATTGTGGTTTCCGAAGCATTTGGTTTAACATGTGATATTTAAATTTAGTGTGAATCGGAAGGACCTTACAAAATTTAAATAGGTCACTATCACATACAACCTCTTCTTTTATTTTATGAGGTACTATTATCTTTAAGAGCCTGACTTTTAGCCTATATATTTTGTCTAGGTATGATTTAAAAGTGCGACCATAACTACTTAATCCATAAGAAATGACGCTATCCACAAGTGCATTATAAACATCGAGTCTAATATGATATGGGATCCTATTTCGTAGAATATATATTTTTGCCATTATTGCTCGTAACCTAGTACACACTGAGTCGATTTGGTCTCTCCAGTTGAAGCGGTTGTCAATTATAACACCTAAATATTTGTGTTTACTAACTTGTTCCAGCGGCATACACTTGCAATTTTGATCAATATTCGGTAGCATGTGTAGACACTGGTGGTCGTGCCCTATGATCCTGACTTCTCTTACCGATCTTGATTGACTTGAGTGTATATGAAGCAGTTTGGTTTTATCTGCAATGTGAATATCATTGTTGCTATGCGAATATTAATTAATTTTCATTGTTTCTAAATAAACCAACCAGAAGTTATGTTGATTCTTTTGCTTTTTTTCGTTTGCTATTAGTAGTTTTTCTTAACTATGGGGACCAACAAATCACACTTTATATGCAACTTGGGAGACAAAATAATCTGTTATAATTTATCACGCACATAAAGAGAAACCTGGTAACCAGTTCATATGTAACAAATATGTAAGATGTCTTCAAATTGGTAACAACTTTTACCTCCTGTTTTATTTCATTGTGCAGAAATTGATAAAAATCCAATATTTTGATTAAATCTAGCTGATCAGATCTTAGGAACTAATTATTTAACAACACAACCCTATGGATTAGTTAATTACATAAATATTTATATTATTTTATTTTACATAGTAACAGATTAACCGTTTCAGTGCAGTTTTTTTGCAACACATGTAAATACTTCAGCGAGGGCATTTATATAAATATTCTAATGGGTTAAGAACCGTTAATTTAACCTTGAAAAATACCTGCGTGCTCATAATCGGCGATTTCTTGCTTTTTTATAACATTGTTTCTACGTTACTTTGCTTGTATCTTATTTTCAACCACTGACACTGCAGCCTAGTACTTATGTAAATTACATCAATCCGGCTCTTTTATACATGTTTTGATATACCTATTGTCAGCTTCATACAGGTCTAGACAGTCGCGTGAAATTGTTAGACGAGTGATTTTTTGTTCCACTGAAAGGAGCTTTGGAACCCATCTCGCCGACACCTTGGAAAACCCTAATTCGTTGACTATAATGTTTTGAGTTTTTTCATAGGAGATGCCTACGATGTCGGCTATTTCTCTCACTTTTAACCGTCGGTCTTGGATTATCATTTTGCATACAGTTGCCACATTATTTGGATTGGTCGCAGTAGTTGGCCTCCCGGAGCGAGGGTCATCTGCGATACTGACTCGTCTCCGCTTGAATTCAGCTGCCCACTTTTTTACCATCGTATATGATGGATCGGATTGCCCTAATGTACACTGCATATCTTCATAAATTTGTTTCGCAGTCAATCCTTTTTTATGAAGATATTTAATTACATCACGTTGCTCCAAATTGTCCATTGTGAAAAAACTGCTTACACGTATTTTTAAATGAGAGGAAAAACTTATTTTAAAATATTGCATAAATTTTAATCTTGACATACTTACATTACATACAGATTTCTACTTATTATTGTTGTGTTGTCAGCTATTAGCAATTGATTTTCTTATACTTTGCATCTGCTCATGTATTTTATCCAAAGCTACTTTTTCTTACTTTTTATTGGCCTTGCCTTGCGCTAGTGCACCTTAATATTCCTAATATACCTTAATAAAACAATGCCTTTTCGGTTTATTATTATTCTAAATTCTTTTTACTTTGCATACGTTAAACACTGTATATGCGATTGTCCATTCTGCTAAATGAGTGCGCAATAATAACTGTCTACGTCGTCTTTTATTCAAAAATGGTTTAATATCTTTCACATATTTTACCCTTTTAAATGGATTTCATGGTTACCATTACCGAAAAGAAAATCCCAATTTACCCAATTAATTACTAATTTATACCATAAAATTAACCGGCGAACCCGAATTAACGATATTATGCTGCACATACTTAACGCTTCAACAAAATAAATGTAGCATAATAATTAATAACGTTCTCACCGACCTTTATTTGCACATACTGTTGCATAACAAGATGTGGTCGTCAGTTGTTTAGTTAAGAGTGTGGTGTGACATATATCCGCTATATTTATCCAGAGAGAAAGTCCGCGAGTGGATCCAGTGGACGGCGGCACGGCTGGTGCGCGAGTGGGGCGCGTTGGGCGGCGGCGGCGGCGCGCTGGACCAGCTGGCCGCGCTCGCCGGCGCGCTGCCGCACGCGCCCGCGTCGCAGCGCCGCGCCGCGCTCGAGCAGCTGCGCGACACGCTCATGCAACACGACGTCTCACCCTTCGAGGTATGCAATACGATACGATTATAAATGGGGCCTACTAACACGGCGTGCGAGATCGCATCCATTTTTAGTCACATTGCGGTCTGTTGAAGTTACAGCTCAATAAATACACGCACCGCATAAGTGGGCCCCGAGCCGGCTCCGTACGACGCTTCTATTAAATAACCACGTAACTACATGTGCATTACGTGCAAGCAACTAATTAACAAGGTAAAATAAATCAAAGTTGTGGCCATCACAGTAAATGATATAGCCGTTATAGCTAATATACGATTAATCGATTATATTACAAAATAGGCGGCATAATTAGGCCGGTATTAGCACTTATCAGCTAATACCGGCGAACGCTGTACCCACATATTTAAATATGATTTTATTGCATGTTTCGTTTATATAAATTTTGTATTCATACATTTGTAAATAATACTTAAGTAAGACTGTTTTGTATTTCTCTAAGTTAAGTGAATGTTATATTCTTTTTGGAGAAATAAATTCTTAAACCATAAACCATAAACAGTCAGTAATTGTAATTATGTTCTCGAAGAATTATTGATGATAAATTGCAGTAGATAAGTCAGTCTATGACACCCTGTGAGGACATACAACACGGTGATAATGATATTAAGAGCAAAGTAGGTAAATGTTGCTGTTTCTTTCAATCATGATAAATCTCAATTTATCATCTTCGTCACCTATCAGGAAGTAAAAGCTCGGCTACATATGCGCGTTTTGAGAGCGTAGCGTCAGTGGAGCGCAATGATAGCGGTGCGCCGGACGTCGGCGGGAACTAACGAGCGCGGATTGTTACGCTATCAAAATGCTCGTATGTTTGGCCGAGGCTTAATAGGTGTTCCTGAGATTGATATTCAGTTGTGTAACAGTGTTTTGTTTGTCCAGGTGAACCACTCTGGCGTGCTGGGCGCGCTGCTGCAGTACCTGACGGGGCTGGACGACGCCACGGTGGCGGCGGCGGTGGCAGCGGCGGCGGCGGGCGCGCGCGACCGCGACGGCGAGGGCGAGGGCCGCGACGCCGACCAGGTGGCCGCCTGCGAGGAGCGCCTGCGCCTCTTCCTGCACGTCTTCGCCGACATGCCGCTAGTGCCCGAGTAAGATGATCCCACGACATAATCATTCACATACACGGTGTAACATGAGGAAAAATTGTTTTAACAGCGTATTAAAAATGATCACGTTTTTTATTAGACTAAAACCTGATTTCGATGATACATTTATGATGTCGATGATGTCATACTAGGGGGCGTAATTTAACTATCTATCTGGATAGATATCAAAATCTGACAAGTAAGACATAAAAAGTAAGTTTGAAGTAAAAAAGACACAAAATTAATTTTAAGTACTAATAGCTAGTTTTAACCCTCAATAAAAAATCAAAAAGGTAATCACGTTCTATATCCCGGTCTATATAAGTCTATTGAAGTGTTAATTTTACGAATAACTAAAAGTTTTATGTGAAAATAGGTATGTACCTCTCAAAAATAATATTTTTTTGTGTAATTTACTGAAATTGAAATAACAATTTTACCCTTTCTTTTAGTCCCAGATATCTCAGTGGTTAAATCTTGTGGGTTCCTTATGTTACTCCGTGTATAGTTTGTTTTCATACTGGCTCATTTCAAACATAGACAGAGAGAATCATATAATCTTACAAATTAAAAAAAAGTAAAATTTTAAGTGTATAATAATGTAAAATAATGGTCAAAAAGTACAATTTCGTTCAGCTATTAAACAAATTGGTGTGACTCTATCAATGCGAGGAACAATGATAAGAGACGACTCACAGTGGTGTAATATTACAGTGTCGGCGAGTGGTCGGACAGCGGCGCGCTGCTGGGCAGCGGCGGCAGCGCGCTGGCCGCGCTCGTGGCCAAGGTGAACGCGTGCGTGTCGCACCTCGAGCAGTTCCCCGTGCGCGTGCACGACCTGCCCGCGCGCCCCGCCACCTCCGCGCTCAAGTTCTTCAACACGCATCAGCTCATGGTCAGTCTACACTAACTAAGTGCCCTCTTTGAGCAACAACAATGAAGATCTCTCATAACTATTATTCGGACGGTTCCGGATCATTTCTAACAACACAAGGTGCACTTTGTAGGTTGCCACCAGTAGTTGGAAATAAATACATAATAATACAATACAATACAATACTCTTTATTGCACACCTCACATAGTTTACAAGTAATGCACAAGAAACAAAAACAAATTAAACAGAGGTAACAACAGGCGGTCGTATTGCTTAAGAGCGATCTCTTCCAGACAACCTTTGGGTAAAAATAAATAAATAAAAAATATTTATTAGTTAAAGTCTGTGTGGAAAGAAAATTATCATGAAATTTATATACCTATAATGGCCCCATATTATTTTTCCGGACATACATTATCCAATTTTTTAATATTCATTCTATGATTAAACTAAAATGTATATTTTATTACAGTGTGATCTCAAACGCCACCCAAGTTGCACTAATCTCAAGCAATGGAAAGGTGGTGTCGTACGGATAGATCCGCTTGCCTTAGTTCAAGCGATAGAAAGGTAAGATTCACTAGTGTGGTATATTATTTGTTTCTTAAGTCAGTCCAAGGTAACTTTGCAACGATGTTAGCACAAACTGCGAATTGTAACTGTCTTAAATTCACAAAAGTTTCACGTTTATATCAAACAGTCTGTATCAAAATCTCTGCCTATATAACTTAATCAGATGTTATTTAGAAACAAAAATATATTACACTTAACTAAATATCTATGTGGCCGCCGTGTGTGGATTGTGAAGTGTGTTTGTTTGTCGTCAGATATCTAGCACAACGGGGCTACGCCAGCGCGCGGTCGCGCGACGGCTCGACGGCGGCCGCGCAGTCGGACGACGAGGCCGGCTCCGACGACGACGTCGAGGACTCGCTCGCCACGCCGCCCATACACCAGCCCACTGAGTACGAACACTCATTTACTACTATCACTGCCAACGTTTTCAGGCTCCTTTAGACGGCACACGAACTTGGAAGCAAATTTAGTTATGTTCTGCCAGGCAATCATTGCCGCGCATGTTTTATCATTTACCGCGCGACCATACTTACCTGGCAGGACTATTAACGTAATGACGTTACTTTCAATTAGGCACATCATGCAAGTTCTTACAGCGTGTCCGCACGTTCCTAATTTGAGGAGTGTCTTTTCAAAAGGGCTTATTTCCATTTTTTCTTTTTTTTAAACTATGAATGTAGTTTTTTTTAGTATAGAAAATTACGTGTTGTTTTGAGATTAAAGCTCGAAAAGTCTCGCCCTGATCTTTAAAAAAAAGAGTAACATCAAAGTTTAGAACACATTTTGAAAAATGTGTAATGATTATTTATGTGGATAAACCAATGTATGTAGTACATACAACAACATTGATATCAACTAACTTAATACAAAATCCAAAAATTAAATAAAACTATTTTAAAATAATAACGTTTACGCTACGAGGCCACAACAAAAGGGCTTAATTCCCAAAAGTTCGCATCAAAAGTGCTTAATTCTCAAAAACATATGGTAATTAAATATTTATTTAGGTACACATGTTACGTTTGATGTAATCATAGCATTAACGTCAACTTACAATATTACAATTTTGCAAATTAAATATTAATTTCAAAATCAATTCCGTGGAATTATGTTTTTCTCGAATTCCCAAAAAAAGTTCAAAGTGGAAATAAGCCCTTTTGAAAAGACACTCCTCATTTGTAGTGGAAAATGACTACAAATAGAGAGTATTTACATTATTTATAACTGTCTATTACAACCCATAACTGATACTTATAAAATATATTTCTCACTTAGTAAAACAAGTTTAGCAAAACTATTTTATGTACGTTGTTAACCTTTGTAATGTGGTGACATAAAATAACATATTTAATGGTATTTTCCAAACACTACAAAACTTACTAAGAATATTCCTATGTATTTGAAAAATTTGCACATTTTATATAATATATGAAGGTCACAGAGGCACTTACACGATTCGTAGACTATGTCTACCTGTTTTATAAAACGTTTTTAAACATGATATGTTGCCGTTAGCACGGATCACAAGCTGGAGTTCCTGATCGGCGACACGGTGCTGCCGTACAACATGACGGTGTACCAGGCCGTGCGCCAGTTCGGCGAGCAGACGGACGCCGACACCGACACCGAGACCCCGCTCGGTGAGTTGCTCACCCTTTCCTATGTCACTTACATCAATTTATCATTGGCTCCCAAAATATGAAGAAATTTTAGATGCGGGCAGCGGGCTAGATTTATACCAATAATGCATTTTTACTACAATGCTGGCCATCTCACATACTATTTTAAAAGACCGGCGGCGGGCCGGATACAATCCTTTCGTGGGCCCGACATGGCCCGCGGGCCGTACTTTGCCTACCACTGAACAAGTCGAATGAAAAACTATGCTTACCCCTTCAATATCATATGGCTTAATATCCCTTACTCTCAAATGTGTTAATTATTACTGGGGTCATAAAAAGTTACAATATTAGACTATACAGGTTAGTTAAAACAATCAAACAGTGCAAAATGCTGCAATGCAAAAGTTTATAATATAATACAAATATGTTTTAATAAAAGTTTGATTACCTTCTTTCAAAAACACGGTTACTGTTTGCATTTTTTAACCGACTTCAAAAAAGGAGGAGGTTCTACACAATGACTAAATAACTATGCATATTATCAAATTATATAAAAAAAAACTTGTAAAATTCTTTATACTGTCATTATGACCTTCTTGTAAATATTTTCGTTTGATGTGATATGCAGCGAACGCGGGCATCTGGGTACAAACGCACACGATCTACTACCGCGCGGTGGAGGCCAGCGAGCCGCCGCGCGTCGACAGCACCGCCTCGCGCAAGGGCAAGGGCCAGCCCACCAAGCTCTCCTCTCGCCGCAAGCCGGACGTTCTGTGGAACGGTAGGAAACATTCTCACAATCACAGCTTACTCGATTTACCCTAAGGCCGACAGTCCACTATCATGCTATAGGCAACATGCCGTCCTTTTTCTTCACGTGGGAAAAAGGGAGGCATGCAGACCTATGATCATATTTCTATGGAAGACATATGATAGTGGACTCTTATAGCCGGATCCACACAGAGCGAGGCACGACGTGAGACCTGCTTCAACCAGAGGTAGTGCGTGCGAGTTGCTCGGCTGAACAATCTGCCTTGCCTTTGGACGTTTGCCTTGCGAGCACGTTGCCCCGCTTGGTATGGGCTCGCCTATTCAGATTATAAACAAATAGATAGTTGTCTTAGATCAATGTTTTGAGTGAATTATTTTTTGGTGAAGCCATATGAAATTGATAATGTATTGAAAGATGGAGTGGTACCAACGCGCGAATCACCGCTGGTGATGATCCTGCGGTCGCCGCTGCTGGCGGGCGGCAGCAGCGGCGGCGAGCGCGAGGTGAAGGACGCGGCGCTGCCGGCGCTGGCGCTGCTGCGCGCGCTGCACGCGCTCTCGCGGCACTGGCCCTCGCTCTACCGCGCCGCCTGTCTGCCCGACCACCGTCCGCTAGTGCCTAACGCTGACTTCATCAATGCCAAGGTACTTACCGCTTATTTATTCTCTACAGTCCGTTTCACGAAAGCTGCCCATGGAATTAACAAAACTTTGATTGTATGATTGAAACCTGTATCGATATGTATATTTTAGTGCCAGCTTACAAGACTGACCTGACCTGTACTTACAAGACTTTTAATAACGCAAGGAAGATGATAATTGTATATTTAATTTCATGTAATTTTTTGTGTTTTTAGCTTGCTGCCAAAGCCAACAGACAACTTCAAGACCCCTTAGTTATAATGACAGGAAACCTTCCGCCTTGGTTGAAAAAGGTTGCATATGCGTGGTGAGTATTATTTGTGTCAATACAGAGACAAATACACGGATGTTGAAATTTATCATTTAATATACAGTGTGTGTCTACGACCCGGGCTTTTATAAAAACTGATGATAATATGCTTCGTTAACAATCGTTTGCACGTATTAGTAAATCATAATTATGTTAATTAACGCCACAATTAAATTTTCTAAATCCTCAACTTAAATGTAGTAGACGTACTGTGTAATTGTCGTAATTCATATCGTTTATTCACTTGGTACAAGGCATGTCGTGGTACGGGGGTGAAAAACTGTGATAGCTAGCGTAGAATGTATTGTTGTCCTTTTCAATGCGTTTGTGTATGGAGGTTTTAAATTAGCTGAACAGTTTTTTATTAATTATTGACGTTACAATTTCAAAAGTCTTTACGTCGGGTTGTCAAACTACAAAAGTAAATTATGTCAAATGTGTTATTCGTTTTTATGCAAAATGGTTTACGATGCACGGGAATTATCCGATAAGCTTCTAATTTACGGCGAAACACGCGGAAATGCAGCTCACGCCTTAAGACTTCCCAAACAGAGAACATCCACACAACGCTCGAGTAATAACAGCGGCTCTACAGCGAGTGCGTGATAATAAGCCGATAGTTCCTGGTCAGCCTGAAGGGGCTATGAACGCAATTGTGCCAGTGCAAGTTGAAGAAAGGATTCTGAGTCACTTTAGGCAGAATAAACAGAGTTTAGCTGAATTAAATTTAAATGATAGGTTAGTATTTAAGTTTTGTTGAATTTGTAGATAATAAAGTTTTTATCGAACATGTACAAGTGCTTTTAATTTGCCGTAGTTATCTTAAGTGCAGTTATACTTGTATCGCTAACTCTTGAAATAGATACCTACTCTACATAATAATCAAAGTATCTGTTGACTGACATTTACACCTAGGTACTTGTCAAATTACTGTGCTTTACATTTCTGGCAATTAAAATTTTGTTAGAAAGTTAACAAAGTCTAAAATTTAGTTTATAAATAAAATTAATATCATGGTTACATTATAAATATACGTTATATTAACCTCCTTTAAAAAAAGCCAGGGTTGTAGACACACACTGTATTTTAGATATAGACGAGAACTTAAAACGTTTTTTGTTTCAGCCCATTCATATTTCCGTTCGAATGTCGTCACTTATTGTTCTACGTGTTGTCGTTCGACCGCGACCGCGCGCTACAGAGGCTAATCGAAGCGGGCGGCGAGCGCGGAGGCGCGGCAGCGGCGGGCGGCGCGGGCGCAGACACGGAGCGCGTGGCGCCGCGCCTCGACCGCCGGAAGCGCACCGTGCAGCGGCAGAACGTGCTGCGCCAAGCCGAACATGTTATGCACGAGTTTGCGCACTCTAAAGCGCTGCTCGAAATTCAATACGAAAACGAAGTGGGCACCGGTCTCGGCCCTACCCTAGAATTTTACGCGCTCGTCTCGCAAGAGCTCCAGCGCGCAGACCTTGATCTCTGGCACGGTAGCGAAAACTTTAAACAGAAGCCGCACTCGTTCGGCGGAGAAATAGTGAAGAGTCAGCCGCCCATGGTGACCGACCGGTCGTCCGCAGAAGTGGCGGCGCGGCTGGCGTCGTCCGTGCGCGACGCGCTCAGCCTGAACGAGGAGCGGTCGGCGGAGCCCTCGGAGCTGGAGAAGGAGACGTCGATCCCGTCGCCGGCGCCCGACGCCACCTTCGTGTCGTGGCCGTGCGGCCTCTTCCCCCAGGCCATCGGCCGAAACGCGCGCGCGTCTCATCTCTCCCGTGTCAAGGCCAAATTCCGCTTTTTAGGCAAATTCATGGCTAAAGCTGTAATGGATTCACGAATGGTACGTTGTTTGCATATTAACCCTTCGTATGCCACTGTCAAACATTTGCTAAATTTAATTTAATTTGTTAATAAAAAATGTGCTGGAATAGTAGTGTGTGTTGTGATGCAGGTGGACATCCCCCTGTCGGTGTCGATGTACCGCTGGGTGGTGGGCGAGGAGCGGTGGCTGAGCCTGAGCGACGTGCGGCACGTGGCGCCCGAGCTGTGGCGCTCGCTGTGCCGCCTGCGCCGCGTGGCCGAGCGCGCCACGCTCATCGACGAGGACGACTCACACACGCCCGAACAGAAACAACACTTGGTAATAAACATACACACACACACACACACACATTTGTACTACACTCTTAGTAACTAAGTTGAATTTGGTGCATTTTTAACCCCCGACGCAAAAACGACGTCTGTTTGTCTGTCTGTGTGTGTGTGTGTCTGTCTGTGGCATCGTATTTTTAGATAGATTTAGATTTTTTTTTTGTCTGAAAGCTGAGTTAGTCGGGAGTGTTCTTAGCCATGTTTCATGAAAATCGGTCTACTATATCGCGGTCGGGGTTTTTTTCAAAATTTTAATTTTGTGGTTATTATAGAAGGATGTAAGTACACCGCAAAGACTAGTTCGTGGTGGAATTGGATGTTCTTTATATTATGCAGTGCAGAGCAAACATTACATATGGAAACAACCCTCCTATAACTTGAATAAATAAATATTTATAGAGCACTAGTAATAAAGTGGTGGATGCCGTTACAGATCAGCAGTTTGGAGTTGGACGGGTGCCCGATCGAGGAGCTGGGCCTGGACTTCATCCTGCCGGGCGACGGCTGCACGGAGCTGCGGCGCGGCGGCCGCGACCTGCCCGTCACCGCGCACAACCTGCACAACTACATCACACTCGTCACGCACTGGCTGCTCTACGAAGGTACCCACAATCAACAACATTCACAAACACATTGTCATTCTATATAAATACGAACTTGCGCGAATCCTCAACCCAGGGTTCGTCTAAGAATCTTCTATGAACTTGACCCCGAAAGGACGGACAAATTGTGAGAGTGTCTATAAATGTTACGATATTTTTATACATATAAGAAATAGACGTTAACCACACTCTTTAAGCCTAAGACTTTAATTTAACTGTCGAATACTAAAAGATCAGATTTCAAAGCTTACTGATTAATAATTTGTTTTACAGGCGTGATTCGTCAACTGGAAGCATTCAAAGAAGGATTCGAATCAGTATTCCCATTAAGTAATCTCAAAATATTCTACCCAGAAGAGTTGGAGCAAGTGTTCTGCGGGAGCCCGTCAGGTAAGATCTTTTGTAGTCAAGTTGAAAACAACAGTTTCAAACAGCCTTAGGCTTGTCCTTGTTATTTTGATGGTTGGGATTCTCAGGAAGCACAAATGAATTGTAAGATAAAATGATGATGTTGTATTGTGACAGGCGGTCGCGAGGTGCGGTGGGAGCCGCGCATGCTGGGAGAGTGCATCCGGCCCGACCACGGCTACACCGCCGAGTCGCGCGCCATCCGCATGCTCATCGACATCCTCGCCTCCTACAACCGCGACGAGCAGCGCCTCTTCCTGCAGTTCGTCACGGGCAGCCCCCGTCTGCCCACTGGAGGTAACTTCACCGACACTCCCCGAGTTATTATCTATTTTATCATCATAATAAGGTATCCATAACTAATATGTTTTTGTGCAGGTTTCAAGGCCCTGAATCCGCCTCTGACGGTGGTCCGCAAATCGCTGGAGTCGTCGCTGGACCCCGACGAGTACCTGCCGTCGGTGATGACATGCGTCAACTACCTGAAGCTGCCCGACTACAGCAACGCCGAGGTGATGCGCGCCAAGCTGCGGCTGGCCGCCTCCGAGGGCCAGCACTCCTTCCACTTGTCCTAAACGTTCTCCTCCGCTCTCGACGTCTACGTTTCGCCGGTGATCCGCCACCCTCCACACTCAGCAATGCCGCCATCCGTTCGAGCGACGCGTGGCTCGCGTGTTACTGTGTTCGTACCCCTGATGGGTACGGTGTGTGCGTCGCGTGCAATCCGATTCAGGGCATACAGTTTTTGTGCAATCAGAGTGACTATATTTACCCTTCGTTACAGACACTAAAAGTGCTGTGCGGACCTTTATTATTATCATTTTGTTTTCTTCTTTGAATTCTTTTTTTACAATTGATATAATTATACTATATTCTGTGTTAACGTAATGTGATAGCTTTGTATATTTCTTTATCGGCTCTATAGGGAGACTAACGACTCTCGATATAGTAGTATATGAATGTGTGTGAGGTGATTCTGCGCGACAAGTGATGAGCCGTGTTGTCGGACGCGTGTGATGTGTCGCGGCGGAGCCCGCGCTCGCGCCCGCCCCCGCCCCCGCCCCCGCCCCGCTACCACCCTTGCCGGAGACCGCGTCGCCTGTACCGCCGCACTGTTATATCATAGTTATATATAATATAATAAGCTCCATGTCTGAATGACGTCTGGATTTATCCTTCAAGAATCAAAAGTTAAAATAGCATTTATTACCAAACGGTGTATGTTTTCATTATCATTTAAGTTTCATTAAAGAGTAAAAGTGCAAAATTTTAATATGTAACGATTTCAATAAAAACATGTAAACATATTGAATCAATTACGTGTTTTATTTGCGATAGCTAACAGATAAATTAATGAATGTGAAGGGATCAACTGTCAGTAAAAGGAAAAAAACATTTATGCACCGGACTTGGTGACTTGGTAATACTGCCAGGGAGTATTCGCAGCGTAGTCTGTGGGTGGGATGGGTCGTGATAATGGGATTACAGGTTGATTACAGGCATCATTATTATATATATTTTCTCCTAAAGTAAAGGTCGAAGACCTGATTCTCACCGATCTTGATATTTTTGAGTTATCTTAATGAAGAGATAAAAATATGTACCAATAATTTCCACACCCATTTAATACGGAAGAATAAATGAAAACAGTTTAACACCCTGAGTGTAACAGAGTAAAAATGTAGCGCTCCCTGTAGCCTTACCGCGTAGTTTTACCAGTTGAACCAGACTGCTTTTTTGTACGAAACCAGACGTGACAACTGTTTCGACGGAGCCGGAGCTATTTCTAGAATGTTTGCCCTTCGGGCATCTATAGGTCCTAACAAACCTAACGAGCTAACCTACCTATTAGTCCTTACTATCAGTAAGTATATTGGGAAGAAAATTCGTACTGGTAAAACTACGCGGTAAGACTAGAGGGAATAGCCTGTTTTTTTTTTCAAGAAGTTTCAGTTCCTCGAGTTCAGACAATTTTCTTTAAATGTCACATTAATTTTTACCGTCTATTACTAGCCGACCAACCAGTCTGTCCACCCAGGTGGACGGTTAGTATTTTTTTTTCGTAACCAACCACCCAGTTTGTTGGTTGTTAATTTTTTTTCCTCTCTGTCCACCTGGTTGGTCGTTGATACTTTTTTTCCTGATTGACTACCTGGTGGTTTTTTCCAATATAATTTATTCCTAACTGACTACCTACTTAGTTATTTCTCAACCTAGCCTCGTGTCCCCGACCATAGTAATAGTTATTATACTTACAACAATAGCAATTGGACATAATAATAGCAAAATATAATTGAAAAAAATAATACCTAGCTTGATTGAAATATCTATATACCTACCTATTTAAGAATAGAATAAAATTTTATGTTAAAATACGTTCATTTTATTGTTACAATTTAATCAAAGACACTTAAAACCATAAACTTTACAATTGCCATTGGCGATTTCATGATATTTACAATATCTTGTATGTGGTACAAATTAAAATCTGTTAAATTATCTTCGGCATCCGCTACTTCTTGACCAAATTTGTTCTGGGTGAAGGTGAAAGTCGCAGGCTCGTGTTTCAGGCGACAAATACAAGTTGTATTTGTAAAGGATTTGAGCCTTAAATAGGTTGTTGATCTTGCCAAGTTAACTGGTTTGTCAGTTAGTAATAGTCGTGCGTCCAACGGCCACACCGATCATAAAAATTGGTCGGTTAGTAACAAATTTTCATATTACTAACCAACTAGGCAGGTTGTCGGTTACGAAAAAAAAATACTAACCGTCCACCTAGGTGGACAGGCTGGTTGGTCGGCTAGTAATAGACGATATTTTGGAATCTAGTCGCAATTACCACTCTTTTTAGGGTTCCGTAGTCAACTAGGAACCCTTATAGTTTCGCCATGTCTGTCTGTCCGTCCGTCCGTCCGTCCGTCCGTCCGTCCGCGGATAATCTCACTCGACCTACACCTTACAAAAGTTCAACATAACCTAAACCGGTTCTACTTACTCTGAAGCCTCATGTTGTTTGTACACTGTTAGTTTTCTAGTTTTCACTGTCTCAATATGTAGACACTTAAATTTTATTATCAATAATTACATTGACTTTTAAATTGATAGATTATTTATTTGGCTATGTCACTGTGCGCTACATGACCGGTCTCTATGAGATCTCGGGATGGACTATAAACAAGATAATTAATTCCGACGAGTGCGTCATACTGGTAAAGTCTTTAAAATGGAATTTACTGTAATGTCTGCAAGGTGCTTGTTTCTATGGCACAGTGACGTTAATATCGCATTATCAACTTAGCTTCCACTACCAATCAGGTTTACGTTGTGGATTTTCCTCTTAGCCGGTTTCATTTTTCCTTGTTGTTTCGTATTATCTTGTATCCAATTTTATATTTTTTCGAAACTACGTCAGAAGGGATTGGCAGTGTAACCGTTTCTGGGGAATGACAACAGCTAATTCTGTTTTTAGAATTCATTGGAATTCCTAAATCTGCTGCCATAGGTATGGTGTTCAGAAGTACGATAGGGGTCAGCCGTGTGCTTTTTTGTCACGGTAAAATAATCTCTGTAATGTTTATGAATGAATGTGTTTGCTTCTGCTTTACGCCTTTACTTTTATTCCAAAATTGAATGACATTTTATGAGTGCAAGGTGGGAGGGAGGAGGGGGGGGGGAGGAAGTATATTAGCACGTGGCTATTTACCTTTTTAACTGGCAAGTTTAAAAAAAATCGCGATTTCAAGTCTCATCGCCGTCATACAGTCCTACGAGTGATCAATAAAAGTAAATAATATCCTTTTAAAATCTTTAATTTAATTATTAATTTCATTGTGGTGCTTACTATCCAAATGAAACTTACACGTATCCACGCAAAAAAAATGATTTATTTTATAAGTCAGATAACCCTCAATATCCTCTTAATTAAAGTTAAAAAACATTGAAATCGGTTTGATCAATTACTATTAAGTATGTTACATCTAGTGTCGTGTATTAAGAATGTCAGAGTTTTATAAATTTTATCATGATTAGTCATAGAATTAAAATGCATAGTTTTTTTTGTGAAAGTTAAGTATGGTTAATATTAAAGTCAGATTAGGCTAATACATATTTACAATTAAGCTCATTATTAATGTCTACTTTTCAAAACAACTAGCAACTGTGAGCATCTCTTTAACGGCAATGTAACAATTATTCAAGATACAATAACAAATAAAGTCACATATATAATTTAATTTCATACATATAATAAACTAATTTAATACGTCATTAATTAGTTGCTAATCAATCAAAGTCCAACTGTGCAATACGTAATTACGTCACATTTAAACACCCTATAATAAAATTACAACTATACTAGTAACTATGCGGATCTATGCATTACGAGTTTTATATTTAAATATTACATCATTTTTAAATATGTTGTGTAGAATGATTTTGAACAATGAAAAAACAATAAGTATATTTTTTCACCAAACAACGAATTAATTAATTTAGCAAAATGTTTGAATTAAATTACTACCTACCGAGAATGACTAATTAAAAACAAACTAATTAACATTAATTGAATAACCATTTAGAGACATGTCTAATCATTCATGTTTAATATGTATGTGAGCGATGTTACGGATAAAAGTAAATCTTTAACCATAAATACAAGTGCAGTTCATTCCACAAGAGTGCGCCCTGTAACAAAAGCAAGAAAAATAACTGTAGCCTACTAGTATACTCCACAGACCAACATTTGTTCTGCGACTTTTAAAAATAACGTGTATTTTGATTTTATTACCCTTAAGAAAGTTTTTACTAAGAGGTAATGTATTACTAATTTTGTCTAAAGCGTGACAGACAACGACAATGACAACAATAATGGCGTAATTACGTGAAGATAATATTTATTTTGTATGAAAATAATATAAATTAACACTTCAACATTTTTGAAAGTCGCTGAACAAATGTTGGTCAGTTTAAGGAGCCTACAGCAAAATTTTTGGCTTTTGTTACAGGGCCCACCCGGTGAACCCTTCAAAATATGACAGCGGTATTCATAGTGTCCATGACAGCGAGCTCGTTGGCCGAGCTCACGATGGTCTGCGCGATATACTTGGGCGGCATTCCGTACTGCTCGAATATGAACTTGTAGCTGTAGTTCTTTGCGCCCACTACGCGCACCGCGTGGCGGAGGATGGCACATATGTGCGATAAGTTCGCGGCCTTTTTTTGGCTGCTACGTATCTAAAACCAAAGGAAAAATAGACGAATAAGACAATTGCTACAACTTTACTGGTAGGTACCCTCATGATGATACATTTCTGTTATCCTTTATAGGGACATAGGGCTCTCAGAACAATTCACTTTATGTTACGGTCTTGAGCGACTACTTTCAGCCAACTCAACCGAGTCTTATAAAATTAAATTAAAATCCTAGATTTAGCACCCTACAAATATTCAAATAATTTATAGTATCAACAATTTACATAAACTTTAAAGGTTGCCACAGTGAGGCGAAACGCTGATAAACACACATTAAATTTCCTTTTTCGGCGATAATGCGTAAAGTGAAGCCCTCGTCATTTAAGGGGATCCCCTCCAACATCAACAAGGGGATTCCCTACCATGTTGAGTTCAAATGGTTTAACAGCTGTATATATTCTTCCATGAATACCTACTCACTGTTTTAAATAATCATTAATTTAATCATTTTAGACCGATCCATAATTATTTTGGTATCTCGTATGTGCCAGATTATAGTTTAAGGTGATCATGATAGAAAAATATGAATTTCCACTTACGCTGGACATTTCTGTAGTCTCGGTATCAGCTCCTTCTTCTTCAGCAACAACAGTGCATTCCTCACGGAAGCTGCGGCCACGACGGACGGGTACTCCGAGCAGAGGCTCTTGTTCACCATCAGCCCGCAGAGGCAGAGGAACGTGGTGGCCACCTCGATCTCGCCGGGCCGCTCATGGTTGCACCTCCACGCGAAGTACCAGATGTAGTCTTGGGGCACTACTGGTAGGAGAGGAAATTTCTGTACAAAACAAAGAGTACATTTTATAACTATAATAAACTGATAAAATAAGGTGACGTTTGTTGATGTTGTGTTAAGGACGGATCAGGGTTTAGTGCATTACGTCAGTGAGAAAGGTATTTTTTTTTGTATTATTTGAAAAATTAAAATCATTAACAAAAACAGATTTTAACTTGCAACCTTTTCAGAACACTGATCAAACAAACTTCACGGAACTCATAAAAAAACCGGCCAAGAGCGTGTCGGGCCACGCTCAGTGTAGGGTTCCGTAGTTTTTCGTATTTTTCTCAAAAACTACTGAACCTATCAAGTTCAAAACAATTTTCCTAGAAAGTCTTTACAAAGTTCTACTTTGGTGATTTTTTTCATATTTTTTAAACATATGGTTCAAAAGTTAGAGGGGGGGGACGCACTTTTTTTTCCTTTAAGAGCGATTATTTCCGAAAGTATTAACATTATCAAAAAATGATTTTAGTAAACCCTTATTCATTTTTAAATACCTATCCAACAATATATCACACGTTGGGGTTGGAATGAAAAAAAATATCAGCCCCCACTTTGCATGTAGGGGGGGTACCCTAATAAACAAAAATTTCCCATTTTTTATTTTTGCACTTTGTTGGCGTGATTGATATACATATTGGTACCAAATTTCAGCTTTCTAGTGCTAACGGCACAGACCAACCCCTATAGACATCTATTACAAGACGACTCGCGGTGGCCAGCCTTCCTAGTATTTGCACTGATATAAGCGCGGGCGCTCGCCGTGCCCGATCAGTATCGACCAAGTAACAGACCCGAAAGCAGCGCGTGTTTTTCGCACAAAAAAATTGGAAAAGGGTATTTTGATGCCTTAAAGATGTCCACCTGTAGTGTGAAATGGTGTGGAAAGGTAACAAGAAGCTCAAATTTAAAAACAGACGGCATTACATTCCACAAATAAGTCATATTTATAATTTATTCAGAGCCGGCATAGGTCAACTTACATTGGCCACTTACGCGTCAGTAGAGGGACAGTCATACTTCTGTCCCTTTTCATCTGGCGCGACTGCCCGCCGTCCTTGAAACGGCCAATCACAGCGCGCTTAACACATTCCCCGCCCGCTCCTCGCACCCCAAACACTGGTGACTCGTATCGCGAACCAAATATACAAGACTGCCACTCTATAGGAGGTTCTCTGTGGCTAACGGTTACTGAGATTATCCGCGGACGGACGGACGGACGGACGGACGGACGGACGGACGGACGGACGGACGGACGGACGGACGGACGGACGGACGGATGGACGAAACATGGCGAAATATAAGGGTTCCTAGTTGACTACGGAACCCTAAAAAATCAGGATACATACCAATCTAGCCAATATGACTTTCTCCGCTTCCAGTAGCCTCTGGTGCGTAAAGGCATGGTTGGCGTCACAGAACTATATCAAGATTTAGTTCTGTGGTTGGCGTATTTGACAAGCTTGGACGCAGGAGTCAGCGGCCCGTGGGGCTTGGTCACAATCCAGTAGGCCGCCGCGAGAATCAGTTGTATGTTCTCCAGCGTCTTATGCCCATGATCAAGAAACTGGTCTTATAAGGGTTCTGTTTTTCAGAAGTATATATGTAGTATAGGTACATACCAATCTAGCCAATATTACTTTCTCCGCTTCCAACAGCCTCTGGTGCGTAAAGGCATGGTTGGCGTATTTGACAAGCTTGGACGCAGGAGTCAGCGGGCCGTGGTGCTTGGTCGCTATCCAGTACGCTGCTGCGGCCACTAGCTGCATATTCTCTAGCGTCACGTTGCCGGTGGCCAGCACGGCGTCCAGGTACCACACCGCAGTTTGAATGGTGGCTGGGTTGCCGTCTACGCCCTAGGTTGAATTCGATTGTCAATGACAATATCATTATGGAAGTAAACTCGAACTTAGTTACTCGTCAAACAATAATAGGTTCGTAGTTTTAACTACAAAATGGATTATTTATCAAATATCTAATTTAATCATTTGATATAGAAATAAAACTATGGAAACGGATTAAATCGCGTATAATGAATTTAAAATTCATCCCGACCTTTAAATCCGTTTCCATAGTTTTATTTCATGAGTAACTATCGCGGTAACCGAAGACAACATTATAATATAGCTTTATTAAGACCTTGAAGATCATTTTGGTGTTTAGCGTTAATCTTGATTTTGGAGCAAATAATTCAATCCATATTACACTAATCATAATCACCAAGATCGAAATCAAAACCATCACAAGATGTGTAAATCTGAATCAGCACCGCGATAGCAATGGACGCTGGTTCGTTTACAGCCGCGGCCAACTGGAGGCCTGCCCACTTGCCGTAGCCGAATGGCATTTCTGCGACGCAAAACGAAAACGAAACGCCGCTAAAGGTAGTCTGGATCTGTCGCGCCCATACGCAAGAGCGATAGAGATAGATATCTACGAGTGTTTCGTTTCGTGACCGTTTCGTGAGCGTTTGTGTCATTCGGCTACGTACCCTGGCAGGCAATTATGGTCGCGCGATAAATGATAAAACATCTGGCCGTCCCTATCGCACTTACTAATAGTGCGATAGGGACGGCCTGATATTTTATCGTCTATCGCGCGACCATGCTACCGGTGCTGGTCACGTTTTCTTAGTACATTGCATTTACATATTTAGGTTTATAACATGTCCCTATCGGGCTCATTGTATTTAGATAGGAAATTATATGACACATACATTTATTTTCATCAGCCAGATGATAACGCCAGCTCTCGTCTCACTCTTCACCCGCGGGAGCGCCGCTGTTTTCCTCTCGGCTTGTAGAAGATATGATAGAATTTCACCTGCGTAATCTCTGTCCATATTAGCCATGTATGATTTCAGTGCTGTAAATAAAATAACACAATATGATTTTAATAGAAATCCAAATGATCTAAATAGGAAAAAGTTTAAAAAAAATTGTTATTAATCATTTTTAACCCCCGACGCAAAAACGACGGGGTGTTATACATTTGACGTGTCTGTCTGTCTGTCTGTGTGTGTTTCTGTCTGTGACATCGTAGCTCCCAAACGGATAAACCGATTTAGATTTAGTTTTTTTTGTTTGAAAGCTGAATTAGTCGGGAGTGTTCTTAGCCATGTCTCATGGAAATCGGTCCACTATATCGCGGTCGGGGTTTTTTTTTTTTTAATATTAATTTTGTGATTAGGTTATGCTACGTACATAAATCAGGTGTCTGCATCCTCTCTCTAACTGTCTGATTGAAATTCAGTCTCCGTTTCACTCTATCATCCACCTTTTCCCGATTTTCCAGCGGCGTTAACCCTTGCAGTTCCCTACTATGAGGTCTCTTTAAGCTTCGCTTGATATTCTTCACCCTGGCTGGAACTAATGTGTTAAGGGCCGGAGTGCTTGCTGACATCCGCCTCTTATTAGCAAGGCTGTCTTTATCAGTGAAATATATTTCCTTTTCATTTGATTCATTTTCCTCATCACTGCTAACAGTAATGACAGTTGGCTCTGAAACTCTTCGCTTATCATCTTGGTAAGCAACAAAATTAAAGTCCAAATATTCACATCCCCGTTGCATTGTTACGAATTTTGTGTCAATTTGAAAAGGACTTTTCAGTCTATCCACGATGCTTTTGTTTTTTGCATTGCTTGGTCCAGCCACGCAAAGCAAACTAGAGGGCACATTTTGACTGAGTCCATTAGGGCCAGCTAATGTATTCAATGGGGGTCTCTCGCTTATTTTTTAAGCAAGTGGTTTGGCAGAGCTGGCAGGGGTGGCAATGGTAAAGGAATCCTTGTTTTCGCTTTTACATTTTCTTTGTCTTGGTATTTATCCATATTCGACTTCAGTGAAATCACCTTACACAGCTTCTATGAACACTTGTTGTTTGGTTATCTTATTCTTGTTTTATAAATGTTATTGCACTATAACCTGCAGGCACGAGTCACGGCCAGGGTGACCGTTATTCGCCGTGTTTAAACTGAAGATGATTTATGTCGGGTAGCTTCATAAAACTCGTCAGTCTCTTCACATCGGGTATCGTCTACCGTCTTTTCTCTCACAAAACTAATTTGTACATCTTGAGTAGATCACTGTAGGTATAATGTCAAGCGTCAAATAATGTATTAAATACCTAATGAAAGATTATTTTAATAACTTAAATGTTACATTTCTAAATAATAATGCGGCAAACTTCGTTTATTTGAAGTTGTGATTTGACCAGTTTATTTTTTAAATAAAAGGGCATTTCATTATAAAATGTAATGTTCATAATAGGCATAATTAATTTGTACTATCACAGTTTCGTTTTCTTTCAACTCCTTATTTGCCAAAAGTGGCACTGACGCTTTAGTAGTTGCATGCGCTCTGCCTACCCCTTATGGGATACAGGCGTTTTTATGTATGTCATAGAGTAGTAATAGAAACAGAGAGAGCCTCACTGAAGACCGGCTGTGACCCTACAATGGCGGATTTTATTTAATTCTATTTTATGGCTTGGTGGCGGAACCTTCAAGCCAGCAATGGCAGACGGTTAGCGATATGCAAACACGATTTAAAATCAAAATAATTATAATTCAGGTCAAAAGAAAATCAATTCTTCATTTAATTTATCATAAATTAATTATTTCACTTGAAACTTAGAAATATCTTGTTTTTAACAAATAATAATGACTCTGTGCACCGTGTGCAAACACTATTTAAAAAAATACTGGTCACATTCTTGTTTTGCAATTTGTTGGTTTATGATTATGAACATTAATGAATATTGTGATTTTACGTATAATAACTTGATAACGTATTAATTTACGCATGAAAAGTTACTCCGTACTTTTTTTCTTTCGATAGGTGTCATTTTTACAAAGTTTGACAACGCATGTAGGCATATTTTCTTATTTTTCTTTAGATATTTTCGCCACGGGCGCCTCGATCCGACTGACAGGAGATTAGTGGATGAGCTCATAGACAGAGCTGTCAATGTGGATGATAGAATCCTTAAACAAAGGATACTATAGACCAGGGATGTAACGGAGCTCTGCTTCTGCTTCCGTTTCTGCGGAACTTCCGTTTTGTTTTACACATCCGCTTCGGTTCCGGTTCTGTTATTTTTCAAACGGAAGTTATAGCGGATGTCGAAACCTAGCGCGACGGTGGGACATGAGCGGCGTACATCAAAGACCAACAGGTTTATACCTGTCATTCGCTCATCTCTCCGCTGCCACGTGTTGCGATACTAAATATCAATCGCTTCATTCGATTTTCGCGCCAATGTTTTGTCCTGTCCACCTAGTTCTGTAGCAAGTGAACAACTATTCAGTGGTGCAGGGCTTATATCTACGATCCCCTTAGAAGCAGACTGCAGGAAGATGAAGCTGCCAAGCTTTTGTTTATTAAATACAATTTACCTACCTACTTATTTTAGAATCACTTCATTTAATTTAAAAATGTAATTGTGTGCTAACAATTACACATATAACTTTAACTGGTTAGTTTTGGATTGTATTATACCTAACGGGTAACTTTTCTTTCCGTTTCTAAAACCTTTTACGGCATAAAAAAGGTTGATTATTCTTATGTGATTTTTAGTGAGTAAACAACTAAGGTGATTTTAATTTTTGGATTGTATAAGTAATATTCCAAGCCAATTCTTAGTTCATAAACACCTAAAAGTTCTAGGTAATTTAGTTATTTTTGGTTTATGTAATACCTATGTGGTATTTTTCTTTTCATTTTTAACATCTATAAGTTCCGCTTCTGGTTCCGGTTCCGCTTCTGCTTCCGTTAAAATAAATTCTAAACTTCTGCTTCCGCTTCCGCTTCCGTTAAAAGCACTTCCGTTACATCCCTGCTATAGACTAGACAGCCAAATAATAATACCACTACCGAACGAGATGGTCACATACAAATTATAATAAGAGTGACAGAGAGCAAAATGTTATTTTTTGTCTTTGTCATAGTTTCACTTTTTCGCCGCTGCCACAAACGAGTTTGTGGCAAACAATAAGGACGTGACTTGTCAAGCTTATTATCCGCCCAAATTACGTAGGTTGTTTATGGTAAACTGTCAGCCATTTTTAAAGTGATTCTTAAATTCGCTCCATTATTCTATATCTGTCCCTTACGGGTGTACGCTTGTGTCAAGTCTAATGAATCACAGTTTTTTTAGTATTGAGCGTTACGTCCGTATAATATTAGGTCCATGATGTATGTATGTATTTTATTTTATGTAACATGGTTCTAGTTCTAACACATGGAATACAAATATAAGTATAAGTACCTAAGTAATAAAAATGAATGTTTATAAGTCATAAATGTCATAATCCAATGAAAATATGCAAACAAAATTCTTGCTAATATAATTATCTAAAATAAATAAGAATATATAATAATGTATGATGCCATTTAAAGCTCTGTTTGTTGAATAAGGTATTTATTTTTATTAAAAACTGGGACGGGTAGTTAGGCGCATAAAAACTAAACTGTATTTCAATAAAAATAAATATAATCTTAATCACGATCACAACTGCCACTAAAATAAATAATCTTAATCTAATTACTTAAACCTACGCTGTGTACTTTCAATTATCAAATGCTTCTGGTTTGCTTTGTTGTAGATTTAAAATTAATAGTTATTTGTTATACAAGGGGGCAAAGTTGTATTTTAACGCCGAGTGTGGAATTAAAAAACGAGCAAGTGAAAGGATTCTATAGTTGAACCACGAGCGAAGCGAGTGGTTCAAGAATAGAATCCTGAACTTGCGAGTTTTTTAACACACGAGAAGTAAAATACATTTGCACCCGAGTGTAACACAAAACTTTTCCCCTCACTATAGCGAGGAAACTACAACGCAAAAAATGCGTTTATCACTGCTTCCAGTAGTTCCACAGGTGGTAAATCATCTTTATTACTAGATTCACCTACTTTTATCCATTTTAAAGCAGTAAATTTGACTTTATTCAAGGTCAAATTACTTTACCCACTAGTGGATAAAATGCGTTTTTACCCGCTGGTATTGAAGGACAAAACACGTGTTTCCGAGCTAGTGAGGGGAAAAGACAATTACAGTACATTAAATTCACAGCGAAACATAATCATGTTCCAAATAGAGAAAAAGGTTTTATAAACAAACAATTGACTAACGGCTTACTCCTGAATCGAACTTGAAAATAGTCATAAAAAGCGGCCAAGAGCGTGTCGGGCCACGCTCAGTGTAGGGTTCCGTAGTTTTCCGTATTTTTTAAAAAACTACTGAACCTATCAAGTTCAAAACAATTTTCCTAGAAAGTCTTTATAAAGTTCTACTTTTGTGATTTTTTTCATATTTTTTAAACATATGGTTCAAAAGTTAGAGGGGGGGGGACGCACTTTTTTTTTCCTTTAGGAGCGATTATTTCCGAAAATTTTAGTATTATCAAAAAACGATGTTAGTAAACCCTTATTCATTTTTAAATACCTATCCAACAATATATCACACGTTAGAGTTGGAATGAAAAAAAAATCAGCCCCCACTTTACATGTAGGGGGGCTACCCTAATAAAACATTTTTTTCCATTTTTTATTTTTGCACTTTGTTGGCGTGATTGATATACATATTGGTACCAAATTTCAGCTTTCTAGTACTTACAGTTACTGAGATTATCCGCGGACGGACGGACGGACGGACGGACGGACGGACGGACGGACGGACAGACAGACATGGCGAAACTATAAGGGTTCCTAGTTGACTACGGAACCCTAAAAATTAAGTCTTTTGTTTCTTAAAATAATATAAGTTGTTTAAATTTCGAACGGCGTTGGTGCTTCTGGGTCAATGACTTTTCCAGCGATGACGACCAAGTTGTCGAGGCGGTCGATGATGAAGAACATGAACGGTCGGTCGACGCTGAAGCGGCGGGGCTCTTTGATGCTGGACAATGGGATGTTCTTGAGGGACTCTTGAACCGCGTTGGATGCTGTAAATTAAACGCTTAATTATGAACTTTTTTTTTGTATAATCCTTCAAACATTGACTATAAGTAGTAAGCTTGGAAATTTACTGTATGACACAATAGAGAAAATGGTGCGAAAAAAAAGTTAGTGCACTGATGTTTCTAGTACTTTCTGGGCATTTTCGCGAGAAGAATCACCAAACAAAAAATTTTTTAAGGTAGGTACATTTTATGTTTTTCCTACTCAGAATCACGAGCCCTTTCGATCTAGGATAAAAAAAAACGAGAGACAAAAAAGTAGTCTCAAAATGTTCTATTATTTTGCATACTTTCCACTTTATAACCGCTGGGTTTGAAAAATAGTAACGAATAGGACTTGTGAAAAGGGCTTGTGATTCTGCGTAAGAAAAACATTATATTTACCTATTTCGGAAAAAAAAACCATTTTTTACTTTTTTCGCGAAAATGCCCTACAATATCGGGTGATCTCTTCATACATTTGCCATTACTTTCCAACTAGACGTCTAGGCAAGTACGATGTAACAAGTACCTGAGAGTTGTGTCGCAGACGTGTCGGTGTTGTCGACGCGAACCGCGACGTGTTGCACCAACTCCTGCACGAAGAGTCCCTCCGCTGAAGACACTCCTGACAGCTCGACGTCACGGCTGAAGATGCTGCTCACTCCAAACTGCAATACATATATAGATAGATAGATAAATAGGATACTCTTTATTGGCACACCTCAGCAAAAGATACAGTGGAGACAAAACAAATAATTATAAATAGAGGCAGACAACAGGCGGTCTTATCGCTAAAGAGCGATCTCTACCAGTCAACCGTTGGGTAGCGGAAATAAAAACATAATCAAAATATAAATTTATGAAAAAATACTTTCAAAAAATATAAATAAACACTCCATTCTTTCACAAGTGCTAATCGTTAGATTGAACTTTATATAGGTGTCAGGTCGAAAACACAAAAAAATATATTTTTTTGAACAATAGCCGAAATTGGTATACTTTGGCCCAAGCTCAGCACAATGCTTCAAGATGGTAGTGACAATCCTGCACGGTCAAGCTGGTCATCGATTAGTAAAATACTAGTATATTCTCAGTAACCGTTAGCACTAAAAAGCTGAAATTTGGTACCAATATGTATATCAATCACGCCGACAAAGTGCAAAAATAAAAAATGAAAAAAAAATGTTTTATTAGGGTACCCCCCCTACATGTAAAGTGGGGGCTGATATTTTTTTTCATTCCAACCCCAACGTGTGATATATTGTTGGATAGGTATTTAAAAATGAATAAGGGTTTACTAAGATCGTTTTTGACGTGATAACGTCTAATAACTCGTTACTACGGGCAGCATGCACGAAAAAGATGACGTCATTGTCCCGTTTCGCAATATAGCTTTTGCGCCATCTATTGGCGCGCGTTGGAACTAAGCGGCTGATCGATGCGCTCGGTATGGTTATAGCGTGTGGCCTGAGTAAAGCACCACAGCTGAGACAGATGGCGCGCCCGTGTGTTGTTCTCGACAAAATTAATTATTTTAATTTATACGACTTTTTATATATATATATATAAATACTACTATTATGGCTCATTAACATTGGCCACACGTGCGAGAGGGACACCAGCCCAAACAATGCCCTCTCATGTGGACCGTTTTCGATAGTTCAGAATAGCGAAAACGGTCACCTTTTTGTCTCAGTAATAAGGTAGTAGTAGTAGTAGTAGTAACTCTTTATTGTACAAAAACACATTAAAAAAAAAAGCATACGTTAAGATGTGAAGCACAAGGGCGAACTTATCCCTTTGAGGGATCTCTTCCAGTTAACCTTTGAGTAAATGAGAGAGAAAACTTGAAGAGGGTAACAAATTCCGCAATTTGTACAACATGGTACCATAAAGACAATGGGCAAATAATATATAAATAATTAATAAATAAATAAATACACATACAGTAATAGGATAAACCTAACTATATCACACAAAAAGGAATGTGAAAGATACACTAAAGAGTTGACAAGGAACACAAAATATATACAAAGCAACAAGGCAAATTAGTCAGATAACCATAGCTTCTTTAACCTCTCCTTGAGCGACGCGACCGATTGTGCCTGCCTAAACGAGACGGGCAGTTCATTCCATAGTTTCACTGCACGGACAGCAAAAGACTTGTGGTATCCACGAGATTTGTGAGGGGGAATGGCAAGAGATAAATTCGCGCTAGAACGCAGACGGTGGCCACTGCCATCAGCCAGAAAAGTAAATTTTTCAGAGAGGTATAAAGGAGAAGAAGGTGTAAAAAGAGCATTAAAGAGAAGAGAAACAGCGTGGAGATCCCTACGGCGGCGGATAGGAAGCCAGTTAAGTTTTTGACGGTAGTAAGACACATGGTCGTACTTCGGCAGACCGAAAATGTACCGTATGCAAACATTTTGCAAGCGCTCTAACTTATTTAAAAGATCTTCCGACATGTCGAGGTTCACAGCATCGCCATAGTCGAGTAACGGCAGTAACAGTGAGCGAGCTAACATAGTTTTGGTATCGAGAGGCAGGAAATTCTGTAGGCGCCTCAGTGAGTGGAGAGAACCAAAGAGCTTTTTGCTGATCTCAGATACATGAGGGGCCCAGGAAAGTGTTTGGTCCATGGTGACCCCTAGATTTTTGACGGTTGGTGAGAAAGGAATTGGAACACCATCAAAGAAAATACTAGGTGACACCAGCTCCGACAGTCTTGAGACGTAGTAGGGACTACCGAAAACGATCGCCTGCGATTTCATGGCATTAACTTTAAGTCCGAAAGGTTCAATTTAGTATGGCAAAAAATGTGATTCCGCTGTCCCCTGTCTTTGGAACTCACTGACAATGACATTTGGGCCGCTAAACATGGTACAATAGGGACTGAGCTCACACTTTTTTGCCATACTAAATTGAACTTTATCACCGGCGCAGAAAGGCGTTCTTGTCAGACTAGTAAAAGTTTTTGGACTTTTGGACTTTGAACTCAATCTAGCTTAATATATATAAATCTATGGCATAGAACAACATGTCGGGTCCCTATATATAGGTCTGTTTTATTTGAAAATTGAAATGGTCATACAATGCCAAAAATTGTAAGTATTTGCAATATTACTTTCTATTATAGTAAAACATATATTTTTTAAGGATTATAATATATGTATATACGTATGTTTTTTCATAGCCAAATCTCTGCTTTGGCAAACATTGCCATCATTGCGGTAAATGGATGGAGCGAAGAGCTTTGAGGAAAGATTGTAAGTATTCACTTCTGATAATTGTGTTAAAGGCTTTTTATCTATCTACTCACACCAGTATTCCCAAAAGTTATTGGCAAATCACTAGAAAGAGTGCAGAGGAAGTTATGTAGGCACATTTACAAACGACTGTACGGGTATTACCCATATATGTATCCATCTCTATTCGTAACAGGCCCCGTAGTCGAATGGCATTTCTCCGACGCCAAACGAAAGCGATACGCCGCTGGCTCTGTCGCGCCAATACGCAAGCGCGATAGAGATAGATATCTACTAGCGCTTCGTTTCGTGAGCGTTTCGTGAGCGATTGTGCCATTCGGCTAGCCACCCAGGAATGGTTGGTCTTCAAACTCTAGAAACCAGACGGAAACTGCTGCATATTATGCATTACCGCCAACTGTTTCACCATAGAGTATATAGATGACGCATCCGTGCTTGAGAGAATGGGGCTGCAAGTACCAAGAGCGAATGTGGTGGTTGGCATGCCGGGCGCGGTGCCGGCGCGGCGGCGGCGGCGCCTGTTCGCGGCGGCCGGCGCACCGCTCGAGCCCGAGCTGCTCTTAACCGCATCATGTTGGAGACAGACGATATTGACATATTTGCTGATAGTGTTGGTGTGTTTTACAGAAAACTCTTAAGGTTCATAGACCCTACACTCCTTAGGTGATTAATGTAATAACCATAGTTTAACTTTTAAGTGTGTTTGCTTTTATTTATGTCAATTTAACATGTACATAATTATATTACCACATAAGTGCTTTGGTGAAATACTGTTAACTTTTGTGTATTTTTAATAAATAAATAAAAAATCGTGAAAAAAGTCCCAGAACGGGCCCCTTTTGCTATACTCTGACCGCCCCTGTCTATACTACTGTAATGTTTGACGTTATCACGTTAAACTGCCGTCCGTAAACCGACTTTACAGACAACCAATTTTTGATAATATTAATATTTTCGGAAATAATCGCTCCTAAAGGAAAAAAAAGTGCGTCCCCCCCCCCTCTAACTTTTGAACCATATGTTTAAAAAATATGAAAAAAATCACGAAAGTAGAACTTTATAAAGACTTTCTAGGAAAATTGTTCTGAACTTGATAGGTTCAGTAGTTTTTGAGAAAAATTGGTTGTCTGTAAAGTCGGTTTACGGACGGCAGTTTAACGTGATAACGTCAAACATTACAGTAGTATAGACAGGGGCGGTCAGAGTATAGCAAAAGGGGCCCGTTCTGGGACTTTTTTCACGATTTTTTATTTATTTATTAAAAATACACAAAAGTTAACAGTATTTCACCAAAGCACTTATGTGGTAATATAATTATGTACATGTTAAATTGACATAAATAAAAGCAAACACACTTAAAAGTTAAACTATGGTTATTACATTAATCACCTAAGGAGTGTAGGGTCTATGAACCTTAAGAGTTTTCTGTAAAACACACCAACACTATCAGCAAATATGTCAATATCGTCTGTCTCCAACATGATGCGGTTAAGAGCAGCTCGGGCTCGAGCGGTGCGCCGGCCGCCGCGAACAGGCGCCGCCGCCGCCGCGCCGGCACCGCGCCCGGCATGCCAACCACCACATTCGCTCTTGGTACTTGCAGCCCCATTCTCTCAAGCACGGATGCGTCATCTATATACTCTATGGTGAAACAGTTGGCGGTAATGCATAATATGCAGCAGTTTCCGTCTGGTTTCTAGAGTTTGAAGACCAACCATTCCTGAGTGGCTAGCCGAATGGCACAATCGCTCACGAAACGCTCACGAAACGAAGCGCTAGTAGATATCTATCTCTATCGCGCTTGCGTATTGGCGCGACAGAGCCAGCGGCGTATCGCTTTCGTTTGGCGTCGGAGAAATGCCATTCGGCTACGGGGCCTGTTACGAATAGAGATGGATACATATATGGGTAATACCCGTACAGTCGTTTGTAAATGTGCCTACATAACTTCCTCTGCACTCTTTCTAGTGATTTGCCAATAACTTTTGGGAATACTGGTGTGAGTAGATAGATAAAAAGCCTTTAACACAATTATCAGAAGTGAATACTTACAATCTTTCCTCAAAGCTCTTCGCTCCATCCATTTACCGCAATGATGGCAATGTTTGCCAAAGCAGAGATTTGGCTATGAAAAAACATACGTATATACATATATTATAATCCTTAAAAAATATATGTTTTACTATAATAGAAAGTAATATTGCAAATACTTACAATTTTTGGCATTGTATGACCATTTCAATTTTCAAATAAAACCTTAGACCTATATATAGGGACCCGACATGTTGTTCTATGCCATAGATTTATATATATTAAGCTAGATTGAGTTGTTAAGCCAAAAACTTTTACTAGTCTGACAAGAACGCCTTTCTGCGCCGGTGATAAAGTTCAATTTAGTATGGCAAAAAAGTGTGAGCTCAGTCCCTATTGTACCATGTTTAGCGGCCCAAATGTCATTGTCAGTGAGTTCCAAAGACAGGGGACAGCGGAATCACATTTTTTGCCATACTAAATTGAACCTTTCGGACTTAAAGTTAATGCCATGAAATCGCAGGCGATCGTTTTCGGTAGTCCCTACTACGTCTCAAGACTGTCGGAGCTGGTGTCACCTAGTATTTTCTTTGATGGTGTTCCAATTCCTTTCTCACCAACCGTCAAAAATCTAGGGGTCACCATGGACCAAACACTTTCCTGGGCCCCTCATGTATCTGAGATCAGCAAAAAGCTCTTTGGTTCTCTCCACTCACTGAGGCGCCTACAGAATTTCCTGCCTCTCGATACCAAAACTATGTTAGCTCGCTCACTGTTACTGCCGTTACTCGACTATGGCGATGCTGTGAACCTCGACATGTCGGAAGATCTTTTAAATAAGTTAGAGCGCTTGCAAAATGTTTGCATACGGTACATTTTCGGTCTGCCGAAGTACGACCATGTGTCTTACTACCGTCAAAAACTTAACTGGCTTCCTATCCGCCGCCGTAGGGATCTCCACGCTGTTTCTCTTCTCTTTAATGCTCTTTTTACACCTTCTTCTCCTTTATACCTCTCTGAAAAATTTACTTTTCTGGCTGATGGCAGTGGCCACCGTCTGCGTTCTAGCGCGAATTTATCTCTTGCCATTCCCCTCACAAATCTCGTGGATACCACAAGTCTTTTGCTGTCCGTGCAGTGAAACTATGGAATGAACTGCCCGTCTCGTTTAGGCAGGCACAATCGGTCGCGTCGCTCAAGGAGAGGTTAAAGAAGCTATGGTTATCTGACTAATTTGCCTTGTTGCTTTGTATATATTTTGTGTTCCTTGTCAACTCTTTGTGTATCTTTCACATTCCTTTTTGTGTGATATAGTTAGGTTTATCCTATTACTGTATGTGTATTTATTTATTTATTAATTATTTATATATTATTTGCCCATTGTCTTTATGGTACCATGTTGTACAAATTGCGGAATTTGTTACCCTCTTCAAGTTTTCTCTCTCATTTACTCAAAGGTTAACTGGAAGAGATCCCTCAAAGGGATAAGTTCGCCCTTGTACTTCACATCTTAACGTATGCTTTTTTTTTTTTAATGTGTTTTTGTACAATAAAGAGTTACTACTACTACTACTACTACCTTATTACTGAGACAAAAAGGTGACCGTTTTCGCTATTCTGAACTATCGAAAACGGTCCACATGAGAGGGCATTGTTTGGGCTGGTGTCCCTCTCGCACGTGTGGCCAATGTTAATGAGCCATAATAGTAGTATTTATATATATATATATATAAAAAGTCGTATAAATTAAAATAATTAATTTTGTCGAGAACAACACACGGGCGCGCCATCTGTCCCAGCTGTGGTGCTTTACTCAGGCCACACGCTATAACCATACCGAGCGCATCGATCAGCCGCTTAGTTCCAACGCGCGCCAATAGATGGCGCAAAAGCTATATTGCGAAACGGGACAATGACGTCATCTTTTTCGTGCATGCTGCCCGTAGTAACGAGTTATTAGACGTTATCACGTCAAAAATACGAAAAACTACGGAACCCTACACTGAGCGTGGCCCGACACGCTCTTGGCCGGGTTTTTATTAATTTTATTAGTAGAACCAAGCTCACCGCTGGGCGAGTAACTATAAACATCGCCATGTCTGTTTTATTTACACGGGAATGATTATCTTTTGTTCGTTTTTATAGCCGATAGCTCATAGCTTACTAGCTCGCGGTGGGACCAGTGCCTTCTTAGTGTGAAGATTGTAAAACAAAATAATCCTTATTACATGGAGACTTTTTGAGAAGCGTTGTTTTACCTTTTCCATTTTTAAATTAGAGTGTTTGACATAAGCGTTTTGTTATTAACTACTTTCAAGAAGCGTTTTGCTGTAGGCTTAACTATACTATGACATTCTACTTTTGGAAAAGTTATAATATAAATAATATATTATATTTAATAACAATGTCTAAAATAATGTTTAATGTGTCATAGAAAGTCATTAACATTAATAACAATATGATAATCTCTAGGCACATTGCCAATCTACTCAAATGACAAGAGAGCTATTATAATGTTTCTGTCTCACTCTACGACTTCGGACTGTAGGCTGTCAAACCTGCAACTACACCAATGTATAATACTAGTCCTATAACTTAGCAAATATCTAACAGTCGGCCTTCCTGATGAAAATTTGTTTGTCCCTAAACAAAATACTAAATGTTAAATAATTAACAATATCAATTTTATAGATTTAGTTTCACAAATATTAAACAATTTCCACATTAATTAAAATGAAAACCTAGTTGTAGCTAGTCACAAGTGTTACAACTCCAAATTCAATAATAATTAAGAAACATTGTACTGTAGACTTCACTACTGGTTCCAGCCACCCAACGACTTCTAGCTCAAACTGCACCGTGGACTACACCAGTTCACAATTGATCTGGCCACCCAACGACTTCCAGCTTTAACTACACCGTGGACTTCACCAAAACCATAAGCAACATATCAAATTAATAACATTAACATAACTTTGCATTTACATCTGATCACCCAACGACTTCCAGCTCCAGCTGCACCGTGGACTTCACCAGTTCACAATTGATCTGGCCACCCAACGACTTCCAGCCTTTACTGCACCGTGGACTTCACCAGAAACAATAAGCGACATATCAAACTAATAACATTAACATAACTTTGCATTTACATCTGATCACCCAACGACTTCCAGCTCCAGCTGCACCGTGGACTTCACCAGTTCACAATTGATCTGGCCACCCAACGACTTCCAGCCTTTACTGCACAGTGGACTTCATCAGAATATCATATACATAGAATAACACATAGGAATAGCACTTTTTATATATTAATAATATCACCTTCTACATCTAGAAAATATGTTATCTAAGTATCACATTTTAAATTCACCATATTCAACAGAATAGAACTCTTACTATTAAAGTTAATTTCAGCCAACTATATGTATCATAACAATTAGTTTTTATCATTATCACTATCAGTCTCAGAACTGGCATTTTGTATTTTTATCTAAAATAACAATCTGCAGTTTTATGACCAATTTTATTACATTTATCACATTTAATCAATGTCTTTGAACAATTCACTACTATATGTCCCGGCTCTTTGCAATTAAAACAACTGAACTTCTTTTTACACTGACTTGCATGGTGACCTACTAAGTTACAAGATGTACATGGAACATTATTATTACTAATTGGACTAGATTCATTTTTGACTAGCCTTGACTCCTTACTATCACGATTCATTTCTTTCAAGTACTTTAATAACTGCTCGGGTTGTGTAAACCTTGCTGAAGTTGCACTAGCACGAATAGTCCTATCATCAAGTCCATGAATCAAACAATCTACAGCCTTCTTGTTTGTAATTTCACATGCATTTAGTAAAGCCATTTTTGAATAGTAATAATCATCTAATGTTTCAGTTGCCTTGAGCCTTCTGTCCAACAATTCACTCAATAAAGAACCATAATTTACATCGGATGGGAATGCATTTTTTAATTGTTGTTGCCACTCTGGCCAAGAATAATTTACTGTTAATAAAGTTTCATACCAAAGCTTAGCATGTCCCACTAACCTGGGCAATGCATAAAAGGAAGTTTGCCTATCAGACCAACCATAAATCAGTGCACATTCATTAACCTTAGAAATCCAAGTTTCTATTTTATGACTTTTAATAGCAGGATTAAATTCAGGTACTATATTTTTATCACATTGAATTTTATTTTGTTCAGGTTTAATATAGCTACTCATAAAGTTCATAAAATCTTGAAAAGTTAACTGACCAGAAGCATTTGGCACACTTTGATCTGCAATGTTACTTGTACTATCCTGAGCAGCTCTGTCCTGATGTTCAGACACACTGATTGGCCACGCTGGTACTATAGGCCCCGCTGATACACCACTTTCTATAAGCTGCAATGTGTGACCCGTGGCTGATGATTGCATACCTGACCTGACCTCCATGCCTGTATGCATTGATGTTACCTCTGGATATGTATGTTGCACTACCGATGGGGCTTGCCTAGGTATAGAAGTGTTGTCTATCATGTGAATACGATAAGGTTCTGTCCTTAATTCCGGTCCTGTAGGATAGCCGCAGTTATTCACTGATGCCAACTGAACATTCTTAGCACTTCGTTGCTCTAAAGTGGTTGTCACTTCTCTAACATGTGTATCTTCTCTATGAACTGGCACTTGAACTGTTGCACGTCTGGCAGAGCTTTCAGTAGGCGTGTGTGAAGATTTCAAGCTTTGCTGTCTTTGGGGTGTCTCATATGTATTAATAATATCACTGTTTCTTCGTTGGTGTGGCTTGCTTTTACGAAGCTTCTTGCTCCTAAACACAACTGTTGATGAATCCGTATCGGAACTACTTCGATATCTTTTGCCAGAATTTCGACTTTTCGAAGTATTCCTCCGATACCGTTTGGATGTATCACGCTGGCGTGAACGACTTCTTCGCGAAGAAGCTACATTGTTGTCTGTACTGGGGGTCTTAGACCTGGATCTAGTGCGAAGACGCTCACGATAGTCACGATGACGCCCCTTACGATCGCGCTTTTTCTTCATTTTCTTTAATGTTCATCCCACTTCTGATAATAGAAACAGGAGGAAAACGGACGAAAACACGTTAGAAAACTGAACTCGGTTTATTACATGGAGACTTTTTGAGAAGCGTTGTTTTACCTTTTCCATTTTTAAATTAGAGTGTTTGACATAAGCGTTTTGTTATTAACTACTTTCAAGAAGCGTTTTGCTGTAGGCTTAACTATACTATGACATTCTACTTTTGGAAAAGTTATAATATAAATAATATATTATATTTAATAACAATGTCTAAAATAATGTTTAATGTGTCATAGAAAGTCATTAACATTAATAACAATATGATAATCTCTAGGCACATTGCCAATCTACTCAAATGACAAGAGAGCTATTATAATGTTTCTGTCTCACTCTACGACTTCGGACTGTAGGCTGTCAAACCTGCAACTACACCAATGTATAATACTAGTCCTATAACTTAGCAAATATCTAACATTGGTAGAACTATTTTGAACAGCTGACCGAAGGCCGCCATCTTGCCCAGCAAATTTGCTCGAGCGAGGCAAATGTGCGCGCAAAAGCACGGACTAATAAATATGATTTTGGATAGCTACATATAAATGCATATATACATCATCATGCATTTAAAGGGTTCTCACTCACGCGTAAGGGTCCCCCCACATCTAGTGTCTCGCGAGCGTCGCGTCGGGCCAACTGTATGGGCAAAGCCTGACGCCACGTCGACGTCGCGTCGACGCGGCGTCTTTTTCCATACAGTTGGCCCGACGCGACGCTCGCGAGACGCTAGATGTGGGGGGACCCTAACCGGCTATTCTCATTCGAAAGCATTGAATATCTAATCACGCCTTGAGCAGCAGTTCTCTTGCTTTATTAAATAAGTATTCGAATCTACAGTATGTTAAATTGTTGGCTACACTTACCTATTTATAGTGAAACAATCTACGACCTTCAAGAAAAGAGCATACACCCATCTTAAAGGCCGGCAACGCACCTCTATCACTTCTGGTGTTTCGGGTGTCCATGGGCGGCAGTGATCGCATACCATCTGGCGACATGTCTGCTCGTTTGCCTCCTATCTCAATAAATGTATTTATAGCTTTCCCGATGACATCGACATACAGTCAAACGACACAGGTTTTATACTTTTTTTATTCGTATGAACTATGGACATTAAAATTTTTTTAAATAAAACTCAATTTTACATATGGACCTACCTTTACTTTCATAACAATAAAATTACTTATGTCTCTAAATCTCTATTTATCGACAACCAATAACTGTATTGGGTAAATTCATGTAACTGTAAAGTAAGTGACCAACTTAATTGCATATTCATTTATTTATAATGCAAATGAAAGTGTTAAGTTTTCTCTAGATAAGCTTACTTTTAATCTTTAACCAATAGACATATTGATAATTAAATTTGGGCCATAAAGAAATAAACAAATCATTGGTAAGTCTTTACTCTGTTACATGAAATTACCCTATACATTTATTTACATTACTGATGACATATGTGACGTTATCTGGGTAAAGGAACCTTATTGTCGATGGCGCTTACGTCCCGCGGCGTCGTATTTGTATACGGACATCGCTCATAACGCTGTAAGCGCCATCGACAATAACGTCCCTTTACCCAGATAACGTCACATATTCTTGAGCAGACCTCATCTCTTTGAGTTTTAAATACACTAAGACGTGACAAAGTGGTTGCTGATCTGAAAACAATTTAAGGAACACGCCCATACTATTTATGTGATCACTTTAAGATGGAAAGGGGCCAGCGGTGGCGGTTATCAGGCTTTTGTCACATAATGAATAATCCTCTAGGGAAACCTGTTCCAAGGTTTCTTCAAATATTGTATGCAGCGTGAATCATTTTTAAACCTCACAGGCGGAAATACTAAAAAGAAACTTTTTATAATGTTACAATTACATATGACAAAGGAAAATACTATATTTTTAAATGGGTATATTGTATGAAGATGTTCCCTATTCTACAAAATGATGGAAGCAAAAAGTACACAAAGTACAGTAATTATCACTTCATTCCTATTCAACCATTAAACATTATCTACTACACAATGTATTTGACTTGTATAAGCAAACTGGAAGAAAATAAGGTTTAAATAAGTTATGTTCCGAAGCTCATAATAGACTAAAAAATAGTTTTTATCTAGAAAATCCTACTAAACATGCATACAGTTCTCTAATAAAATATCCATACCATTTCCAAAAACGACAATTATCAATTAACACTAATATAAATGAAGTGATAAGATACACATGACTGATAATTATGTTATACATTGTATTGTGCTTAAAATACCATGGCTATCCAGCCAAGTATGAGGCATGAACCACCTATTGGAGTAAGTCGACGCAAACTGCGGTCTCCAGTGAATGCATGGTAATAACAGGTACCACAGAATAACCCCATCCCAGCCATGAAGAATGCTCCAGCCTGTAATAACAGTAAAACAAACCTACACAACCTTGTAATTTCTTTATATTACAAGCTATATTACAGTCATACCAACTTAAACTGGCAGAGATTTTGGTAACCTTCACTGTGCAAGAGTTAAGTAAATGTCATATTATATGACATCATCATTTAATAGAATTAGTATGTTTAAAATAATAAGTGCATCAGTGGGGCTGTCCAAAACATTGTTAACTTACGATGAATGGTCTTTTGCACAGTGGCACTGTCATTAGTGCTAAAGTGTGTAAAAAGTGGAACCGATTAGCAGTGTCAAATATTTTCCTCAGATCTTCTTTGGTATCAGTTTCTGGGAAAGTGCGATGGGCACCCATAGCTCCTAGCACTACGGCAGAGGCTCCGCTCAGGCCGGCGAACCGCACGAACGGCCCAGCTTCTTGCGCCAACTCCCACAAAGGCATCTTTACTATTATAGTTACTGGTGGAGCTTCAACAGTTTTCGACTTAAACACGCCCTGAAAATCCAAATAGAGTACTGATTACGTGAATACCGAATAAATTGGACATGCAAATCATTTACGTCAAACAGGTTGAACTAGATAATGTTTTGCCTTATCATTCAACAATGAATGGATTGGCAACTTACGATGTGGCGCAAGAAAGTCATAGCTCCGTCCGTCACCGTATTTATCATCAAAGTATCCATCAAATTTACCATACCTTTTGTTTATTTACAATTGATATTATAAAACTGTGAAAGGATGGGGATAAATTCCCGGAAGTTGGATCAATAAAAACGTATCTTGTGGTAAAATTTATCTTGGACTGTCAATGTCAACTTGACAATATAACTTTTTAATCAGTTCATCATTGCTTCAGGGCTAAAATAGTAACACCATACTGCCACTACCAACATATTTTTCGCTTAATTGACAACATTTCATATTTTTGAGTACTACTTTTTATTGTTTGGTTTGAAAGAACTTAATACTAAAAGATACACGTATTTTTTTATTTTTCCAAAAACTGCTATTTTAATGAGAAAATCCCTTCTTATTACTACTTCGAGCAGAAAGAGCGTAAGTTACAAACGTCAAGACAACAGCTTCGTGACGTCACATGTGTTGTTTCATACACCTAAGAAAACGACAAAATCTTTTAAAAAAAATAAAGTTTTAACAGTCAGCTCAAACAGTCCGGTATGTTTGAAATTTGTGGCTCTCACACACGGCGCTTGATCAAACGTCCTCAACAAACACAAGCATTGTTACGAAGTGCAGGAATATTTTCTATACAATTGGTTAGAATTGACAATTTGATCAACTGGAGTAAACGCAAAAACTTCTTGCTAGTTTCACTTTTAGTGCTAACACATGACCTCCTGTAAGTGGGAGCGAGAAAAAGCTATTCTTTTCTCGCTCTCACTTACGTGAAATAACTTCAAGGTCGCCGTACGGTGCGGTCGTTTGTTAGCTACTTTAGATTATAGCCTGACAAGATTTTATTTGACCCTGAAAGAGTGTCGCTACAAACCGCTTTCATATGGCAATAATGTGCGGACGTCATATATAGTGGGGACAGCGTGTACTGGTTTCGCGTTAATATTTGTAGAAAATGAAAACAGGGTTTTAGAGAATCAAAGTTCCGTCAACCATGTACTCGTTTAGCCAAGTCTAAAAAGTGTCTCCACTCAATAGGTCCTAAAATATATAATCAAATACCACTAAAAATAAAAAATGTGAGTAATAACAAATCTTTCGTAAATGAACTTAAAAATAAACTTATGCTTGAAGCGTATTACACTGTTGACGAATTTTTCAACGACGTGCACTCTTGAACTGGTTCACTATACCAACCATTTTGAATTATAAAATTGAAATGTATCTTCGACAGCATGTTTGCATTAACTATGTAAGTTATAAGTGCCGACTGTAGACACTTAATAACAAAAAATAACAAAGAAGAATAATTGTATTTATATGTAATTTTGTTGACATGTAAATGTGAAATATGGGACTACGCTACGGGAATAACGGGCATAAATAGGAAAGCGTGCTTCCAAAACAATATCTATTAAAGGAATGAAAAGACAATAGAAAATACAGACATATGTCAACTAAGTCTTATTCATAGACACCTACATGCAGTATGCATACAACACACCCTCACACTTAATTGAAGATAGCAGGTATAACAAACCAAGGCATTGAATAATAGGCAACCTTATAAAATTCACAAGAAAATAAATGCAAACAGCTATTAATCAATATCCGGCATCGGAAAGAATCTCACAGGCTTTAAGAGTCGACCAAAACGGCTAGTAGCCGGCTGGGCCCTCGGCAACGGTGCCACTGGTGCCACTGGCTCAGCAGCGGCCGGGGTGGACCCCTGTTCATGCGCGCCCGCGGTCCCTGCACTCGCCGGATCAGCTGTGCCCGACACCTCACCACCAGACGTATCCCAACTAGGCCACACCAACGACGTACCAATACGATTGCGCTCACTGTGCTTAATTTGATCAACGTGCTTTTTAACTAACGAACCATCCACCCTTTCCACCATGTAATTCCTAGAGCCTACTAATTCTTTTATTGTACCCTTTATCCACCTTTCCGAATTGGCGTGCTCACGCATGTGCACTAGATCCCCTACTTGAAATTGACGCTCGCGACCCCCAGCGGCTCTAACTTGCCTCTCCTGCGCGCGCTGCACAGTACGCTCGCGCTCCTCTACTCCACGAAGCAAATCTAGTCGGCAGCGCAGCCTCCGTTTCTGCAGCAACAATGCAGGAGAATCGCCCGTGGTGCCGTGAATTGCGTTTCTGTAGGACATTAGATATGCTTGCAAGGCTAAGTCGATATCCACCCCCTCTCGCTTTGCCTTCTTGATTGCCTTCTTACAAAGCTTAACGGCGTTCTCAGCGGCACCGTTTGACGCTGGATGATATGTCGGTGTCCACAGAGAACCTCCTATAGAGTGGCAGTCTTGTATATTTGGTTCGCGATACGAGTCACCGGTGTTTGGGGTGCGAGGAGCGGGCGGGGAATGTGTTAAGCGCGCTGTGATTGGCCGTTTCAAGGACGGCGGGCAGTCGCGCCAGATGAAAAGGGACAGAAGTATGACTGTCCCTCTACTGACGCGTAAGTGGCCAATGTAAGTTGACCTATGCCGGCTCTGAATAAATTATAAATATGACTTATTTGTGGAATGTAATGCCGTCTGTTTTTAAATTTGAGCTTCTTGTTACCTTTCCACACCATTTCACACTACAGGTGGACATCTTTAAGGCATCAAAATACCCTTTTCCAATTTTTTTGTGCGAAAAACACGCGCTGCTTTCGGGTCTGTTACTTGGTCGATACTGATCGGGCACGGCGAGCGCCCGCGCTTATATCAGTGCAAATACTAGGAAGGCTGGCGACCGCGAGTCGTCTTGTAATAGATGTCTATAGGGGTTGGTCTGTGATTTGATTGTAAAAATTGATCATATTGTGCGCTACAAAATTGAGGACCATTATCAGAAACTATCGACCTTGGCAAACCGAATCTAGAAAAAGTTTCACACAAAACTTTAATGACCGATGACGTCGTCGTTCTTGGCATTCGGAAAATTTCGATCCATTTCGTAGTCGAATCTACGATAACAAAAAACGATTCGTCCTCGATAGGGCCTAAAAAGTCGACATGTAGACGCGTCCATGGTTCTGTAATGTACGGCCACGGCTTGGGAGGCGCCCGGGGCGGCGCGCTGCTCTCGGCCACGCACGCGGCGCACTCGCGGCACACGCGCTCCACGGCCGCGTCGATGCCGGGCCACCACACGTAGCTGCGGGCCGTGCTCTTCATCTTCACCATGCCCACATGTCCCACATGCAGCTCTTGTAAAATTTTGCTTTGAAAAACAGACGGCACTATTATCCTATACCCCCATAATATACACCCGGCCTCCATGTACAACTCATTTCTACGAGTGTGATAAGGTTTAAGGTTTTCATCATCACAGTATAAGCAGGCCATCCTGAAGCAATATACATCATAACTTTTACTAAAATCGGATCTTTGCTGGTTGCTTTTTTAATATCAGTACTAGTTATAGGTAAAAAGTTTTGTACATAATTAAGATATGTTATCTCCGATCGTACCTTTCTGTCAGACCCGGTAATCAATCGCGACAATGCGTCCGCTCCATTATCTTCACTCCTAACATATTCTATATCAAAATGATACCCAGACATGATCACCGCCCATCTCTGTAACCGACTCGCAGCCATAGTAGGTATACCGGCTTTGTCTCCAAAAATGGTTACCAGTGGTTTGTGATCAGTCTTCAAAAGGAATTTCCTGCCATATAAGTATTGGTGAAATTTTTGAACACCATATATAATCGCCAGCGCCTCTTTCTCGATCTGCGAGTAGTGTCGCTCGGCGGAGCTCAGTACCCGACTCGCGTAGGCGACCGGGCGCTCGCCGGCCGGCGTGCGGTGCGCGATCACGGCCGCCACGCCCGTGCTGCTCGCGTCCGTCGTCAGCACCAGCGGCAGCTCGCTCGAGTAATGCGCCAGTACCTCACTTGACTGCAACTTCCTCTTAATTTCTTCAAATGCGGCCTGAAAAGCTTTACTCCATACAAACCTGACATCTTTCTTTAATAATTCATACAGAGGGGACAGTATCGTGCTTAAATTTTTAACAAATTTTGCGTAATACATTATCATTCCAAGAAATGATCGCAGCTCTGAAACATTCTGTGGACTTGACATTTTATTTATGACTTCAACTTTACTTGAGCATGCTGACACTCCTTCCCTTGAAATGACAAAACCTAAATAAGTGACCGAATCCGCAAAAAAAGTGCATTTTTCTTTTTTTATTTTCAGACCGTACTTTAGTAATCTGTCAAAAACCTGACAAAGTATTTTTAAATGATCGTCGTCGTTTTTCGCCGTTATGATCACATCATCAAGGTAGACCCCGACCGTGGGTAAGTCAGCAAACATTTGTTCCAGCTTGCGTTGAAAGATACCAGGGCTTGAAGCGAGGCCATATACCAGGCGATTGTACTGAAACAGGCCTTTATGGGTATTAATTGTCGTAAATTTCTTGGTATCGTCCAACGGAAATTGCGCATAAGCCTGACTTAAATCAATTTTTGAAAATTTGTCCCCACCATTTAATTTCACTAACAAGTCATCTATCCTAGGCAGAGGGTACCTATCTATTTCTAACCATTTGTTGAGCGTCAGTTTATAATCAGCACAGATACGTATAGAGCCGTCCGACTTTACTACTGGTACAATTGGCGTGGCCCAGTCCGAACTCTCGACCGGGGTGATGATGCCGTCACTCACCAGCTGGTCCAGCGCGCGGTCGACCGGCTCGCGCAACGCGAACGCCAGGGGGCGCGCGCGCATGAACACGGGCGTCGCGCCTTCTCGCAGCCGAAAACCCACCGGCTCGCCCGTGTAGCACCCCAGCCCGTCTTCAAAAACCTGCGCGTATCTGGAACTGAACGTTTTTAAATCAAATTTCCCTCCCATCACTATATTGTTACACGGGAAACTTTTAGGATCTACAATACCCAGCTCCTCTAACCATTCGCGACCTATTAAGGTCGTCCTCCCGCCTTTCACGATATACAAAGGAAATTGACGCATTTTATCCTTATATTTAACGATAGGCATTATTTTACCTACGATTGTTACGGGAGGGCCTGTGAGATAACGCAATGACAGATTGGAATTTCGTAACTCACAGTCACTGAACATTTCACGATAACAATCGAAGCTAATACATGATATCCGACTACCAGTGTCTATCTCCATTTCTAACTCTCTATTATTAACATCTAATGTTACATAATAGGGTCTGTAATCTTTTGAATTACTTATGTTATAAATGGAACTCATTACCTCAACACTGTCGTCGATATCCCTTCGTTCACATGATTGCCCTCTGTGTAACTCGCGCCTCCTGCGGCAAGTTTAGGGCACATTCTTTTGAGGTGGCCTTCCTCATTACATACGCGGCATACATAAACGCGAAATTTGCATCTCGCTGCATTATGCTGCCCGCCGCAAGCCCGACAGCTCGAGTGAGTCGAGCCGCTCCCAACGCCGAACGCCGCTCCGCCAGCGTGCCTCGCGCGCCTGCAGCTGCGCCAGGCGCGCCGCTCCCGCCGGCTGCGCCATCGCTGTAGCGGCCGCGCGCTCGCTCGCCGCTCGCCGCTGCCCCGTGGCTCCGTCGACTGCCCCAGAGATGTGTCAACCCGGTTTGCCAACCCGGTTCAAACCGAGTTAGGCTCAACTCGGCCCGACTCGGTTTGACAGTCCACCAAACCGGTTCCAACGAGCAGACGGAACGCAGCCGAACGAACGTACCGATCGGTCCCACTCCCACATGACTCAACTCGAAAATGTTGATAACGAAACCGGCAATATCGGTATCGGAACTGCAAGCCAGCGAGTGCAAGCAGGATAGCTGTACTTTCGCGCGGAAGTGGCGCCACGGCCAGAATCTGAAACACGCTCCCGGTCCGCCCGACCGTGCTCGCTTTGGTTTGAAATCAATTATAACAGATGGTGCTCTTTTTCCTAATAATAAATGGGGAAATACATGGACCTTAACTCTATGGGGAAATATAACAGTTTACAACAGTTTGTACAACTGTAATTAAATGCTCCCGCTATTCTGCCGTTGCCGGCTTGCCGCCCTTACCGATATTCTGTGAATTCTGTCTCCGTTACGAATATTTTGATGAAATGAAATATATTTATTTGCATTAATTTAGTTTCAGTTTAGCTCGTTCAAACACAACTTTAATTTTAAATAAATAAAAAAACACGTTTATATCATGTGTTTCGGGCATAACTTGACTCGACTCAACCCGACCGACTTGATTCGTGTTCAATTTTGACGAATCGCTTCACACGGGCCAAACCTAACCGCTACATTAATACGCTAAGGACCGTCGTAGCAACTCGGTTTGGTCAAACCGGGTTGAAACCGGTTTACGTAGAAAATCAAACCGTTCAGCCCGGTTTGCGATATTTTCGGTTTGGCACATCTCTAGACTGCCCTCACTGCGTTGGGTTGCACTCGTGACAGCATGACATGTCACGGCATCGTCACCGTTCGTCGACCGCTTGCCGTTCACAGCCGCCGCGTTCGTCTCCGCCGCTTCTAAACCATGGGCTAGTTTGTACGCATTTGAAAAACTGACGTCCTCTTCCGCGAACAACCTTTGTCTGATCGACTCGCTGAACAATCCACAGACAAACTGATCCCTTAAATTTTCGTCTAAGCCCGATTTGAAGTCGCACGTCCTTGCCAACTTCTTTAAAACCGCCACGTAATCCGAAATAGGCTCCGTTTGATTTTGTTCTTTGGCGGAACTTGTACCTCTCAGCTAATATACTAGGTGTTGGTTGCAGATGTTGTGACATAACTTTATCAATCTCACTATATGACAATTCGTGTGGTTTCTTGGGTGAACAAAGGGTCACTAACAGCTCATAGGTAGGACCGCCGATAAAGGTGATTAATGTTGCGACTTTTTTTTCCTCCTTGACATCATTGACAATAAAATATTGTTCAATACGGTCTAAGTACGATGACCATTTATCGTTGTTTGCGTCGAAAGGCTCGATCTTACCCACAGCCATGTTTGCCCACACAACAGCATACGCCACACACTCTTATACACGGTACACAGTTCTTTCCCAAATCTATTAACACATGATAGCGCAAGTCCAGATCGTCGCCAATGTGAAATATGGGACTACGCTACGGGAATAACGGGCATAAATAGGAAAGCGTGCTTCCAAAACAATATCTATTAAAGGAATGAAAAGACAATAGAAAATACAGACATATGTCAACTAAGTCTTATTCATAGACACCTACATGCAGTATGCATACAACACAGTAAAACTATGTTTTATAAAGGAATAAATGAATGAATGAATGAATGTTTAATAAGCAAGGTTTCAATACTCGCTTCTTGTTTCTGCACAGGCTAAAATCCATGAATCTTGTGCCTTTATCGAAGTCGTCGATGTTTATTTTCTTTTTGCGTGGGACCTTGTTTTATACTGGTGTCAATGATGTAACGGCCTTCTTATTTCTATAAATATTTTTCACGGCAGAGCTACAGACACCTTAAATAAGAACAAAAATATATTAAGCTAAATCGAAACCAAATAATCAGTACAGGACAACCGCACTATAAATTGTCAGTACCGGACATGTCAACAACCGATTTCGGAACATTGTTAACGAAATACTGTGAAATCCTTCATCCTTTTTTTTTGTTAGTAATTTATCACCTTAAGTATAATTATTTTCACTTTTTTAAATATTATTTTGGGCAAATTTGCGATGAAACCGTTAGAAAATTGAAAATATTTACTTCTCGTTTACATCACTGACATTCAATGACTTTTGACGACGGGTGTCAAATATTAATCCTTGCCAGTAAAAGAAATTAGTTCAGCTGAAAATCCGCAACGTGGCGAGGGTCAAATAAAAACTTGTCAGGCTATAACTCAGGAGATCTAGTTCAGCCATGGCCATATGTTATTGAAATATGACACACTTCTAGCTTATTGCGTCTCTTCACGCCTTTCGTCTTCCGGAAACATAGCTGTATTAGGGAAAATAATTTTGTCCACATTTCCCCTACATTAAAAAATACTCAAAACAACATTCAAGACCATGAGCATAAAGCCCAGGAACCAACTCCGAATATAGTTGCTCAGGTGTGCAAGGAGGGTAGAGGGAGGGGTAAAATATTGTAAACGGAGATTTTAATTCACGACAGCTGCAGGTTCAGTTTACCATATTATGACCTCTAGAGTTACATACAATGTTTTTCGTCACATTTGCAAAAAAAGGGAGTTAATGCCTGACCAAAAATATATAACTATTGCCTATAGTATGAAGATTAGTTCTAATGTAATTCCGCAACATGGCGCGTAGTCATATCATATATCTGGTCAGGATTTATATTTTTTCACAGAATAATAATATTTTTTCTTGAATGTATATTCAAGAAAAAATATTATTATTCTGTGAAAAAATATAAACCTGCATTATATGATCTTTTTCGGGCACGTGTGATGAAAAATAATGTTTTCACAGCAGTCATGTCCTTTATATGGAAGACATATTTTGATTTCTAAGTGTGTCTTATTACCAAGCTGAAAGAGCCGTTAGAAAAAAAAAAAAAAAATGAAACTGCAGTTATAAATGCGATATATCACTCTTTATTTTTTTAATTGCACTAAGCGGACAAAAACTGCTGTCATTGAAGTTATGCTATCGACAAAGAAGTAAAAAATGGAATTTGACAAAACATCGCACAAAATAAATGGACTAAACACTTAACTACTGAAATTTTCTTCCATTTAATAAACATTATTCATATTCGTATCTACTTAGTAAATAGTACCTTATATAATAAGTCTAAGTGTGTGTCTGACTTAAACATTAAAATCACATTTTCACAACATTTGGATAATGTTTAGAGTATAATATGTAAGTGTTTCGAACAAGATTGTTCTGAGTGTTGGCAGCCAGGACAGCTCACGGCGCCGGGCCCTGCGCCGCCACGCTTGCGCTGGGGCAGCACACGCCTGCATACCTGGAAACATCGTTATTGCATATTATATTGTACGTCATTATACACAGTTAATAAACTCCCAATGTTCTTAGGCAAACCTTTATGCCAATTACAGCAAATTGAAAATTTTACAAATATTGCAACATGGAATCTGATTTCATGTTCTTAGGCAAACCTTTATGCCAATTACAGCATATTGAAAATTTTACAAATATTGCAACATGGAATCTGATTTCATGAGAATCAGATAAGGATTGCAATCTGTAGAGAACATCCGGATCAACAAAAGCAAATTTCTTCCTTGATCCTTGAGGTGATTTATTAAAAGTCCCGTACGAGATTAGAGTCCCAAGACATCAAACACCTACTTCGTCGTGACATTCAGTATCTCATCACCAAGTATTAGCTTTAGATAGGTACACAGCTGTTACACATTATGTGTACGAACGTGAACTCCGATGTTCTCATGTAAGATATATATGAAGCGTATTTGGTTACCCTTGGTTGGAAGCATGCACTGCGCAGTGTATGTCCCGGTAGAGCTGCTGCGTGATGTTGCGCGCGGCGGCGCAGCGCGTGAGGTAGACGCACACGCCGGCGGCGCCGTCGGTGGCGCGCGCGCACGCCGCGTCGCTCGCCTCAGAGGGCGCCTGCAAACCGTGTTCACAAACTATCAGTAACTGCTTTTGTACACGAGGCAATCGGTTGTTGGACCAAGTAGGTTACTTAAGACAGAAATCTAATCGTGCTAGAATTATAAATGTAGATTTAGAATATTTATTTTCAGATAGATATGTAATCCATTAATGGGCGAATTACAAAAAAGTACATGTGACTTTCCGGAAGGTCATATCCATATGAAATTCTGTTAAAATATTCTTATTTCAAACGAAGCATTACTGAGAGTTTCTATTTAAGATGCAACACGTATATGAAATAGTTATAATAAACAAAGGCTGTCAAAAAACGTACATTATTATCCTTGGTAAGTTTAAGGTTAATAGTCGTCCCGTTCACTTGTAAAACGAGCGCATCCGATTTGTCATCGAGCAGGGGTTGCACCCAACCGAACTGCTCCAAGTGGTAGGGCTGCAAGGGGCTCGCAGTCATCTCGTTGAGGTCCGCAGCGGTCGTGCGTGTGGTCGACGGGGGCGCGAGCGCCGCGGGCCGGTAGGACGCGGACGGGTAGTGCGCGGGCGCCGATGGCGGGTAGAGCGCGGGCGCGGGGAGGCCGGGCCGGGGCGGGCCCGCGATCCCATACGCGGCTGATCCTCCAGCTAAGCCTCCTTAAACACATCTTAATTAGTTTTCAACATTCACGGAAGATGAGATAAATAAACATTATATCTCTAGCAGAGCTAGCAAAACACGTTCAATATTTCATATATTAAGTGTGTTTCCAAGTATGATAATTATGAGGGCGTGAAGAGACTATTCTATGTTGTACATGTAGGTATATTAACACAGGGGTCGGACAGTTTTTCAGAAGAGAAAACCTCAGTAGATACGAGTATCAAAATCTTGAAAAAATATAAATATTGTCAGGTATCTATGTAAAATAATACATATTTATTTTGTATGTATATTAAGTAGCTTAATGAGCTGCATGTGGCTCGCGAACTGTTTCACCGACCCCTGCCTTAACATAATGTGATATACAGGGTGGTCCAAACCCTGACGTCAAAATCTTTTTTTAGATTCCTCACATCATGGGCTATTAGAATATACCATGTATATTGGTCGATTTTTTGTGCTTTTCGAGTTACGAATTTTTGTAATTTTCTTCCATATATTCTGATAGCCCATGATGTGAGGATTGAGGAATCAAAAAAATTCTTGACATCTAGGTTTGGACCACCCTGTATATTATAAATAATATGTTGTCATACAAGTAAGTACTTTCGAATTATATATTAAGTTATTTATACTTATGAAATCGACAGCATGTTATGTTACATAAAATTGTCGTCTTAAAATTCAAGGAGCGAAGTTACAAAACGTAGTACAGAAGAAATATTTTTGTATTTGTATGTACTTTACCAGTTGCACGAAATGCGTATATCGCGTATCTACATTGTATGTAAATAACTTCGCATGTCCATCAAAACTTTCCAGATCTGAAGTCGGGGGCGTTTAACCGGCCCGCCTCTCCTCACCTCAGGACTCGACCGAGTCGTGAAACCCTATGCGACACTGATAGATAACTGTCGCAACATGTCCTTTCTCTGTATGATACATATCACATCCCAACGTTGTGTTATTAATATGAAAAAAATCGCGATCACTACGCTCGCGTTTGCAATTTTATTCTGTATGACCCATATGACTCGAACCCCCGCTTGGACTTTCCATATCTACTTGCTTGTCTAACTCTTAAATATCCCTGGCAGGCCTACCTGATATGGCAGGCCTATCCGTCCGATACATAGAACTGTGGTACCGACGACGGGGATAACTATAGCCACTATAGCTACTATAGCCACTCATCGGTGATGGTCCTGAAATTTACACATTTACCAATTACTATCGTCAGGGCGACAGGCTATAAGAAAACCTTAATGAAATATTTTCCATGCTCTGAGTGTACTTACTTATTTATTTCATGAATCCCAATCATGCTTACAATCTTTTAAATCATATGCACATGCTAGGCGTGGACAGGCAGTCGTAACACAATTTCCTCCGCTCAATGCATGAAATGATGACGTGAACTAACAACCGACTTTTATATGAACGATTTTCCCCGGCGTCGACAACACAGGACGAGGTCAATATGTATCACATCCATACTAATATTATAAATGGAAAAGTGTGTGTGTCTGTTTGTTTGTCCGTCTTTCACGGCAAAACGGAACGGCGAATTGACACGATTTTTAAGTGGAAATAGTTGAAGGGTTGGAGAGTGACATAGGCTATTTTTTGTCTCTTTCAAACGCGAGCGAAGCCGCGGGCAAAAGCTAGTATCTTATAAATTATAATACTTATAATTCTAAACTCACCACCTGATCTGTTTGTAAGAAGAGCTGTACCTCTTAACACAGGTATTATTTTACCTAAAAAGAGGTATTATGTAAACTGTTGTGACTGTTGTGAGTTGAACAAATATTTTTTTTCATGACATAAATGATTTGAATGAACCTAGCACCCTTTTGATGTGGGAACCATACCCATGAGAGCAACCTTAAGCTCAATTGACAACATTTCATAATTTGTAATGCCTGCCCGAGCAGCTACGAATAAAAAAAAAACGTTAAGTATCGGTCTAAGATTTTTCAGATTTAATTGCAAAAAAATCAACGGATTCCGAGTGTTCTATATCATTAGTTAATGCAAATATGACTAGGTAATATAAAATTGTCAAAATGATTGTTGTCTAATAATGCCAATAGAACCTACAATGCTGTCGATTATGTGTTAATCAATTACAACTTATAGAGTAAGTACTTACTTATTTAACGACATTTCAAAGATGTTTTGTTTAAGAGAGAATAAGTTTAAGATAACTAACACTTTCTAACAGATTAGGCATTGAATAGTAATCGATATTCCAGTGTATTGGAGATAGTTATAGTATTTATTACTCGCGTAATAAGTATACATATTTGTTGGACTCAGATAATTCCACGAAAATATTATAAACAAAGCAAACGTGTCATTAGGTATTCTTATTATTCCACGATAACGCAACGACGTCGTGGTTATTTGGCACCTACTTGTTGTTTACTTTTGATTCCTATGCATAGTTTTTATGTTTACTTATTTGAATAGACATTGGCAAAAATAAAATGTAAAATGTATAATACTTAACGTTAGTAGTACTTTATAATGGGGTGATCAATAACTATTTGTCATAATATATTTCCACTGGCGCTTCATGACAAGGAAAGGACTTCGCTGCATCTATTTGCAAATGTCTAATGCCCATCTAAAGCAATCTTCTGTAAACAATTGTCATCCTGACTTTGAAGTCAAAAGATGCTATCGATTCTATAAATTCTCTCTACGTTTATCTTAGCGATTCATATTCGCTTTCTACAAACGATTATCATACCTATTGTCTTAGAGGGCGGTTTGTGTTAAGGGATATCGTGTGTGTGTGGATTGAGTGAGCACCTTCCGAAAATAAAAAAAAATATGCTGATCATTTAGTAAAAGTTCTAAAACAATTGTAAAACGAATCTCTGAATTTGTAAAAAGATAAATCAAAAGATACAGCCATTAACATGTGCTCACTCAGTTCTCACAAACTACCAACGAAAACAGTGAATATATTCATTTAACATATAATATTTATATACTAACATTTAGTAAAAAATAGGCCAACCTACCTCTATAAATATTAGATCACCTAGTGACGTATTAAATTTTTTACAAATAGTTTCTTATGCTCACTCAATCCACACACTTTTGAAAAGCCGAATTTTGATGAAAAACTTAAGATTTAGACCGCTATTATATGTGTATAGTTTAGTAAAAGTGAAATGGAAATTTGTAAAATACAAAACGAACCACTAACGTGTCAGGTTTTTTTATAATAAATTTTTGTAAGTGCTCACTCAGTCCACACGTTTTGAGAAAGTTAAAAATGTAAATATCTTACGATTTGTAGCACCTAAGACACTCGAAAGTACTTCAACATTTAGTAAAAATTTTTACTAAATATCCACCATCTAATATTTTATATTCGTTGTCTGGTTTTAAAGATATTCAGACATAACTTTTCTCATACAAATGTATCAAGTAGGGTGACCACACTATGTCGGCTCCTGATTTTCCCCACCTTCCCATTGTCATATTGAGATTGGGGAGTTTCGTTCGTTCAATTTTGATAATATTAAACTAATACCATATTAATAATATTAGGAGAATTATTCTCCATCTGCAAACTGTTTTTAGGTTATGTTCTTGGCCTAGTGATGATGTGTATTGTGTAATTTTTATCGACGTCAGGATAATAACCATATCGACATGCATGCATTAAAAAGGACATGAATAATAATTGGTAAGAAACAAAGAATATAATACTTCACTAGTAAGAAACCAGAACCTGGTAATCTAATCGCGCTAACAGATGAGCGTACCGGATTTGTAAGTGGGAGCGAGAAATAGTTATTCTTTTCTCGCTCCCACTTACAAATCCGGTAAACTATTATCAAAATTGAACGAAACTCCCCAATCTCAATATGACAATGGAAAGGTGGGGAAAATCAGGAGCCGACATAGTGTGGTCACCGTACTTGATACATTTGTATGAGAAAAGTTATGTCTGATTATCTTTAAAACCAGACAACGAATATAAAATATTAGATGGTGGATATTTAGTAAAAATTTTTACTAAATGTTGAAGTACTTTCGAGTGTCTTAGGTGCTACAAATCGTAAGATATTTACATTTTTAACTTTCTCAAAACGTGTGGACTGAGTGAGCACTTACAAAAATTTATTATAAAAAAACCTGACACGTTAGTGATTCGTTTTGTATTTTACAAATTCCCATTTCACTTTTACTAAACTATACACATATAATAGCGGTCTAAATCTTATGTTTTTCATCAAAATTCGGCTTTTCAAAAGTGTGTGGATTGAGTGAGCATAAGAAACTATTTGTAAAAAATTTAATACGTCACTAGGTGATCTAATATTTATAAAGGTAGGTTGGCCTATTTTTTACTAAATGTTAGTATATAAATATTATATGTTAAATGAATATATTCACTGTTTTCGCTGGTAGTTTGTGAGAACTGAGTGAGCACATGTTAATGGCTGTATCTTTTGATTTATCTTTTTACAAATTCAGAGATTCGTTTTACAATTGTTTTAGAATTTTTACTAAATGATCAGCATATTTTTTTTTATTTTCGGAAGGTGCTCACTCAATCCACACACACACAATCATATCTAGTAGAAATGATCTAGTCCAACAAAGACATACTTATTACTAGAGATCAGTCTTTACACAAACCTCGATTTGCATCGCCTTGGCCGTCGTAATCCTCGGCTTCGTAATAGTCAGCAGATTCGACGGCGAAGTCCGCGACCGGCATAGGCGCGCCAGAGAAAGCCTCTTTAGAACAAAACAAGCGCCCAGTAAGCACAGATACGCACATCACACTTCACACGCATTCCACCACACTCGATATTCGCCATGATTCTCACCCAGCCTGATGCTCGCGTTGGGCCAACTCTGGACAATCTCAGGGACACAGAGATAAACGCCTATGGCATCTCATTCGGTCATGAATTAACCAAAGTTGGTTCGGTCTCTACGGTTAGACAGGGTTTTTGTGGAGGAGCAACCTTCTCTACCCCAATTATTGGTAGAAAAACGGTTTTTTTTTTCATAATATTTATTAACTGAGCGGCAGCTCTGCTTTAGATCACATTATTTTACTAATGATATTTCAACTCTTTAGAGTTTGGTTTTGTTTGGAACTTGTTTTAATGTTGCAATTTTTTTTAAATGTTTCGGCACATGATAGTGTTTCATGCACGAAATGCAGTAAATAAACACATCAAACAATTCCATTTGGATCATTCAATAATGTTAATAAAAAAAAAGGATGTAGTAATTGATATAGTTGAAGGATAATCGATTCAAGATCCGAATGGTATAGAGAAGTACTGACTAGACAATCGTTCCATGGAAACACAACACACATGCTAACAAACTCCGCAATCACAGACCATATATTAAATCAGAGACAGCGTATGCACTAGTGGTTTGGTTGAGTGCGTTCAAAGACTTCAAAGTACATATACTAATGGTATTATTTTACGGGAAAAAAGAGAAATCTAGCGTCATTTAATTCAATGTATGGTCTGTACTGATGAGACATCAAAGTAACGGTTAGATTTTATATCCTTACCCCCTTATAAACGTAAACTAAAGTTATCAAGCCGATAAAAATCGTTTGTCCCTTTCCGACGTATTGGTGTGACAGAAAGGGATCGGCTTATATTAACTTTAGTGAACGTTTTTGAATAAGGGGGTTATATTATAAATCATGAAATGAAATAGTAGCTGTTGCCCCATTTCAGTAGCATAAAGCTTGTTTTAAACGGCCTCCAATGCACATAGTTTATGAGTATACGGTTGTTGACAAGCAATGCCAAGAAAGCGACAGGGTACTCACGGTATCCCGCGTGTCCCGCGTTGCCCACCAGCAGCGAGGAGGGGTAGCTGGCGAAGCTGTGCGCGGCCACGGCTGCAACAAAGCCCACGTCTCAACCACCACCCACACCATGCACGCAACACATTATTACTTATTACAACTTATACTCACGTCCACCGACGCCTGGACGATCTGGAACAACGACAAAACACACTTTGTTACAATCTAGCATCTAGCAATCTAGCATGTTATAAAGGTCAGAGGAAAAGCTATTCGAGAAAAACTTTGGTTACAAAAAATATATAAAAATTAAGTGGTCATGAAGTATTTTATCGTCCCTTGTACATATGATACAACATATCATCATTAGTAATAGTCATCGGAATACTTGGTTAATACTTACATTTAATATTGATGGTTAATATACTATAATATTTACATTTTTCCGTGATATACAGTCGAGTTCATAAATATAACGCATACAATAAAGTGAAAAAATGCATGTATATTTATGAACTCTGTACCATTAAGAATTTTTAAATCATACATAACATATAATGATTTTGGTTGGTAGGATAATGAAGAGAGTAGGTACTCACTTGGTTCGTCCACTGACTGAGTGTCCACGGCGTTGGTGGCGTTGGGCTTCACTACCACGAGAGAGGTCAGCGGGGTCACCAGCTCGTACTGAAAACAAAGGTAAAAATGTATTAATTTTTCACGATTATAGCACTAGCACAGTATAATAAAGAGTATTATCGTACAGTATGGCCACTCCCGCTCCCCGCTGAAAGTGCCGCCCACCCCCTCTCGGTTACCTCACAGTTACCGCCTGTCAAAAACGCGAACGGTTGACCTGTCATATGTCACTCATACAAGCATAGTACGCGTTCACCTACACGAGCTTAGACTGTGTGCTAGGAACGCGCCTCTTTCATATATTTGATCGCCAGTGTCCGAGGTGTGGCACTAGACTTCATTGTATTCAGTAGTCTCATGTATTACAGTCACGTTCCGTTTTCATATTATCCGATCCGATATCGGATGTAGGAAAGATTTCAAAGACAAAGATGGTGGCTGAAGAGTTTTGAATGATTCACGGTTATTTTCATTAGACTTATATTGACTTATAGAGACCGTGATTACGTTTCGTGGAGTTTTTCCGTGATCATGATGCATGCAACTGCGTCGATATATCGGGAGCTCGACAAAAATCAAAAAGATAATCATGGTCTATATACCGGTCAATATATAAGTCTAATGGTGGCTTAAATATAAGGGATATCGGTCCTACATTCGATATCGAATCGGATAATGTGAAAACGCAGTAAGATAACGTGCTATACTGTGTCTGACCAGTAATACCAGTATAGTATGTCAGCAATTCCCGTCAACTTTGTACAAAAATTAAGGGAAAAGTTAAATTTGTTTTTATTAATTCCTATTTTGTTACCAAGATTTTGTTGATTAATTGAGATTTTATTAAGTTTTATTTCGTCATTAAGGTTCTCTAGTATCTATATTTTCTTAATTATAACAATTATCCTGTATATATCTTGCGAAAGTCGAATTATATTACTAAATGTTGGTAACAAAATAGGATCAATTAAAATTTGCTGACGTGGCATTGTACAAAGTTGACGGGAATTGCTGATGTAGTAGAGTAGTACCTTAAGCGCCAGCTCCTTGGCCTTGGCCTCCGGGTCGTCGGGCAGCGGGCCGTCGGCGGCGTCCTTGCGGTCCAGCAGCTGACGGATGGTGAGGCTCACCCACAGCCGCTCCAGCGGCAGGTACTGGTCGCGCGCGCGCGCCACCGGCACGCGCGGGAACACCGTGTAATGTTTCTGAGGAACATATTCATAATACATATACATACATATAATCACGCTTGTATCCCATAAAGGGGTAGGCAGAGCATATGAACTACTAAGTTTCAGTGCCACTCTTGGCAATAAGGGGTTGAAAGAAATCCAAATTGTGACATTGCAGTGACAGGTTGCCAGCCTCTCGCCTACGCCACAATTTAACCCATATCCCACAGTCGCCTTCTACAACACCCACGGGAAGGAAGGGGGTGGTGAAATTCTTAACCCGTCACCACACGGGTAAATATTCATAAGTACATCAATAAAGCTGTTTACATTCATGAGTCATATTAACACCGTGCCTATGCCGCTAGGCGCGTCCAGGGGCCTCTCTAAGGGCCAGTTGCATCAACTACAATTAACAGACATAAAATTCTGCGAACGCTTTAACGGTGATAGGCGGTTTAGCGCAACCCACCCTTTGTCTATGTACGAAAGTTGGTATTGACCTGCAGCCTTAATAGGCTACTAGACTCATATCGAATTTGGCACAAGAAATGATTCTTTTCTGTAGTATTTGACTTGAGAAACCTTCTATCTATAAACATTCGATTTTGGGTATTCAAAATGTATTATGACTACGTATTTTCGATTAAAAATGTGTCATATTGCTTTAACTTTGGCCACCGAAAACGCTGTCAGCGATGTAGTGACGTCATAGAACCTAACTTAACTTCATGTCGAGTTAATCATATGAAAGTATACTTTAAAAATGTGTTTTGCGGTTTTCAAGTCATAATAATATGGTAATATTTTTTTTCGGTTAATTGGACAGTAATTATTAATATAAGACAGACTTTAAAAAAGGGTCAAGTAGCCTATTGACATCTTTTGCGATTGTTTTCCTCACGTCGCTCCGATGTATGATCACTACAGCGCTATAGCGATGTCTTGCTCGCACATAGAACACAAGCGTCGGGCGATCCTGATTCAATTTGAAGACCGCATTAAAACTATGGTTTCAAGGGGGGTAATACGATTTGTAGACATAGGTACCTTGCCGTGGCCGTCCTCAACGCCGCAGAAGCCTTCTACGCGCGGCGCCAGCTCGGTGGCGTCGGGCGCCACGCGGCCCGCTACCACCACCTCGGAGCCAGCGTAGTACGTGCGGAACTTGTGCTTCGTCAGCGAGCCCTCTGCGATCTGCACACGCACAACACAATAAAATACATTTAGATTTCTTTACTTCATAATAAAAATTACACCATAAATTTATTACATGTCAAAGTTATGTTTATCTTCTCATCATGCTAGTCAAAAATCACATTACAAATGGAAAATAATACAAGTGCGAGTCGGGCTCGCGCACAAAGGGTTCCGTAGCAGCAAATATAATAAACTTATTATGTCAATTTATACACCTGCCAAAATTACAGTTAAATCAACCTATCTCAAAAACTATAAGAGATACTTTGATCAAACCAAAAATCGTTGAAAGAGTTAATTAGCATGCATCACCTCTATTTTTTTTAGAATTTTCGTAGTTATAAAAATAGAGGGGGGGGGGACATACTTTTTACGACTTTGAGAGCTGATATCTCAAAAACCGTTCACTTTAAGAAAAATGTTTTTTAGAAAACTTTATATCATTTTAAAAGACCTTTCCATTGATAAACGGGTATGTACATCGAAAAAAAAATTTTCATCCCTCAGTTACATGTATTCTCAATTCTTTTTTTACTATTTAGTGTCATAATTTTGTAGCGGTTCATACAACACATATTCCCATCAAATTTCATCACTGTAGTACTTATAGTTTCCGAGTAAATCGGCTGTGACAGACGGACAGACGGACAGACGGACAGACGGACAGACGGACATGACGAAACTATAAGGGTTCCGTTTTTGCCATTTTGGCTACGGAACCCTAAAAATGCTGTGTGCCCTCCTGCTCCAAGATGAATTACCTGAGGCCTACTGTGTCTCCCAATAAGGATAGTCATTTACAAATAATGACTAGCCTCCGATACTCCTTTTGGGTTTATTGAAAGTCGATGAAAACGTTCTACGACATCCATCGAGACTCAGTTTATAAACAAGGGATGATGTTATAGCGGCTGCACGCTCTTGGTGTTTTCCATAAACACTAAAGTCATGCAAAACACCACCGAACACAAACACGGCATCCCCACACCCACCATTTATTTGTATAAAAAAACGGAAATTTATTTATTTGTAATCGCTGTTTGCCGTTGTTTGTCAAGAGTGTGATACACCCTCCCGCAAACATCATAAGCGTTGGCGTCCATTTGGAATGGCTTTGCTGACGTTTCGTTCAGCAGCAGCCATAGGGTTGAGTACGGGAGACATGTTCAGACCTGTTCGGGCGGGTATGTGAAGGTGACGTCGTCGAGCAGCGGCGAGGAGATCTGCTTGTAGAAGTCGCGCAGCTGCAGCGCCGCGTCGGCCGCCTCGTAGATGTGCCGCATGAACCCGTCGTTGCGCAGCGCCAGCTTGCGCAGGAACGTACGATCTGCGTCTTCACCTGCGCACAAACAGTTCATTATAGTTCCAGGTTACGCTAAGAACTAGCCAGACAGTCCGGACAGTCGTCAGTTGTCTATTTTTAGTACCTGCGACAACTTAATCTGAATTGAAATTAATCACAAAAAAATATACCTATAGTATGCAACAATAAAATAATCTACGTAGATCACTATATAAAAATGCGGTTCAAACATACATTATGACACCTTTTTCTACCTGTGAAACTTGTTTAATTATGCTGTCTGGCATTAAGTTCGCCTTTTGTACTAAGTTTTTTTTCTTTGTGTACAGTCGACTAGAAAGAGATGTATCCATTTTTTCACCTTATTGCATTGTAATAAGGTGAAAAAGTGGATACATCTCTTTGTAGTCGACTGTACAAAAAGATTAAATAAATAAATAAATTATGTGTGGACTTGGAGTAGTTCAGTTACTAAGGAAAGGCGTCGTACGATGAAACAAAATCGCTACGATTTTTAAAAAACTGGCAGGATTCAATGCAAAATTCAATTTATATTGGTTATGTGGGACATAAACATACCGAAGGCGAGGCAGAAGATGGAGGCCTTGCGCGGGCCCGAGTTCTTCTCGGAGACGCGGCTGATGATGCGCTTGGGGTCCGTCTCGCCCACCGTCGGCTCGCCGTCCGTCAGGAACACGATGATGGACTCCAGCTCTTGCTTCTCTGAAATTGTACACTTTTTATTGGTAACCTATTAGCGTATGCCATTGTTTCGAGACTTAAAAAAAACGTAATCCAGCCTTGTTTTACTGCCACTTACTGTGATATAAACTTGTGCTTAGTCATTGGTGACTATTTTATGCCTTTACACATACAGTCACATTTTATAAATAGGTACGCAAGACAAGTACGTACAATGAAATCTCATGAAAATAATGAACGCAGCTTTGTAAGAATGACTATTGTTTTTTTGTTGGGTTGGAATGCTTCCGCATAACTACGACCGTTTATAAACTGATGAAATGAAAGGTTGGTTGGTCTCACCTTCATCAGCGTCCTGGTTAGCCTCAGTAGTAGGGGCGACAGAAGTGGAGTCCGCCGGCGGAGCGCTGGTCTGGTCGTCGGCCGTGCCGCCGGTGGCGCCCGTCTCGGCGGTGGCGCCGGTCTTGCCGGTGGCGCCGGTCTCGCCCGTGGCGCCCGTCTTGCCCGTGGCGCCCGTCTTGCCCGTGAGCGCCGGCCTGGCCACGCCCTTGCGCACGATGTCGATGGCCACGTCGAGCGCGCTGGCGATGTTTGTACCTGCGCAAGTAACACGTCCGATGTAGTCCGATGTGTATGTACACGTAATTACGTATAATAAAATTTGGCTGGGCCAATACTTTATTGTTGACGAACGAGGTTCGGAGAAATTCTCGTCATTTAGATAATTTTCGTCATGCTCCGAACAACGTAGAGGCTCCTATTTACCCATGTCAAATAACGGCTCTAGGCTGCGTATTACGGACAATTCCGACTCCTAAATCCTAAATTATAGTTATGATTTCAAAATCACGAGCGTTTTTCCGAGCTTTGATGAGAAAGTATACCAAATGGAGGAAAATAATGCCAAGGATTATAATAGTGTAGGACTAACCTCCGACCGCGACGAGCCTGCTGACGATGACCTTGGCTTTCTCGATGTTCTCCTTGGTGGCCGGGGAGGGCGGCAGCAGCGTCACCTTGCGGCTGTGGTCGCTGTTGAAGCTGTAGTAGTAGTCCTGCGGCGGGGACGCGGCCGGCTCGTCGGCTTCCTTCAGGTCGTGGACCTGTTAGTACAACATCACGTAAGGTTCTGAATAGTGACAGTTTAGGCAGAAACAATCACACTGCAACGTTTGCAGAGTAAAATTAGCTAGTAGGTAGTTACGTATGGAGACTGAAACTTTTTCAACTAAATATAAAATTATGTATCGTGTTGCCATGGGTACGGCAAAATATTTACAACGTATACAGGGATAGGGGTTTACTACGGATACAGAAACGAAGATACACAAACTTTCGTAGTCGTAGTAGTGCACTGTCCACGCAGTTCACGTAGCAAAGAATTACTGGGATGTCTAGCTCTACTGCCTGAGAGCCATTCGCACGGTCATGCGGTGGGACACGGTACCTTGACGCTGGAGCTGAACTCCACGACGCTGAAGTGGTCGCCCTCGCGCAGCTCGGAGAGGATGGCCCGCATGGCCTCGCGCAGCTGCACGGTCTTGCGGTCGGACACGGTACCTTGACGCTGGAGCTGAACTCCACGACGCTGAAGTGGTCGCCCTCGCGCAGCTCGGAGAGGATGGCCCGCATGGCCTCGCGCAGCTGCACGATCTTGCGGTGGGACACGGTACCTTGACGCTGGAGCTGAACTCCACGACGCTGAAGTGGTCGCCCTCGCGCAGCTCGGAGAGGATGGCCCGCATGGCCTCGCGCAGCTGCACGGTCTTGCGGTCGGACACGGTACCTTGACGCTGGAGCTGAACTCCACGACGCTGAAGTGGTCGCCCTCGCGCAGCTCGGAGAGGATGGCCCGCATGGCCTCGCGCAGCTGCACGATCTTGCGGTGGGACACGGTACCTTGACGCTGGAGCTGAACTCCACGACGCTGAAGTGGTCGCCCTCGCGCAGCTCGGAGAGGATGGCCCGCATGGCCTCGCGCAGCTGCACGATCTTGCGGTGGGACACGGTACCTTGACGCTGGAGCTGAACTCCACGACGCTGAAGTGGTCGCCCTCGCGCAGCTCGGAGAGGATGGCCCGCATGGCCTCGCGCAGCTGCACGATCTTGCGGTGGGACACGGTACCTTGACGCTGGAGCTGAACTCCACGACGCTGAAGTGGTCGCCCTCGCGCAGCTCGGAGAGGATGGCCCGCATGGCCTCGCGCAGCTGCACGATCTTGCGGTGGGACACGGTACCTTGACGCTGGAGCTGAACTCCACGACGCTGAAGTGGTCGCCCTCGCGCAGCTCGGAGAGGATGGCCTGCATGGCCTCGCGCAGCTGCACGATCTTGCGGTCGGACATGGAGCCGGACGTGTCCAGCACGAACACCACCAGCTTGGTCAGCGGCGGCAGCGACTCCGGCGCGAAGAAATGCACGAAGTAACCATCGTTCACCTATTTCAAAATCCATTATAGTCTGTTAACGTCACTATACACGGTGCAACAAGAGGAAACCGAATAATTTTAACAGCGTATTCCTGATCACATTAGATTAGAAGACTAAAATGTCAAAAAAAATCTGGATTTCTCCTACCTTAAGAGTTATTAGCATTAAAAAAAATTAACAATTAATTATTATTTCTCAGCACAAAACGCGATGTGTTTTGGTGGCGATGATGCTATTATCGGGCATAATCTATCTTCGCTCATAGATGTGAAAAAGTGACAAGTGATCTACTCACTGAAAAAAGTATATAATGAGAAAAAAAAAGTAAAAGTTTATTTTAAGTGCCTCTTTTACGAATAACATTGAGATTTTATGTGAAAATACATTTAAAAAATACACATAAAAAAAATTTTTTTTGGCGAATTTTACTTGACGTCATATAACATTTAATCTGTTTTTGGCCTCAGAAATGCGTGGTTACAATCTTTCGGTAACCTCGTGTTAGACCGTGTATAAAACAACAGCAAATTTAAAAAGTGTACAAATGTTTATCGAGATGATGGCGCTGTTTCGTTATTACTCTAATTTACGACTACAATTAATGTAACTCGCACATACAAACACAATAATTGCAGAACATAGATCCAAGCTGTATTTGGACTCCTATTGAAATCTTAACTTAATCTAAGCTTTATAAAAACACAAAAAAACAGGGGATCTCGAATACTTACAAGAATTTCACCATTCTTTGGGCGTTCCACATCGTACTGCACCACAAATTGTCCCAGCACCCCTTTCGGTGGGGTCTTCTCAGTGTGGTACCAAGGTCTGGAAGACTGTTGCGATTCCTTGCTTTTATCCTGTAAAATTAACGGACCGTGTTATTAAGTCTTATATTTTCAAGTCTTGTTGCAGTTGGAAAATAGATTAGATTTAGGTTTCTCTATTTAATGATAAAAATTACAATATAAATTTGTCAAAATTATGTTTATCTTCTCAACATGATTGTAAAAAATTACATTACCTTATAAATTCTAAAGTAATATTATTAATAGTACCTCCTAATAACGATCGTCATTTACATAGAAAAAATACTCAAAGCACAATAAAAGCGATAATTATAATAATATATGTATTCAAGAATACACGTGTGAATTTTAATAATGACAAAGATAAATCGTGATCTGTATAGCAATATATCGACGCAATTGATACACATCTACGGTAAATTGATTAACTGCTAACCTCATAGACTTGCATGAGTCTCTTTTGCTCCTCGAGATCCGGCTTGAAGGTGATGGTCGCCTCGCGCTTGTCCTCCGACCTCTCGATAACCGCTATCGCGTTACCTGCCGCCGACAAAAACTATCTTCATTAATATTCATATCAACAGACTAAATAAATCACTGCTGCGTTGCATGTGATATTGAGCAGTTCAAAACATGAGTATTTAGCGTGTAATCCTTGTGACCAACTTCGTACACGTTTTTGTTTTGTTGCTTGTTTTTGCTATGCTTGTTGTTAAGAATTTTAAACGGTGTTCTTAATTTCGTTGCGACGATACGTTCTGTCCTTCAAGGTGTTTAATTTTCTATAGGAATCATACACGCGTATGCCTCCTATAGAAAATTAACATTTTAACGTTTCTAATCTGTTACCTATTTACAGTAGTTACCTACTCAGATGTATGAAAGCTGTCAGTAGTAGGTAGACAGTTTGCAGTTTTGCGTTTGCAAATCTGACGGGGTTCTCCCAATTTTTATGCATGTCCTCCTGACTCACGACAAATGAAAAATTCCTCGGAAAACAACAAGCGAAACGTTGCTGATAAGACGCTCGGATAAGCAAAAACCAGCACACTCGCGCACGTGCACGGTCACGGTGAGCTTGTGCACGCTTGCCGTGCAGCATGTGGTGTACGGTACTCACTGGGGTCCTCCTCGGTGAGGTCGATCTCGTTACCGGTGCGCACCTCGGGCACGCGCAGCGCGGTGAGCGGCTGCGCCTCGCGCACGTGCACGGTCACGGTGAGCTTGTGCACGCTTGCCGTGCAGCATGTGGTGTACGGTACTCACTGGGGTCCTCCTCGGTGGGGTCGATCTCGTTGCCGGTGCGCACCTCGGGCAAGCGCAGCGCGGTGAGCGGCTGCGCCTCGCGCACGTGCACGGTCACGGTGAGCTTGTGCACGCTTGCCGTGCAGCATGTGGTGTACGGTACTCACTGGGGTCCTCCTCGGTGGGGTCGATCTCGTTGCCGGTGCGCACCTCGGGCACGCGCAGCGCGGTGAGCGGCTGCGCCTCGCGCACGTGCACGGTCACGGTGAGCTTTTGCACGGTTGCCGTGCAGCATGTGGTGTACGGTACTCACTGGGGTCCTCCTCGGTGGGGTCGATCTCGTTGCCGGTGCGCACCTCGGGCACGCGCAGCGCGGTGAGCGGCTGCGCCTCGCGCACGTGCACGGTCACGGTGAGCTTTTGCACGGTTGCCGTGCAGCATGTGGTGTACGGTACTCACTGGGGTCCTCCTCGGTGGGGTCGATCTCGTTGCCGGTGCGCACCTCGGGCACACGCAGCGTGGTGAGCGGCTGCGCCTCGCGCACATGCACGGTCACGGTGAGCTTGGGCACGGGCGCGCCGGGCAGCAAGTTGATGTCGTGGTTGTACACGCCGTTGCGCCGCACGAGCAGCTCCTCGTAAGTCAGATTGAAGACACCCAAGCTGTTTGGTCCCACGTTTACGTTCACCATGAACTCGTTGGAGTCGCGGGCTCTGAAATATCAAAATACATGTAGCATTTCTATTATTTTGATGCTGATCTAATGCTATGAAAATGTACAAAGCCAGCATATAAGTCATAAACATTCGTAAATAATTTCTACATATTCTAAAAAACTTACTTGGCAGCGACATGACCGGCACTTATTCCTTGAGAGACTGCCTGGTCATATATCCTTTTAGCTTCTTCCTTTTCTTTTACATAAGCTTTGTACGTCTTTCCGTCCAAAGTCCTGTAAAATAATAACAATCACGTGTGTCAAACTGTTTTTAAGTAACAAAGAATAGATTCGTTTATATGGGAATGAAAAAAAAACTATAAACTAGCAAAGAACATCTTTTCATGTCCTAATAGTTACTTAATGAAAACTTTCAAGGTACCTATATTTGCCAATGCCACTATCGGTCGGATCCAGAAATATTCTCAGTAAGTATCCTGTTTTCAAAGCCCTTGATTATGTCTATGTATGTATATGAATATGTGCAAAATTACATTTGGAATCCGCTGATGAAGGCGGTCTCCGGTATGAGCACCCGGAACACGGCCTCTTGGCCGCGGTCGGCGGGGTTGCGCACGCGCGTGACCACGGCCGTGCGCGCGTACCGCATCGACACCTCGGAGCGCACGTCCATCTCCGTCACCTTCAGCGGCGGCGGCGGCCCGCTCGTCGTCGGCGGCGCCGGCGTTGACGACGTCGGGCTTGTGCTCGGCTAAGTAACGACGTCAATATTTAGACTGGTACGGATTCCCGAGGTGACAAAAGTTTATGTAGCCTTGGTCGTCCCGACTTGCCGCAGGCGACGTCCAACGACACATCGTTCATACGCCGGAAGGCGATAACGACAACACCCAAACATTTTCAAACATAGCATACAGACCGCGGCGAGTCAGGACGACCAAAGCTTTCATTGCACATGAACCATCAGCAACCTTCTTTTATGGAAAACCTCATATTATTGCGAGTGATTGTACTTAAATAAAAGTACCTACAACTGTTATTTATTCAAGACATGAGTCCAAACTATTGCTTCACGCAATGACTCAGAAGAATAGTAAATTACTATTTTATTCTATGGTACAGTCGTGTTCGATACAAAAATGAGCTATCGTCGAAATTTTGCTCTTTCGCGGACAGTATACACAAATAGGTTCTCAGTATACACAAAAAAGTACAACAATCAAGTGTAAAAGATATATGTATAGGTCTTCGCACTATACCTACTTAAAAATCTCAATAACACTTGTGTGTTTATTGTACTATAGTCAAAATTAAAACTAAACCTACATTTAGTTTGAAATACCGAGACTTCACAACACAATTTCAAGAAATTTATACGAGTCAAAAGAAAATACAATTGAAATACCTCATTTTCATCTCGAGTGACGACTAGAGGGTCGTGGGTGCTGGCGGGCAGGGCCGTGGCAGCCGCCGCGCACAGCGCTGCCACCAACAACGTCCACCGTAGCATCTTACTCTGAAATAAAACAATGTTTTCAACACCATTTCCTAAAGGGCTTCTTCATTGTTCTGCAAAAAAGAATACTATGTTGTTTCCTCGTGAAGGCGAATAAAAGTGACTTAGGCCGGTTGCATCAAACTGTCTGTCACCGTTAAAGCGTTCGATAAATTTTATTGTATGGAAAGTTCCATAGACGTCTGCTGCGTGACGATGATGTGTCTGTCAAATGTGGTTGATGTAACTGGCCCTAAGTGATGATTCAACTTCTTGCTTGCGCTATTTCGTCTTATTGCCACGACTCATGAAAGCCCGATTATACATTTATACTGATGAATAAGGTACCGCCGCCTAAAGTAGCCCATCGTTATCGTTTATGTCACCTTATTTTCAGTTTTAATATTAACTTCTAGTTCTGTTTATGGTACTAACGAACATAGACATAATTTAAGCTGTACCAGTACCAGAAAGTGAGATAAGGTGCATTAGGGTAATTCCGAATGACAGAAATGCGCGGGTAAATTCGAAAGGGGAACCTTGATATGATGGAAATAATGTTAGTGTATTGATGCGACTTTCGAAATTAGACGACTTTTGTAATTACCGTAATGCACCTTATCTTAAAAACCGGGCCATCTTAGGCGCTAATACCTTAAATAAAGTAAATCCGTGTGTCTTATTTGTATTTATCAGTGCTATAAATTATATCTACATATACATATGTACTTTGTTTACACCACGTTTTAATCGTGGCAAAAAAACATTTAGGATTGTGCAACAGAGGACAAATACGATAAATATTCTCAGAACAGAGGTCAAAATGAGATCATTGTTTTACCTAACTATAAGTAAATGTACCTACAAACATTTCCGATAAGCTGATGACATGCTATCACGCGCGTTCTGGGTACCTACCTAAGTTGCAGAAAACAAGAAACCGCGCGTGGTCTCGGCCCGGCCGACCGTTTCGGTCTTGGGAAATACCCCTCGCCAATACTTGCTTACCAGTGTTAGCCATCGATCTAAACTACCTAGATGCACCATCACGGCTTAGAATGTGTCCGCAGCAAATTGTGCTTGAAAATGTTCTAAGCACAATTGGGCGGTCAGTAGCGCTTCATCCGCCGTGTCGGCAACATGCCTAAGTGCTCCGTAAAAAAGTGCAAAAATAACACCTTATATACGTTGAAAAAGGATGACGTATCGTATTTCCGGTAAGTAATTGTTAATAATTTTATAATGTTATGCATTTGTGGTCAAAATGGCTTCCTAACTTACAAAAAACATTTATTTTCTAGAATAATTAAAGTAAATTCCTTGATTTGGTCTTACGCAGTTTGTCTCTTTCTCTCGCGCTATACTAGTAATGAGCGGACGGCGACAAAAGATGGATGAAGTGGAACATAGTTAAAAATGGAATGATGGAGTCGCTAATTTATATTTTTTGTAAAAGAAGCCTATTTCATATTAATAATGTATGTATTTATTTATTATTATGGACCAATAAGTCTGAAATAAATGATTTCAATTCAATAATATTAATACATATCTTATAAATTACTTTAATTATAAAAAGAAACAACCCGGGAATAGCAAATTCGTTTTTAAGTAATAAAAAAGCTTTTTATTCCAGATTCCCAAAACAAGACGTTGAAAGGGAAAAATGGCGCAAGATTATAGCTGAGGAGCGGAGAGAAGATTTACCCAAACAAAGCTTTGAAAGAAATTATACGTAGAATAATAAATTAATGTCATCGTTCAATTCTTCTTTGTTTTAATAGCTACTTAATTCATATTCTCCAAGTGCACCCTCACACACACACACACATATGTTATATATATACATACCTACACACACACACACACATATATATATATATATATATATTTATATATATATATATATATATATATATATACCTCAGTTGACTCTATTTAATAATGCAAACATTGCAAAACGTGGAGATATTAATCAGTTCAGTTGCAATTGTCCCCCAGTCCAAATTGTCCCGCCGTACCTTATATATTTTTTTGTTTGAGATAATATCAATAAAAATATCGTACAGTAAAAACTCATTTTTTTTCGCTTAAAATACGCAACATCTCGAAAAATGTTATACCAAACGTTTTGTTCCTTAAGAAATTTTCTATCTAATAGGATTTTTTAAAACAGTTTTTCGCAAAAATACCGCAAATTTCCTCATTCTCGCCTTTCATCTCATAGCGCGACTCCCATGATGCCTCTGTCCATCCTCGTTCCCAATGTAAAAATGGCGTTTAGATTGTTGCAGCGCAAACGAAATTAAACTTAAGTTAGTTGCAATAAGACGTAGATTTTTTTAAAAATATGCACACCTGCGATCTGCGGTAATAAAATTTTATGGCTTTCGCGATGATCACATTCATTAATGTCATAACCGCCAATTGCTTGCATTTGAAATTGAACTTTAAGTACTAAGAAATAACGTTGTTTTTGTAAAAAAATGAAAGTAGTTTTTACTACATTGCGAAGTTTTCGTTTGTCAACTGGACGCACACATTTGCAACTAAGCGATCGGACACTTTTGAGTGCCGAATTTGTAGGTGATAGTGTATCTAGAGAAGTTTAAATCGATGGTGTTAGCACATTAACATTTAATGTTTTTTTGTTCACACTTAGACGTGAAATCAGGTGTTGCTTATAGGGTTTGCAATATCTATTAAGCTATTTCCTGCTTTAAAAAATGTTTTGTGTTCTCGAATTACTGGAAAATAAAAATCGATACTTTACCTATTTGATACTTAGTGCTTGCTTAGCAGTGGTAGCACACAAACATAAATGTTTTTGTTCAAACTTAGACGTGAAATCAGGCGTTGCTCATACGGTTTGCAAAATCCATTATTTCCTGCTTTAAATAAATGATTTCTGCATTCGAATTACTGGGAAATAAAATCGATACTTTGCCTACTTTACTTATACTTAGTATTAGCAAAGACATATATAACTCCGTATAGACAGATAAAGTCTAAGAAAAAACTTACCTCAGTACCATACAGAAAAAGGTACGGTGGCCTAGATGGCATTACACCTTTGGGGTACGCTCGGCTAGATGGCGCTAATATTAATATTTGACATTTTAAAACATATCAAGCTAAGAATATGGGCAAAAATGTCAAAACTGAGGTTCAAAAGTTTTAAGCTTGTGTCGAGAGATGGCAGTCTACGCACTGTGATTACACATTTTCCTTTGACAGTAACTCTCTATAATACTCGATCCTCTTTGGTATTAGTGAAACGTTGACTGTCAATGAGTCAAGTACAAGCACCCCTATTGTATTAAAATAAATGGCATTTTTTTAACCGCCTTCCAAATCTCAAAGGAAGGGGTTATCAAGTCGTCTGTATGTTTTTTTTTTTTTTTTTTTAATATTTGTTCCTCGATATCTCCGTCGTTACTAGACCGATTTTGAAAATTTTTTTTTTGATTGAATGTATATGCATACAGATTGGTCCCATTTTTCTCAGCACCCAGTTCTGATGATGGGACCCTGGAGAAATCGAGGGAACTCCTCAAATCTGAAAGGCATACATATGGTGATTTTTGTGTTTTTAAAGGAACAGCATGCATTTACGTACGGAACAGTGACATTTGGTGCAGTGGAACTCCTGATGATGGTCAGAATGGAACTCCTCAAATCTGAACGGCACACTTATAGTGACTTTGGTATTTTTATAAGAACAGCATGCACTTACGTCCAGAACAGTGATATTTGGTGCAGTGGAATTGCTGATGATGGTCAGAACGGAACTCCTCAAATCTGAACGGCACACTTATAGTGACTTTGGTATTTTTATAAGAACAGCATGCACTTACGTCCAGAACAGTGACATTTGGTGCAGTGGAACTGCTGATGAAGAGTGAGCCGCCCCTGGTTAGAGTTCCGTTCTGATAATCATTCTCATCTGTAAGTACTTCAGAATCATCCAGATTTCAAAATTGGTTCAGAAATGACGGAGATATCGAATAACAAACATTAAAAAATATACAGACGAATTGATAACATAATCCAACATTTGAAAGTATTTATCACCAGAATCCCAAAGGAAGGCGGTTTTTTTTTTCTTAAAAATTATTTATACACGAGTATCCATGTGTGATTCAAAAGACTCTTAAACAGACGCTTGTTTGTATATTGTTGTATGTCAATGAAACATAAATGAAGCAGCCGCAAACAGCGAAGCAGATACGGTAACAAAAGATAAATTACGTAGCTCTACTATTGTCGAAGTTTTTATTTCACAACCAGCCATATGCAATTTTCCATGGACATTATTTGGGTATAGGTACCTATTTATTTGTAACAAGTGACATGGTAATAAGTCTTATGTATAAATATTTAAAGGTATCGGTAACGGAGGAGGAAGATCGTGAGTTCGTGATGTGAGTGTGCGGATCATCATGTGTAGCCGTACCTTAGCCGGTTAAACTAGTCGGCGCGAAGCACCGGCCAATGATACAGAGTGTTTTAAGAAGCGTCATCGTTGATTACATTTTAGAACTATTTAGTTTGAGTAGATGGTTACAGAAAATTGCAATTTTTGATTTTGGACAATAACTGACCAAAAATTGTACAGGATGATTTTCAGTAAATCATTTGAATATTAAATAACAATTAGTGTAGCTTAAGGAACTGTTGGGGTAACTTTAAATCTTAAATGTGAGTGTGCACGGGAAAACGTCCCACTTTGTCGATTGCTATAAAGCCGTTTGCGCTTTGTCAGTTTATTCATATAGGTAAAGATACAAGTAAATCTCGCCCGAATGATAACCGACAAAGTGGGACGCTTTACTAAACACATTCACAATAGTTAAACGGCTACTAACCAAATATTTATTCACTCCACTCAAAAGAAAACTTATTCGCGTAAAAAAAAAGTAAATTATCAATATTTAATTATCAGGAATCCTATTTATCTACTGGAACTAGAATCCAGAAGAGCCTCAATGTTTTAAAGTCAACCCGTTATTTACTTATTTATGTATCATACGATTCATACGTATTAACTTACTTACTCGTAAGTTTCCCTATTATTTTATTAGCCCTACCTACACTATTGTCAGAGCCGTGAATCACTCTGTATACCAACTTTAAAGCGCTAAAAAACATTATATGTTAACGGATCTTCTCGTCGACACTTACAGGTAGTGTGTTTAAAGATGCCTAGCCACGATCAAAGTAACAAAAAAAGAATAAAATGTATCCACGTTTTTTCTTGTATGTATTAAAAAAGTTCAAGGAAAATCAAACGTAGGTAATAACTATACTGTTGGCCGCATATACCGGCAGTCAATGTATTTATAAATAAACAAACGAAGTGGCGAGACGGGCCCGGAGAGTAGCATAATCAAAGAGTAGTATAATACATAGCATTCACGATGGGCTGTAAACGATTAGAATGCGTTCAGAAAAGATTGGTCAGGCCTAGGACGACGATAAGTGGAGGTCCTCGAGGAGTGGCCGCAGCCCGCAATCAATAAATAACTAGTTGCAATATGACTCCAATGCGGAAATACTCGACAACTCATCTAAGCTTTTAAACTTATTATACTAATGAAATAAAACTATGGAAACGGATTATATCGCGTATAATGAATTTACAATTCATCCCGACGTTTCGAACACTTTACAGCATTCGTTATTATACTAAACTAGCTTTTGCCCGCGATTTCACTCACGTTAGAAAGAGACAAAAAGTAGCCTATGTCACTCTCCATCCCTTCAACTATCTCCACATAAAAAGTCACTTCAATTCGTCGCTCCGTTTTGCCGTGAAAGACGGACAAACAAACAGACACACACACTTTCCCATTTATAATAATAGTATGGATTTGATCGAGCGGATATAAAACATTTATCTACATAATCTACATTACCGTGAACTTTAATATTTTATTTAAAAAAACTATGAAAAATTAAAGATCTATGGGAGACTTGTACCATATTTCAATTGCCTTTGTAACGTAAAACATAGCGAGTTAAAATTCTTCCATGGTACCTACGACTGAAGTTTATTCACAAGTTAACATACAGTGAATATCAGTTGAAGATACATAATATTATGGTTATTGGTATAACTTTTAGAAAATCAGTCATTGATCGGCATCACTGTAGGTATCCTCCTTTGGATTGGATTGGGTGCCACCAGTGTGCCAGAACGGACGTCGTTAGCGACTGCGAATTGAATAGAACAGTGGGTACTTAAAGTGGATCGTTTCTCTTCACTTTCCGACTTCCGCGCTCACGATGTTGGCGATATAGAGTACAGGCTATAGTCAGGCGACAGGTATGCAATGAAATGAAACAACTTAACTCCTATTTAACAACAACGTCATTTTAACAAGTAAATTACACCTGGAAGATATTGCTATTCAGCGATAAAATGGCCTTTCTGTAAATTGTTTTATATTGTTAAAATATTAATCAATAGGATTGACTTCACATTACGGTAGTTGATTGAACATAAGTCTGGGCTGAATTATAGGGAAACTTACCCACAAGGCCCGGTCCTAGAGGCCCAGCCAACTCCTCCTTCCTCTAAATTAGGAGTCCTAGCTCTCTAAATCCTTTAGGGTCAGCATTTGTGTTGCATCACTGTTGCATGCCTATCTAGTACTAATGTAAACATGCATAAATTATGCATTCATCTTTATTGTTGTCTTACTATAATGCAATTGTTAATAACAAAACAAATAAAATCATCCAATTGTGAGCGTATTAAAAGGATTTCATAATCCAATAATAGAACGCATTTAAATCTTAGGAAAAACTATTCATCGAACAAATTGCCTAACGAAGAAGTTAAGTAGGTAGGTAGTAAGTAGATAATAAAATAAGTATTTACATTAAATATTGCCTCATTTTACAAACGACAAATATAAATTAGGAATACCTAATCCTACCAACTTTGTTGTTTGTTTACTAATACCAACGTATACTATGTAAATAATTATGTACCTATGACTATATAACAATGTAGTGTATGTGCTTAATCGTAAATATACAAAAAATCGGACATTGGCGCCTACTTAACCTTGATTTCTGATTTATTTTCATTCGGTAACTAATAATAAAATAAGAATCATCTGACATGACTATAAATAAGGATAATGAGACGAATACGAATTATCAAACATAGCTACATATAAGTTTTTGTTGAATTTATCAACGTAAGATAAGATACCTATCCAAAACAAAGATGAGGAAAACTACAGGGAAGCCAGACATTTAAAGATAGGATAGAGTTAGATTCGCTACCGGCACGGCATGCAAGAGCCCAATATTACATAAAGTCATACGCACCGGTTTGTTTACTCTCAACGAGATGATTGCTCCAATTGGCCGTCAAATTCTGGCACGTTCCTCGCTAGTCGAAGGTAGGAGTGGAGAGCCCGCTACGTGTACAGTCGCCGTCGGCCGCCACGCAACTCGCGGCTCCGCTGCCCACCAGACGACTTATATTACATATATTATCGCTCGGCCGCCGCCGCCGCGGGTTCAACGTGTATAGCTATCTACATTCTTGTGCAGGGTCTCGGCGCTGCGTCTCTAGCGCATTACCGGCCCGGCCGGTTCCAATAGGCAGGGTTTTCCATGCCCTGTTTTGACAACATAACATATACAAAAACCCAAATCTGTTGCAGGGACTTTCCAGTATTTAATTCTGTTCAACAGAACTGATAATTTAGTCTGAATATATGTTTACACAAATAGGAAGTATGGCTTGTGAATTGTGATTGACTCTAAATATTTTAAAACAATTAGGTAAACTCATCCGATAAAGGTTGACTCAACTTTTCTAAATCTTTACATATATCATTATACTCGATCTCGAATAGACTTGTGCTTATAAATATTGACTTGTACTCAATGTACAATTACAGTCTAATTACCAAAGATTATAATTAAAAAAAAAATCAACATTTACATAAAACAAAACCTACAAAAATCTTAAATGGGTCTAACAAGTGGATTACTAGGATAAAATAACATATTATTCAGCTGATAGTGCCAGTGCCAGTCCGCATGTGTCTGTAGGTGTGTAGGTAGGTAGGTATTCACATTAAAATTCAATACAATTCTCTTTATTCCAAAAAACAATATTTATAGAAAGTATATCCGTAGGTAGGTACTCATACCCATAAATTATAAAAGATACAAAGAAGCAATGCAGACGTGACTGATTTGTTAAATATCAATTTACGTATGAACATGTATTTTGCGGAGAAATAATTTTTTCCCCTCACTAGCTCGGAAACACGTGTTTTGTCCTTTAATACCAGCGGGTAAAAACGCATTTTATCCACTAGTGGGTAAAGTAATTTGACCTTGAATAAAGTCAAATTAACTCCTTTAAAATTGATAAAAGTAGGTGAATCTAGTAATAAAGATGATTTACCACCTGTGGAACTACTGGAAGCAGTGATTAACGCATTTTTTGCGTTGTAGTTTCCTCGCTATAGTGAGGGGAAAAGTTTTGTGTTACACTCGGGTGCAAATGTATTTTACTTCTCGTGTGTTAAAAAACTCGCAAGTTCAGGATTCTATTCTCGAACCACTCGCTTCGCTCGTGGTTCAACTATAGAATCCTTTCACTTGCTCGTTTTTCAATTCCACACTCGGCGTTAAAATACAACTTTGCCCCCTTGTATAACAAATAACTATTAAGAAAAAAACAACTGCCTTCCTATGGGGTTCGGTTAAAGATACTTGCCATTGTTGGATTATGTAGAAATGTGTTTTTGTTTTATAGTGTAGAAGAAAATGTTAAGTTTTAATCCAAGGGGCCGTCCACATATGACGTCAAGCAAAATTTCAAATTTTTGGACCCCTCCCCCTCGATTACACGCTTTTTTGTATCCCTTTAACATGGATTGTTACATTTAGTATGATCCCCCCTTTACTGGACTCATTTCAGATTTTCTATGTTTGACTGGCAAAGTTTCATGTGTAAATGTAATTGACGAAATTTGTAAATAGATTATTATTTATTATGATTAATACTAAGCTTACTTACTTACATAGTAAAATGTTATAAAATATTGTAAAATGCTGACTTACCATGTAATGATCATATTACATTATGGTTAATAAATGAAATGAAAAAATGAAATAATAACAAATAGATTTAATTGAATATGATTTTACGGCCCCTCAGTTGAGCTAATGCGCTGTTAAAAGTAAAGTTATGCGGATCCGGATCCGACATCTGTCTCACCCGAGACCAGGACAGGACCTGAACATCTGGGTGGTCTATGCCAGTCGGGTAACTTGCTCGAGGACCGAGGTTCAGATGAACAGATGAGAACTTTGTTATAAAAGAAAGCAACCTGTTTAGTGCGCGTGGAAAGAAAAGTCATTGATAAAATGTTGCACCTGAAATTACATTTTTGCAAAATATTCGGATACTCTCTTTTGTTACACAAAAAAAAAAATTATAATCATGTAGGTACCGTAAAACGAGGCTACTTTGCTCCCCTATGGGTAACTTTGAACCACCTTTAAATATGGTTTGATTGCCTCAAAAATCAAAATGTATGGTTGATTAGATGAATTATACCAGCCATTCTCAAAGTGTGCTCCGCGGAGCCCTAGGGCTCCGCAAAACCTCTCTGGGGGCTCCGTGTGAATTTTGGCTGACTGATATGCAATTTCAACTCTCTTCTATAAAACCTTGCTATAAACTATTTTTTTTATTTATTTAATTTAAGGGTTCCATCAGATATTTTGCTTTCCAAAAGGGTTCCATGAGAAAATAAGTTTGAGAACCGCTGAATTATACAAATCCACCCTTATACACATATCAAAAAAGTGTCAAATAAATAAATTCACTACACTACAAGCAAAAAATTTTTTTTTGCTTTTCAGACGTCATACAAAAATACTGGTATTTAAGTACAAAATATTACAGAAGGATCGAATCACATAGCGATAGATGCACGCCGACTTATTTTTCTGTATTTTTATTGGGTCTGTCGTATAGTGAGCTAGTGCGTAATTAAAATGTTACAGCTTCTTAGGTTTAATGATTTATCGGATGCCGTTATTCGATTGAGCAAGGGGTAGAACTGATTTTCTAAACTTTAAGCAACATTCTTTTTTATAAATTCAGTTCAGGAGCAATGTTACCCAGACACCGGGTAACAATGCTCCTAACTTATTTTTTGATATGGGGCTGATATTATTAATATCGGGATACCCCCATTTGCCAGAATTTCATTTGCCATAATTTTATTTGCCATCCTATTCAACAATCATAATATTGTTTCTCATAACATCTTATGCCATAATCATTGTTTACTATATTAATCTAGTGCCAGAAACTTTGTTTCCCATAAAGTCAGTTTCCATAATGTCATTTGTCAGAATCATCGAAATCCGTAATTACCACATTCCATACCATCATTTGTCATACAAATTAGCGTCCAGAAAAGTCTATTTCCATAATGTGCTTTGGCAGAATCGAAAACTACTATAATAGGTACTAGAAGGACTAGAAAATGAAACTGCTATCAGAAAGTAGGTTAGGTTAGGTTAGAACTGTGACCCCTGGAAAATGAAACTGCTATCAGAAAGTAGGTTAGGTTAGGTTAGAACTGTGAACCTCTGGAAAAGGAAACTGCTTGAAAAGTAGGTTAGGTTAGGTTAGAACTGTGACCCCCGGAAAATGAAAATACTATCAGACAGTAGGTTAGTTTAGGTTAGAACTGCGACCCCTGGAAAATGAAACTGCTATCAGAAAGTAGGTTAGGTTAGGTTAGAACTGTGACCCCTGGAGAATGAAACTGCTGGAAAAGTAGGTTAGGTTAGGTTAGAACTGTGACCCCTGGAAAATGAAACTGCTATCAGAAAGTAGGTTAGGTTAGGTAATAATATGGGCAACAATTAATATGGCAATAATTGCTTATGGCGTTTGAATATTCTATGAAACCATATTATTGCACTTAATAATATAGCTAACAAATAGTATGGCATTGTATGATTATGGAAGGTAATATTCGGATAAACAACGAGTATGTCATATGATTTTTATGGTAAACAAATCATTCGGGCAAATGAAATTCAGGCAAGTTAGATTCGGGCAAATGAATATTATGTTAAATGACTGTCGGGCAAACAATAGACAACCATTAATATCATACCACAATTTTAGACATTGGCAGTTAAAATTCGGGAAGGTCTTTTGTATATACATATACATATAAAAATATACTTCTGCATATTCAATTTTCTCAAAAATCAATGTGTAAAAAGTTTGGAGCAAATTTTGGTGCAAGGTAGCCCCGTTTTACGGTATTATGTATTTATATTGTCGACTTCGAAGGTGAACTGAGCAGTTATAAATGTTATTAATTTTACACCGGTGACCATGCAGCAAAGATTTTCCTTTACGAGTATACAATTAGGTGTATTTGAGCACTAGTACCTAACCCCCACCAGTCCTATTAAAGAATCTTTAAAGGAGACGAGTAGACGGTTTGTGAAGGCTTTAAGAGTAGGTAGGTACTTTGAGTTGGCTTCACATTACTCGTACAGAAACGAGTGCCCACCCATTGTGTTTTACATTACCTACATTCATATACACAGGTCGATGGGACGCGAACTATGACGCACAATAGACCTCTATGACATAGAAAACTAACCTAACCTAGTGCAAGCGGTACTCGCGTCCCGAAGGTTCCGCACATACCCAAAGAGCATTGAATAACTCACATGCCTATATTGGAACCTTATTGCATCACTGTGGGAATATACAATATTTCCCACCTAATTTTTAACTATATTTCACAGTATTAGTATAGGGTTGTATAGGGTTTTTGTTTCTTCTAAAGGGTTGACTTTATATATATTTATTTGTTGTGCTGCATATATGGTCCACTTACTTACCTACTTACTTCGCTCGCTCAGCGACCCGTAGCACGGTGGGCTGGATGGCTCGAAAAGAGGACATTCGAACTTTTTTCAGAAAATCATTTTTTGAAAAATGCTATCCGATAGAGAATTATATAAGGAACAATAAATGTGGAATACATTTTTTCAAAATAAGGCATATTGACAGCAGAAAAAAATAAAGTCTGTTTTTTAGGGTTCCGTAGTCAACTAGGAACCCTTATAGTTTCGCCATGTCTGTCTGTCCGTCCGTCCGTCCGTCCGTCCGTCCGTCCGTCCGCGGATAATCTCAGTAACCGTAAGCACTAGAAAGCTGAAATTTGGTACCAATATGTATATCAATCACGCCAACAAAGTGCAAAAATAAAAAATGGGAAAAAATGTTTTATTAGGGTACCCCCCCTACATGCAAAGTGGGGGCTGATATTGTTTTTCATTCCAACCCCAACGTGTGATATATTGTTGGATAGGTATTTAAAAATGAATAAGGGTTTACTAAAATCATTTTTTGATAATATTAATAGTTTCGGAAATAATCGCTCTTAAAGGAAAAAAAGTGCGTCCCCCCCCCCTCTAACTTTTGAACCATATGTTTAAAAAATATGAAAAAAATCACCAAAGTAGAACTTTGTAAAGACTTTCTAGGAAAATTATTTTGAACTTGATAGGTTCAGTAGTTTTTGAGAAAAATACGAAAAACTACGGAACCCTACACTGAGCGTGGCCCGACACGCTCTTGGCCGGTTTTTTTTTGTATGGGACCGAAAAATAGGTGTCTTGTTTCTCAGAAACTATTAGAGGTCCCGTCTTCTACCTTTCAAGACTTTATTCTTCTACTTTTATAGAGTAGGAAACGATAAGCAGATTTTGTATACAGATGCTGTTTTTTTTTAGTCCAGTAAAAAGTTCACACATTTTTGATTTTTTCGTTTACGTCTTTGTTGGGATTCCACAATATTTCTCGATAGTTTAATTCTATAATAATAATAAAAAGTTACAGATGCGACGATTTTTGACATTTTTTTTTTTGAGAAAGAGTTGATTCTGGTTCAAATATGTTGTTAGTTATTTATTTACAACTCAATCATTTTTAGAGATGTTATGTATCCTATCGTTATTATTATACCATAACCATATTAATTTTTGTTGTTAGTTGTTTATTTTAAGTGAAATGTGTCTATTGTAAAAAATTAGATTATTTACTTTTTAGTTGTATGAAAAATGTAAAAAATGTACTTAGGATGTGTTTATAACTTAATAAACGTTACATATATTATGTTTTATTATCATTTTTACTTTCAACTATCGAAATATAATGTAAAAAGCCCAAGAAAGACATAAACGAAAAAATCGAAAATGTGTGGACTTTTTATTGGACTAAAAAAAAAACAGCACCTGTATACAAAATCTGCTTATCGTTTCCTACTCTATAAAAGTATAAAAACAAAGCCTTGAAAGGTAGAAGACGGGACCTCTAATAGTTTCTGAGAAACAACATACCTATTTTTGAGTCCCATACAAAAAAAAACAGACTTTATTTTTTTCTGCTGTCAATATGCCTTATTTCGAAAAAATGTATTCCACATTTATTGTTTGTTATATAATTCTCTATCAGATAGCATTTTTCAAAAAATGATTTTCTGAAAAAAGTGCGAATGTCCTTTTTTCGAGCCATCCAGCCCACCGTGCGTAGTGGATTTTGGCCTCCGACACTAGACTTGCCATTCAGTTCAGCATATATATAAGTAGTTCACTATGGCTATTAATTTGAGGTACATAATACCCACTTAGTGAGTTTTGGTCGTCACCCAAGTCACCCAACCTATTTTCACCATTGGTTTTTATAAATTTCAATTTTGTAATATGAACACTGAAAAATCACCTGTGATGTTTTTTAAGATAAAACCCGCTGTCAAACAGATTCACGAACGTATTATTATATATAATAAGGGCTCTGTTAGGAACGGAACACTAAAAATCACTAATGCGTTACTGACTCTCTGACTGACTGCAATTTCTCAGGTCAGCGAGCAAAATCGCAACAAAACGTTAATATAACCAGAGTTCTGAGGTAAATATTAACAATACTTTTTTCCGATTTTGTCAATGCGCCTAAAGCCCAAAGAATTACACACATCAGAATGTGTTAGGTAACTATTTATTTAGGGGTAGAATACTAAAGACTGTATCGTTAAGTATGAAGACAACTTTGAGTAGCCGTATTTATTTGCTATTATATTTTTTTCTTATAACAAGACATGGGCTTAATAAGTCACATAATAAGATACGCATTTTGTCCTAGAAACTCGACGTAAAGCATATGGTTTAGACAATATTAATTTAATCCTCCCGAGTACCAATTACGATTTCGGACAAATGCTTCTAGAAAATTCACAAACTTCGTGGTTTAGGGTCTGTTCAAACACCATGAATGTCTATTAGACTTTGGCCTATGGCTAATTTTTTTATCTGTTTCTCTCATCCTGCTTGCAATTGCAATTGAACAACCATGAAGGATATGTTTTGGCAGCATATTAACCTCACAGAATTATACTTAAACCAGAATGAGTAGTTAGGTCTGTGTCCACATGAGAGGGCATTGTTTGGGCTGGTGTCCCTCTCGCACTTACTGACAATGTCAACATTATTCAGTGACGTCATCACTGTCATAAATTGGGGATACCAGTCAATTTTCAAAGTTACTACTGAATCTACTAATACCCAATTGAAAGTATTTTTTAATTATACAAATCTTTGATTTATTGGCATCAAAATAATTACATTATAATTATTTGCCAATTCTTTAAAATATATCGAAACCCTAGTTTGAATATAACACTAAAATAATAAAAGAAGTTATAAAGTCAGGTAATATACAGATAAAAATACTCCTACTATGGTAACCTCATTAACACTGGCCACACGTGCGAGAGGGACACCAGCCCAAACAATGCCCTGTCATGTGGACCGTTTTCGCTAGTCTGATACGATCACCTTTCTGACTCAGTGATAAGGTTCAATTTAGTATGGCAAAAAATGTGATTCCGCTGTCCTCTGTAAAGGTCTTTGATTAACCTTTGTTTGTTGAAATCGTACAAAAGGGTTATTGGAATATTCACAAATTAAGCCAGATAGGGGTTGTCCGAAATTTATTCGCTAGACCTTATTTTTATTTTAGGGAGTTTATGGTACTTTCACCATAAACTCCCTAAAATAAAAAAAAATATCAGACCATCTTATAAATATCAAATAATGCTTACCAATATCTTCAGATCATACTCTCGGAACATAATAATACAAAAATTATGCACATGTCAATATTTAGACCAGGTTTTTTTTGTCCTTATACTTAACGATACAGTCCCTAATGCCTAGGGCAGTGGTTTCAAAGTGGACTGGGCTCCGAGCTCCGACCCATCGAACATAAACTGCCACTTTTGGTGGTCAAGGACTAGGCAGTCTTAAAGAGGGGCTAAATTATTATTGATAAGTAGTGCTTAGCAGCAGTTTTAAGGCCCACTGAATATTTGCGCGTGTCACCCGAACATAAGTTTTGAGCACAGGTTCGTCAGTTCGCTATCTGAATGTTGTCTGGAAAAGATAGCCGTATAGCGATAAGTCCGCCTGTTGTTATTGTTACCTACGTCGTTCTCCGTTTAAATTTATTATTGATATTTCTTCATAGTTTCTGTACTTTGTATACTTCAATATGAACAGTAGTACAAAAATGTATCTGCATCACAGAACTTTATTTATATAGAAGAAACAAGTTCATCTATTTGTATAGGGGCCGAGCGTGTCAAATTTTGTACTGAAGTTGTTTCTTGCCTGTAATTTTAAATATGTCTCAGGCTCTTGATTGTTCATAATTTTTGTGTTGTTGCAATTGAATATCACGTAACGAGGCATTTTTTATGTTTTGATTGACTTCAACTTACAAAAATTGACGCCCGAAAGCTGCAAGCTGCGAGTAAAGACGGACAACTCAGTGGATTTCACTGAGTTCATTTGACACGCTAAGTAGATACGTTTGCTTGATCTATGGTATATATGACATCTGTGATCTGCATACAAGAGCATTGCAGTGGCGCGTTTTATATTACTAAAAGTTACAAGCGGAAGACTCTTTTCTTTTCAACTTCTCATATTAGACAGAGACTACAGACTACCTCTTGTAATTTGTAACTTGTAGCATGAATGACAAAGCCCATACAAAAAAAGCGTACCCCTGAAATGTATGGGCCTTTCAGGCTTAAAACTAGATGGCGCTGTTCGCAGCCTCGAAGTGGCCAAAATCATATTTTCCCCAAATATTTTAGGGTGTTTTTATTTTTTATAACAACAAATGCCATATTTCTTTATTTTAAAATCATGATATCACGTTGAAAAAAATAAATCTGTAGGCATCATCAGTGTAGTTACGATAGTATTTAATTATGTGGCACTAAAAATCGAGGTACGACTCTTAGTATGAAGTATGTGAATCCTATATAAATAATCCTCGCTTGTAGCCTTCAGAAAGGGGTCACAGGAGTGCTATGCTCACAGTTTTGCTGTTTTTAAAAAATACGACGTTTTTTGGTGACAGTTCTATTGTAAGTTATTCATTCCACCTTGAGCAACGAATAACTCTGAATCTAGTTTCTTGGAAAGAGCGACTTTATCTATGTGTTGACGCCGGCTGACGATTACTTAACTAAGAATAAGCGTGCAACGAAAACAAGGAAAACAATAACAATAGTACATTACTAACAGAGGCCGGGACAAATGGGGTTGCCGGCCGAAGACATATAAACGAGCGAGGCCGGATAGGTCTGAGGCGGGCAACCCCATTTCCCGCCGAGGTATGTATACTATGTATAGTGCTTTTCTCAAACATGGTATGAAATAAATAAAGTCTACTGAAAATAGTAACTTTGGATGGCTGTATCTCCTAAACGGTGCGTCGTAGCGCAAAAATAATCGAATTTTCGTTCCCCTTTAATTACCCCGTATACGCCTATAAAAAAACATAAAATTAAAAAAAAATTAAAAAAAAAAACGAAAAATTTTTTTTTGTATGAAAACGCACCCCAAGATCAAATATTGTCTAGGGCCCGTACCAGTTGCAGTCGGCACGTCTATAAAGCCCCTTATAGTTTTTTTTTAATTGGCTAAATACCTGGATGTTATGTCACAATTATCTGTGTTTATAAATTAAAAAAGAAGACTTTGCCGGCCTTGGCCTGCAAGGTTTGTATGAAATTCCATTATCTATCAATCGTCCTAGCCGCACCGCACCTGCAACGTCATACTTCGCTGCCAATTATAAGGCACATAACATCAATATTTCATACCATGTTTGAGAAAAGTTTGTTTTAATTAATAGGTATATTCAGTGGGAAATTGAATGTTGTATAAAAAAATCAGTTTTGTAAAGGTATTGTAAAGTTATATACACAAGTACAGATGTAGTGCGAAATAGTAAATGAAATAAAAAAAAATGCTCTAAAGGACAATATTTTATAAAAAAAAGTTACTTTGCAGGCCTAGGCCTGAAAAATAATATGAAATCCCTTTACAGTCCTCTCGAGTTGTTGCGCCCAAAAAGCGATACTTCCCAGCCCATTTTAAAGAACGTAATAGTACATTACATCAGAGGCCGGGAAAATGAGGATTTCCGGCCAAGTGGGTATATACGGCCGAGCGAGCGTGCGAGCGAGGCCGGATAGGGATACGAGGCCGGGAATCCGTTTTCACGCCGAGGCATGTATAGTGCTTTTCTCAAACATACAATGAAATAAAAAAAAATGCTCTAAAGGACAATATTTTATAAAAAAAAGTTACTTTGCAGGCCTAGGCCTAAAAAATAATATGAAATCCCTTTACAGTCCTCTCGAGTTGTTGCGCCCAAAAAGCGATACTTCCCAGCCCATTTTAAGGAACGTAAAGACAATATTTCATTGCATGTTTGAGAAAAGACAATATTTCATTGCATGTTTGAGAAAAGGTTTTTTTCGTATTTTTTTCTGGAAATTTTCGTATGTCATGTTAGTTCAGACAGCGTCACAGTACATCTTGTACCGAGACTGACTGAAATAACATGACACGTTCATACGTTTCCGTAAAAATACGAAGGAAATTCTTTTCGCACTAGTACATCTGTAGGTGGCTAGGTGCATATAGACATAGCTGGGCATTAACTCGTTAATCCGTTAATCGTTAATTAACGAAGTTAACATTTCGATTAACGGATTAACTTTTAAGTTAACTTGAAAAAATGTTAACGGACTCGTTAACTTCCGTTAAAGTTCTCCGAGTCCGTTAATCGTTAATCTAGTAGGGCACAGGCGCCATCTGCGCTGCGAAAAACACGTTCTGAACGTTACTATAAAAGCCCGAAGTACGGCAAATCCTATGATTTGCCGGTAAATCCTAGGTTTTACCGATGTCGATTGCTAAAAGTCCGAAATATTACCTAAAAAAGTATTCTTCACGTGGATTTTCTTTTACTAACTTTGATTCGGTGAATCCTAAGCTTTACCATGGCGACTGTTGTAGTGATAGCAAATTCAATGGCAGCAAATTCGAGCCCTATTTACGACCACATTCGCTTCCCTAGCCTCTACCGCCCAAAGTGCCACAACAGTCCCGTCACCGCCAGCATCTCTCCTGACACAGCTCTTGGCAGTAGCTCAGGCGATCACTGCCTTCCACGTGCAGCCTAGAGTTCAATAGGCTAGCTGTACTTCGGCCTTTTACAGAAATATAATACGTTATAGTGGATACTGATGCAACTAAATATTTAAAGAAAAGTTCATTTTTTTCACGTGTTAACGGATTAACGATTAACTTTAACTTACGTTAAATTTGTCGAAATGTATCGCTTTAACGATTAACGAAGTTAGTAACGGATTAGCGATTAACGAAGTTAACTATTTGATTAACGGTGCCCAGCTATGCATATAGATAGTCCTATATCGTGGCTCGTTGCATTGTGTTTAACAGTACTTTTGAAGCATGTTCGGAATCAAATTTTTACAGTACACTAACTCAAAACTTCAAATGTTGACGTAGAAGCAAATCGGGGGTCAAGAAATAATGATTATCAATTCCTAGCAATATTTTCTAACACATATATAAAAATCATCCTTGAGAAAATAGGAAACTGACGGGCCGTACTAGGTAATATGCAGACATTAAACGTCGATACGAACTCTACATTATCCCAAAGTTTCGTCCTTGAGAAAATGAGGAAGGTCTGGTGGCTCTGGGCTCTTGCTCTTAAGTATAACGACCTATGCTGAATCTCGGCCGTCAAATCATTCCGATATGCCATTTTCTTCAATTATTAAAACTATTAGGGAAATCCATGAACATTTTATAGGAGATAAATGGGTGTTGGGAAGAACATCACCACTTTTCAGGCCGGCAACAGTTTTCTTGGAGCCTGGGGAGAACAATTATGCACAGACACCCTTCTAGAGATCCTCGTCAAAATGCATTACCCAGTACTAAATTACAGACTTGCTTGACTAAGGAGTGAGTATGAACTTTAAGGGATAGGGCAAACTACATGTCCACTGGTGTGACGAGTAATGGCGGTGGCAGGTCCTACTGTGCGAAACCGAGTGACCGCGAACTGTAAGAAGCCGCAGTGGAGCAGCATATCTAGACCGATATTTTCTGTGAACGAAATTGTCTTAAACATTTGAACGAGATCCCGATATCGCGAGATTTAAATTGCATTCCCTACTCCTTACTAAACGAAATTAATAATGTACTTTATGTACCTACTCTATAGTAACTGATAGGAATCAATCATATTTTTTTTATACTACGCCGGTGGAAAACAAGCATACGGTACGCCTGATGGAAAGCGGACCTATTAGTCATACTTGTTATGGAGAATTTTTGGCCAAAAGCTGCACTTTTGGATGGAAGCAAGCCGCTTTGCATGGTGATAGTAGACATCATAGTAAAGATTTTTCCCGAGGATATCGAATTTTCATCCCTTAGGAAGCCGAGCGTAGCGAGGTGTTTTATGAAAATGAAAAAAATTCTATCTTTTTATTGTATCGTCCGATTTTGACAAAACGTATCTCAAATGAAAGGTATTGATTTGTGTAATTAAAAAAAAATACAAAGAAAAAAATTTGAAAGAAAAGTAAGAAAAAAATAAAAAAAGTAAATTTACGTCTCGCACTGAATAACTTCAAAGAATGACAGACAAAATATACAATGTCGATATACGAGTTTTTTTTAATCGAAGACAGATAAATTTTTCGTTGAAAACTGAAGACCGCATCGAAATCAGATTAGCATTTTTTAAGATACAAGTTGCCAAAGTTGGGAAAGATCGCTTTATATGGCCCATGCGCGGATCCAGAGGGGGGGTCATGGGGGTCATGACCCCCCCCCCTGGAGCCTAGGTTGGCCATACAAATAGACCACGTGACCCCCCCTCTGGGGCCTGGGTCTTTACCACGTGACCCCCCCTCTGGGGCCTGGGCCTTTACCACGTGACCCCCCCCTGGGCACGAAGCTGGGTCCGCGCTTGATATGGCCACTTTGAAATTCCTTTGCCAGAAAGTCAGAAATAATATGTTTTTCTGACACAGAAAAATACATAGTAACAGTACACATCAAAATAAAATTAAAAATTCCGAGGATATTATAATTTCATCCCTTAGAACGACGAGCGTAGCGAGGTCGGTTACGAAAACCGAAAAAAAATCTCATTTTTTTGTACGTCGTCCGATTTTGACAAAAGATGTTTCATTTGAAAGGTATTGCTTTATGTAACTTAAAAAAAATATTGAAAAAAATTGGAAAAAAAATGTAAGATTTTTTAAAAAAAAACCTTAATTTTCGTATCACACTGAATAACCGCAAAAAACGGTAGACACGGTGTATAATTTCGATATATGATTTTTTAAAATTAAAGACAAATAAATGCATGATTATAAACTAAAAACCGAATCGAAATCGAATCAGTAGTTTTTAAGATGCAAGTTGTCAAAGTTGGCTTAGTTTGTTTATATGGTCGCTTATAAATTCCTTAGCCAGAAAGTCAGAAACATTATATTTTTCTTACAGTTAAAAGTATGCATAGGTAATAGACATCATTATAAACATTTTTTTACGAGGATATAAAGGAGGTTCATATGGTATGAACAAACTAAGCCAACTTTGACAACTTGCATCTTAAAAACTACTGATTCGATTTCGATTCGGTTTTTAGTTTATAATCATGCATTTATTTGTCTTTAATTTTAAAAAATCATATATCGAAATTATACACCGTGTCTACCGTTTTTTGCGGTTATTCAGTGTGATACGAAAATTAAGGTTTTTTTAAAAAAAATCTTACATTTTTTTTCCAATATTTTTTTTTAAGTTACGTAAAGCAATACCTTTTAAATGAAACATGTTTTGTCAAAATCGGATGACGTACAAAAAAATGAGATTTTTTTTCGGTTTTCGTAACCGACCTCGCTACGCTCGTCGTTCTAAGGGATGAAATTATAATATCCTCGGAATTTTTAATTTTATTTTGATGTGTACTGTTACTATGTATTTTTCTATGTCAGAAAAACATATTATTTCTGATTTTCTGGCAAAGGAATTTCAAAGTGGCCATATAAAGCGATCTTTCCCAACTTTGGCAACTTGTATCTTAAAAAATGCTAATCTGATTTCGATGCGGTCTTCAGTTTTCAACTAAAAATTTATCTGTATTCGATTAAAAAAAACTCGTATATCGACATTGTACATTTTGTCTGTCATTCTTTGAAGTTATTCAGTGCGAGACGTAAATTTACTTTTTTTATTTTTTTCTTACTTTTCTTTCAAATTTTTTTTCTTTGTATTTTTTTTTTAATTACACAAATCAATACCTTTCCTTTGAGATACGTTTTGTCAAAATCGGACGATACAATAAAAAGATAGAATTTTTTTCATTTTCATAAAACACCTCGCTACGCTCGGCTTCCTAAGGGATGAAATTTCGATATCCTCGGAAAAAATCGTTTACTATGATGTCTACTATCACCATGCAAAGCGGCTTGCTTCCATCCAAAAGTGCAGCTTTTTTAGGGTTCCGTACCTCAAAGAGGAAATCAAAGAGGAAAAACGGAACCCTTATAGGATCACTCGTGTGTCTGTCTGTCCCTCTGTTACAGCCGATTTCTCCGAAACTACTGGACCGATTTACTTGAAATTTGGTACACATACATATCGAACAAGACATTGAACGTGTCGAACAAGACATTGAACGTGTTTTCGGTGTGGTCCCTACTACCTCCGATAGGAAATAACTCCGGTGTCGTCTTACTATGTCTAATATGTAATCGCTTTTATATACATTTGAATATAACTGCTGTACGTGTATGTGTATGTATTTACCCTCTAAACATATATCTAGTTTCTAATTTCAATAGTTTAACACTACTATCCGGACCTCATAAATTTAAAGATGTGTATTATTACTTATTGTGTCTGACGCATGTGAATAAAATTACAATTACCCTGTGCTCACTTGTAATATTTACTTATTTGATATTTCTTTTCAAAAAGTTAAAGATATGTTTTTTGACTGGATATAAAGGTTTTATTTTAACAATCATGTTTGTTTCAATGACTGATAAGGAATCAAGTTGCTTAAGTATGCCTACTGCTAATTTTAATGAAGAATTCAAATATTACTTTCATTACCACGGTATGCAATATATTAAAAACATGAATGTGCGTATATTCGTCAATTCACGGCATGTAACTATCTTAAAGAAGTTCTTGGTAAATTTATAGTTATTTGTTATACAAGGGGGCAAAGTTGTATTTTAACGCCGAGTGTGGAATTGAAAAACGAGCAAGTGAAAGGATTCTATAGTTGAACCACGAGCGAAGCGAGTGGTTCGAGAATAGAATCCTGAACTTGCTAGTTTTTTAACACACGAGAAGTAAAATACATTTGCACCCGAGTGTAACACAAAACTTTTCCCCTCACTATAGCGAGGAAACTACAACGCAAAAAATGCGTTTATCACTGCTTCCAGTAGTTCCACAGGTGGTAAATCATCTTTATTACTAGATTCACCTACTTTTATCAATTTTAAAGCAGTTAATTTGACTTTATTCAAGGTCAAATTACTTTACCCACTAGTGGATAAAATGCGTTTTTACCCGCTGGTATTGAAGGACAAAACACGTGTTTCTGAGCTAGTGAGGGGAAAAAGTATGTACATATCTCGCACTCTTATATTATACAGTTTATAATTGATAAGCTTTTGAAATTAGGTCTTTTAAATCCTTGCTCGCTTGGAACGCGCCATGACGAATTTATGGTGGCGTTCGAGCGACACGGTGTAGATATCCTGGCAATAAATGAAACCTGGTTGCGCGAGGGGGAGGAGAGCCGGGCGCCGAAGCCGACGGGGTATCGCTTGCGTCACGTGCCGCGGCCCGCGGGCGACCGGACTCGGGGCGGCGGCGTCGGGTTCTACCTCCGTTCTGGCATTTACGCGCGCCAACTACATCCACCGGAGTCACCACTCGTGGAGCAAATGTGGATCAGTATTAAAGTTAATGGTCAGAAAATTGCGATAGGTACCGCTTACCGCCCCCCGTGGTTAAATATTGATACGTTTTTAGATGCTTTGACCGAGTCTTGTTGTGCTTTCTCCACATTTGATTATACTGTTCTGATGGGTGACTTTAATATCGATATGAGCTCTAATGACGGAACTAGTACTAAGAAGATGGTAAACTTTTTACACAATATGAGTCTAAATCAATACGTTACGGGCCCCACTCACTTCACAGATCACTCGGAGACAGTTTTAGATCTTATATGTAGCAACTGCAGCGTCTCCAACTTAATAGTTGATCATGTCCCGGATCTTAGCAGTCATGCCTTTGTGTCATGTAGCCTGAATATCAGAAAACCTAAGCTGCTGCCTAAACTTGTAGTATACCGACCTTTGAAAGATATAATTTTGACTGAATTTAATTCGCTTATTGAATGCGTAAATTGGGATCGACTTTTATATGATAATATTAACGATTCCATCCAAGCTTTCACTGCATATATACTGTACATCTTTGATACTTACGCTCCAATAAAAAAAACTCTAATTAAAAAACAAGGATACCCCTGGATAACATCTACGGTCAGGCAAATGATGAAGCTGAGAGATGAAGCTCATTCTAAATTTCGAACGTCTAAACTAGATTCCCATAGACAGTATTACAAGCAACTTAAAGGTGTCGTTAATGAGGCTTTGTGGTCAGAGAAAAAGGCATATTTCGAACACAAACTTAATAAAAACTCTAAAAATCCTCGTCAACTTTGGAAACATATTAAACGTGATATTGTTAACTTCAATTCCAAGTCAAGTATTCCTCCCAATTTATACGACCCTAATTTAATAAATGCTCACTTCCTTACTATCCCAGGAAATGATAAAGTCGCGATTTCTGAACTTACCTTTTATGAATTTAACCGTTACAGTTCGTCTATATTTAGCTTTCAACATGTGAATGATGAGACCGTTTCCAAAATTATTATGCAAATAAAGTCAAATGCCCTAGGTGCAGATGGCATATCACGCGACATGATCTTATTGACACTTCCACATACTTTGAAAATTATTACAGCTCTAGTAAATAAGTCTATTAAAACTGGAGAATTTCCTAGTATGTGGAAGGAAGCTCGAATCAAACCAATACCTAAGAATAATAACCCGGCTGACTGCAAGGATCTCAGACCAATCAGCATTTTACCATTTCTCTCCAAAGTCATTGAAAAAATTGTTTGTCAGCAAGTAACGGAGTATTTAAATGCTAATGGGATTTTGCCAGAAAAACAATCTGGGTTTAGAGCAGGGCGTAGCACAGCGACTGCACTCCTAGATGTCGTCGACGACTTTCTGACAGAGGCAGATCTTGGAAACGGAACTTTATTGGCGTTACTGGACTTTTCACGCGCGTTTGACACAATTAATCACAATCTACTAATATCCAAGCTTGCCTACTATGGGTTTGACTCTGTTGCGTTGAAATGGTTCTCTAATTATTTGAAAGACCGTACTCAAAGAGTAGAACTCTGCAATGAAAGTGGTATTAATAGTTGTTCTGCCGCCTCGCTTGTTCCGCGCGGAGTTCCGCAAGGTTCGATATTGGGGCCAATATTGTTCATTTTGTATAGCGCGGATATAGTTAGCTGTATAAAGAAATGTAACTACCATATCTATGCGGACGACCTCCAACTCTATTTGCCATGTCGCCCTAGTGAAACCCTCTCCGCGGTAGATGAAATTAACCGGGATCTGAGCCACATAGCTGATTGGTGCTCACGACATAACCTAGTCTTAAATCCAAATAAATCAAAGTTTATGGTTATAGGCACAAAGAAACAAATACAACAAATCAATAAGTTTGTGCCACAATTGAAAATAGGAGATAGTATCATTGAACAAGTCATAGAAGCCAAGAATCTAGGAGTGATCATGGATCAAAACTTAAGATTTCATAATCATGTTTGCGATGTTGCTAGGAATTGTTTCTATAGGCTTAAGGTTCTTTATCAAGTTAGAAATTATTTATCCATAGACCTTAGAATCTCACTATGTGAATCACTTATATTATCTAAACTTAATTATGCTGACACGGTTATAGGTTCCTGTCTTTTATCTCACACAAAGAAAGTAATTCAGAGAGTTCAAAATGCCTGTGCTCGTTTTTGTTTCATAATCCCACCAAGAACTCACGTAACCCCGTATCTTAACAGAAGTGATCTGATGAACATGGAATCCAGGCGCTTTCTCCATTTTGCTTGCCTACTATTTGGTGTTGTAAAGTATCAAGCACCTCGATACCTGTATGACAAACTTCGATTCTTTCAGCGCCAAAGGCTTTCTACGCTTCTCATATGTCCTAAACACAAAACAGCAGCATTTCGGGGCAGTTTTAAGTACACTGCCACGAAATGCTGGAACAACCTACCACCACCTTTTAGGCAACTTGCTTCTTTACTGTCTTTTAAAGTAAAACTAAAACGTTATCTTCTTTCTAAGCAAAAGTCAATGTCAGGGTGATTGAAGTTTTGTAATTTTTATAGCTTTCATCTGCATAGTTTCCAAATTGTTATTTAACTTGATTGTAGTACAAAATTCTTAAAATAAATATAAAACAAGAATAGCCACTTAACTTGTCCTTTCTCTTAATAGACTAATCGTCATAATTAATTGTTAGCGTCAAAAATTTTGTGAAGTACATATATGTATAAAATATAGGTATATAACCCTATATGTAGTAATTATAAATAGCTACGTGCAACTACGCTCCCTACAGGTGTTCACGGAAGACCAGCGTCGGGTACTACTCCAGTAGGACCGGGCATTATGCTGAGTGTTCACCTTTTTCAGTGTAATTACCTACAGTGTACATGTTAGTTATAAGTCTTCTTTTTTTTCATCTCATTGTGTATGCATTGTATAACTGTGTTTTTATACTGAAATAAATTATATTCTATTCTATTCTATTCTATTCTATACATATGTAAACCTGTGGCCCAAAGACGGACATGTAATTTAATTAAATGAAATTTAATCATAGGGGTCACTTTTGGGGGGTAAACTTGAAAATTAAAAATCAAAGTTATTAAAACTATATTGTGTTATATATCAAATGAAAGAGAATTTTATGAGCATTTGAAATATATTTTTTTTTAATTTTTAATTTTGGTACTTTAGAAGTAATTTAAGAAAATAGACAAAAAATGACCATTCCCCCCTTATCTCCGAAACTACTTAGCGTAAAATTTTCAAAAAAATACACGAGATAGCCCTCTACCTGTAGATTACAGGAAAACCTATTAGAAATCTACAGTCAAGCGTAAGTCGGACTTACGAGAAAAAAACTCAAATTAAGATTTTCACTCACTGACGCTGCAAGCAGTACTAAACGTCTTAAAATTTTGTAAGCGTGATGGACAGGTAGAAAGAAATTCATTTCTGTCTTTTTCTTTTTAGAAATTGTTAAAATTTTTTTTTCATTTGCCAAAATGACTTAAGTTTCTACTAAAAAGGAGGCGCTTAAGACCGTTTGTAAGTGGACTGAGCAAAATTTTGTTCAAATCGGTCCAAAAAAAGGTCTCTGTTGACGAAAACATAGAATTTGTGCCAACGACAGCCCAAATCTGAAGTCCATTTTGCTCTATCTCTTATCGTTTCCGAGATATATCCGTAAAGTCTTGAAAGTGCGAAAAGTTAACTTTGCCATCACAGTCGTTCAGGCGCTCATGAGTTCTTTGTATGGAAAAGTCGAAAACCGACTCGCACTTGACCAATGTTCATAGAATGTGTTGTGGTTTTTTACGCGGGTCCGCGACTGACGACGTTCGAATGTTTTGTTCGGAAATGTTTGAGGGTGGTTTCTTTGAAACGTCGCCGGCGGCGGGTGGTTCGACGGGCGAAGGTCACACGCCGCACGCGACGGTCTGTATTCGTTTTGTACAATAGCAACGGACGGCGGGTGATATGGAAAATGACTGACTTCACTAAAGATAATGATGAACTCATTGAGGTAATACTAGAGAGGACACTGCGAGCAAAACGTTTGCGCTACAAACATAAGTCCATTGGACTTATGTTTCTGCCTGCACACAAATAAAATGTAAAAATGCCTTCCTGCGCAACAAGATGCTGTTTAAGCCATACGAGAAAATCGAATAAAACTGACGTGTCACATTTCATCGGTTAGTATACACGCTATGTTAATCGATCTTTATTTAAGTAATTATTTCAATGAAGGGACGCGCTCCTCAAACGCGAAGCTATCGCTGCCATTTTGTTGAACGAAATCATAGATTAATCGCATCATAATCGCACAGACTTGACATGTAGGTAATGAAGTATAGTAATTGTGATTATATTCTGTTTGTAATATATAAAAGAGAAATGTTAAATTTATTTCACGTTATACTTATGAATACTACACAGTTCTAACACGAGTTGTAATCGATATTTTCATACAATAATAACCTATGATTTTCTTCAAGGGCAATTAAAGTAGGTATATGAAAAAATCAATAATGTATTTTTGTTTTACTTAGTAGAACTTAAACATAGCACAATGTATGATAGTGCTAAAATTAAACTACTTACCCCCTTATTCATAAACGTTCACTAAAGTTATCAAGCCGATAAAGTTCGTTTGTCCCTTTCTATCACACCAATACGCCGAAAAGGGACAAACGAACTTTATCGGCTTGATAACTTTAGTGTGCGTTTATGAATAAGGGGTTAGTATTTTACAAAAAGTATAAAAAAAGGTCTACACTAAGAGTGTCGCGTCTAGGTGGTCATTGGTCAAGTCTTACTCTATGACACGGTACCTCCCCACGCATGCGCCGCGCGCTGCCGGCCGGAGCACAGACTTTGTTTGGGGTGTAATTTCTAGTATGTTAGTACATAGTAATTCAATGGATGAATTGTACTTCTGTGAACTGTTTTCGATATACTTAATCGAATATATGATGTAATTTTTTCTTTACTACAATGCAAGTGTTTGAGTACCAAGTTAAAAATTTCACTTTCTTTTTGCCGGTTTCATACAAAAATATCGTTTGACTGTCTCTTTTTTTTGGGTAATATCAATATTTATATGGACGGATTAAGTCGCGTATAATCTTCTTCCTCTAAGAATTACAATGTAAGTATTTTTGCATTCATTTTGATCAGAGCACAACACAACAGTTCAAAAATCAGTCTACCAGAGCTTCTGAGTTCCGTCGCCGACGACGGGTGACCAAGGGTCAGAAAACCCACGCACCCGCGACCGACAGCGTGTGGCACAACGGTACATGCGGCTCACATCCAAACGCCGCCGGGCGCGTGTGACGGGCCAGAGAAACCAGGGTGGCTAGCCGAATGGCACAATCGCTCACGAAACGCTCACGAAACGAAGCGCTAGTAGATATCTATCTCTATCGCGCTTGCGTATTGGCGCGACAGAGCCAGCGGCGTATCGCTTTCGTTTGGCGTCGGAGAAATGCCATTCGGCTACGGGGCCAGGGCCTTAGGGCTAGGTGATTATCGCCGCGCCGCAGAGGACGCGCTGAGGGGGGGGCGGTGCCTACAGCAGTTGTAGTTGTATGCATACCTAGTTCACGCACACAGACGCGTCCGCTGGCGCTGCCAGGGGCGGCTCACTCCGCTATCCTATCGCCGCGCTACAAGTATATCCTGGCGGCCGCGAGCTGTGGCCGCGAGTTCGCGGCCTACTCAGGGGTGGCGCACATTCTCACGGAATGCACGTTCGCACTTTCTATTGTTACTTTACGTCGCGAGGTTTTTTAAGCGATGTCCGCGGGTGGAATGGCTAATAATACTTAATTAAATAGACATGTTGAATAAAATAAATACCAAAAGATATTCTTATACAGATCTACTACTGATTAAGTCCCACGGAAAAGTTCAATAAGGCTTGTGATGTTGGAACCTTGAACAAAAATATATAAATACAGCGTATATACCTAGAAAGTACTCAAGACTTGAATATAATAATATAACATTTAATGTGAGTATTAATTCGTTTGGATCCATTGGTAACCCTATCACCGGACGCCGCGCACGTGCGGCTCGTTTCTTTGTAAGAATGTTGTAGGTATTTAAAAAGGCGGCATTTCGGAAACATCAAAGCAGTGGGCCTTCTTTACTTGTGCTATTATATATTCTGTGGCGCCGCGCCGGTGTCCACGTGCGCTCTCTGCAGTGTGCGCTGCCGCTGCCACGAAACGTTTACCTACTCCGTGTAATACTGATAAAAGAAAGTATTGACGTGAATTCACACGTTTCGGAAATGACTGTAGGTATTTTAAATATTTTAGCACAATATGTTTTTTGCCTCTTATTGCCTATTATACAATATATACATACCTACTATGGCAACTCTATCACAGCGCAGAATATGCAGAAGCCACATGGTGGTCTGCGACAGAAACTCAATAGACATTTTTAGAGTTTTTAAAATAAGTACCTAAGTAGGTACGTGAAGTAACATGGTAAATTAAAAAAATATCATTAGATACTTATTGCGAAGGTGTAAACAATTTCCTTCGTTTTGCCACATATCAATAATTACCTATCTATATTAAATTCATTAATCCGTATACATTACATTTTTACAGTACGGTAATACTCACCCCGTTATTCATAAACGTACACTGAGTTATCAAGCCGATAAAGTTCGGTTGTCTCTTTCCGACGTATTGGTGTGATAGAAAGGGACAAACGAACTTTATCGGCTGGATAACTTTAGTGTACGTTTATGAATAAAGGTGTTAAAATTTATAGCTACGAAATTTTACATAAAACACCTACTTTAAAATAAAATAAAAAATGTTGAATTTGGTTAACATTATAAAAGACCTCACGCAAGCTGTGCTAATTAGTTCGCGAATTCGTCGAGAGGTGGCGCTAAACACAATTATGCTCATTAGAGAACCTATACTTCTAGCCTAGCCCAGTCTTTAGACTTATGTGAGTAACGTAAAAGTACCTAATAGTTTTGTAGGTACGGAACCCTCGGTGGGCGAGTCCGACTCGCACTTGGCCGGTTTTTTTTTCATAATTAGTATGACTATATGGACGTCTGCAACTCAGGGAGTATCACGTGAGCCCATTAGAAACTTGTAAGGTACAGCGGGGCAAATCCCGGCTGGGGGCAATTGTAAAGAACTAGTCCATTTTTTCCATGTAGTTAGAACTCAACATCATAGTGTAATAATGGAAAAAATGGATCGGTTACAATACAATTGCCCCCCAGTCGAGATTAAGTACACAGCAAAAAAGAGTATACAAGTCCTTAGGAGGGTTTGGGTTGCCGGCGACTCAAAGGACAATAGACGGAACAAATTAGTTCCGTAGGTCCTTCCGTCACCAGCACACCGCACACTCCTTGAGCTCTGGCAGCCTTACTCCCCGGCAGGAACACCACACTATGAGTAGGGTCTAGTGGTATTTGGCTGTGGTCTTCAAAATATGTATTTTAGTATTAATATATTAGGCTTCTCTTGTACTTATATGTATTAAGAAATTCTTTTGAAAAAGTGACTTATTAGTAGCTCGGGTAATAAATAAGAATAATTATTCAAGAGAATTACGAAACAATCGATGTGATTGTTCGGCAGTTTATTTTCTGAGACGAGACCGAGTGAAGTGATAGTAATATTGTTAATTAATACAGAGTTGAAAGATAAGCAGATGTCAACTGTTTGGATAGGAACTTGTTTAATAAAGAAGAGTAGCTTTCTCTTAGCAATCCATTGTTACTAGTTAAGGGTTTTGCTGACACTATTCTAGCAGGCGCAAGAATACCACACAGGAAGGTTTCATTTTCCAAGTGTCTTAGGGTTGCATAGTCACGTAGCGCTCTTTTTCTCGCTCATTTTTGTATCGTATGAAGGTGGTTCCATTAGTTTTTTCGGAGCTTATGTTCGAAATGGATGTAGTTACGCAGAAACGTTCCAATCCATCTGAAATTGTCATTGAAATGAAAGACTTTTGTTTTTCATACAAGGTCTAAAACTAAATGACAATTTCATGTGGATTGGAACGTTTCTGCGTAACTATGTCCAAATGTCATTTGATATTTGCAAAGAGGATCGAGTATTATAGAGAGTTACTGTCGAAGTAAAATGTGTAATCACAGTGCATAGTCTGCCATCTCTTGACACAGGCTTAAAACTTTTGAACCTCAGTTTTGACAATTTGGCCCATATTCTTAGCTTGATATGTTTTAAAATGTCAAATATTAATATTAGCGCCATCTAGCTGAGCGTACCCCAAAGGTGTAATGCCATCTAGGCCACCGTATCTTTTTCTGTATGGTACTGAGGTACGTTTTTTTCTTAGACTTTATCTGTCTATACGGAGTTATACATGTCTTTGATATTTGCCAGTCGCTTTTCGGTGAAGGAAAACATCGTGAGGAAACCGGACTAATTCCAATAAGGCCTAGTTACCCTTTGTGTTGGAAGGTCAGATGGCAGTCGCTTTCGTAAAACTAGTAACGCCAAATCTTGGGATTAGCTGTCACAGCGGACCCCAGGCTCCCATGAGCCGCGGCAAATGCCGGGATAACGCAAGGAGGATGATGAAGGTGGTTCTATGCTTCCATTATGAGAACACGCATTTTCCCGTCTTTTTTGCCAGTAGGTATCTACTTATTTAGTTCTAAAATAAGCTAGGAAGAAATTATGGGACGCGTCACACGGACGCGGCTGGTGACCTCGACTGATAAACTAGTGTGCACAGTCATAAAACATGCAGCTCGCCAGATGACGTCCGGACGTCCGTGCGCTCAAGTTCACGTCCACGGCTTACGTCCGATAGTTTGCACAATTCAGTGTATATTCATTATCTAGATCGTGGCAACGGACGCGTTCCATAATTTGTTCCTAGCTATTGTGTGATGAGCATAGATATTTGTTCCTGAGTCATGGATGTTTTCTATGTATATATTGTATTTGTATATTATATATATCGTCTGAGTACCCACACTAGCCTTCTTGAGCTTACCATGGGGCTCAGTCAATCTGTGTAAAAAATGTCCCATAGTATTTATTTATTTATTTATACTTGAAACTTAGAGGTCTTGTAGGAGTTGTAGGTATTTCTTTGTTTCATTTTCTTACATAATTCAGCATGATTGTGTCCTCGATGTCATTGTACCAACCAATGTTTTACAATAATTTATACATGGTCATTATATTATATTTTAGGACATTATTACACAGATTGACCGAGTCCCACGGTAAGCTCAATAAGGCTTGTGTTAAGGGTACTCAGACAACGATATGTACGAGGGGCGTTCAATAAGTAATGATAATGAGTATTAAAACATAAGAATGTAGGTATCCTTATATTTTTATAATTAAAAGTAACTCTTTTGTGATTTATTTACATATTTAATTTTTTCAATTATTATTTTTTTGCCCCCTTTAAAAATTAAAATCTTAACGATAGTCTAAATACCATGTCAGTAAGCACTTCACTTCATTATACTTCAGAGTAGCGATTATATTACAATTTTATTTAAAGGTCGGGTATAAAATATTAATGATCCTTATATTCGCGGTCGGCACCGCGTATAGGCCTGAATCAGTGTCAGTGGACAGCGCTTTAGACTCTCTCAATGAAACCTTAGACGCATTTGCAGCATATAAGGGCATATTCCTATTGACTGATTTTAATGTTGATGTTCAATTTTGGGACAGACCTAATGCCAAAAAATTATCTACATTTCTATCGCAGAGAAGTATGGAACAAATCGTTAGTGAACCTACTAGAGTCGCAAAAAATTGCTCTTCTATAATAGATCTCTTTATAACAGACAGTCCCGCTATCTGTAAAACAATAAATGTGCATCATAACCCTACTCTAAGCGATCATGCTATGATAATCGCAGAATTAATTTATGTTAAACCCAAACCAGTCAAACAATATATCTATAAAAGATCTTTGGATGGTATAGATATAGATAATTTTCGTGCAGATCTTAGACAGATACCTTGGAGCCAAATAAAGGACACAACAGACCTAGAAAGTAAAGTAAGTCGATTCAATTGTTTTTTATCTGACCTATTTGACAAGCATGCACCAATGCGTCGATTGCAAATAACGGATAGGTCGCAACCATGGATCACAGAAAATATTAAGACCATGATGGGCCTTCGCGATGCTGCTTTAAAGAGAGCTCAAAGAACAAATAATGAGGTACATAGAAAATATTATAAAGATCTTCGTAATTATACTACTGGGGCATTGGAACGGGAAAAGACTGCTTACTTCAATTTTTACGTCAATAAAAACCAATCACGTCCAAAACAGATGTGGAAGCACTTAAAAAACTCATCGAGTATAGGAGATACGGATAGACACACTATACCTGAACATCTATGTAAACCAGATGAAATAAACAACTTTTTTTTGACGCTGCCAGGGAGCTCTAGTACAGATAAAGAAATGCAAAAAATATTTGAAGGTCAGAAGCCGACTAATAATGTCTTCGACATTAAGTGCTGTTCAGATAGCGACGTCCGTAAAATAATTGACTCAATAAAAACAAGTGCAAGTGGTTACGATAATATCAACATTGATATGATTCGACTTACGCTGGATGTGACACTGCCGATAATAACCCACTTAATTAATACCTCAATTTCTTCTAAAATTTTTCCCGAGGCTTGGAAATTGGCGAAGGTGAAGCCAATACCTAAGTCCAGCAAAACTGAGCAGTACAAAGATCTGCGTGCGATTAGCATTCTCCCGGTACTGTCTAAAATAATTGAAAAAATTGTCAGTCAGCAACTGTCTATGTACTTAGAAAATAATAATGTACTACCTAGCATACAGTCCGGTTTTCGTAGTAAGCACGGAACGGCGACTGCCTTGGCTAACGTGACAGATGACATTATCGCGGCATCAGACAGAGGAAAAGGAACTATCCTCGTTTTGCTGGACTTCTCACGTGCTTTTGATTGCCTTAACCCAATACTGCTGCTATCAAAAATGGCATACTACGGTGTTTCCGCACAGACGTGTCAGTGGTTTGAGTCATTTCTGACAAATCGCAAGCAGTACGTGGAAATACCGAATAATAAGGGTGAGTTGTCGCACTCATCTACACAAGTGATCAGTCGTGGCACTCCTCAGGGGTCTATTTTAAGTCCTCTGCTGTTTATTCTGTACACCTCAGACCTTGTAAAAAATTTAAAGCACTGTGAAGCACATTTATATGCAGATGACACCCAAATATATTATTCATTTGCACCAGGTGAACTTAGTTCAGCAGTGAGTAAAATTAACGAAGACCTAAATATAGTGGCGGATTGGGCAATCAAGAATAACCTGGTTTTAAACCCGTCTAAATCCCAGTTCGTAGTAATGGGCACTAAATATCAGCGCTTAAAAATCAAAACACAAAAACCAAGAGTCTGCATTAATAAGGAGATAGTCACTGAAGCAGAACACGCGAAAAATCTAGGACTAATCATTGATGGAGAATTGCGTTATATAGAACATGTAAATATAAATATTCGGAATGCATTCTACAGACTTAAGGTGCTATACAATATCCGCAAATATCTATCGGTTAAAGCCAGGGAAATTCTAGTAGAGTCACTAGTTCTCTCACTGTTCAACTATGCCGACATTGTTTATGGACCGAGACTACTAGCTATAACAAAGAAGGCCATACAGCGGGTGCAGAACGCATGTGCTCGATTCTGCTATACAGTTCCATGCAGATCACACATCACTCCATTTCTTAACAAATACAATGTTCTGAACATGGAAAATCGAAGACGACTGCATTTGGCTTGCGCCGTTCGGAAAGTGTTAGACCTTGAAAAACCTCGTTATCTGTTTGATAAACTGAAATGGGTAAACGATACGCGCTTAAGGTCGCTCAGAAAATGCACGAAACTATTAACCCCACTTCACAAAACTGCAGCTTTCAGAGGGAGTTTTAAATTTGCCGCCAGTAAGGTCTGGAATGACCTTCCACCCCCATTGCGAGAACCGTCAGCATTTTTAAAATACAAACAATTAGTTCGAACACATTTCTTAAATATCCAAAGTAAATTGTAAACTCCAATTATTATTTAATTATTTATTTATCTATTAATTTACTCATTGGTACCTTTTTCCGTCTTATTTATCTATTTATATATTTATCTTCTCTATGTAATGTCAAGACACAATTAAGTACGCTATTACACACACATTACACCACATACACTACACATACAAACACCACGTACCCCAAAAAGCACAGAAAACCCTACTTTACACATGTTAGCAACGACCGTCCCCACCCCGTCCGGGACCAGTCTGAAAACCAGCGCAGAGCCATTGGCGCTGCACACGCTGAGACTGGGACCCTTTGCCTCATCAAATATACTTGTATAGGTTAACAATAGTTCTTACGTTAAGTTAATAAGTTTAAGTTTGTTTTGTTTGTTATCTTACTTTGTTTGTTATTCTTTCCTTTAAACTGTATAATGTAATGTTTTGTATACTTAGTATTAAGATGTGGCAATAAAGATTATTTTATTTTTTATTTTTTATTTTTATATTGCCTTCAATATTAGGTATGTCACTTGTAGCTTTAAATACACTAACTTGAGCAGCACCCTCGGCAATTTGAGGGTTCGGCCCTGTCGACTGTCATTTCGAAGGACAAAAACATTATTATTTGTTTTTTTTAAATGTTCTTATTGTAACTAATCATTTTTTTAATATTAAAATGATTGTATGTTCTTCTTTAATACTAACGTAATTTTTTTTCCAATCTATATTCTCAATTTTCGTGATAATCTGTAAAAATCGTGAACATGACCCAAAACAGCACCTATTTTTTTTTTTGGATACCATACCGTTTGAAAATGTATCTATACGAACTGTTTTTATTGCTGTTACTAACAAAGGATAAACCCAGCTTTAATTTAAAGTATGATTATTTTTGATATTCATGTCAGAAATGAACTCACGACATGTCAAATATTCATGAAAACATGCTCTTATTTTACTGAAAATTTTCATCCCCCACCTTGTGTCAATTATTTACATATCAAAGAAAAACAAATGAAAGTAGTAAAAATTTGAATTATGCAATTTCACTTTAATGAGTACTGCTACATGGACAAGTTAAGAAAAATTAAATCAAGATACAGGAACATATCCATTCTCATTATTTTTTGAACGTCCCTCGTATAATATATACAATATCTGGGCGACCGAGCTTCGCTCGGTTCTATTTTATTATATCACGTCTTCAGATAAAAAAAAAACTCTTATAAATACAAAAACAAAAAACAAAAATTTAATTTCTGGCCGGGAATCGAAACCCTGACACCTGCGATCTATCTGCGAACATTAGACCGACCTCGTATGACTGAGCTAAGCGGAGTCGAAACGCGCGTGGCGAAATTAACGACCATATTTTATGTGTACTAACGCGAAAGAAAAACCCATGAAAACACGAAAATTCGCGTTTTCCGGGATCTAAGGCTACGCTAGATCGATTTTTCAGCCCCGAAAACCCCCACATAACAAATTTCAGCGATATCGTTAGAGCGGTTTCCAAGATCGTCGGTATATATAAATAAATATACAAGAATTGCTCGTTTAAAAGTATAAGATATCGTATACGTATAGTTATTTTTATGACATACCTTTGAAGAAATCCTGGAGTAAATGTCCTATCAGACTATATAAGGAGTGTGGAGGAGTGATCTTTAATGGGCGCCAGCAGCATGTTAATTTGATTTACTCCATCACCAGTTGTAACACTGCAACCGGGCGTTATGTTTTTCTGTGGACAATAAAGTGGCTCATAAGAGAACGTAATCTTCGGATTTCACATATTTGATTGTATTAGGGGCAAATAAATAAGCGCTGGTGGCCTAGCGGTAAAAGCGTGCGACTTTCAATCCGGCGGTCGCGGGTTCGAACCTCGGCTCGTACCAATGAGTTTTTCGGAACTGACATGGAAAATGACATTTGATATTTTTCCAGTCGCTTTTAGGTGAAGGAAAACATCGTGAGGAAACCGGACTACTTCCAATAAGGCGTATTTACCTTTTGTCTTGGAAGGTCAGATGGCAGTCGCGTTCGTAACACTAGTGCCTACGCCAAATCTTGAGATTAGTTGTCACAGCGGACCCCAGGCTCCCATGAGCTGTGGAAAAAGCCGGGATAACGCAAGGACGATGATGAGGGGCAAATAAATAAATTTACAAGCTATTTTTATGGATGTATATGTATATTGATTGACTCCCACAGTAAGCTCAAGAAGACTTGTGATGTAGGAAGTTAGACAAAAATCACTCAAATGAATGCTTTGACCGGGGACAAAAACCCGGAAGCACCAGGCAGAGGGTTCTACCAAAGATGTCAAAAGTAAGGATAAGGTATTTCATATAATTTTTGCTGAACATTCTAGTTTGATGAGCTTTGGTGGAGTGGGACGCTACGAGTTCGCATCTCGCGCGAGAGAGTGAGAGGTGTCACACTCACAGCTGTTCTAACTGTTCAATTTTTGATAAGGGGAAACTCTAAGAAATTGTTTGATTAAATTATCTTCAGTACAGTCGTCCATGAAAGTGGTTTACCACTTTTCGCCTCTATCTCAAACACATAAGATCGAAAAGTGGTAAACCACTTTTTTGGCTGACTGTACCAACTGTAGTCATTTCTTTTTTATGGAATAAAGAATAAAACACAAAAGTGATGATCAATCTCCCATTAAAACAATGTAAATAAGATACATTGTATTCCCTTTTCTTTAAAACATGAAATATTTTTAATATTGATATGGTCGCTATAAGACGTTATTAGGTTAGCTATAGGTAAACTACGTATTAGCGGCGTCTGGTCCATACAAGCCGATTCCCACCGGCTTGCCTACAATTGATTACTAGTAAAGTACCTAATGTTAAGGTAGGTTTCTTTGTGTTCAGTGTTGCCTAGCAGAAATTTTCACCAGCCGCCATTGCAACGTAATAACTTATGGCAGAAGGTCCTTTAAGTAGGAACTGAATAAATTAACTGACTTGGTATTACAGAGATCTCAACTCGTTTTATGCCAGAAGAACTGAGTTGCGAGACTTGGTGTTTTTTTTTTTTTTTTTTAAATCTTATTTTTGTCGAGGCTTTGGACACTCTGGGTGAACATGAAGTCCAAGTTCCGGACACAGTCCAACAACACATGAGACAGGTCATCAGTCTTCTGGCAGTCTAAACACAGTGAGGATGGCTTAACACCCATCATACACAGAAACTTGTTTGTAGGAATGTGCCCAGACCGGACTCGGAAAGCTGAGACTAACACTTTTCTAGAGAGATTGGCAGAGTCAAACCAGGGAATCCATAAGGGTCTAGCTTGAATAGTTCTGTACCAGATTCCTACACCCTTTGACAGCGATTGTTCTCCAAAATGGTATTCCCATTTTTGTAAACTCCTTTTTTTAATACTGGGAATTACTTCACTTGAGTATGGTTTAGAATCTAGTACAGAACCATCCATTACAGCGGTCTTAGCAAGCTTATCTACATTCTCGTTTCCGGCTAGACCTATGTGGGAAGGAATCCACTGTAATCTGACCACCCTATCATTGCAAGCAAACTCATTAATCAACTGGAGAGCTTCATATGCAATAGGCATGCCTCTTTGTCCATGAACACAACGGTTAAGGTGTTGAAGTGCACTCTTTGAGTCAGATAGTATTACAACGGGAGTACTATTAGCTAGATTATTTGCATAAGACAACGCCTCTTTAATAGCTACAAGTTCAGCTCGCATAATGCACGCGTCATCATGCAGCTTCCACATGAGTGAAACATTGCACTGAGGATCAAACAGAGCTGCTCCAACACCCTGTACACATCTCGAACCATCAGTGTATAATTTATAGAATTGATCATACTGCTCAGTAAGCATTCTCAATGTAGAATTTTTCAACGCCTCATTCTGATGGTGCCGTTTAGGAACATCAATATAATCAATTCTATCAATCACACATGACCTAATGTCGATCGAGGATACCCACGTATTCAGAGAGTACATATCCAATTTGTCAGAGTGATGTACAGGTAGATGATTCCATTCATCATATATGTTTGCCAACAAAGGAAAATTTGTATCACTAAATAGACTTCGTTTAGTCAAAATGTTCTGTAACGCTAATATAATGGGGCAACTTGTTTTAGATCTTATTCTTAGTAAAAATCTACAACCTAACCAATATCGCCGCACAGACAAGGGAGGAATGGAGAGTTCACTTTCCATAGCTATAATAGGCGTGCTACGTATGAAGCCTCCGCACACGCGTAAAGCTCTGTTTTGTAAAATATCAAGTTTCTTCAAATGAGAGAAGGCACAGCTTCCATAAATGAAACTACCATAGTCCAGACGACTTCTTAAGAGCGATATATAAAGGCGCCTAAGATGTTTAGGGTGAACTCCCCAAGACCTGCCCGCTAGAACCTTTAAAATATTAATATGTTTGTAATTTCTTTCACAAAGCTCCTTTATATGAAGCCCCCATCTCAGAGATGAATCAAGCCATAATCCTAAATACTTAACTCTACGAACAACCTCGAGAGGCTTGCCATTAACAACTATATTAACATTAACATCTTTTCGTGATCTTTTAAAAACACATGTTTTTGATTTAGTCTCAGATAGATGTAAGCCTACTTTTTCTAAACAATCAACCAAACATTCAATAGAAAGTTGAAGAGCATTAACTGTATCTAAAGTCCGCCCATTATCTACTGTTTTATACAATACAAAATCATCAGCGTATTGTGAAATACAAACATTATTAATACTATTACCTATCTTCCTAGTTGCAATATTAAATAAGAGAGGCGATATGGGATCTCCTTGGGCTAATCCTTGGTGTGTATGTCTAATTAAAAGGTTATCTTTACAATTTTGAAGAATTCTACAGCGTCTATCAGAAAGAAAATTCCATAAATATTTACATATCCTTTCACCTATGCCTACACTTTGTAAAATGTCAATTAATGAGCTTATATTTATGTTGTTATATGCATTATCAATGTCGATAAAACAAGCAACAGTAGGTTGTTTTTTAGAAAATCCTTGCTGAATATCAGTAGTAAGCAAAACTAAATTATCTAAACAAGACTGAGACCGTCTAAAACCAGTGGATGAGCTGGGAAGGAGACCTCGACTTTCAACGAACCATTCAATTCTCTTCATAAGTATCAGATGTAAGATTTTACACGGACAAGACATTAAAGAAATCGGACGTAATGAAGATGATAATCCAGGGTCCCTCCCCGGTTTAAATATAGGAACTATTTGAATATCTCTCCACTGATCCGGGACAACACCAGTCTGCATTATGAGATTAAATATTTTTAACAACATTAATTTACCATTGTTTGAAAGGTTATAAATCATAGAATAGGAAATGTTATCAACGCCTGGGGAAGTATCCTTCTTTTTTAAACAGTTTAGTAATTCAGTGAGAGAAATTGGAATTTCTAAAACAGAAGTTTGTCCACAAGAAAAAGACGGGTCTGGTTCAGCAACACTATCCGGGGTTAATGATCGAAGCAAAATTCTAGCGTTGTCTGGGTCAACTCCAGCGCGGCCTGCAGAGTTTCCCTTCATCCACCTCATTTTCCTCCACATGTTGGTAGCCGATGATTCTTGGTCGATGCTAGTGCAGAAGTCTTTCCACGCCTTCGAGCTAGCTTTTTTAATGAGCTCATTGGCTTTTGACACCTTAGTTTGCCAGCAAGAAAGATTTAATGGAGTGGGATTACGTCGCAGCTTTGCCAGGGCGAGACGTCTTTCTGCTACTGCTTTGGATATTTCTGGGTTCCAATAATGTTTAGGTCTAAATTTTGATGAAGGGTCCTCACTTATTTTGATCCAAGGAATATGTTTATCAGCTAGTGATTGGATGTTATTCAAAAATAAATCATAACTAGTTTGAACATCATCACACACTGAAGTATCAAACACTATTTCTGCTTCTTTATTGTACTCCGCCCAATTAGCCTCCTTATAGTTCCTCTTCTTGATAAAATTTTTAGAGCGCATATATCCACAGTTCATCTTTACTATCACGTGATCACTGCCTAAATTTTCATTACATGTTTGCCAGGTAACATTAGTAGCAATGTCTGTTGAAGCGAATGAGATGTCAGGTGAAGAAGTCTGCAGACTGCCATTAACCCATTTAATGCGAGTGTGCGAACCGTCGTTCAGGCATACAAAATCATTTTCAAACATAGCTTTGTAGACAGATTCTCCTCTTCGGTCAGACTTAGATGACCATAGCGCATGATGGGCATTCATATCACCTATGATTAAACATTCTGACTTAACAAAACTGAAGATCGAGTCCCAATCATGTTGATTAGTAGATGTGGAAGGAGGGCAATATATCGATATAATATGTTTAAGGCCAGGAATATTAAATATTTCAATAATCATTACTTGCATGTCACAATTAGTTATATTGTAAGGCCTATGTGAGAATTTTATTGATCTATGTATGATGGCACACAAGCCGCCATAAGAATCGTGCCTGTCTGCTCTTACTACGTTATAACCACTAAACTTTAGAATAGTTTGAGTAGAAAGCCAGGTCTCACTTACAAAAGCCATATGGATTTTATTTTGTAATAATAAAAGTTCAAAGTCACGAGCTTTAGGTTTTAAACTGTTAGCATTCCATTGGTATATACTTATCAAATCCTTTTGGGCGTTACTATCCATTATTTTGATTTTCAAATAGCTTTAACAACATCTCTATAGTGAAAAATTTCTGAACATACTTCTTAACCTCACTCCAGATAAATTCCATAAATAGCTTTACTTTATTTTCAAGATCTCCCTCGCTTGCAATTGCTTCTTTTATCTTGTCTAGAAATCTATCAATTAATGACTTTCTTTTTTTGCGAGTCCTTCGAGATTGCTGAACTGGGGCTGCGTCATTTGAAGGAACAATACTTTCTGTATCAGATGATTCATCAACACTCATATTATATTTCTCCTTTCTTCTCGATTTACGTTGTTTTTTGTCACTTATCTTTTTATTTTTGCTTTCAATTTTCTTCTTCTGAGGTGCACTTTCTTCTATTTCTATCTCAGGGTGCTCTCCTTCCAAATGTATGTTACTGACACCAGAAGCTCCAGCACATACATTTCTATAAGCGGAATTCAAGGATTCCCCGGTTGAATTCGGTAGCGAGGCTTGACTAGCCTGGAAGACACTAGTTATAACAGTCTTCTGTTTTTTTTCTTCGTTAATTTTCTGTAAAGCTACTTTATATGTGCAACTATTTACTCCCATGAATATGCGAATGGATCTCTCTCTGAGGAACGCGGGACATAAACTTTTCATCAAAGATAAATGGTTTCCCTTGCAGTTCACACATTGGAACTTCTTTGTTTCACAATTTTCGTGTTTTTCTCCGCATTTAGGACAGATTTGTGCCTTGGATGGACAAAACTTACTGACATGCCCAAAGCGCCAACATCTCGAACACTGCGTAACCGGGTACTTATACGAGTCTACCGCCATTCGACATCCATACGCCTTAACATAAGGGGGCAGAACTGACCCTCGAAAGCAAATACGCACGGTTTCACTTTTTACCCACTTGCCTTGCCCATCTCTTTTATTTAATCGTTTGACGGCTAAGATCTCTGCATCTGAATCACACACTAAAATATCTTTGAGGTCCTTTTCATCAACATCAAAGTCTATGTCTCTGACTACCCCGTAGCAGAATGGCAACTCATTAGTATTTCTACAAATCCAATCATCTTTCTTCGCAACGTCACTTTCCAAAAATTTGCTTGCGTTAATGTCGCTATCAAATCTGATCAGTAATTTGTACGGACTTTTATAAATTACTCTTAAGACGCCCTGCACATTATGACTCGATAAAAGCTTTGCAAACCCCAGCTGTTTCGGGAGCACTTCTTTGGAGTTAACGGAAATCTCATAGACAATATCGTCGGACTTTGGCTGAGGGCTAATCGAAGGGGTGAGCGACGTACATCTCTACGTTTATTCCTAGATACGACCGTATAACCCTCATCATCCTCATCACCCCCTATCTCCGTCTCTAATCGTCTCTTATCGCCTCGAAGCTCCGCAGCGTCTATCTCGCGCTCCTGAGCGTGATTGTTACCGTAACTCATATCTCCGTCATCCCACTGCAAGTCCATCTCCCCATCTCCGCGAAGGGAGCCCTCGGAGCCCAAAATAACCTTCCTGATTGATTCTGGGGACATCCCAGCCGGCCCGGGGCCGGGGTTCTCCTCCCGATCACTCATATTCAAAAATGAGGGTAGTTTTAAAAAACCCCTCCACGAATATAAACCACGAATTAACTTAGTTTTTCACGTATTATCAATACTAAAGACATTATAATCACTTTGTACACACTCAGAGTTGTATCACTCGCTGTAAATCACTAAAAATCGGTATTACAAACAAGTAAACAAAGGAATGCGTCCGAACGTAATGGCAGCGCACGCCAGACTGACTTGGTGTTTTTACAAGTTTTGTTTTTGATGGGATATCTCTATCTACAATCGGTGGCAACAATTCCATCCTTGAACCTACAATTTTCAACAACAATAGTAATTGTAAAACATAAAACTGAAATAATTTTAAACATACAGATGTAAATCACGGAAATGGATCGATAACACATAAATTGGCGAATTTAATTAATTTTTAACTTACTGTCAAACAGATAAGTTATTCATTTAATCAGCATTTTTGTTAAGAGTTTTCAAACTTGTAAGGTACAGCGGGGCGGGCAGCGGTAAATCTCGACTGGGGGCAATTACAACTAATCGATTTTTTCCATTATTACACTATGATGTTGAGTTCTACATGAATCCACTGAACACGCCTACCATATATAACGGTGGACACTTTATTTAATAATGCAAACATTCTAAAACATCGAAAAAATGGATCTGTTACATTGGCCGCCCAGTCAAGATTTACCCCGCTATACCTGACTTTTAAATTACAAAACACCTTACTACTTATATCAAAGCAATGCTAACCTGTTTGTAAATATTTATTTATTGCTTCTTCCATCACCATCGTTGCAGCAGCAATAGCAGCATCACATTTAGTATAAAATGTCAATATTTGTCAGAAGGCATCAGACCGATGCAATTATTATTGCCACATAAACATTTTTTCCTACATTCTGCTTCTTCTGAACTACCAAAACTGTTTGTGCCATAATTATATGTTAACTCAGAACCAGGAGCTATATCTAATTGAGAGTATATTGCCAACTTAGGTAAAGGAGTATCAACTCTGACAGGAACAATGATACAGTTAGGGTCACAGCTATGGTTGATGTAGCGACCAATATTGCCAACCTCACTTGGATCTATTATCATCTGATATTGGGTGCCATTACAATATTCATTGAGGCAAAAAATATAGTTCATTTTTTTGAGTGTGTCATTTAACTTATGTCGCTTCTTCGCTTGTTCCAGAGTTAAAATCTCACCGGCATATTCACATATAAAAGTACCTTTAGAAATGACCTTAGTAGTGAAGAGTCCTTTACCCTTTGATATGTTGCTACAAGTTTTTACTTCTAAACAATCAAGTGGCCCTTTCTGAACCAAACGGTTTCCACAGTTCTCTGAACAGGAACATAAACTGTTGCATTCTATAATTGGATAAGATGAATTACCAATATCTTTGCCGAAGTTTAATGTACATCCAGCTATTTCATAATTGGCATCCCCTGATTTCATCAAGCATAGGCAAGATTCAATGGAGCATGATACATCGCATTTGCAGTAGTTGATTAGCTGAGAGTTAAAATTACATACTATATTATTGTATTCAACACTGTCCTCAAAGGGTCCTGGAATATTTTGGTCGACATATATTACATTGCTATCAGAGTGCACATATTCGTCATTCATATTCACCAACAATTATAACACGGTGAAAAACAGTATTGAGTATCATTTATACTTATAATATAACAATAAAATAAATACGTAATTCACAAACCTAACCTAAAACCAAAAATATAAATAACAAGTCGCTTGTCAAATAACTGTCATATCAGTTTTTTTTTAATTTTTTTGATGACCGTGAAGCCAAGGCAGAGGAAAACTAAAAAATATAACTTCATAGGAAAAATATACAAATCAATTATTTCGGGTCTATAATAAATACATCAATATTTACGTAATTTAATGTTAGTACAAAAATCATTAGTAGGGTAATAAATTAAAAAAAGTATGGTTATATCACCAAGGTTGCTTTTTCTGATACATCTTCATAACGTTTTTAGAGTTACTGATTTTTATTATAAGAAAAGAATTTATCATAAGTACGAAAAAACCTTATTCTTTAAAGAAAACTGTTCGGTTTCTTAAATGAACCATTTTTGCTGCTGGCAATAAAGCATGGTTTGCAATATTGCCACGCTTTGTAACGATTAGTATTAGTACACATCCGCGCAGGCGCTTTGTAGTGACGTGACGTAATTGTCCATTCATAATTTTTGTTCATTCAATAATTTGATGAACTTTATTTTGAGATACTTTGAAGAAGTGTTCAAGTAAACTAAAACAAAGTCCAATTAGTATTCGCGTTCTACACTTAATAATTTTCTTTAACTATGTACATTTATACGAGTTAAACTTTAGAGTGCATTCATTGATAAAATAATGCATTAGTTGCGCACATGCGCAATGCAAGCGGCAACATCCATCTGTGCGTGTGTGATGATAAACCTTCTTGGAAAATGTGGATAAATGAGACTAACATAGTGTTTTTGTACGAATGGATTTCAAACACTCAGTAAAGACATCCGAAGAAAGACTTGAACAGAACATTACGACACTCCGGAAGTGGCGGGACAGGCTCAGGCTCGTTCCGAAAGAGATAACAGCGGATGAAAGAGATAAACAGTAATGGATTTAACATGGCGGACGATATGCGTAAAGTGCGAGTCGAAGAACGATTAAAAATAAAGATCGGTAAGTGCATTTCACTGTATGGTTGTTATAATTGAAGGCGTAAAATGTTATATTTAATGTTTTCCTCCTCTTGCTGTTTTTAAATCGAACTCTCCCGATGTTGTTGTCATCACAGCGAACAGGTGGTATCAGGAAACTTTGTTTCCCTTGCCCTACATGAATGAATGTTACATAGAACTAATCATTTAAGTAAATATGTATACGATTATTATATCTGGCCTAGGAGGAAGGACAGTGCCGCAGTAATTTAATTACAAGCATGTCCTTTGTTTGCAACTGGTGGTTTGACAGTTCGCGCAGTTTATGAATGAAATTGGTCTTGCCTTACATACAATGAATGCCGTGTTTATACATGGCATGTATCTATTGTTGGTTTCTATATCAATTGTATGCATAACTACAAAAGTTTTTGTAATTTATTTATGCATAAACCAGTATATAAGCATTAATAAAAGGGCGCGATGTGAGTAACTAACCAACGCGTGAATTACCAAAAATTATATTTTTCCCTTCACTGGGTACCTTCAGGCCACTAGTGTCGTGTAGATGTCTAAATTAGTACTTGTAAATACTGCCTGCCTCCAATTCAAGTACATCATGTTACAATCTTGTATGTGGTAGTATATTTTGGTTATGAGTAGCTAAGCATTAAAAACTGCATTCAGTTAATTGACTACAGAACAGATTGAACTATTAACACTATTTGCAAAGAACTAGCTATCATTCTTCCTTTTAATCCTAACAAAATTGAGTACACCTTGACCCTACAAGTATCGAGAGTATTTTTTTGATATGCAATTATAAACCAGAAAGTGCAATTATAAACCAGAAAGTGCATTTTAAGTTAATAAGTTTTTGCAAAAATGACATTTTTGGCACAAGCTTTTATCGCCGACTGTACCTTTCTCTCAACAGTCATCTACTGCTCTCTGAGACGTTTCTAAAAACCCCTTACTCGATGGGATGACGACGTTTCATGACAGAGTTCATATGATCACCTTTCTGCTCCATCATCAGATCAGCTCCATGATACCATAATATTGCATTGTCACCTGATTTACATATGTGTGCAAAATTTCAGCTCAATTGGTAACCGGGAAGTGGGTCAAATTTTGCTTCTATGTTTGTATACATACTAACAAGGCAAGTTGAATAAAAGCTTGTAAAATTACGATCCATTCTTTCCTCAAATTTGACTCACTAAACTATATATTATTCAATTAACAAGTGCAACAAGAATTCACTATTAGGATCAATGAAAACAAAAGCAATAATGATATGGTTGTTACAAAAATAGGTTCCTAGTTTCTGTCTAACCTTAACTCTGCAAGGAGGTGTGGGAAATGGATTATGGAACTTTTAATAGAGCAGCGGAATAGACATTTTACATCCCTGTCTCAGTTTGATTTTTCACTTTCTATCTACATACCCCACAAAGACTGAAAGTATGTTGTTGGACTGTGTCCGGAATTCGGACTTGAGGAATAGAATTTTTGGTGGCTCGGGCTCCATGCACAATGGACAGATCAATTGCTGGTTGGCATAACCAATGTCAGACAAGGCAATCAGTTTATACCTCATTATAGATCTCTCCCTTCAGTAGGGAGATTTGTAAGCACCCATGAGGCTGACATGTTCACCCAGAGTGTCCAAAGCCTCGACAAAAATAAGATTAAAAAAAAAAGACTGAAAGTCAAAACGGTTAATAAAATTAGTGTTGTTAACTAAATTATCCTCATTGTATATTCATTCCGCTATGTGATATGTGAACTAGGAGTAAAGAAGACTATGTATTAATTTCAAGGTTTCAATTCAATTATCAAAAATCAGTTGCAATTTACAGAGTGATGTGGTTGTTTTTGTCAAGTGCATCAGAAATATTAAACATCATTTTTTTTGTCAAATAATGCATTATATTGCTCCCATCACTAGCACAGACGTGAGGCAATTCTACAGGGTGAAACATGGGTCGTGAACAGTAATTTTTGTTTCTATTGCAGTATTTTAAGGCAAATTCATTGCATTAACTCTTTAAGCAAACAATAAAACTTATTTGATATTCATTTAAAATAGGAAAAATACCAACCTTATGGTCACCCTATCCGGGACTAGACTGTAGCTTTAAGTGTATGTACTTAAAATTACTGTTATGTAGATTTATTTTATCAATCGAGTACCTACTTAGACTCTCAAACAAGATCATCTGTGTATTCCAAGAACCTACATTATGCACTTAATGTAAACACACTTGGCATTGGTTGTTACCATATTTTATTTTGAAAAAAAAAATGATCGCTAATTTTACACGTACTTTAATAAATGTTCAAAATGATCGCCTCCTAATTCATTACACAACTGTGCCCGTCTCCGATGGTTGTCTTTGACTCTCCTCAGCACGAATTGGTCGGGTTTTACTTCGTTAAAAGCGGCTATAATTTTAATACGCAGCTCTGCCACTGTATCGGATACCTGTTCATAAACCCTTCTCTTGATCTCACCCCATAGGTAAAAGTCCAAAGGCGTTAAGTCAGGACTACGCGGTGGCCATTGTATGGGTCCATTTCGGCCTATCCAGCGCTCGGGGTATTCGTTATCCAAGTAATTACGGACGTCACGTTGAAAATGAGCAGGTGCTCCATCTTGCTGATAATGGAAGTTCACTAAATCCTCCTCAGGCACTCCTTCTAGCAATTCGGGGAGTACCTGCTGTAGGAAACGGAGATAGTTCGCCCCATTCTGACGCCCTTCAATAAAGTGAGGGCCAATCACTGTATTATTGATGATACCCGCCCAGACATTCACACTGAACCTCACCTGATACGCATTCTTTCGCACAACCTGTGGGTTGTGTTCGCTCCACCAATGTTCATTGTGTTGGTTGAAAAGTCCGATCCTCGTAAATGTCGCTTCGTCGGTCCATAAGATGTTTGTATCTTGGTTTTGCAACAACCACCGACAAAATTCTACCCTTTTCGCGTAATCTGCTAACACGAGATCCTGTACGGGCTGAAAATGAAACGGGTGTTGGCCAGACGCATTAAGCAAACGCCACACGTACATCTGGTTTACACGAAAGCGTCTGGCAGCTTGTCTAGTACTCGCTTGTGGATTTCTATTAAAGAAGTTCCGTATCCGCCTGTGCAAGTATTCCGGACGAATAATCTGCCCTCCTCTGGCCTGTGCGTGCGCTGGAACAGTAAACTGTCCGTACTGCCGGAGATTATGAATCATACTGCGAATCAGGTTGTGTGTCGGGACTGGTGACTCTGGGTAACGTTCGCTAAATGCTTGTCTTGTTTGCTCTGTACTATTAGTTTGAGCGTAAAATCTTATCATATCGTAACGTTCAATAAAAGTATAAGGATACGCAGGCGGCATTGTAAACGAGAATTATTACTTTTCAATAAAAATTCGTTGCTTGATGTTATGACTTTTGAATTTGCCATTGTCAATAAATATTTTTTTTGGTTCTTACCAGCCAATACAAAGAGGTTAGATGATGAATGTTATCTAGGTCTATGACAGTTTAACGTAGCAATTAGGGTGACCATGAGACTCAGTAATTTAACAACATTTTAAAAATAAATAATGAACTAACAATGTGTACATATTTCTGCCCCTCATATCGTCCACATGTTTAAGCTAAAGTTAGACAGTAAGAAACACATATTTCTGTTTACGACCCATACTTGATTTGGTGTTCATGTAAATGTTTCTACACAATTTAAATGTAGCTAGTAGGTACCTATGTATCATGAAATGTGTTACTGTTGAGTAAAACATCCCACTTTGTTGCTTACCATAGAGACGTTACTCACATATGTGAACTGCGTGAGTTTAGTAAAATGTCCCACTTTATTGCTTGCCATAGAGACGTTACTCACATATGTGAACTGCGTGAGTTTAGTAAAATGTCCCACTTTGTTGCTTACCATAGAGACGTTACTCACATATGTGAACTGCGTGAGTTTAGTAAAACATCCCACTTTGTTGCTTACCATAGAGACGTTACTCACATATGTGAACTGCGTGAGTTTAGTAAAATGTCCCACTTTGTTGCTTATCACATATGTGAACTGCGTGAGTTTAGTAAAATGTCCCACTTTATTGCTTGCCATAGAGACGTTACTCACATATGTGAACTGCGTGAGTTTAGTAAAATGTCCCACTTTGTTGCTTACCATAGAGACGTTACTCACATATGTGAACTGCGTGAGTTTAGTAAAACATCCCACTTTGTTGCTTACCATAGAGACGTTACTCACATATGTGAACTGCGTGAGTTTAGTAAAATGTCCCACTTTGTTGCTTATCACATATGTGAACTGCGTGAGTTTAGTAAAATGTCCCACTTTATTGCTTGCCATAGAGACGTTACTCACATATGTGAACTGCGTGAGTTTAGTAAAATGTCCCACTTTGTTGCTTACCATAGAGACGTTACTCACATATGTGAACTGCGTGAGTTTAGTAAAACATCCCACTTTGTTGCTTACCATAGAGACGTTACTCACATATGTGAACTGCGTGAGTTTAGTAAAATGTCCCACTTTGTTGCTTACCATAGAGACGTTACTCACATGTGTGAACTGCGTGAGTTTAGTAAAATGTCCCACTTTGCTGCTTACCATAGAGACGTTACTCACATATGTGAACTGCGTGAGTTTAGTAAAATGTCCCACTTTGTTGCTTACCATAGAGACGTTACTCACATATGTAAACTGCGTGAGTTTAGTAAAATGTCCCACTTTGTTGCTTACCATAGAGACGTTACTCACATGTGTGAACTGCGTGAGTTTAGTAAAATGTCCCACTTTGTTGCTTACCATAGAGACGTTACTCACATATGTGAACTGCGTGAGTTTAGTAAAATGTCCCACTTTGTTGCTTACCATAGAGACGTTACTCACATATGTGAACTGCGTGAGTTTAGTAAAATGTCCCACTTTGTTGCTTACCATAGAGACGTTACTCACATATGTGAACTGCGTGAGTTTAGTAAAATGTCCCACTTTATTGCTTACCATAGAGACGTTACTCACATATGTGAACTGCGTGAGTTTAGTAAAATGTCCCTCTTTATTGCTTGCCATAGAGACGTTACTCACATATGTGAACTGCGTGAGTTTAGTAAAATGTCCCACTTTATTGCTTGCCATAAAAGCAGCTTTGTCTCTTTATTCATATAAAGATATTAGCAAATCTCATCTTTAGGGTAAGGGACAAAGTTGGATGTTTTAATAAAAAGTAACACATATTTTTAACATATAACTTGAGCGGGCGCAACAATCTGTTTGAAGGTACTCCTAGGTAAAAACATAAGATATAGTACTGTTAATGTCTACCATGATGCTGATGTGCTTACAGTGAGACAACTTTATATATTTAATAGTATTCTTAAGTTCACAAAACTTTGAAAATTGTCAAAAAATGTAATCCATATGCAATATACAACTTTATGCTAAGTTTTCCTTTGCATGAAGACAATTTTATGTACTATCAGTAATTCTATACAACAAAGTAAACAGACTTATAAACATTTACACAAAGAGTTATGGCGAATGCAAGACACTTTTGTTAACCTGGCTAAAAAGCAAAACTTACGATGAAACTGAGTCACTCATAGAATAGTTCTGTTATTAAAACATGAATAGGCTACTTTCATTCTAGTCATTTGTGAGTGTGCACGGGAAAACATCCCACTTTGTCGATTGCTAAAAATCCGCTTTGTCAGGTTATTCATATTACATATTTATTATTCATATACAAGTTTAGCAAATCTAATGGTAATGGACAAAGCAAGACGTTTTACTAAACACACTCACATATCAGCTTCTTTTTAAGAACTGTCAATACGAATTGGAACGAATTGCTAATATGTAATAGATATATACGAAATCGTGTTTAGTGACGTCACGGTCAACTTCGTTTGCTTAATATCTTTCTCCACCCTATTAAATAGAACTATTATTCATGTTTTTCTTTATAATTATATGATGCTTGATTGTGTGCATGGTATAAAATATTTTATTTTAAATATGTTAATCTAATAATGAAATCTTGTGATAAATATACATACATTGTCGTGCGACTCGCATGTGTGAGTATTTGCATGGACAGTCCTTTGTATTTATATACCTGGTTCACTCTGTTTAATATTGAATTAACATAAAGGCAAAAAAATGTGTTTATTGCCTTACCCTCAAATTACTTTCAGAAATATGAAAATGATTATATAACTACCTAAAAATCTACTTAGACCATTGTTATGTAACATACTTGAGAATAGCATGTAACTTTGTTGAAAATAAATAATTTTGACATATACGAGTAGATGTTAAAAAATATAGTTGTTAGAGATGTTCCATTCGGATCTTACCAATTTTAACTACAAAACTCCCGTGAGACTCATACATATTTAAAAAATATTTTAAGCGGGTTACTCACGTATTAAGTCGATATAGCGTTCGACATGTTTCGGTTCAATTTCGAGAACCTTTCTCAAGAGTAGCGACCCCGCCTTTACATGTCGAAACATGTCGAACGCTATATCGACTTAATACGTGAGTAACCCGCTTAAAATATTTTTAAATATGGATCTTACCAATTTTGAAAATGCTTTAATTTCAATCACATTTAAATATTACATTGTTGTAATAAATATCCTAGAAAATACCAGGGTAGAAGAATAAAATCTGAATAAGACCAAATAATTACCATCATCCCATTTCTAGTCTAAATTGAAAAAACATATACTTCTATGAAAGGGTTTCGGTTTTACTTAATCTAATAGAATTTTAGCAAGTTTTCTAGACATGAACCTTAAGGCAGTATCCTCCATAATATATTAATATCGTTTTACACAATACTAACGACAAAGTAAATTAAATACAAGTTTAGCTTTCTAGGAAAATTTTAAAAATGTAAATAATCAAACGGAATATCATTTCTGTTCTAACTATTGTTTTTGTCATAGTTCAGTAGTATTCATCCTTAAAGTTTAATGATAAATAAAATAAATATTATAGGACATGATGATTGTCTTAGTTCCAAATAGGGTTTGTCAGTCATGAATGTACCAATTGTTTAGAATCTGAAGGAATTCAGGATGTTATGAAAATGACTATTATCATCATTTGCTTGCCCTTATCCCATTTATTTAGGGTTGACGCAGCATGTCTTTCTTTTCCATACCTCTCTATAGCCCGTTGGTATTATGGTTGGTATCATTATATTTTACTATTATATGTATAATTACATATATGAATTTAATAAAATCAAAACCCACTTGTGTCGTTGTACCAAGCCAAAAGTTAGCTGCTGAACTGTAGCATTAGAGACAGTAAAGTTGTGTTCTCAAATGATAATCAAGTCTCAGATTCGCCTTCGTAAATGGGCCCATTAAAAGTTGCAATATTTTTAAGTTTTTTTGGTGGTGTTTTCAAATGATATAGTTGTAATGATATCATGCAATTAGCAATAACAAGACGATTGGCAGTGAGTGGTGGCGCGAACGCATAAATCCGTGATAACGCGAAGCGAAGTGTGTCTGGCGCGATAAGGGTGCAGTACGCCTTCCGGGGCGCGACCCGCTCGCGCCCGCCGCCGTCCGCCGCGCCGCGCCGCGCCCGCGCGCTATCTGCTCGACGACAAAAGATCCTGCTACACTTACATTCTACTCTCAGGATCAGTTTTCATATGCTCGGATATTATTCACTTTATAGTGGCAAAAATTGAAATGTCAAAAACTATTCAACATTGAAAAGTTAGCACTTATAGTTTAGTTTGTGCTGTCCCAATCCAGCAAGTATAGAGACGCCATTTAGCTTTTGTTTTATTAGAAATTTTGTGCTAACGTGGGCGTATTTACTTTGAACTAGCCGGAGCTTTCCATTCCATTTAATTTACTCCCCATCACCAAATACACCTCCGTTACAACAGATTAAAGTCGACGAGTAGAAAAAGTTAATTACTCGTACGATATTGTTTTACGTTTTAAAGATATAAAATATGCACCAACTAAACTAAGGTTCGAATATTAGGTAGGCCTTCCTTTGCGGCATAGTCAATTAGGATGTTTTTGAATGAAAGAACAAATGACATTTCCTCAGCAAATATAAATTGCTATATTTAGTATTAATAATTGTTTTAGTACAACATTTATTTTGATAAAGTATTTTAATAAAAATAAACAGCTTTCAACAATATTTAGTGTTGTACAATGAATTAAAACAAGAACCATGCTAACAATTATTCTCAGAATATACCTTTCGCTATAAGCCTTTAATGCGGTGGCATTAGGTAGGTAGTAGGTGAAATAAATATGTATAGTAAAATATTCAAATACAAATAAAATTGTTATATATAGACACGTAATAGCTTTTGAATAGTGAATTCGACGCGCGTTATTGTACGGTGAATATAAGTATATAGTTGTACATATATACCAGCAGCGGCAGCGAGCGAGCGCTCCGGCTCCGGTGAATGGGCGCGCCGAGCGTTTTCCATTCAGTTCAGCCATTCATGGAAACTCGACGCCCCGTTAATGAAAAATGAGCTTCTTGTTTATCGTCACCGTTATCGATGCCTCCACGTGTGTTCACTCACAAACGGCGAGCTCATTGAAACTCTACTCTCTCGTCTGTACAGACAATACTAGATAAGATTACGTAGCGTATTCTATCCGATAAAACTAAACTCTAGGTATCGTCCATTGAAGTTCGCTATCTTATTGTTTAATAATAATAAAATACCTGTTTTGATTAGATTGTGTACTGTATTACCTACGTACAATATCTAAAGCGGATTAACAACACGCTAAAGCCGTGGCGTGGGGTTAATGACTTTCATTACACTGATATTACAGATTTGTAACTAATTCATGTATTGACGTATGTCCATTAAGTATTTTATTTTTATAGTGTTTAACTTGTCTCTTTACAGGGAAAAATTACCGGTATTTGTTTCATACGTTTGTATGAAACGGTATTCATTTTCGGTATCTTGTTGAGAACATTTTTGCAATATGCCACAAATAAGGTATATGTACTCAATATAACTATCGGTTTATTAGAAGCAATACCAGTACCACATACGGAAATCATAAAATCATTACAGGTTTAATGTTCTATGGAACATGCCGGCAACGGCGGCTACCCTTCTTATTGGTATGCCGTACTTTCCCGTAACTCGGGTTGAGGACTGTTCACATACCTTTTATTATTTTCGTAGAGATATCCTGGTTCTTTCATTTTGCGGATGGTCAGAAACCTTTACGGACTAGCGCTGTATTTAATTATTTAGGGTCGGCGTAGCATGTCTTCCGCTTCCCGTTACTTCCTTCCACATTCAATTGCAATGCCTTTCTCGTTACATGACTTTCATCCCTTCGCATCACATGCCCATACCATGCCAGACGATCAAATTAAATAATGTAGGTACCGAAGTTACCGAATGCAGGTAGCTGATTCAAATTAAGTCCGAAATTGTGTATCATGTTATAGTGGGTAGCGATTGCGTGTGGGTGTTCGCATTCGCACGGTGCGTGCGATTCCACCGCCTGTGGGTCGCAAGCCGCACGCAGCTTCTATTGTGCTAGCTACTTGCGCTGAGAAATGCTGCCTCACCCTCGACCCCACACTACTTAGTACCTTATTTACAAAAACTACGCCAACCTGAGATACTCGCCATGCAATGCATACGCATTGTTCTATATAGGTATGCATTACCAAAGACAACATTCGCTTACTTGTAATTCGACATTCGAGTCACGATTCATTTTATTATATACTCGCCCCGATCTATTCATACAATGCGTTTTTATCAACGTCGTTGCAAAACATCGAATTGTTGATAATACTTCTCTATATAAAAATTAGGAATTGCACACAGATATGGACCCGTTTGAAAATTATCAAAGCGGACAAATCGTCAAAAATAAAAATAACACATTGTCTATTCTATATAGATTGTATTGATTATTGATATGTTAACACGTGATTGAACATACATGTTGAACTGGAGCTATATAACAGTACATACATAATATACATAGATAGGCGTTCTTTAAATATGGTTGGAATAAAATATATAAAAGAAGTATATTTACTCTTGGACAGCATAGTTGTCGTTGTCGCTAAACAATTTATTTAGATACTTGGAGAACCGCCTAGGAAGCTTGTATTTAAAACATTCAGGTTATCTCTGAGGTAAAACTTAAGTCAATAATTACACGAAATTCTTAGTAAAGTAGGTAGGTAGGTTATACCTACTCTCGGTTTCGCCACAACCGTTTTACGCACGATGGAGAAACGCGTTAATGGTTGCCATTGTGGCTACATAGCAGTACATGTTACATTTGCACTGGAACTGGTGTTACTATTTAGAATTTCCCGTTTCTCTCCCACGATCCAGTTATGCCGTGTGTTACTGACATGATGATGATGACGCTTGTTTTTGCATCAGCAATTATATACAAGTTTCTCTCGCAGACCAATTATGACGAATTTGTGGGAGTCTCCGGCCGTAGGAAGGCATCTCCTTTGTTTGTGTGCCTTGACAATCGCGGCAACAATCTTGCCATCCGCATTACAACCTTTACTAATTATACTAAATAATGCTACTTTTAGTTCGCCCTACATTGCGAACCTCTTTGTAATTTTAAACTCGTTAAGGCTTGTGACGTTTCTAAAAGATTATTCAACAATTATTATTGTAGAAAGCGCCGTTAATGACAATCGTTATTAAATATCATTCACACAATTGAAAATATACTTTTACTTGCACATGGCCTGAGTTAATAAGTAGTAAATAAGTACATGCTACTTCAGTCAGTCTCTGTATATTACTGTAAGTACAGAGGCTTATACATATTGTAAGCTTTGAACAGTCACCCTCATAAAGAAGTGATGATTTCTGTACCTTGTCGCTTTTAAATCGTTTGACAATTTTGTATGACATTTCAAACATGACAAGTTATAGAACTCATCACTTATTTTTGATATTCAAATTCTAACAAACAATATTAATTATTTCCACGGGTATCCCTACCTATTTTTCAATGATGATGTACATAAAGTATATACAATAAATGTATACATACGTATAGGCTGTCCAAACGGTTTACCAAAAGTCGACTGGTTGTTGCAACGACGACCCAAAATATCTTTTGGTCAGGGTTGTAATAAAGAGTAATCGGTGTTCGTCCACCACTGCATGCCGAGGCGGTGGCAGGGCGCTGTGTATGGGTCGTCGGTTGCCTCACCTTGGCTCTCCCATTATGGTGATATCTTACGAGGTCGGCCGGCACGGTACGTTACGCAACTTAGTAAGATCAATTCTTCGTGTCCAATTCCATTTCTTTCATATGCTTTTCTTAAGACATTCTCTAGTAATATGCATTTTTGTAAAACATATTTTAGATAAGTTATCTTATCACTGTAATCAGACTATCACCACTGAATGGGAGAGATATAATCAATATAGGTATAAATCCTATAATTACATATTATATGGCACCTAACAAGGCGAAGCGAACGCTTGACTCACATACTAGTAGGTAATCAGTAATCACTTCAGCGATAAGGACTATATCAGCAAAAAGTGACTGTTTTACTGCTGTGTTTTTCAGTCTGTCAAGGTGTTTTATCTCAGGAACGCGTGGCGACGTATCGAATTGAAAATAAAATAATATACATACTTAAGACTTGAAACTGTTACAGAAATCTTATGTTTACTCAAGAAAAGATAAGGCCGTTTATGGCTTAAAAAACGTAGACTTCTATACATTCGAGGGAATAAAAGTTATTAGGGTAGTTACTTTAGGTTGATCCATAACTATGAGATTTGTCAAATAATATCGCTTTATACCATACGATCAGAGAAAGTCTGAAAACACATTATTAAGTAAACAAACATATACACAGGTGGACGTAGTCGCACCATGAGGGTTCCTTTTGTACCTTTTCGGTACAGACCCCTAATAAATAAGTGATCCTTCTAAGTACAATAAGTGGCAACCCGTACTAATATATATGTAAGTTTATAAGAAATGCTTTGTACGCAGGTGAAGCCAAAAACTTGCCGGCGCGCAGCCATGGCGCAGCGTGCCACCGTGACATCTACTGCGTGCTGTCGCTCGACCAGGAGGAGATCTTCCGCACCTCCACCATGGAGAGGACCCTTAAGTAAGTATTCATGCATTATGCGACTTACATAGCGATAGCGTTTTGAAGCTGTTCAACCTGACGACTTGAAACATCTAGTCTGCTACTTGATTTTTTATATTGGTTTGGTCGTTTTACACTTTTGCGAATTGGTTCTTATGTATTGTAATCTTTATAATATTTGCTGTACATAAGATACCTGATTCATGTAAGGCCCGGCGCCTAACAAAGCCCATACTTTAAAATTACGTCTTTTTTTACAAAAACAGTGACAATAATGTATTATATTATTAAACATTGTTTTGTGATCCAAAGCTGCTATTAGGTGATAATAACTGATATACTGTCAATGGCTTAAACAATTTTGTTGTTGCTTTCTTACATTTCATAGATTTATTTACAATAAGTTGGGCCTTATATGGGTCAGGTACCTTATACGAATGTACTATATTTGTTACATAAAGGTAATGTTGTAGTAGGTAAGTAGGTAATTGTATTAATACGCATAGGATTGACAGCATACCTTCAAACGTCTAATTGTTATTATAACTGCATATGGACGTGCTGCATACCGTATTGTGTAACAAGAAACAGCATGAAATGTACTATGGTTTTGCTTTGTATGCCTAGTTTCAATAGCTTGTATAATCCAAAATTATTATATGTGGCGTTCCATGCCTAACGGGTCTTTAATCTTTATGCTTCATGTAAAAGATCTTTTTAAGAATATTTTTCCATACATGTAATATGTATGTAAACGTGTGGTAATTGCATAAAGAAACAGACGATCATAGGTTTTATAGAAATAGGAAGGTACTTCCACCAGTTTGCGATAGCGCCGGGTGAGCGCTTTTTATAAGTTCCTGCCGAGCCCCTATCGGCTCTATTATTAAAAGGGCCGTTTTCGGTTGTGTTGGGAAGATATAAAAGGATACAATAACAGCTCCCGTGTCCTGAACGGGCTAGCTTCCGGCGTTATCGCGGCCTGGGGACTGCCGACGGTTTAGGGAGGACAAACGTATTTAGTGGGTCAAGGTTGGCTAACTTACTATGCTGATGGTCACTGCTCGTAATAAAATGGGAATGCGATGGTTCGCTACTACGGTAATGAAGTGTAATTGATGATGATACTCTCTGTTATGTTCGTAGTTCAGCCCATTTACTTGTCAACTGTTTAATATTACCACGTAGAGAGTTATTTATGTAAACGTATAGGAGTATCCTAGGTACGACATTTACTACTGCCAGAAGTTTTAATATGAGGTTATGAAACGGAAAAACTTGTTTTCAAGTGGATTGAATTCCTGTTCCTGTGACATCCTTGTAAATTACATTATTCTGATACTTTCGTTTATGCAATCTTAATCTGCCTGGCATTCACATAACGGATTTTGAAATATTAATAGTCGTAACATTCCTGGAGTATCTACTGCAGTAGGTAATAGACATGCCTGTTGAAATCGCGTTAGCATTTTAGCACATGTTACAGCTTAAATGTATATGCATTTAACTAATATACGTATTCGCATATTCAAATCTAAAACGTAGTTATCTTTAAGGATTACTTGATATGAGGGAGATAAATGAGATAATTAATCAATGAGGGACTAAATTTAATCACTGCACTGACGAAGTAGGTAGATAAGTACCTATAACAATTCAATATATTTCCATCCCCATTTTAAACACTTATATTGATATGAATGATATGATAAATGAGTTATATCGGCGTCCCTGTGATTTACAATAGTTGGTTAGAGGACATTAGTAGAGGGAGCGAAGTGGCCGGTCGTGCAGCGCGCGGGCGCAGCGGTGACGCGACCGGCGCGGCGGCGCGGGCGCAGCGGCGAGCGAGGGGCGGCGGCGACCCACGTCCCGGATGCGTTTCCGTCCTCCGTGATCCCGCGCGTGACGTCGCACTCCACCCCCGACCCCACCCGGTCCGACTACCACTCTCACTTACATATTATACTATACGTACTTGTAACACACTAATATAATGACACTAATATTCAACACAGCTACTCAATTGGGTAGGTAAAGTTTTTTCAAGATAGGCAAATAAATAGAATACGTTATAACGATCACGGAAAGGTGGCTCTTTTATTTTTATTTCGTTTTTTTTTTATTATTATAAATGGGCTTACTCTTGACCACAGACTAGCCAAAGGCAAAGACGTGGCCTACGATGGAGTGAGCTCGCCCAGAAGATGCCTGTTTACTCTTGATTTCGTTATTTAAAATAATCTTTTTTTTAGTGACCGAAATGACGTTTGTGAAAATTAATGGCGGATGAGGTGACAATGTCTTTGCACGCTCTGAATGTATGAAAAAACACCAATGACAGCTAAGTAACACAGACAGTTCTGTTGACATCGCTTTTTTTTTCTATGAACATTATACATTAAAAAAAATGAAATTGTATAATGACATTAAATGACAGACTCCAATAAAATCCACTACAAATCTATACATACAATTTTCATTTATTTTAAATTGTAAATTTATTGTTAGTTTACCCTACTTAGCTACTTTTAGTAAACCTAAAAAAAATAGCAAGTGCCATATATTGGCAAATCATGCGCAAATTTCTTTTCTGGTTTCAATTCTAATTTTCTGGCTTCACGTCTCCTAATAGACAAAAGTTGTGTTAATATACGAGAACTACGAATAGTATAACTACCTATGTACCTTTATTCCACATTTATCCTTCAACATTAGAAGAGACCGGAAACTTAGCTCCTCATGTTTCCGTATCCTTTTGACTTTAGTAACAACGGACACTGTGGTTACAACACGTCAACTTTATTTTAAAAGCAAAATTCCCTCCTAATTACGCGTTCATTCGTTCGTGTTACAATATTTAATCCAGTCTGTACAAATAAGACAAGTCAAATAGATAGGAAGAGGTACAAACGGAAGCGCGATAATTGATTAGTGACCCCTGTGACCCGCGATTGGAGTCGGCAGGACACTCTGGTAATCATATCGAAGGAAATGTCACGTCTCGTCGCGTTAATAGGTTCTTTGTCTTGCGATACGTTATCAGCATCGCTGCGCCGCTTGCTGTCGGTACTTTGTTGCATTATTTGCTGGTATAGTGTCCATATAATATGATCATACCAATTGATAATAACTATGTAGGTATCTCACCTATGCTGTCTTTATACTTTGTTAGGTTTGTCATTGATTACGTAAGTGGTTGTTAGGTATAGGTATTAACTAAAATTTACATATTCTATCCAACGGCTAATGTAACCTCGGCTATAGTTCATTAAATAACACAGACTTTTCAGTGCTGAGTCTGTCTTATGGGAGACTGCGGCACTCACTATCAAACAACAGAGTTGTTAAGGAGACTCAAGTACTTATATAAGATTAACGAGCTTATATTTTATGCGTGTTCTTACATTTAGTGCTGACGTAGATATTGTAGTTTTCTAACAAAGATAAGTTCTGAAAGTTCGTACTCGTATGACTATTGCTCCAATCTTAGTAACGTTATAAAAAAATCAACTCAGTCGTGCTGCTCGAAGCGGAAGCTTTTAAGTGATAAATTGGTCCCGGAACATAGCAGCGCGTAAAATGATCATCGCATGTGCGTGCGCCGGCATCTCGGGCCGTCTTAAGAGCTAGCTCGTCGCCCGCCGCCCGCCCCCGCCTGCCGATAGGTGTGGCCGAATTCATTTAACAGATTCATTCAAAACATCATACCTTATCAGCCTTTAGCCAGTCGATTGCACTGCGCTAGATGTCGTCAAATATGAATGACACAATATATACTTCAACTAATCAAATTAATGAATTCGTCAATGCATGAGGCAAAGAACCGTGAAACCGTGACCAACTACTTGAATCAGCATGTGAAGACGTATGTGCCATATAAGGATTTACATTTTATAAAAAAAATTGTAGTATTTGAAACATTAATTCGACGTCATATAACGTAGCAAAATATTGTACCTACAATTAGGAGCTGTATGCGTTTAATAATAAGAGCGTGTGTATTGGCTGGGGTTCCCTGCGTGCGCTGGTTCCGCCTCCGGTTTATAAATACCGGTCTGGCGCCGGATGCGCGGGCCCTGCGCGAGCGCACTCCCACACCCACACGTGACACGACACTTGCACTCACACATCAATGCACTTTTCCTAATTGTACTTCTTCAACTATTAAACGGTGACTTCACGTACCTTAAAAGAACTTATCCTCGTGCTGATACTGATCAGTAGAATGATCGGGGCCTATTTTTCATGTTTTGTTACTGAAATATAACTATCACACACAGTTTTCCATATACTTAGATGACAAATGAGGTTGATGTCAGGCGTCAGCAGTGTCAGCACACTACTTGTACATCCTATGACTTCGTAACATGAAGCTTGGAAGGCTTGTTTATCCATTTCGTGCCGTGAATCATTCAAAACTCTTAATCTACTTTTAGAATCTTCGCAAAATCGAGATCGGCCGACGTGACAAAAAATTGTATTAAAATATTTAAAATTACACGTACGTGCATATACCTTAATTGTTTTGAATACCTCACCGGATAATGAATCAATTGTTTTATTACAATCGCGACCCACTATTAATGTTTTATGTTATCTGATAAAACAGCGTACCTACAGGAAGTAAAACTCACGCATAATAAGTTGGTCGTTGAAGCTTTCACAATAATCGCGACCAGCCCACGCGTAGTCCTACTGATTGTACAATGCGGCGCACGTTGCCATTCCGGCGCGGCGGCTGGCTGCCTGGTGCCACTTGCCAGAGGTGCAGGTTAAGGGTACCTAGTGCCTTCGATTTACGCCCTCCTCTATAGAACTTGGAAATGGCCCCCATAAGTCCCGGATTTTTTCATTCTAATAAACAGAAATAGGTATCAAAATGACTAAAAGAGATAAATGATTATTTATCATCATCCTGAGCAGTTCCTATGGTATATTAAAATATTCAAAGCCAATTTAAAGACAAACCTTTATGAAGTGATACTTTCTAAAACACTTGTAATGTAAGTGCGTGATATGACAAGAACAAGACGAAGAGCTGTGCCAAGCCAAATATATACAATACATACGAATTATGAGTCAATATCGACCTCGTTTATAATGTTTAGCAGCAGTTTAAAATGCATTGGCGTTATGAATGCAACCTCATTAGCATTCGTTTCTGCCAAGAAGGAAAGCACGTGTCTGCAAAGCAGGTAATTTTGCAATAGTAAGTTAGCGCGGTGGGCGGCGCGGCGGCGAGCGGCGCGGGCGGCGCCCCACGCGTCCGCGGCTCTCACTCCGCAATAAATATCTTGTCACAAGGAACCCGATAACGATTGTTCAACTTCTACTAGTCGCCGTAAATATACGAGGTGCGGTCCAAATGTCTCCGGCCCGACAAATATAAGAATAAGAATAAGAATAAGAATAATTTATTGAAAAAACCTTATTGCTAATGTTACATTTATGCGTTTACTTATAGTACGTGCAGTGTTACGTGCGCCCGAACTAGGAAAATAATCCTGTATCTCGGGCAAAGAGATAATGTCCTAGTTTAAAACACAATTTAATGTAAACAAATTAAACATAGTATAAAAAGTAAAGAGCGTAGAGACATTGTTGACTTGTCTGTAGAACGCGTTATAGAACTTTCTTGTGTCGAGTTGGAACGATTTATTGTTGTATGCGTGTACAGGCCCCCATCGGCGGACTATAATGTATTTGAATCGGTTATAGATGAAGTCCTTAGTCGTGTTTTTAGAAGTCAGAAAACTATAGTTGTATGTGGCGATTTTAATATTAATTTGCTAGAAAATTCGCCTTTGTGTGGAAGGTTACTAAATACCTTTAAATCTTTTAATTTAGTAAATTTATTTTGTGAACCAACTAGAATCACGGCAACCAGTGCAACATGTATAGACAACATCTTCAGTAACGATATTGCGATTAGTAAATCTGTAATAAACACCTTGAGTTCTGACCACTGTGGACTAAAAGCCTCTTTTGGCGGGAAGATAGAGGATATTCCACAAGACACTGTGTGCAGACTGATTTCCGAAAGGCGCTTACAGTCATTCAATCGTAATATTAGGAACAACTTACCTTTTCTTTCATGTAACCGAGAGAACCCTGACTGTCTGAGTTCTGAGTTGTTTAACTGTATAAAAAAGGAATTTGATGCCTGCTTCATCCCCAAGAAGATGCAGGGCAAGGTCAAGGTTAAATTTAGCGACTGGGCTACGCCGGATATTCACGATAAGAGACGCCGGCTCTATGATTTGTATGATCTGCGAACAACTGATAAAAGGCCGGAATTTATAGAGTACGTAAAGAATTTCTCGAAATCTTTTAAAAGGATGTGTGTCGCCGCTAAAGCTGATTATTTATCCAAAAAGATCTTAAATTCCAGCGATAAAGTTAAAACTACATGGCAAGTGATCAGCAGTGAAACAGGAAAGCGTAAAATAAAAGAACGGCACTACAACCTACGAGTTGCTGATACTTTAGTAAGTTCCGACCGTGAAGTGGCAGATCACTTCGAGCGATTTTTCTCGAATATACCGGCAGAGACAACAAAGTCTCTTAACTCATCGCCAATTGTCGCTGAAGAAATGCTGCAAGCTAATGTAGAAGAATGTTTAGAAATATTCACATTTTCTTATGTTACTCCGACCATAGTTATTAAAACGTTCAGATCTTTAAATTTAAAGAAAACTGAAGATCTATGGGGCTTGTCAGTTAAAGTATTACACTCAATAGTAGAATCAATCGCACCCTATTTAGCTGAGATTTTCAACAGATGTATTGAAACTGGCATTTTTCCTGATATTATGAAACACAGCAAAATTATCCCGCTGTTTAAATCAGGAACGAAATCAGACCCGACCAACTTTAGACCTATTTCAATATTACCAGCGCTAAGTAAGGTCTTTGAGAAGCTTATTCTTAATCAACTGTTGTCTCACTTTAACAGAAATAAATTGCTTGACAATAATCAATTTGGTTTTACCAGAGGTCGTTCAACTACTGATGCCGGTGTGGTAGTTCTACAACACATCTTTGACGCCTGGGAAAGAGCTCAAGATGCTGTTGGAATTTTCTGTGATCTATCAAAGGCCTTTGATTGCGTTGATCACGAGAATTTAAAGAGAAAATTGAGCCACTATGGGGTTAAAGCTGCTGCCCTTGACCTTGTTTCATCGTACCTTTCCGACAGAACTCAGCGAGTTGTTATCAATGGGACTCAATCAGCAGGTTCACCGGTAGCACTTGGAGTGCCTCAAGGTTCAATTCTCGGTCCCTTCCTGTTCTTAGTATACATTAATGATCTACCGAAACTAGTGCAAGATAAACATGATATAGTGTTATTTGCTGACGACACTTCTCTTATATTCAAAGTTGACAGAAAGGAAAGCAGCTTCGATAACATCAACGATGCACTGTCTAGCATAACAGACTGGTTTACGGCGAATAACTTACTTCTAAACGCCAAGAAAACCAAGTGCATCAGATTTGCGCTTCCGAACGTTAAGCAGGTAAATAACAGTAAGATCCAAATGAAAGGTGAAACGCTGGAATTTGAAGATCGAACGGTTTTCCTTGGAGTCACTTTGGATTCAAAACTGCAATGGCATGCACATATAGCCACTTTAGCTGGCAAACTTAGTTCTGCAGCTTACGCAGTAAGGCGAATCAGACAACTAACAAACGTAGAGACGGCCAGGCTGGTATACTTTAGCTACTTCCACAGTGTTATGTCATATGGGATCCTGTTATGGGGAAAAGCTGCAGACATTCAGGCTATTTTTGTGCTGCAAAAACGAGCTGTCCGTTCAATCTACGGATTGGGCGGTCGAGCATCTTTAAGAGAAAAATTCAAAGAGGTGAACATCCTTACCGTTGCCTCTCAATACATATACGAAAATATTATGTATGTTCGGAAAAATATCCACGAATTCAAGCTTAACAGTGACATCCATAACTATAACACAAGGAACAAACATAAACTTGCTGTGACCGCCCACCGTCTCCGTAAGGTTGGTACGTCTTTCGTCGGGAACTGTACACGTTTTTATAACAAAGTACCAACCGATATAGTGGATTTGCCATTTGACAAATTTAAGGCACGCATTAAGCGTTTGTTGTTATGTAAGGCGTACTACACTGTGAAGGATTTTATAGATGATAGGGATGCCTTTAAGGTGGTTGCTTGTCAATAGATGAATGAAGTCGTATATATTTTTTCATTTTCTCTGCATTGTGTAATTAAGCATACTAGTGTTCAATTGACGTATGAGAACATATTCTCGTCTGATTATATTGTTTTTATTTAAGTTTAGTTGTGGACACTTGGAGACCTTATACATCTCCAAGATTATGTGTTTAATGTTTAATGTTTATCTTACTTTAATTTTATTGTATAAATCTATATTTCCTTCCTTTGTAACATACGAGCACAGAATATAGTGTCTTACAGCTATGTTTTATTATTTGAATATTTAATTTAGCCTGGCAGCTTAAACATGTCATGCACACTTAAAAGTCTTTGCTGCGGTGGCGTCGTTGATCGGGTCGCCACCTTCCCGAATAAAGGTTGAGGGAGGCGATGGCTGAGATATGCGTCATACTCGTGAACGGGTGCCGTCTGTGAAGACCGGTCTGTTTATGCTTACTGGGGCTGTTATAACTTAGTAACTTTAATTCTAATTTTTATTAAATTAGGACACTTTGTTCGGTTGTCGTTTGTTTCCTTTCTTTTAGTGAATATTTTAAATATATGATTTTGACTCATGGAGACCATATACATCTCTAAGGAGAATTAGATTAAGTAGATATACATTTTATTTTTAGTTGTGACATTTAGAGTCATTTGCACCTCTAAAGTAATTTTAGACTTTTTTTTTTGTATTTGTACTTTTTATATTAAAATTTAGTGTAGTTCTTGGTTGTAATTCGACATTTAGAGACCTTCTACATCTCTAATTAATTGTATAGAGTTAACTTTAGTTAGAACTTAGAATTAGTATATAATAGTATCAATTGTAATTTCAACTCAATTTTAAATATTTTTTTAAATACCTATGTACATGTGACGTGTAAAAGTGCCCCTGTGGCCTATTTGCTGAATAAATTATTTTGATTTTGATTTTGATTTAAAATCATGAGAACATGTACATAAATAGGTATTAAAAATAAAATTAATTACACTTGGAAAACATGTGTTGCTGCGTCAGCGTTTATAACATCTAAAAAATAGATCGATCGTGTATATTTTATATTTTTACATTGTTATTCAAACTACCTATCTTAAATTATATAAATAAAATATGGCTTATTAAATATGGCGGAAGAGTTTAAAAAAAGTATGGATATCATTGTGTTCGTCATTTATTCCACTTTTTTGGTGTATAGTTTTTTTAGGTGTCTGTTGGCTGTAGGTTTTTTTACGGTGTTTAGTGCTAGGTTAGTGCCCAAACTTTTATCGTGCTTACAGCGAGATGAGTGAAAAACCGTGAGTTCATGAAACTTGAGACCAGCATAGACACCGCGTAGCGAGTTTTTTTGAATGCAATTGCTACTGTAGATGAAACCATGGTTATGTAAGACGATACTCTGTACAAAAGAAAATTAATGGAGTGACAACGTCATGGTGAAAAGGCGCCTAGAACAACCTCTGTCACAAAATGCACGAAAAAAGATAAAGGCTACGGTATTCTAGGGTTGTCACGAAATTCTAACGATTTACATAAAAGAAGGGTAGACTACGGTAAATAGCAGATGCTACGCAATATTTTTTGTCCAATTACGATAGCAGATTATGCAGAATAGTCTTTAAAAACTTAGCAGAGGCACAAGGGCATCTCCGCGACAATTTCCCCGTTCACGCTGCTTCATTTTACAAGGTTGCTATAACGAAATGTGTCTTCAAAAATATTCGGCACCTACCTTATATTCGAGACGTGACCCCAAGTGATTATTATTTGTTCTAAAAACTTAAGGTAGACTGAAGTAGAAAAAAAAAATCTTCGTTTGACGAAGTGACCCGTGCGGTTTAGGGCGATTTTAAGGACAAACATCTTTATTATTTTTATTAGGTGATGGAGAAGCTTATAAAGAGATTTGAAAAGTGCGTTGTGACAGAGGAAGACTATATTAAAAAATAAAAATAAAATTGTAAAGATATGTAAGCCCTTTCTTTGTTAGGCCGGAAACTTTTGGACCGCACATAATTGCATCTTGATGCTACTGACACATGACACTATCGCAGTAAAGAATGTCACTGCATCGACTCCTTGTGACCATGTGACTTGTCGCGTTATCTTCTTTAGATTTGTGGAGTACTTTAATAATTACCACGTTTAACGTCTTACCCATCGTTGTTCCTTATAAAATACGTTACATAGGATCCTAGTATAGACTATACTTTTCACAGGAACATACTATCAGTATAGTATGTTCATGTGAAACGTGTTTTATTTTTATTAATATTTTAATACATTATGTTGAATACTAGCTATTTTATTTTATTTATATTACTAATATAATTTCATGTTCCTTTCACGGCTAATCCAACAAAACTAAATTATTAATTTGCTGAATGGTTTTTGTACCTAGTTACCGATTGTAAATAAACTAATCCGCAATCCGTGTATTACCCCTGCGTGTGCAGGAAATAAAATGTACGGTTTACCTTATTCTGTCTTGTTAAGTGTGTTTAAGCGGCAAAGCGATTCATGTCTTACCTGTTGCACGCTAGTTGTAATTTGAGCGAATTCTAAATATTAATGAGTCATCGAGCGCAGTACCGATACTTTGAAATTGGCATCAGCAATTGTGTAAACACTTCGAATTTATTGTTGACTAATTCTCTAACGCAATTAACGTAATCTGCAATTGACCTTGCTTGCCTATGCGATTTCTTGAATAACTAAATATGAAATGTCATAGCTATCTATGCATATTCCGTTTGTTATGAATGTTATAATTATGTCGCAACTACTTAGACTGCAGACTGTTTATGTTTTGCTAGATACCGGAAATATTTTATTTATTTTTTTATTTATTTATTTCAAAAAAACTTATGACTATATTACATTTTTTCCTTTTCGCCAAACTGGAACCAGTTTGTTGGGGTTAAGTGTGTTTATTGTCAAGTGAATTACTTTTTTGATGATAAAGCAAACACGTCTTCGGTTACCGCTTCCCAGTATAACATATGAATGTTTTTGTTCCAGTCCCTTCTTCGGCGAGGAGTTCCAGTTCGAAGTGCCACGTAGATTCCGATACCTTTCCATATACGTGTTCGATCGGGATAAGCACCTCAAGCAGGACCGAGTGCTCGGCAAAGTGGCCATCAAAAGAGAAGACCTGCACCGATACAACAACAAGGACCACTGGTTCGCGCTGCGGCCCGTGGACGCGGACTCGGAGGTGCAGGGCAAGGCCTACATCGAGCTGTCGCTGGAGGATTCGAGAAAACGGCTGCGCATGGAGCCCAAGCCGCCTGACCCCGACCCCGGCGCGGACAACTGCCCGTCCAAAGCGAACAAAGGAAAGAATCTCGGGAGGCTGTCGGAGTACTGTAAGGAGAACATGCGCTTCGGCTCGTGTTCGAGTTCGACTAGCAAAAAGCTCCTCAGCGCCGTCGCAACTGAACCCGCCATGTCGCTGTCGCGTTCGGAGAGCCTGAAGGACCGAGCGCAGTGGGCGGTGCGGGCCAAGCCGCCCATGCACGCCATGTCCGAGTCGGACACGTCGCCCTCGCCGACCGCCGCCGACTACTGGTCGGACCCCGAGCGACACTGCGCCGCTCGCCAGGGGCCCGACACCATCCGCCTGCGGGTTCTCGAATGCTCAGAGCTCACCACGAAAAACGGACAGTGCGACCCCTTCGCCCTCGTCACCATACTTTATTCGAACGGACGAAGAGTCGAAAGACGCACCAAACCTAAAAAGAAAACTGTTAATCCTCAATTTGATGAAATATTTTGCTTCGATCTCGTTTTGGAGGCGGACCCGAAAGACAAAGATGGCTCGCAATCGGTAAGTTAATAATTTTGTTGGACATAATAGTTGACTTGAAATATCATTTTGTTTTAAAAATAATAAATGATAATTATTTCATTTTTGAAAAAAAAAAGATTTAAGCAAAATCAGATGTGTTAATGTGATTTGTATGGCAGGCGGGCGTGGCGAGCGAGGCGCGCGTGTCGGTGTGGCACGACGCAGCCACGCCGGTGTTCCTGGGCGAGGTGCGGCTACAGCTGCGGCAGCCCGCGCCGGCGCCGAGAGCCTGGTAACTATGATGTTCCTACACATACTACACCTAAAATATCGCACTCATGTTTCCTATAGGCTTAGCACGAGACGGGCACTGGCGAACGACGATCAGTTGCAAGATACTGTCGTGCCCGCCTGTGGCTAGGCCTATAATAATTTGTTTATCTGTCAACTGATTCAGGTCACTGTATTGACCGTAGCGTTTAATTGGTAATTTTCCGTCCTGTCCTGTGATATCCAGGTTATTTTACCAGACCAAAACATGAAGAGTAGACAATCCTTTATTTATACAAACGTAGCTCTATAATGTATAGATAATACACCAAGGTCTTGTTCCAAGACTGATTCGGGGGTAGTAGCGACGGCATGTTGTAAGGAACGTGTTCCCCGTAGGTTCTTCCTGAGCGCTCGCGCGGGCGGCGCGGCGTCGCGCGGCGCCACGCCGCCGGGCACGCGGCTGTCGGCGGCGGGCGGCGCGGCGCTCGGCTCGCTGCGTCTGCTGCTGCAGTACACGGTCGACCACGTCTTCCCCATACAACACTACCGCCGCCTCGAGGAGCTCTTCCTCATGAGTGTCACACAGAAGGTTGGTATCTGCACTCACTGGCGTTGCTTTCCAGTAAACCAAGTTTTTTGTTTCGCTTACCCCTAAGTCCTTTAACCGCCGTAGTCCGTTATATAAAACATTCAAAATCCTCAATAAGACAATTTTTTGTATGGTTTCGTGTCGGCCGGCGGCGACATGAGCAAGCTCCAAGAAAAATTATAAACGGTTATGTTCAATGCTTCTTTTATGTCGTGTATTATCCAACTTTGTCTGTACTGTACTTACCTGGCAAAAATCCGTATACCGTAAGTTGCAAACTACACAGGGTGAAGGGATCTAGTTAATAGGCGGCTAGAGGCATTTCCCATCTGCTAGTAACCGCATGATGTCCTATCTTCACCTCTCAATCACAATCTTCACAAAAAAAAAATAGAGAATCTAATGTGACATTACGGTGATGATAGCTAAATAACAATGTTTGTTGACAGCCCATCACAACATCGGCGGTATACATCCTGGGGGAGATCGTGGCGAGCAAGACGGACGCGGCGCAGCCGCTGGTGCGGCTGTTCACGCACCACGACCTCATCGTGCCCGTCGTCAGGGAGCTCGCCGACGCGGAGATATCTGTGCTCACGTGAGTTATATTCATGTTCCCCATACATACGAAAGAGCAGGCAGGCAAATATGGTCGCGCGACAAATGATAAAACATCAGGCCATCCCTATCGAACTATTTATAAGTGCGATAGGGACGGCCAGATGTTTTATCTTTTATCGCGCGACCATACTTGCCTGCCAGGTTATGTTAAGGGTCTCCCCAAACATATCGACGCGGAACCGTCTTTCGCCGACCAAAAATTGCTCGTTAGTATGAACATGCGTACGGTTGTGCTCAGCGACGACGACGCATAAGCCTCTTCACACTAACGAGCGACTTTTTGTCGGCTAGAGGTTTGGGGAAACCTAAATTGACGTTGCCGAACCCACAACTACAGTTTTATTACGTTTTTTTCTTAGTCTCTAAGTTGGCAGGGTGCTTGACAACCTCACCGGTGCTAATGTTATTTTAAACCTCAAACTTCTATGAAATTATGACTTCCTTGGACAGGCGGGGCTATCAAAATCATTGCCAGATTAGCTTGTATTGTTTATTGATACCGCAGCCACACCGCGGACACTGGCAATCAAATATATGAAAGAGGCGTTTTCCTAGCACACAGTCTAAGCTCGTGTAGTTGAACGCGTACTATGCTTGTACGAGTGAAATATGACAGGTCGACTGTGCGTTTTTTGACAGGCGGTAACTGTGAGGTAACCGAGAGGGGTGGACGGCACTTTCAGCGGGGAGCGGGAGTGGCCATGCTGTACGATAGTACCCTTTATTATATTGTGCTTATTAAACACGAACGTGTATTCCATAAGTAACATTACGTGGTTAATATACAAGGTATGTTTGTTTGTGTGCAGGGACGCGACGACGATATTCCGCGGCAACACGCTGGTGTCCAAGATGATGGACGAGGCGATGCGGCTGAGCGGCGCCGCGTACCTGCGGTCCGTGCTGCGGCCCACGCTGGCCGCCGTGCTGGCCGACCGGCGGCCCTGCGAGATCGACCCCGCGCGCGTCAAGCCCGCCGCCGCCGTGCAGCCCAACCTCGCCAACCTCAACCACTACGTGCAGAGGGTAACGGATAACGGCTAACTTTAGATCCTATGAAATATCACATGCGAGTTTCATTACAATGCGGTATTTGTTCGGTCGGCTAAATGGATGTAGTTTCAATAGTACAGTCGCCATTAGAGCCGACCGTCGATATTTATCAGAGCCGCGAAAGCTCTCACAAATAGCGGAAAACGCACTCTAAAGTCTTGACAATAGAGGCGTGTTTTGATATTTCCGAGTGCTCTGGCAGTTCCGATATATTTCATAGCAACTGTACGCAATGTATCTTAAATCGCTTGTGAGTTTGAGCGTCGTCTTAATGGGACTTACGGAGCTAAAGGCGTCGAATAACCCTCTTAGAAAATTATATAGTTTTCTCGAGCATTTTCTACTGACAAATTGAGTGTGTTTGAAAGTTGCTTATTATAATAAGCGATTAGAAAAACCTGTTCTCATTGTCTTAATATTACTGTAGATGTTAATCTCACGCTTACGAAACCCTTTCTGTCCTTCGTGCGTAAACAATACGGTGAGAACTAGTTCAAAACTATGGCGTAGTATGGTAACTGTGCTCGGAAATTATGGTAGGTACCATATTATATTATAAGGGCATATTTCATCAGCGCGCGAATTCGCATACGATTTTGATTTCATTGCTGACTGTTGGGGTTAGATACTTTCGGCACACCAATCAAATGCCGTATGTGTATGCGTGTACGAGTTTTCGTACTGTGTAAATAATGCTATAGCAGTTTGAAAGATTTTTATATATAAATCAGCCGTCGTACCATGCTTCCAATTTTATCACTTATCTATGTGACGTCACGTTTTGGCATGTCAGTGTGAGAGTGACAAATGTCTTATTCATGTGGATAAGTGATAAAATTGGAAGCATAATACGCCGGTTGGATAATAATACATGGACGCCATACTTTAGTACAGTAAACGGCCATAAAGAATGCACATCGGTATTTCGCACGGAAGTATAACTAAAGCATGGAAGCCATGCTAAAATAAGAGCTCGGTGACATGTATCTTACTCACACCACACTATTACCTTTTTTATATGAGCGAATGAGACAATATTCCACAACTTCTTTCGTTTTCTCGAAGGTTGTCCCTAAATGCTGATGTCAAAACGGACCTGGGGTCCATTTATTATACGGCAAAATTAAATATACGTTTGTCATTTCACACTCGGTCTCCATCTTTGACAACTGTACATAGTCGTATTATATTGGTTCGAGTTTTTAGCGCGACTTCAATGGTCGTCTTGACGATATTTATTTATTTTGTGAGGATTTCTGATAGATCGTGGAAAAAATAGCTCAGTGTATATTTGTGATAGTTCCAAGTTTCATTTCTGACTATGGCTTGTGTGATCAAGTGTTGCAAATCACATTCAGGAAGAAAAGAAAACACGCAAGAGGTTATATCATTTCATCGGTAAGTTTCTTGAGTTTTTGATAATATTTATTGATACGACCTGGCAGAAATATAAATGTACATATTAGTAGTTTATACAATTCAAATCTTATTCAATTCTGTATAGATTTTTGCATATTTTTTGGAAGTTTTCTCAAACTCTGAAAGGTTATGTTTTTTAGCATAGTGATGTGATGTGTTTTATCGACCTTGCAATAATAACCTATCAATATTCATACCTTAAAAACGCCATCAATGATTATTGTTCTTTGTTATGATTCTCTTGTTATTTAGCTATTTTACAAATTCAACTTTATATATTTCTTAGATTTCCGAAGAAGAAGACCGGAAACACGAAGTTCAAGGTGCGATGCTCGCGGTTCCTTTACTCCCAAGACTCCACCAAAAAGAAGGCCAAGAAGCTGAAATGGAGCAGGCCCCCAGATGTCTCCCCAGGTGTCTACCTTTGACAATTGTACATAATCGTATTATATTAGATCAAATATCTCGGCGGTCGTCTGGCCGATTTTTAATTTAATTGTGTTTATTCCTGATAGATAGTTGATGATCCTGCTAAATTCTTATCTGTGATGTGTTCAAGTTCCTTGTGTGATTATGGCTTGTGTGATTAAGGACTGTAATTCACGTACATGGAGAAAAGAAAACTCCCAAGAACCTGCTGTGTTTCATTAGTGAATTTCGGTCAGTTATTGATACTATTATTTGTAGGATCTAAACAAAGCATAAAATACGATCTTTTCATAGTTTATATAATAACTACTACCATGTTAAATTCTGTTCTGAAGTTTCTTCAAACTGTTTTTAGGTTATGTTTTTGTACTAGTGATGTGTCATTTTTATCGACGTCCCGACATTAACTCTATTGACATTCTTGCATTGAAAAGGACATAAAAATGATTAATGATGATCAGGTATCACAGACTGGGTAAATGGTAATGTAACATTTCTAGTGAATTAAACTTATAGTATTTTTTAGTTTTCCAGAAATTCTCAAACATTATTAAAAAGAAACTAAAAATAGGTGAAACTATTGAAATAATAAATTTTGGTACCTACACTGCCGTTTTGTTTTATTTTCTATTTGATAGAGAAAATATTATTGAGGTAAGTATAAGTAGATTCTTGAGTGGTGGACTAGAAATTAATAGAGGGATGCTACACGAATTAAATTACTTAGGTCTTTGCGTAAGGAGAAGAGAAGAATGTATTTATTTGTTTTATACTCGTATCTCCCATCTTCTATTTTTTACAAACTATTTAGGCCGATATTACACTATCATAGAAATATAGTCATAGACAACATGCCGTCCTTTTTATTCACGTTACAAAAAAGGGAGGCATACAGACCTATGATCAGAGATATAGGTATGATAATGTAATATTAGGACTTGGTAAGAGAAGAGAAGTGACCGTTTATGTAGGTAAGTACATAAACAAACCATTTATTTGCAATCAGTAGGTACGGTTAGCCAAGAAGGCAAGAATGTATGAATATATGACTTTCATAGCCAAAAAGCCACATAATAATCCAAATGAAATGTTTATATCAATATTGTATGTTTTCGTTACTTTTATATATATAACGTTTATATTATTTTTAAGGTGAGAACGTAAGTAAGTGCATATTTTATCGATAATTGAATCGACAAAGTAACATCCCTAGCTAACACAAAACCAGGGACCACCTACCAAAAAGAGAAATAACTAGCATATATCCATCCTTTTTCAATACATTATCTAAGTCATAAGGAAGTCAAGGATGAGTATATGCATTTTACACGAATTTTTATTAGGGGGGCTTGGTATTTCGCCTTCGTAGAGCGTTGTCTCTTTCTTGCTTCTGTGACGTTATTGTGTTTCTTTTTTTCAAAACCGATGTGCATTCTTTACGGCCGTGCCGTTTACTGTACACAAGACCAAGTGCCTTCGCGTAATATTGAGAGCAGCAGCAATGAATTTGACGTTGATTAATTAACAGCGGATCGTATTGGAATTATGTTTTTATCAGTCAAGTGTATGTTTGTATAGTTATATTGTGTGGTGGTGTCCCAGGTGTTCGACTCGATAACGTCGTCGTACGCGATGTGCCCGGCGGTGATGTGCCGGCTGTTCGACGCGCTGCGGCAGAGCGCGGCGCGCCACTTCCCGCACAACGCGGAGGTGCGCTACTCCGTCGTCTCCGGGTTCATCTTCCTGCGCTTCTTCGCGCCCGCCATCCTTGGCCCGAGGCTCTTCGACCTTACCACCGAGCAAATTGTGAGTCACATGTTACCTATATTTGTGGACGTTAGCACACTATATTTAATAAAGAGTAGTATCGTACAGTATGACCACTCCCGCTCCCCGCTGAAAGTGCCGCTCACACGCTCTCGGTTACTTCACAGTTACCGCCTGTCAACAAGGCGACCAGTCGAGTTCACCTACACGAACACTGAGTGCGTAGGATCGCGCCTCTTTCATATATTTGATCGCCGTTGTCCGAGGTGTGACGTTAGTCCCAAATGTTCGTCTCGATAACGTCGTTATTATCAACGAGCAAATGTTAGTCTCATGCGTTACTTTAATCAGCTCCTCGTTGTGTAATTGATCCAAACACAAAAATCACACCATCAAGTCAAAAGCACCATGAACTGTTCGCAAAATCTCATGATGAAAAATATTGGTGGTACAGATTTTGTTGGCAAGATGTGTGAGAGGCAGCGATGATTGTCACAAATACGTGTAATCTTATGGAATGCTAGATGCTAATGCTAGAGGCAGCCGTTGGAACCAACTGTACTCCATAAGATTTAAGATGAGACCAGCAATCAATGAGAGAAGAAAATAAAATCTTATACAAAACTGGTAAACCCTTAGCTTCTTTAGCAACGGATGCTTAAATAAGTTGAATGAGCTTAACACAATAATAGCAAATTAAGGGCGGTAAGTGAAGGATTACGAACGATAGCCTGAAGCCGAATGCGGAGGGCTTTAATAACTCGAGTTTGTAATCCTTCAGCCGCCCGTTTTATACATACAATCACGCCTGTATCCCATAAAGGGGTAGGCAGAGCACATGAAACTACTAAAGCTTCAGGGCCACTCTTGGCAAATAAGGGGTTAAATGAAAACGAAACTGTGGCATTGCAGTGACAGGTTGCCAGCCTCTCGCCTACGCCACAATTTACCCCATATCCCACAGTCGCCTTCTACGACACGCACGGGAAGAAAGGGGGTGGTGAAATTCTTAACCCGTCACCACACAGGCAGCGTTTGCAGCCCGTTTTATACACAATGTTTTTCATTACATTGGCGAAATAATAACCAAATTTTAAACTAAATGTATCTACGCTGACAACTCGAACATTCATCCGCCATCTTGTAATTTTTGACAGGTCGTGGAAGGCCCCACCCAGGTATTCACTATACCACCCTAAGGCGGTAAAATAGCTCATTACGTATCAGTATGCTGGCGTCATCGATCTAAACTACCTAGATGCACCATCACGGCTTAGAATGTGTCCGCAGCAAATTGTGCTTGAAAATGTTCTAAGCACAATTGGGCGGTCAGTAGCGCTTCATCCGCCGTGTCGGCAACATGCCTAAGTGCTCCGTAAAAAAGTGCAAAAATAACACCTTATATACGTTGAAAAAGGATGACGTATCGTATTTCCGGTAAGTAATTGTTAATAATTTTATAATGTTATGCATTTGTGGTCAAAATGGCTTCCTAACTTACAAAAAACATTTATTTTCTAGAATAATTAAAGTAAATTCCTTGATTTGGTCTTACGCAGTTTGTCTCTTTCTCTCGCGCTATACTAGTAATGAGCGGACGGCGACAAAAGATGGATGAAGTGGAACATAGTTAAAAATGGAATGATGGAGTCGCTAATTTATATTTTTTGTAAAAGAAGCCTATTTCATATTAATAATGTATGTATTTATTTATTATTATGGACCAATAAGTCTGAAATAAATGATTTCAATTCAATAATATTAATACATATCTTATAAATTACTTTAATTATAAAAAGAAACAACCCGGGAATAGCAAATTCGTTTTTAAGTAATAAAAAAGCTTTTTATTCCAGATTCCCAAAACAAGACGTTGAAAGGGAAAAATGGCGCAAGATGCAATGGCTGAGGAGCGGAGAGCAGATTTACCCAAACAAAGCTTTGAAAAAAATTATACGTAGAATAATAAATTAATGTCATCGTTCAATTCTTCTTTGTTTTAATAGCTACTTAATTCATATTCTCCAAGTGCACCCTCACACACACCACATACAATCCCTCAACTGTTTACCTTCACATAATCGCTACACATACACTCACTACACGCACACACACACACACACACATATATATATATATATATATATATATATATATATATATATATATATATATATATATATATATATGAGGTATATATATATATATATATATATATATATATATATATATATATATATATATATATATATATATATATATATATACCTCAGTTGACTCTATTTAATAATGCAAACATTGCAAAACGTGGAGATATTAATCAGTTCAGTTGCAATTGTCCCCCAGTCCAAATTGTCCCGCCGTACCTTATATATTTTTTTGTTTGAGATAATATCAATAAAAATATCGTACAGTAAAAACTCATTTTTTTTTCGCTTAAAATACGCAACATCTCGAAAAATGTTATACCAAACGTTTTGTTCCTTAAGAAATTTTCTATCTAATAGGATTTTTTAAAACAGTTTTTCGCAAAAATACCGCAAATTTCCTCATTCTCGCCTTTCATCTCATAGCGCGACTCCCATGATGCCTCTGTCCATCCTCGTTCCCAATGTAAAAATGGCGTTTAGATTGTTGCAGCGCAAACGAAATTAAACTTAAGTTGGTTGCAATAAGACGTAGATTTTTTTAAAAATATGCACACCTGCGATCTGCGGTAATAAAATTTTATGGCTTTCGCGATGATCACATTCATTAATGTCATAACCGCCAATTGCTTGCATTTGAAATTGAACTTTAAGTACTAAGAAATAACGTTGTTTTTGTAAAAAAATGAAAGTAGTTTTTACTACATTGCGAAGTTTTCGTTTGTCAACTGGACGCACACATTTGCAACTAAGCGATCGGACACTTTTGAGTGCCGAATTTGTAGGTGATAGTGTATCTAGAGAAGTTTAAATCGATGGCTGGCGTGTACTAACACCGTTTACGAGCGAGTGTGATGAAATAATATTTTCATCACACTCGCACACTAAATGTGATTTTGCACGCAGGCGGAGCGTGATTTATACAAAAATCGGGCTCCCGAGGGAGTTATGAAATTTTTAGTGCCGTATTTAACTTTTTTTTTATCTTTTTACATATTTTTATGTTGCAAGTGTGATGAAAAACATTGTGTGCAACTTGGGGAGTATGAATATTACAAAATCGAGTCTTTAAATCGGTCCGGCAAGCCGTCTCGATTTAACTTACTCTCGTTAGTAATATTCAAGTTCCTTCCCTTGTTGCACAATGTACTATTCTTTGTTGCAGGACCCGCAAACGAATCGGACGCTGACGCTGATCTCGAAGACGATCCAGTCGCTGGGCAACCTGGTGAGCAGCCGCTCGGCGCAGCAGGTCTGCAAGGAGGAGTACATGGCCGAGCTCTACCGCAGCTTCTGCACTCCCCGACACGTACGCCACTCTTTCATCTACTTGTAACCTAGACAGATTTACAGAAAGGTCTCTTAACTCCTGGAACGTCGTTGTCAATAAGTCAGCAATTCCTGTCAACTTTGTACAATGCCACGTCAGCAAATTTTAATTGATCCTATTTTGTTACCAACATTTAGTAATATAATTCGACTTTCGTAAGATATATACAGGATAATTGTTATAATTAAGAAAATATAGATACTAGAGAACCTTAATGACGAAATAAAACTTAATAAAATCTCAATTCATCAACAAAATTTTGGTAACAAAATAGGAATTAATAAAAACAAATTTAACTTTTCCCTTAATTTTTGTACAAAGTTGACGGGAATTGCTAAAGTACTGAATTAATATCCTTCAATTTGTTCATTACAGTTTAAATTTTTTTCCGGACCGAGTTTTATGAAACGTGGCTAAGATCACTCCCGACTAATTCGGCTTTCAAACAAAAAAAACTAAATCTAAATCAGTTCATCCGTTCCAAACAGACAGACACGTCAAACTTATAACACCCCGTCGTTTTTGCGACGGGTATTAAGAAGGCGTTTGAAGGGTTGATAATCATTTTTCAGTACAGATGGTGTTTTTTTTACGCACTAATGCGATAAGTGGTTCATTATATGCCAGGTCGAAACTTCGGAGAATCAACTGTACTGAAAAACGTCGTACGACACACGTGCGAAAAGGAAATTCGTAACTAGTGTCGATTTAAAACACTGCCTTCGGTCGTGTTTTAATTTATCGCCAGTCGTTTCGAACTTCCTTTTTTTCGCACTAGTATCGTAATGTACTATTTTAGACTTGTTTTGCTATCTTTTCTTATCTAAATGGAGTTTATCCCCACAGGTACAAGCAATAAAACAATTCCTGGAGATAATCTCGACGAGCTCCGACACGCAGAGCAGCAGCGTGCAGGAGTCGCCCGTGCTGCTCAAGGAGGGGTAAGTGACGCGGCTCCCGGCCACTTCACCGCGCCACACCCTACACGACTCTTCTACTTCACTTTACCATCCTTCCTTACTACACACGCTCTACAATCCTTCTAACTACATGTTTCTTTGTTTGTGCCTCACGCGGAACAGATATGGGTATGATTCACAATATTCATTACATACATTACTAGATACAATATACGCTTTTTGCCACAATAGTATATTGTGCAACAAGGGAGGTAAGGGGGATTTTGTCGACGAGTGTAATAACTCGCGACAGCCGCTGGCTGGAGAGAGTTATAGACACGAGTTTACAAAATCCTTACCTCCTGAGTTACACACAATATTTTTCATCACATTTGAGAGGAAAACACAATCAAAAAAATCATAAGGCAAAACCTTCAATGAATGGCGGTATTGTACTGCCCGTTGCGGCCGTTGCTATGGCAACGCGGTCAAGCCCAAATCGAGATGGCCATCACAATTTCCTGCCAGATTGCAAATTATAACGATTTATCTACGTGAAATTTACAAAATAAATTTAAAACATACTGAAATAATAGTAAAACATAAATAAAATGCATTTTTCATACCGTATAATTTTTTTTATAGCTTAATAATCAAAATTTTACTTGTGCAAAAAAATCCTTGGCTGACTGAAACGTCCTTTGCCTGAAGTATTGTACGGATTGTATTAATTTTTAAAACTAAATCCATTATTCTCTTGGGACTAAAATAGTACATTATTCTTCAGTACACGTGGACGCAATGAGACCTTTAAACAGCAAATGTGATGAAAAATATTGTACAGCATTTTGAAGTCAGACCAACCTAAACTGGCAGCTGTTGTGACTGCCTCTCCGGTGCAACTGTTATTTTAAACGTAAAATTTCTACGAAATTATCACGTTTACTAACCTTTGCAGAGGCACGATATCAATCTCGCTGCCAAAATTGGTTGATATGACTCTATTTTGTGTTCATATGCTCATGGTATCAATTGTATGCGTCTTCCATGGTAGGGCATACATGGGACATAAACTTATTTTATACTCTGATTCGCATACACAGTACGCATCACTGAGGTAATATTAATTGAATATGCCCAAATAAAGCTTTTTCTACCTTCTCTTATTTACTTACCAGCTTTCTATCTTCTAGATCTAGAGACTTTTCGAAGTACTAGAGCTGTGAAGCCTATGAAATAATCAACAGACTAGAATAGAGTACACAGGGTAACATTTACTGCGACACTTACCACGATCTTGAACAAAAAAATCCAGCTTATCCGCCCTACGTTTCTATGTGGCATCTGTAATCTAATAACCTACTCGTACATACACGGTATAACATGTAGAACAGTGTATTCCTGATCATAATTAAAGGTCAAAAAGTAAATAACCACGTGATTATCTATTCACACTATTTGTTTTTCGATAGGCCAACCCCGTTCATGGTCTTTGCTTTGGGTCATTTGCTCCAGCTAAATTTGTGCTTTAACTCGGGGTTGTACACTGACGTCACTAAATTGCATTGTGTGTTGCTTAAATCTGTACAGTCTTTTAAAGTGACACTCTCATTCAAATATTTTTGCGAAACTTGAAGGTATTTTTTCCAAGTCTAATGTGAGGTTGTAGATCCTAAACAAAAAATACATACATATAAAGGACTGACACTTTTCACTTTTCTTATGAGTAGTACCCTTTCTCCGTCAACCATGGAACCTTTTACAGTTCCTCACGGCCCTCGCCTAGAATGTGGCTAGGTCACCATTCTAATATTTTGCATTCTGCTGATCTAGTTTTACTGCAGTTCGTGACGTCGGTTCATAAATTCATCGAAATCTATAATATGTTACGCCTACTCTTGTGTTGCGAAATAAATATACAAATCTTGGATGTAATATCCCAAAAGTAGCATAAACACAGGTGTGATATCGTAAGAGCGTAAAAGCGAAATGTGATGTGATTGTTTGTGTTTGTTTGCGTGCTTGCTACAGCGTTGCGGGTTTGTGTTCGTAGGACGATGATCAAGCGGTCGGAGGGCGTGCGCGGCGGCGTGGGGTCGCCGCGGCGGCGCTGGGCGCGCGCGGCGCAGGCGCACGCCAAGCGGCGCCACTTCCGACTCACCAGGTACCTACTTCATCCAACCATTGATCCACGTGTCAAGCTTGTCCCACCGCACACTAACGTCTTTCAAGCGTCGGCGTCTAGTCAATAAAGGCGTATTTCCAGTGCTAGGGAGACGCTAGTTTAAAGGTGACTCATAGTTTCATAATTATTATGGTGCTGAAAGATTACGTTACTCAGACTAGCTGTAAGCGCCGCCATTTTCGATGCCAGTGTAAAGGAGTTACATGTGTCTTCGTTACTTTTATGTTGGTAAAACTACAGCCTGTTACTTAGCTCAAGTTTCATAACTTCCTAAACATCGCGATTTCACTTAATGTTGAGTAAAAATAGGAAGCGTTTGTGACGTAGTGCAAGTATGTGAGGGTGTGATATTTACAGCGGCGAGCTGACGTGGTCGCGGTGCGGGGCGAAGGCGGCGGCGCACCGCCTGCCGCTGTCCGGCGTGCTGGCCGTGGCGCCCGTCGACTGCCCCACCGCCGGCGCGCCGCTCGGCGCCAACAACATCTTCCAAATTGGTACGTTCACCGCACTATCACCTATTTGTTTTCACTGAGGAGCTGAGTTCGCATAGAGTTTTTTCATGACTGGTAGTAAAATATTTCAAACAAGAACAAAATCGCTGTATTCCATAAAACCCTTACAGTACAATAGATTGTACAACAAGGGCATAAAGTGACCTCGCTTCGCTTCACTCAGACCAAAAAATTGTCTCGGGTAAAAATGTACATTTATGCCCTTGTTGTACACTCTACTTTTCACTTCGATTGCGAGGAAAATAATTATATTTTTCATGGCAATATACACCACGAAATTTTCGTAAAGCGAAATAACATAATAAATTACCAATTCCCGCCTACAAATTTTTAATTTTATTATTTTCAACATGTGATCAGAGTTTCAGCCGCTTGGTTTTCTGCCAAGTCAAACATTTCGGAGCATGGATTTGAATTTTTAATGACCGATGATATGTTCAAAAAATGAAACGTAGAGCAGGGCTAAGAAGTTTTAAAGCACAAAACGGCACCAGATCGGAATGTAAGACAGAAATCAGCAACAGAAACTCGATTGAGAAACTATTTATACGAAAATTTATTAACAAAATTTGACTGCGTTCTGATGGACGGTGAAACTTACATAAAATCCGATTTCTAAGAAATCCCTGGCCAAGAGTTTTATACTAGCAAAATTAGCACAGATGCTCCCAAAGACTGTCAAATAAAAAAAGATCTAAGTTTCCAAAAAAAATACCTACTTTGGCAGGCAATTAGCAGTTGCGGGAAAAGAAGCAGCTCTTTTGTCACTGCCGGAACAATAAACGGCAGCATCTCATCAATAAGAGTGCTTACAAAAGCGATTACTTCCGTTTATTAAGAAACACCACTCCTGGCCTTTATTTTGGCCAGACCTTGCCAGGTGTTACTACGCGAAACCTGTCATGGAGTGGTACTCGTACAAAGAAAATGGTGTAGCCGTGGTACCGAAATATAGCTATCCACTAAATTGCCTAGAACTCCGGCCTATCGAGGTATATTGGAGTATAATGAAAGGGTTTCTTAAAAATAGAGGCGGGGAGGTTAATTCCGTGGAGGAGCGGCGAAAACTGTGGACCTGGCGACAAAGGTATCCTGACGTGATGGTGCAGGCTCTGATGAGTCGTGTTCGAAGAAAAGTACGATCCATGGCTTATTCGTCCAGAAACCTTGACTAATTAACGTACATGCGGAATGAAATCTGGACAAAGTTTTGATATCGTACAGAGTAAGTAAATAAATAAACTAAAATAATGTATAAATGCCAGATTAAAGTTTACATATCTGTCATTTAAACCGGTAAGTTTCATGAGTATTGGATTCCTTTTCTCGAAAGATTAGATTAGATATATTTATTTCACAACATGATTACAGTACAAATGATGGTCAATCGAGAAGGACGACCTAGCGAAACTGTTTGTAATTTCTACATACCAATTTTCTGTAACCGAAGGTTAGAAGGTTAGGTTAGAAGTGTAGGAAGGGTTAGAAGCTAACAGTCAATTTATAATATTTTTGCGTCCTTTTTCTTTACAAAAACTACCGCAACAAAGCGTGGTCCAAGAAAACATTACAGCATTGGCAAGTTTTCTGGGAGAGATTTGATTAAAAGAGATTTCGGCCCCCTAAGGCACAAAATCTCACAGAGAGCTCGAGACAGCATTCGAATGGGGCAGCGAAAGTGATAACAATTATCTTGAAGACATGAGTATCGATATACATTCAAAAAAAGTTAGGCCTATAGTCTTCAAAAATAAAATAAACAAAAAGTGTAAGTGTTCTCAAAAAGTGGCTTATTGGTAGAGTATTCTACAGCATGAAAGAGTTTGATGCTTACGACAATAGTGCATGCATGTATTAATTAGTTATAGTTTAGTGTAAGGAAATTATATTGTACCTACGTCCGTGATGGATAAACTGTTGGTTCTTAAATTGATTTATGACCGATAATAGACTTCTATTTTATGTGATTTACTAAATGAAAATACGGAATTCTAATAAATTGTAGCAAAAATTTAATAATATAACGAGTTTTGTCATCTACAAAAAAATTTTATTGCTTAGTAAAATTGTGCAATATGTTTTAACTGATTGGCTGTTGAGGCTGATTAGTGATTACCTTAGTCTTAGAAGAAAATTGTATGCTCTAGAGCATAACCGCTTCAACGTTCTAACGTAGTTCTTTGATTTGATGACCTTATCTAACTCGCGAAGTTGATGACTAGCCGAACGTGAACGATCGATTGAGAAATGAAATCTGGCGTGGTATTATGTATTGTAAGTTGAGGATGTCACGTTTTCCACAGTGCACCGCGAGCGCGTGCTGTTCGTGCAGGCGAGCAACTGCGTGGAGCGCGCGGAGTGGGTGCGGCTGCTCACGGCGCTGTGCCGCCACTCGCCCGCCTGGCCGCCGCACAAGGGCTACTACGCCGACACCGAGTGGACGTGGTATGTACAACTACATACTTCACACTTCAGAAGCCGTGCGAAACTGCGAATTCGCATACGATCTTAGTTACATGGACTGTACACCAAATACTACAATGTAATGAAACTCGCACACGAGTTCTCGTCCAACGTCGTCGGAAAACCAATAAATATTCTCTTCTGTCTAGGTAATGGGTGTTTATGGAATTAAATAAGTACCTACACAGAACCTATTTTCAAATAAGGCATTGGAACAATGAATGAAGTAAAGGAAGGCCTTGAGCTGCTATAAAATGTAATGATTTGATAAAGCTAGCTACCCTACCCGAGCTTCGTAGCAGTTATTTAGGTTCAAATAGTATTAGGTTGAAAGCAGGCATGTTTACGCATGGCAAGCATGTTATTGAGCTGACAAACATGATTGAGGGGAGTTGTGCGATGAGTAGTTGAGTAGTGATGTGTTGTGTCGGTAGCTGCGGGCGGCTCGAGGCGGAGGCGGAGGGGTGCGGCGGGTGCGAGGCGACGGCGGCGGGCGAGCGCGAGACGCGGCGCGGGCCGGCGGCGCTCGCGCTGCGGCTCGACCCCGCGCGCGACCTGCAGCGCCTGCACGCGCTGCTCGTGGCGCACGCCGCGCCGCTCGACAAGCGCGCGCTCGCCTTGCAAGGTAACACATCCGCCTTTGCTTTTCTCCTTTCCCGTCCACTTACGCTTTCATACAGGTACATTTGTGACGTCCCACGGTTAAGGGTACTTTCCCTGACAAGTTTTTCCTTTCGGGTGACGACCGGTATGGCCTAGTGGGTAATGCCAGTGGTGGGTTCGAATCCCAACAAGGGCATTTATTTATGTGATGAGTACATATATTTGTTCCCGAGTCATGATTGTTTTGTATGTATGTTAACACATTCACTACCAGACAAAAAATGGCGCATTACCCGCCTAGCGGGTTCCCACCAGGCGGGTTGTTGTATGCGTAAGTGTTAATGGTAATGATGTACATGTATGTTTGTAATGTGTAGAGAGCCCACCGTCGGAGGAGCGCGACGCGGAGACGGCGACGCTGCGCGAGCTGCAGGAGGCCATGTTCGACCTGGAGCACCGCCACCGCGTCTACCACCGCTCGCTCGCGCGCGAGACCAAGTACGGCAGCAAGTGAGTACAACAACCACTACACTACTACATTACTACATACTATACTATACGAGTATACGGTCCACACCATCTCCACTATCATAACATTACAACTGAGCTTAACCTACAGCACATTCGTTGTTTCCCACAACATCCACCCATAAACATTCAACAAAAACGCCTATAAGGCTTGATGCTGTAAAAATATTTATTCAAATCTATTTATTTCCAAGAATGAATACTCACTTCACTGGCTTACTTTTTGCATACTTACATAATTATATTAATTTTGTAGGCAAGCTCCCATCGGTGATGATAATTACCTCCACTTGGCGGGCGCCGGGTCGGGCATGAGCGGCGGCGAGGGCGGCACCTTTCTGTGGCGCACGTGGCGCAGCGAGCCCGCGGCCGCGCCCGAGGCCGCCGCGCCGCCCGCGCCGCTGCTCGCCTCGCTCGACGTCGCCTCCAGCACCGAGTCGCTCAAGCTGTCGCGCCACATCGACGAGCGCTCCTCCGGCAAGTCCAACAAGTCCGCGGGCAGCGGCTACCTCACCATGTCGTGCCTCAAGCAGGAGCCCTCCGAGGACAGCGACAACTCCGCCGGGAAACCGGCGCGCCCGCCCAAGCCCGCGAGACTCTCGCCCTCGCGCGCCACGCTCGCCTGTCACGCCGCCGCTGACTGGCCGCCGCTCAGCGAGTACGTCGACGTCGAGCTGAAGCCGCCCGAGCGGAGGCCCAAGTCCGACGCCACCCCGCCGAAGCGGCAGGACACCGATCCCTCCTATCGCTGCAAAGAGTACGAGTTGATGGCGAATTTCATGAGTCACGCGGCTTCACCCTCGGCCGAGGAGGCGCCGCCCGCCGTCCCGCCGCGCGGCCACGCGGCGCAGCGCGCGCGTCTGCACCCCAAGCCGGAGCGCGCGCCGCGCCGCGGCTCCGCCGGCAGCCTGCCCGACCCCGACGGCGAGCCCGCGGAGCCCCGGCCCGGCAGCAAGCTTGACACGCTCTCCAACGACGACAGCCTGCTCGACGAGCTTCAGAGGGACACCTACTGCGTGCTCAAGGTGTGCGAGGACGAGTCCGGTAACGATTCCAGTGAAATTAATACAGAAGAACCGGACCGCAAAGAAAAAGAAGATTATGGTATATTTTCTAGAATTAGTATCCAGCGAAAGTCTAACCCTATAAAACCCCAATCGAACCCGATGAAACCTCTAAAAACGTCAAGTTCCACCTCGAACGTTCACGATACCGGATCTAATTCCTCTCGACCGCTCGCGGAGAGGCTGACTCCTTTTTTTCTAAAGAAAAAATCTAAACCGCCAGAAGACGTACAAACTACGAACAAATCCTCTCGAAAAGAGGATAACTTGATCGGTCGCCTGACTCCGCGATTTGGACAGTCACGACTCTACGGGCGCGGACAGTCGCTAGAGCTTGCACCCTCCGAGACTCGCACGAAACGAATCGAACGCTCCGCCACTACTGTCAATCTTCCAACGAGACCTATAAACTCGTCAATAGTGGCCAATCTCAAGTTTCTTAGTCTACACCGGTACGGTGCTCAGGATGACGTGCAGTGCCGAACGTTCGTCCGCAGTGACGAAGCGGAGCTGCCGCCCCCGAGCGCCGCGGCGCCCACGGCGGCGGCGGCGGCGGCGCCCGCGCCCGCCGCGGCGCCGGGAGCGCGGCCGAGGCGCTGGAGTTCCCGGACGCGGGCTGGCGGCCCGCCGCGCACGCGCACGGCTCGCTGCTGGCCGCCGCCACCAGCGACATCCGACTCTAGGCCGCACGCCGCGGCCCTCCGCGTGCGCACTATCGCTCCTAGTGATAAAGGATGCGATCGATACGGTTCTATTGTAAAGTAAAATTAATGGTAGGCTAGAGATGTATTTATTTCTATGATATTTTTTGAACTCCTTTTCGTCGACCTGAAGTGTGTGCCTCCTCTAGTATGTAGTTTTCTGAAAGAATACTGGTATGGTTAAGTCTAAATGATAGCATTAATACTCAAAAGGTGCCAAGTGTTGTATGACGTCGCCGGCGCATTCAACTCTCATTCCTGTAGCACAATAATAAGTGGAAATCTTAATGTTGTTGTATAAGACTTAGTTATGTTATACTTATACGTATGGCGTCTTTATCGCTTGTAATTTGTAACATATTAGTCTTGAATTTAGAAGTATTGAATGTTAAATGTTTTATTCACATAACTTCAAATGTATGTATTTTTATTTGACGTATTTGCCAATTAATGAATTGTAATAGAATATGTATAAATGACACAAGTAAACCCTACTTGGTAAATAGCTCGGATAGTTGAGTACAAGGACTGTTGCGCGCACTTGTCGGCGGGAGTAGCGGCGGCTGCAGGGCGCTGTATTCAGTTCTGGCAAATCTTATGTAGCGGAATAGAGATCTTATGAACTCACAATTGCATTGTGATCTTGTCAATTGTTTCAAGCAATACTATTTCAAGTTTTGCTTTACTATTAGCCTGTGTACTTAAGGATCGATGTGGCTTAATATATAACGTAATGAGTTAATGACATAATGTACATGTACTGAAAACATGCATTGCAATGTAAACTATTCTAAACTCGTGTAAGTGTCTGGCCTTACAGTATGCCTAAACAGTACGGCCTTGTGATTCGAGATAGGAGTACGCCATTCTAACTATTGACTGACTTTTTCAAACTTGTTAGGTTTCCGTGTTGTATTGTACGTAACTTTAACCGTGATGACGGTCAATTGATAGATTTTTAATTAATATCAAATATTATTGAAATGCACAGTAGTTTTTATTTGTAGGGACATACTAAAGAATAATTGTAGTCTGTTCTGTTGAACGATTACATTTGGTTTATGAAACACGAAATTTCGTTTTATCAATCAAACTCATTTGTATGTTATGTGCCTTGTAGGCCTCTGTTTATAGAGGTATACTTTGATTTAACTATGAAGAAATAAAATAATGTACAAATTAATATTTCACAAAAATATATTATGTTATTTATTTCACCTATTTTCATTCTGTTAAATAAAAACTCCACTTAACGTCCATATTTTTTTATTATAGTCGTGTCTAAAACCAAAAATATCATCAGTAAGACAACCAACCATATTTAACAGAATCACTAATTACCATCATAACTTCCTGAAGTCCTATAAAACTGAAATTTGGCAAGCAAACTACACTATCAGTATACAATTAGTTATTTGTTATACAAGGGGGCAAAGTTGTATTTTAACGCCGAGTGTGTAATTGAAAAACGAGCAAGTGAAAGGATTCTATAGTTGAACCACGAGCGAAGCGAGTTATCACTGCTTCCAGTAGTTCCACAGGTGGAAAATCATCTTTATTACTAGATTCACCTACTTTTATCAATTTTAAAGCAGTTAATTTGACTTTATTCAAGGTCAAATTACTTTACCCACTAGTGGATAAAATGCGTTTTTACCCGCTGGTATTAAAGGACAAAACACGTGTTTCCGAGCTAGTGAGGGGAAATAGTTATTTGTTTTACAAGGGGGCAAAGTTGTTTAACCGCACGTGCCAATATTGATACCCGAGCAAGCGAAAGATTCCAATATTGTGGTGAAAAAAAATTGTGTTGCAATCGGTGGAAAAGTTTGTTTAACCTTCGTGCCTTGAAACCCTCGCCACGCTCAAGTTTCCAGTATTGGAATCTTTTGCTTGCTTTGGTATCAATATCGGGCCGGTATGGTCTAGTGGACAGTGACCCTGGAATTTGATGAATCTACAGACCTATAATCATTGGACGAATCAAACTTATACGATCTCAGTGACTGTTAGCAAAACGTAGTGATTCAATGCTCTTTGGTTAGCATTAGAAAGCTGAAATTTGGTATGTACCAATTTGTATAGGAGTGATAGGAATCACGTCGACAAAATGGTAAAATAAAAAGATCCTCCAAATCTCCATACTGCAAACTATCCTGTATGTGGGAGCGAGAAAAATATTTTTTTCTCACTCTCACTTGCGTGAAAAAATTCCACGGTCGCGTGTGGTGTGATCGTCTGTTAGCTACTTCTGATCTGATCGGGATTAATACTGAGTTGAGTTTTCTACTCTCAATTCGATCTTTTAACGCTATTATACAACTTGAGCTATAAGCCCGCTCCAGACTATGCGCGCGAATCACGCAGAGACACCGCGAACGCGAGTGTGGACCTTTCTGCGTATCGAATCCACACGCGTACGTGGCGTCGCGCCGTGATTCGCGCGCATAGTCTGGAGCTGCTTAATAAGCTCAAGTTGTATGTTGTTGTTGTAAAACGTAGTGATTCAATGCTCTTTGAGCTCAACCACCCAGTTTCAATACCTACTCTTTGCGCTTAAAAAATACGTGCACCTTGTGCTAGCACCGTTGCTGACGTCATTTTGGCAGATTTTGTGGATGCCATTGCATTGGTAACCGAATTTATAAAAAAAAGACTTGCTCTGCTTGGCGTTTACTAAAATAAAATTAACCTTAACCTGCAATGCTAGATGCTTGCAATTTTATTGGTTCTAAACTAAATTTGATGACGTTGGTATCTACTATTGTTTAAAACGAAACAGTCTTGGTCTTGTTTATTTAACACGTGCTCCACAAGCTTTTACCATGGCGGATTCTGCATATATGTCATTAGGTAAGTTCCAAATTCATTGTTGCATCGGATCTATTTTCAGATTGTAATATATATTCTACTAATGAAAAATGTTTATGTAAATAAATATTTTTGTTCAGTTCGAACGAGGAGATGTGTACGACATAAAGTTTTTAGCATTATGTTAAACACATATAATGCCGGCTTTGCATAGTCGGAATCATGATAAAAATATAAACGCAGTATCCGCTTTCCGTGGTTGTATAGTTATTACTATACTAACAATCTTTCAGCGATCACCAGACAGATCAATATTAAGGTCATTTTATAATAGTTTGAATAGTTTCACTCACTGAATATGTGAACATAATCTGTTTTGCAAAGGTACATTACATTTTAAAATTCGTATAATAAAAAGGACTTAACAATGATGATCCACCTGAGTATATTTCCAATTTTCTGTACTTAGCCTCCATAAACTTTTATAGCCTAGGTGTTCCATATGGCACTAGGGCTTCTTAGTACTAACCTGTCACAATATTAAAATTTAAATACTGAGACTGTCTTCATATTCATTTTTGATTCATCAGTAGCACCAGAGTAGCGGTCAGGTTCAGGAGTAGCGGTGGCAAATTTCACACAGACGGTAATGGAGTCGCCTAAGTACTTTTATGACTGAACAAATAACAATTAAATGATCAATATGTTTACTGTTAACATGTTCTTCAGCATTATATTTTTCGACTACTTTAAATCCACAGTAAGATACATATACAGTCAATGCTTCATTTTTCATCATTATATATAAGATTTTCATATGGTTCTATTATCAGCAGAATGCTTTATATTGGTTAATCATATTGTTTTATTTCTTGTTTTTGGTGGTAAATAGTGTTATGCAATAATAATTTAGATAACACATTAAAGCAGCCATTATTTATTCAATCTGAGAAAAATAATTGTAAAACCTACTCTATTTTATATCATTAGCTTCTGTGTGAAATTAGTCCCCGCTATTCTGGACGCTATTCATCAATATTGATTGTTAACAGTTTAAATTATCAAAAAGGGTTACTTACTTTTGTATGTAAATGTTTATTTGCGCAACACAAAATAACAATTACACATTTGGCTCAAATTTCTGAGTAGATGAGTATACCTTTCGGTCAGGAAGCCCCTTCATTTGAGGTTTACTGCAGCAGTTTAAAACAAATTATTAGCATAATATACTAAATAGTAGCAGATTCATTATAGCTTTCAGGAGGAATGAAATTATACATTTTGCCTTTGTTTCACAAGTTTCACTTCACACTTCAGGTTAACAACAATTTTCAATCTTGTTTGGTCTATACAATGTTTGTTAGCATTCATTAGAAAAAAGATTATGACATCTTTATATTGAATACAGTAGAAATCACAATAATAAATCAGTTTACTTACCTGGGCTGGCTTTGCACAGGGAGTAAAGTAAATAAATTTCCTTAGAAAATAGACATATGCCATTGGAGACTTTTTTGTAGACTTATGATGAATGAGAGACAATTTCACCATACATTGTTTTATTAAATTATCAATGGATTGGACAGCATTTTCGATTAAAACTCTTAGCCGGCGTAATTATTTCCGACTTGATTAGCAAGTATTGACATTTTCAACCAATACATACAAAACCATAATTAATTGTGAGCGAGTTTAGTATATGGTCCCACTTTGTTGATTGCTATAAAGCCGCTTTGTCAGTTTATTCATATAAAGATACAAGCAAATCTCGTCTTTATGGTAAACAAAGCAGGACGTTTTACTAAAAACGAACACAATTATATACCGCGGCGAGAACATTGTTTTATAAGGCGTAGGTAGTGAATATATGTACGTATATTTGATTATTATTTACAGATGACATCATACGAGCTAGTAGGTCGCGGGGCAGAGGAGGCACGAACATACGCGGGCGAGGACGCGGCGGCGGACGCGGGCGCGGCGCGGCCGGGCGTGGCGCGGCCAGGCGCGGGCGCTCGGCGACTCGCGCGGAGACTCCCGGCGCCGCGGGCGCGGGCGCGCGGGCTCGGTCCCGCTCGCGGTCGCGCTCGCAGGTGCGCCCGCGCGGCCGGGGCCGGGGCCGCGGCCGCGGCCGCTCGCAGTCCCGCTCTCGTCAGCAGCAGCGATCCACTTCTCGCGCTAGATCAGCTTCTCGCTCGCGCTCTCAGCCAAGAGGACTGACTCCGAGAGGGAGAGCAGGATTAGAAACTCAAAATGTACCATTACAAAACAGAATAGGCAGATTTAGAGGTAAGTTTTTATGGCCTTCTGATGCTTTATTTCATGTAGTCTTGGCTTCAATGTAGTCTAATACTCCATTATTTCTAACACTCAACTTTTTATTTTCCAAAATATTGGATGCAGTAGATATTTTACAAACCTTGGGTAAGACTTTATTAATGTGTTGTTGCAGGCAATGGCCAAAATCGTGTTAGCCGTTCCCGTTCCAGTTCCAAGGTGCGCGGCGACGTGCGCAGCCGGCTCGGCGTGCCGCGCGGCGCGCTAGCGGCCGGCGCGCGCCGCCCGCTAGCCCTCGCCAAGAGAGGCATCGCCAAGCGAGCACGAGGCCTCACCACGCGCAACAAATACACTTCCGTGGGATTAAGATCTGATCAAATACTAAAAGAGCAACTCAATAAGAAAGCTCAAAATTTGCTATTCCAGGATAATATCATTAGATCTCAAACATTTACTCGATCCAGATCTAGATCGAGATCTAGAAATAATTCATTATCGAGGAATAACTCGCTATCTCGAAATAATTCTCGGTCTAGGAACAATTCCTTCACCTCTGCGTCTCAGTTGACTGTTAGCGTAGCTAATGATCTAGCAAAGCAACGACGACGTAATAGCGTCGGCAATGCTAATTACTTAAATAAACAGAGTCTTGTCCAGCTGAACAATCAACTAGGAGGATATAAACAGAGACGCGGCCCCGGGAGCGTCTACTCAGTGGGATCCAACCGGTCCACCCAGTCTAACAGGTCGGACCGATCCAACGCCAGCGCGCGCTCCACTCGCTCGAGAGGCCGTGCGCGCGGTCGTGGCCGCGGCCGCGGCCGCGGTCGGGGGCTCAGCCGTAACTTTGTCAATAAACAAGTCCTTAATAGCAAACTGCAGAAAGAAATTGCTGCTATTCAAGGAAAAGCATCAAACGGCGGCAATTCTAGTGAATCGCCAGTAGGAATTAGTTTTACTCCTACGCCGGCGAGCACTGCACAAACCTTGCATCAAAGATTTGCTAGTTCATGAATTTAAAAGTTTTCGTTATTGCTAAGACTTACGAATTTTAAGAAAATAGTGTCATTTGTATTGTGTAAGTAATAAACCCGTTGTTGCCGGTTAGTTAAACAGATCTTCTGTTTACCAGCTACTAACTGTGAATAGTTTTACATGAATATGATAAATATTTTTTTATAATACATAAATAAATTATTTCAGGGGTACCCCTAGGACATTGCTAAGCAGTGTTGGACCTGTTTCAATATGTGTTGCAATGTATACGTTTTAATGTTGCTTGGAGTGCAGTGGGTATATCCGTGATTCCGGACGCGCACGATCGTCCGCTCAGTGCCCACAACACATTGTGTTGTGTCGGAGATTGACAGAACTCACTGCAGCGTAAAAGGGTGGGAACGAGTAACGTAAAATTCCCTATTTAAGAAAGAACACGAACTCCATCTGAATAATATTTTGAACTCCTTACCTCAAAAATGTTCCGAGTAGACGATAACATAATGTGTCGGGTCTAGTATCTGGGGACTGGTTTTTGAATGTCGACCATTCGATTTCGTGAAATTCTTGAAATCATATCTTCGCTACTAGCTATTTAAATTCTACTAATAGAATTAAAGACAAGACGAACAATGTGAGGGGTCATACTAAATGTGACAATCCCTGTTAAAGGGATACAAAAAAGCGTGACATAGGGGGGGGAGGGGTCCAAAAACCTGAAATTTGGTGTGACGTAATATGTGGATGATCCCAAATTCACGAAAAAAAATGTACTTTTTTGTACTTACCTTTTAAAAAAAAATACCCTCATGGTTTCGGAGTTTTGACATGGGGTGTGGTCGTTCTAGATAGGTGGTACTTCCTTCCACACTATATTTATGTTTTAATTTGATGGTGAAATGAATACTAAACAAGTGTTTTGAAATTGTACTATGTAAATTACTTCAAAAACTTAGTGCGGTCGTGCCAGGGAGTACCTATCTAGCACGACCACAACCCATGTCGAAACTCCGAAACCATGAGGGTACTTTTTATAAAAAGGTAAGTACAGAAAAGTACATTTTTTTCGTGAATTTGTACCACTACGGAAATTAAAAAAATCATTAAATATAGTGTGGTCGTGCCAGGAAGTACCACACTGAACAATAGTATTTACTAGATTTCAAAATACTAGCACTCGTTTTTCAAAAATTGCCGTTTACTGTTTTTCGCTGACTTTCGAATGGCGAAATCGTGCACACAAGATTCAAAAATCGACCCCCTGATTGGTATAATAAGTAAAGTTATTTTATTAGGGGTTCTTGAATAAATATTTGTATAGTATATATGATAGAAACATATAAAAGTACATTAGTATGTATGTGAACAAAATATCTGACTGCTCGTGCGCCTTTAATGTTTAAACCGTGTTATCTGTTAACATATTTTTGTTTGTCATTGTTTGTAGTTTTATACTCATGACAACTCATGATTTCTTAATTCGGCGACTAATAATAGATTAATATTAAATGAGAAATAGGCCTCTGTAGGAAAAGAGAAAGTCGTGAAATGTTTGAGAATTTAAGAACATTCTACAACACTTTACGCATAGACTTTTAATGTGACTTTGTTGAACCTCGAATATCGGGTGAGTCATGGGTCGTGAGCTGGACTAAGTGTGTGTCCTGTGTAGGCACTCAGTGTGTAGGTACCTAGTGGGATATCTCGACTCGCCTCTTGAATAATTATACATATATAATATCAGGTGAATTTCATGTAAGGCAACCAAGGATAACTTATATAGGATTTACAATCTTCATACTAAGAATCGTACCTCGATTTTTTAGCGCCACCTATTACATACTATCATAACTACATTGATGATGCCTACAAATTTATTTATTTTTTCAAAAAGTGCATTGACATGATATCATGAATATCATGATATTAAAATAAAGAAATATGTCATTTGTTCTTATTAAAAATAAAAACACGCAAAAATATTTGGGGAAAATATGATTCTGGCCACTTCCAGGCTGCTAGTTTAACCCTTAAAAGCCCATACATTTCAGGGGTACGCTTTCTTGTAAGGGCTTAGTCAGTCCCGTATTATATCGTTCTTGAAGGCAACAATTCGAACGAAGAGTTCGTACAATTACCCTCCATTTCATATCTCATGTCTTAATGTATGTCGAGATGCTTGATTTCTGAAACATTGCTGATTTGTGTTTTAAAATTATAAGTATACATAAATAGGTCCTATTTTATATACCTACTGATTCGCTTGTTTATTGTCATAAAAATTCCTTAATGCCTAAAGAAACTGCTTAGTCTCGCGTACGAATGTTCATTGTTAAGAAGATCTTTAAAACTTAGTTCATTTAGACGGGAGACGCCAATAATTTACGTAACTTTCTTCATACAATTCAGCTGATTTATTCGGGCAGACTGAATAGACTTTCAAAAATGCATGAATTCGTACATATATATAGTACATATTTAACTTAAAAATAGCATATAATGTATATGCTGTATTTGGACAGTGGGCCAGCACGGGATCTGGTAGCTGCCCTCACCGACCCGCTGTCAAAATACAGTCTATATAAATAGTATATGATAATTATTAGGCAATTTCTGGCAGAGGGGTAATTTCTTAAAGGCGACTTCCGTCTAAATACTGTAGTAATAAAAGCCTTCGTTATGGATGAGTTCATAGCGCATACTAATAATACCAGTAGCTTTTCACCTTTTGCTGATTATATTATTCATTTGGAGATTTTTGTTTTGTTTCCATAATAGCTAACATGTAATGCTATAATGTAGTTATAAGCGATAATAAATCTGACTTCATTTTACCAGTGAATTTGATTTCTGTCTATAGATAAATCTTCCGTACTTGTGCCACCAACAATATAAAAAACCGGCCAAGAGCGTGTCGGGCCACGCTCAGTGTAGGGTTCCGTAGTTTTCCGTATTTTTCTCAAAAAAAACTACTGAACCTATCAAGTTCAAAACAATTTTCCTAGAAAGTCTTTATAAAGTTCTACTTTTGTGATTTTTTCATATTTTTTAAACATACGGTTCAAAAGTTAGAGGGGGGGGACGCACTTTTTTAGGGTTCCGTAGTCAACTAGGAACCCTTATAGTTTCGCCATGTCTGTCTGTCCGTCCGTCCGTCCGTCCGTCCGTCCGTCCGTCCGTCCGTCCGTCCGCGGATAATCTCAGTAACCGTTAGCACTAGAAAGCTGAAATTTGATACCAATATGTATTTCAATCACGCCGACAAAGTGCAAAAATAAAAAATGGAAAAAAATGTTTTATTAGGGTACCCCCCCTACATGTAAAGTGGGGGCTGATATTTTTTTTCATTCCAACCCCAACGTGTGATATATTGTTGGATAGGTATTTAAAAATTAATAAGGGTTTACTAAGATGGTTTTTTAATAATATTAGTATTTTCGGAAATAATCGCTCCTAAAGGAAAAAAAAGTGCGTCCCCCCCCCTCTAACTTTTGAACCGTATGTTTAAAAAATATGAAAAAAATCACAAAAGTAGAACTTTATAAAGACTTTCTAGGAAAATTGTTTTGAACTTGATAGGTTTAGTAGTTTTTGAGAAAAATACGGAAAACTACGGAACCCTACACTGAGCGTGGCCCGACACGCTCTTGGCCGGTTTTTTTCCTTTAGGAGCGATTATTTCCGAAAATACTAATATTATCAAAAAACCATCTTAGTAAACCCTTATTCATTTTTAAATACCTATCCAACAATATATCACACGTTGGGGTTGGAATGAAAAAAAATATCAGCCCCCACTTTACATGTAGGGGGGGTACCCTAATAAAACATGTTTTTCCATTTTATTTTTTTTGCACTTTGTCGGCGTGATTGAAATACATATTGGTACCAAATTTCAGCTTTCTAATGCTAACGGTTACTGAGATTATCCGCGGACGGACGGACGGACGGACAGACAGACATGGCGAAACTGTAAGGGTTCCTAGTTGACTACGGAACCCTAAAAACCATCCATGAATACTAAGATAAATAGGCATGGAAATATTAGGGTCCACATAGAGCGAAGCAAGTCAAAGAGGCAATGTGCTCTCGCGGCAAACATCCAATGTAGACGTGCCGCGGTTACGTTACGTGCGAGGCAGTATTTTTCCACTTCTAAAGTAATTCAAAGTGTAGTAGCATCGTTTACAAGGATTTTTTTATTTAATTAAAGAAACATTAAAACGCGTAGGTAAGAGTTTAAAACGATAACGCATCGGAGGTAGCGCGGCTGTAAGTATGGAGACGGCCGCTATCCTAGGCCTAGGAAACCAGAGTTACGCCGGCTCCGCGTTGACTCGGCTGGCGCTCGAGGTAAAGCGAGCCGCGGGGGATATCCTCTCGGTAGCGCGCTGCGTGGAGTAAAGCGCAAGGCTTATGCCAACAACAACTGTGTTATGGCACAGTATAAGGACGACTCAGTAGTTACTCTTCGGCAAAGGCACAAACAAGAAAACCCCATCGGTAGACTTTATATCCTTGTAATAAGGATTACAAATGTACAGCTAACAGTGTTGCCGATGGTATCGAACTGATTTAGAGCACATCCGTCAGTTTACTCTTTCGTCAGAAGCATTTTTTTTTAGAAATTTAGTACAGTTTTGTCAGGAATGACCTATGCGGAGAACCTCTTATGCGTTATTCGTCAGATTCCGCTTTCGTCAGTTGTTTATTTGATATCGAAATAAAATTAGAACAAGTTCGTCATTTTCCTCCTTCGTCAGAAGCAGTTACTTTTATCATTTTAGTTCAGTTTCGTCAGGCATGACCTATGCGGAAAACCTCTTACGCCTTTTTCGTCAGATTCCGCTGTCGTCAGTTCTTTCTTTGGGAGAGTCGGATTCGTTTTGCAAGGATTCCGTAAATGACTATCACTACATTTTAAGCAACATTATGATTGTTAATAGTAAAGTTACAAGATGTTTGGGTAATAAATCTGATTTTCATTTACATTCCATACCTCTAATTTATTGGCTTGCATTAATGTGCTGCGTTTCATACACAAAGTCGATAACGTCGGCGTTGAATTTTCCTACTACATATACCTATATAGTTGTGGCCCTTAGTTGTGATTAATGGATGCTCTCTTGAGGGTGTAGAATGGTAGCTCAAAACTGTGGTACGTAGATTATATGGTTTCACTTTCTACTTGTTATCTCCACGAGTGCCCGAGAGAAGGATTTTTACAGACAGACAGATGGATGAACGGACAAAATGATCACAAGAGTTCCGATTTACCCTTTTGATTTTAGGCACGGAACCCTAAAACATTATGGTATATCTGACCTACATGGAAAACATCTGACAAGATCTGACGAAAGAGGAATCTGACGGACGTGTTCGTCACGAGAATGCTGTTTAGTCAGTAGTTTAAAAATTCTGACCAATACGGAAAAAATAAGAGATCGGACAAATTCTGACCTATACGGAAAAAATAAAAAATATGGCGAAAGAGGAATCTGACGAATTCATCACGAGAATTCCTGTTTAGTCAGCAGTTTAAAAATTCTGACCTATACGCAAAAAATGAGAGATCTGACGAAAGAGGAAACTGACGGATGTGCTCTAAATCACCGAACTACCTGAACATAATAATTTTTAAGAAAAAAAAACCGCCTTCCTTTCATCCTTTGGGGTTCTGGTGATAAATACTTTCAAATGTTGGATTATGTTATCAATTCGTCTGTATATTTTTTAATGTTTGTTATTCGATATCTCCGTCATTTCTGAACCAATTTTGAAATTTGGATGATTCTGAAGTACCTACTTACAGATGAGAATGATTATCAGAACGGAACTCTAACCAGGGGCGGCTCACTCTTCATCAGCAGTTCCACTGCACCAAATGTCACTGTTCTGGACGTAAGTGCATGCTGTTATTCTTATAAAAATACCAAAGTCACTATAAGTGTGCCGTTCAGATTTGAGGAGTTCCGTTCTGACCATCATCAGCAGTTCCACTGCACCAAATGTCACTGTTCTGGACGTAAGTGCATGCTGTTCTTATAAAAATACCAAAGTCACTATAAGTGTGCCGTTCAGATTTGAGGAGTTCCATTCTGACCATCATCAGGAGTTCCACTGCACCAAATGTCACTGTTCCGTACGTAAATGCATGCTGTTCCTTTAAAAACACAAAAATCACCATATGTATGCCTTTCAGATTTGAGGAATCCCCTCGATTTCTCCAGGATCCCACCACCAGAACTGGGTTCTGAGAAAAATGGGACCAATCTGTATGCATATACATTCAATCAAAAAAATTTTTTTCAAAATCGGTCCAGTAACGACGGACATATCGAGGAACAAACATTAAAAAAAAAAACAGACGAATTGAGAACCCCTTGAGATTTGGAAGGCGGTTAAAAATTACTATAAATGTTTACAATTTGTCTTCCATAGAAACATTGTCACAAATTGTCATAATAGGTTTACATTGCATGTTACAGAATAAGATTTCCTGTGAATGTGCCGTAAAATATGTTTACATTTGCAGTAGCATTATAAACTTTACGTTCTTGCTTACTTTTCGTTTACTTACACCCTATTGCTACATAAATATCTTTATAGATTTCATTGGGATTTGATTCTTAATTTGAATAATGACAATCACCGAAAACAGTACCATACTGTCAAATAACCTATCTCTTTCATTCGTCGTGTTTGGCCTAGTTATTATCCTCTCGATGAGTTATTGATAATTGTGCAAAAAAGTACAGTTTGCAATAAAAGCCTGTACAGTCAGCGTCATAACCTTGGTAGCATTGGAAGTAGCAGAGTTGGGTAAAAAAGGAATCGACTAGCGATTAACGATTAAAATAAGACGATTATTTACGACTAATTTTGACGATTGATTATTTTAATCGACTAATTAGTTGAATAAAAAGTAAATCGATTAATACCTATCTCTGATCCAGGCATGGCCTTTAACCCATTCATGGCCAAGGACTGTCGAGCGTACACATCACGCCGGGCCACCATACAAACCGTTTTTAGCTAAAACGCGTGACTCAGCTCATGGGTCTCCGGCCTGGCGCGAACGCAAAATAAATTGCCGCTTATGAATCCGGCCAGTTGAACAATCTTATGCAACATTTTTACGAACCAACTGTTTTCTGTTCATATTCAAAATAAATGTATTTACTAATTTGTTGCTATTTGTGAGAATTAACATTTTATAGTCTGACCAGAAATATATGATTGTCAAGAGGATGCTGTTATTCTCATATAATTAATTAATAATACGGTTCAGAAAAGTATTTAAAAAATGTTTATAATGAAATTCCGCAACTTAGCGCGTGATTATGTATATTTCTAGTCATCCATAGCCAAGGTCACAAAAATCACAAAATACGAAATCACTGAAGAGCACTGGGACGAGTATAAAGTCGCCAACGATTAAATCGTGACTAAATAGAATTTCCCATATTACTCTAAAATACATCCTAATATTTAATTTCTTGAGTTTTTGTCAAAAATACCACCTGAAAGATGAGACGACCGCTTAATCCGCCGCCGCACAGGTGCATTCATTGTTTATTGGCCAAGTGTCACCGATAATCTTACATGTGGCCTGTCATGATCTTTGTTTTGGTAAACGTCATTATAATAGAAACAATAGAGCACTTAAAAACTGTTATAAACACCACGCAAATGTTTAGAAAAAAACTTGTCTTGTAAATATTTGTCACACACTTTTATGATAATACAATAATTACTATTTAGTTTATGACTGTTTAAGCCGCCCTGTTTTTGTAATGAAACAAAAAATATAGTATGGTAATAAGTTTGGTTCTTAGAAATGTTGCTTGCTGCCATCCAAACAGTAATCCGTTGTAAAATGGTACAATTTGCAACGAATTTCATCATGAAATAAGCTTTAAAACAATGCAATAAAGTTTATTTTTGCGTGCTATGAAAATATGTGTAGATTTTACAAGTAGCGCCAGGCCACGGTGACCCATACCTTGAGTCGGGTCTATAACTTCAGGCATATATATATTATTTATATTTTTGAAATGTGGATTCATCCATTTGCTTGGAACACGTATGTATCTCGAATTTCAGAATATTGACTATATTACACTTATAGTAAACTAAACTTGAATATTCTCGACCCCATTTCACTAAAAAAAAACATGTTTAGAATTTTTTTTTCATTATTACCTTATGAAAATGGTTGTTAGCTCAAACTATACTTACATTATTACGTTATATTACGTTTTGTTTATGTTTAAATCAGAATTTATTCAGGACTCACATGCGAGTCATCGGCCCTGCGGAACTGTTCCACCATGACTCATAGGCTGAGTTGCTGGCCCTGAATGGGTTAATATTTCATATACTTATAGGATGTAAATCTAGTACGGGCTATTAAACAAACCACTTATGTTGACCATTTCAAGTAGCTACGGACCTGAACGGTTATTAATACGAGGTGCCTTGCGTAGACGGCGGCGACCGCGCGGTAGCGATACATAGTGAGGTCTCTCCTCACTCTTACTACCACGAATTTCAATAACGATAGTGCTATCTCTGTCACTCTTTACTGTATGCGCGAAGTGCACATACCACGAGTATAGGTTTTCGGGGGTGCTGATTTCAAAATTAATTACCAATTTGGAATCTGATATTGCTGACTGTCACTTTGATACAAAAGTGTGTATGTGATCTCGATAAGAGCGTGAGAGAAAGGGGGAAAAGCCGAATAGTTAACTGATTTTAATCGCACTGTAAGGTCGGAGAAATTTCTAAGATCCAGGATTTAATAATGCCACGCACAATTGTTAGCTATCTGACGTATGTGAGGTTCTTATTTTTTGTGACCTTGAATGTGAAAACTATAACAAAGAGTTTTTAATTTATGTCTTTTATATCCATATGAATGAGTTAAAAAAACACTATTCTGCATTGGAAACCAGTTTACAAAACAGAATATTTTTTCTTGATTAGAAAGCGGCCGAAGGGGCAATACCACAGACACGTTAAACCTATAAGAATAAGACCTTTTTTGGAGTCGATTATAAAGCCGATATTAATATTTATGACGATATGATGTCATTGTTCAAATTATGAACAGACCAATCAAATCTGTAAAGATGTTTATGTAGCAATAGGTGTAAGTCAAAGAGTATAATAATAGTATTATAAAGAATATAAAGTGTAAGTATAAGAAAAGTAAACTTGAACGTAAAGTTTATAATGTTACTGCAAATGTAAACATATTTACGGCACATTCACAGGAAATCTTATTCTGTAACATGCAATGTAAACCTATTATGTCACAATTTGTGACAATGTTTCTATGGAAGACAGATTGTAAACTGAATTTTGGTGCGATAAGTGAAAAGATGAATCTGTCATGTGTGTTGGAAGCATATTTTTGTCATGCAGTGTGTAAAATTATTTAAATGTAAAGGTATTTTTGTAACACTCAACTGTAAAGGTATTTTTGACCTCGACTGTACATCATATCAGTCTGGTTTATACTGTGGTTATGGCGGACGCTGCTGCGGCGAACTTGGGAACTTGCAAGTAATAGCGGAAAAGCTTCTTCAGGATTCTTATGCATTTATAATGATACTTGTACTGTCCTCTTTTAATATATTATATCAAAAGGAGGAGTTCTGTAATAAATAAAACAACTATTTCTCTGTACGGCATTCTCCGACCTCACACACTTGGTGCCATCTTGACAGCAACTGAGTGTTGCCAGTACACCGCCATTTATTAGAATACCACAATACTGATGGACTCGATGAGCTCTTCCAGGTGCGGCGGATTATGATTTTAGTTTTATTAGAAACATTTGAAACTCGCGGGAAGGAGAACCGATAAATTTAACACTATTCGGTCGGACGGTCAACCAAATCTTGGCACAAGAAAAGGGCGGCAAATTTGAAAAATGTAGGGCTCACTGGCCAACTGTCTAAATTGTGTTCATAAAGTGCGTGCCTTTCTGAACCTTGACGTTGGAGGAATCATCAACGAGCCATAACACTTAAAATTTGGTGGAAAATGTACGGGCGAAGGTTTCATTCCCATCGAAAATATGAATTTCGCGCCCTTCTTGTTTCAGTGGCAGTGGCAAGATTTCGTTGACCGTCTATTTTTCAATAAAGTAAAATTTCTAAAACGTGAAAATACAACCAATTAGTTAGAATCAGGGATAGATAACGGAGCTCTGCTTCTGCTTCCGTTTTGTTTTACACATCCGCTTCTGTTATTTTTCAAACGGAAGTTATAGCGGATGTCGGAACCTAGCGCCACGGTGGAACATGAGCGGCGTACATCAAAAGACCAACAGCACGGGTAGCATGGTCGCGCGATAGACGATAAAATATCAGGCCGTCCCTATCGCACTATTAGTAAGTGCGATAGGGACAGCCAGATGTTTTATCATTTATCGCGCGACCATAATTGCCTGCCATTCGCTCATCTCTCCGCTTGCCACGTGCTGCGATACTAAACATCAATCGCTTCATTCCATTGCGCGCCAATACTTGTCCTGTCCACCTAGTTCTGTAGCGACTGAACCGGTGCAGTGCAGGGCTTATCTACGATCCCCTTAGAAGCAACTGCCGGGAGATAAAGGTGCTAAGCTTTTGTTTATTAAATACAGTTTACTTCTTTTAGAATCACTCCATTTAATTTAAAAATTTAATTGTGTGCTAACAATTACACTACTTTAAAAAAAACTTGTATCTTCGTCTGTCAATGAAAAGAAAATTGTAGTAAGTATGTATGGAATGCTTATAGACTTACTGCGTTTTAACTTTGAGGAACAGCGTGAGATACGAGATTTTTTAAAACTAGTGACGATATAATTTTTACTGGTTAGTTTTGGATTGTATTATACTACCTAACGAGTAAGTTTTCTTTTCGTTTCTAAAACCTTTTACGGCATAATAAAGGTTTAAAAGGATTCTTATGTGATTTTTAGTGAGTAAACAACTAAACATCTTAAAGTTCAAGGTGATTTAAATTTTTGGATTGTAATGAATTATATACTTAAGAGGGCTTTCATGTTAAAAATAGTGAAATCGCAACCGAGCGCTCGATCATACCGTGTGTGGTATCAAATTAAAGGGCTTTGCGAGTAGTTTATAAATATATATCACATTATAGGACTTTTTCTACTTGGTCTAACAAAATATGAGAAAATGTCCAAAAGTGGTAATAATTGTACCGGTGAAGGCTCGTTTTCAAAAAATTGGCAAAAATCAATAATAGCAATTTATAATCACTGAGACATAACAGCAATTTAAGTAAACGTTGCAGATTAATTTAGTACAAAACTTACTTCAATGTGATGTAGATTTTCAAAGAAATTGTCACTTAATTTTAGGTAATTTCTTAAAAAAATTGAATTCGCCTTAGGCTAGTTTACTCTTTTTCAAAAACTTAAAATAAAAATCTAGTCTGAAATGATTGTGGTACAGGATATACGAATTATAAATTTACCCGTTTTAATATTCAAAATTGTCAAAATTTTACAAATAAGATCGACTGATTCAGCTCTATACGTGCGTTTTTCTAAACGTGCATTAGAGAAAAAATCATAATTAATTTAGTGAGTTAGTTTTCAAAAATCCAGTCTTATAAAAATCAAGATAATAAGATGCTCTAACTGGAACTTGAATTAAATAAATCTATTGGATAACGGAAAGTGTAGTATTTCACCGACTAAAACTATCAATTTTACATTCTTTTGACGTTTTTTTTGAAAGCAGCCTTAAGATAGAATATCAGGTAACTTTTCTTTTCGTTTTTAAAACCTAAGTGGGCCTAAAGGCTGATTACAGGCTGAACAGTAAACACCTAAAAGTTGTAGGTAATTTAATTAGTTTTGGTTTATGTTATACCTATGTGGTATTTTTTCTTTTCGTTTTTAACATCTATAACTTCCGCTTCTGGTTCCGGTTCCGCTTCTGCTTCCGTTAAACTAAATTATGTACCTTATTCTTTATTGTTATTGTACAAAATAGTAAATTATTATACAAGTGCGGATTTAAACCTTAAATGCATGATTTTTTCTTTTAACGCGAAATTAATATAATATGTGATATGGTTTACTGACTCTGGGAAAAATAATAAAAAAAAAATTTTTACATCGATTTTAATACTAAATCAGTGTCAGAAGTTACAATCATCATCCTCCTTGCGTTATCTCGGCATTTGCCACGGCTCATAGGAGCCTGGGGTCCGCTTTGACAACTAATCCCAAGATTTGGCATAGGCACTAGTTTTGTTAGAAGTTACAATGAATAGGCTAAATCATATTTATACAAATATATAATTATTAGTAAATTTAATATGAAAAGTTTTACTACCTACTATTAGAAAGGTAAAGTATTTGTGAAACCCCTATGGTAAAATGTTTAAACTTAAAATAATAACTAACTCTAAAAAAATCGGCCCAAATCACATACTAAAAATCGTCATAATCCTGTTTTTTTTTTCACACTTTTCCGCCATTTCATCTTAATCCTTAAATAATAAATAGTAAGTCATAATTCTATTAAGTTTTTTTAAATAATAATGAAGTAATAAATGTGATTTTGGAGAGCTACATATTGAGCCACGGGCCATCAAAGATATGATGCATATCGTCACTACGACATGTTTCGGCTCAATTTCGAGAGCCTTTCTCAAGAGTAGCGACACCCCGCCTTTACATGTCGAGAGCGCGCCGCATACTGCGGGCGCTTGCTCGGTGCGCGCGGCTGCTGAGGACAGGCGCAGGGGGGGTCGGCGGCGCGGGCGACGTCACCGTGGCGAGATCGGAGCTACCCACTATGTTACTTTTGTCAAAAGCAGGATTGCACACAACACTTATTACGTGTCGCGACGTTTCGCGAGTTACCTGGCAACACTACCAACTGAACGAAACAACCTCCATTCAAACCAGTAAAAACCTGTTTGTCACTTTATGGCGTGTTGAATTTAATTATGTAAATTAATATTCGAATCAGTGCTCATCAAGGGGAGCTGAGTCACCAAAGAAAGCTAAGTGGTGTTTTTTATCTCTTGATAAGAGGAGTTATTCTCCCAAAACGTTCTCGTACATTTAACCTAAAACTAACTTTTCATAATTGAATATTATTGCTATGCATTATTACAAAGTTTACGATGATGGTGTTTCTGTTGTGGATAATATATTGAAATGAGTGTGGCATGGAGTTGTTACACGTTTATGCATATAAAAGATGATTGCAACACAAAATGGCGCATGTTGAATGCGGGAAAGGCGCATGTTGAATGCGGGAAAGAGCCATAGTGGCTGTAAGTCAGCGCGGCCCCAACGAGTTTGGGACCAGGCATCGGGTAGCCCTGATGCTGGTATGACCGCAACCAGAGGCTGGGGGCGTGGTCCAGCCTTGGTAATTATGATGTTTATCCAATATGAGAAAGTTATGATATTTGGCTGGGGATGGAGTTATGCCCCCAGCCTTGGTAAGTGCCGGTGGTTTGTGAGTCCCGGCCGCTGACGCCTGAAGGCCATGGGTTCACGCATCCTCTGGGAGGACCCCCAAGATGGTGAACACTGTAAGGGCAGTCAGGCATGTGTACAAGATTAGCGCTTTTCTGGGAGGTTGACGAACCTTCGTACACAGTTTGGGTCCAAAAGGATATTTGTCAAGCGTTGGCCACTAGTGTGGAGCGTTGTGACACCATGTAAATGTATAGCTTTAAGTTTGTATATTGTGTCTAAGAAAATGTATGATTTGATAAAGATGGATTTGGTAATGTGCCAGATGAAAGAACTACCTGATTTCCCTATGGGTTTTTCATGTGTTGGTTAAATTCATGTTTATGAAAGTAATTACTGATATGATAATGTGGTTTATGAAACACCTATGATTTACCTAAAAGTGGCTTTGATAATGTGGTTACCACAGAGAGGTTCTGTGGCTTATGAAACATCTATGATGTAACTATAAGTGGCTTTGATAATATGTGTACGACAGAGGTGTTCTGTTGTTTATGAAATATCTCTAATAATCTGTAATGTGTTGATCTATGTGTGGTGTTAATGTACTTGCCTTAGTTGTGTTTATGAGAGACATGTTTGAGAAGTGTACTTTGTAAGAGAATGGTTACAAAGCTTTCATATTGAGTTTGGCTATTATATATGGAATTTTGTATCCTGAATATGCTGAATTAAGTTGATATATCTCAATACATTAGTTGAGATAATAGCAACTATAATGAAAGACAAATGTTGTTAGAAATTGACTTTGTTTACTGATTTACTGCATTATTTGTGTAGTACTTTGGTATGAATATTGATGCACCATAATGGTGGCTGGAAAGTATCTTTGAGATACTTTACATATGTATTTAAGTACTACATTTATGTAGTTCAAAGGGAACTAACATGATGATGGTCATGATAATGATGATGATGATAAATAGTTGGAACTGTAATAACTTCAATAAGCATCTTGGAATTAATGATTTCAGTGAGATTTGAGAACCTATAATGGAAAGAATATAATATGAGATTAACCTTGTAATAATACTTGCATAGAACTAAATGTGTGATATTATATAGAGATAATTTAGTGACTTTGTAAGTCATAGTTACCCCTTTTTTAATACAGATCTTGAGATGCCAGTCATGCTGACCAGTGTGGAGGCAACGAGGACAGCGGTTAGAGAAAGGCTCTAACAGTCATTCCATACATGCAGTGTAGCCACTGCTAACCAAAGGTATGAATCATTCCTTTGCTTGACTGACGTTTATACAGATTGAGTTATAATGATAGCAGTTATAGTGATAAACCTTTGGAGATGAATTCAGGCAATGTTTTAATTCTTTTTGTTCCAAACTTATTCCCCAGAGTTTGGAACAAAATTGGTTGAGTTAGTCTGGGATATTTGGTAGTGGCTGGGGAGACGCTGCCAAAATCACAGAAAGAATAAAGTTAAAAGTACATTTCATTTGTTAAAATTCTATTATGGTATCTGAGAAATTGCATAAAGACGTCAGTTCATGGGATGTGTGATTCATATCATTTAAAATTATTTATTTGTGTTCTACATTCATCAATTTAATGAAAAATAGGTTTAACAGGTACTAGAAGAAGCTGATTTGAAATTATTAATGTCATACAGCGTCGAGTAGAAGTGATAGCCACGAGATGGACACAGAAATTGGCAGCATAGCATTTACGTTATGTGTGTTATAATAAAGATATATTGCTCTTTTATTTAAGCATGAATGTACGAATTGTATACTTATTTTATTGTGATCTCCCTTCATACCAATTATGTGTAGAAATATTGATAAAGAATGTTTGTTTGTTGTTCGACAAAGTGAGGTTGACAATTGGTGCAAGTTTACGAAGTTTGATAAGTACAAGTTTACGAAGTTTGTAGAGCTCAAGTTTAAGAGGTTTGTTAGTACTTACAACATTTTATTTTCAAATGCTTATTATAAATTAATAAATATGTTAAACATTAACAAAATTAATACACAAATAAAAGGACAAATAATTGCTTTCTGTAATTATTGGTTCTTAAAACATAAATGAAAAATCGATGTGATCGATAAACACGCATAAAAAACAGTCGATTTCCGAACGTCTGTCTTTGACATATGACATTAAAGGATTGTAAATGTAAATATTGTGACCGGCAAAATATGTGTTTATATAAACAAAGGTAGTGAAATTACTTGTTGATTACCTGAAAATATGACGGGGAGTCCGTTTCTACACAGGGAGGTAGTACCAGGATAAATCTACGCTAATTCTAGCCACTGTGGTCCCAATGGAGACATTCGGTTTTATGGCTCATTGGGAAGCAAGCACAGCAAAGAGGTTTGGGGTTTAATCCCTAACAAGGACGCCCTTGTGGCGATATGAACGCCCTTGGGGCAAAATGTAGAAAGACTCGGTGAGTGTTGTAAAAGCTTTTAACTACTTTAAAGTCAGGGGATATGAATGATAAAGGCGTTTTGTACATGTTCAGTTTTGCATCTTTTGGCAAATGATAAATGAAATTCCACGCAAATTTGTATTGTACGAATGTGTTCATCTCAAAATATCTTTACGCATTGAGTATAGGTACTCATCATTATAGTGTTATTGTGAATTGTGCTGTTTGACATCACATAAAATTAAAATATTGATGATTCATCATTTGCAATTTAATCACATGAAAATTTTCTGAAAATGAACTACGAAATAACCGCATAATTGACGTTGTTAAAATACTTCTTATTGGAATCAACCATTTTATGCCAATATTAACAAAGCCTGCTTGCCCAAGTATCCACATTTGTTAGTAATATAGAGAAATTGACCACTGACACCAAGTTATTATGTGCACAAATACCATGAGTTAAAAAACAAATCAGAACAAAGCGTCATCATTTCATCAAAAATTACACACCATACACCGGTTAAATACTGAACTTTATCAGTATTTTAAAATTGTAAACAAACAAGTACCAATGAAATTTCTAAAGTGACTACCTCACAGCTCGAAGGTGAAGAAGTACTAGCTGAATTTGAAAATGCCTTAATTCTACAATTTAATATAAAGGTGTCTAACATACAATTAAGTAAACTACGGGTTAATAAGCGAAGCAAATTATCTGAGTTTATACTCCACAAGTTTAAGTGAAATGTATTGGACTGGTACCCCTTGATGGGACCAGTTTCATTCTTGTATAAGTCAGTGGGACTGATGTGATGTTGATAAATTAATATACCTAAAGGAGGTATGGAGGACCTCAGTAATTGAACTTCTTCAGTTTTATTAATTTTCTTGTGACCTCGAAACGAGAGAGAGAGGATTCTCTTGCCATTATAACAATATCAAGTTGTTTTCTAAGTTCTTGAGTAGATTTAAACTTACTTAGTTTCACTTCATATATTATATATTCTGGAAACTTTTCTACGAGTATGAACCTCAAGTGATGATGATCAATATTTCCCTAATGACTGTTAAGAATATGAGATGTTATTGGATCTCATTTATGGTCTTGCGCCAATCTTCAAACCTTTCACTCTGTATAGAGTGGCATAATGGATATTAACCACTTGCTTGGGTTTTCAGACCTATTTTTGAGTATATCGACAACAATCTGATAACTAAGGTTGGTTATCTATACTTCATCACCTATTAAAATTTAGGCTCTCCTTTTTTAAAGAGGCCTTATGACACCAAAAGTTAAAATATAAAATATCCACTTAAATGGAAAGCTAGAAAATTGTGAAAACAATTATTACAGCCTGCCTGTGTGGTGACGGGTTAAGAATTTCACCACCCCCTTTCTTCCCGTGGGTGTCGTAGAAGGCGACTATGGGATATGGGTTAAATTGTGGCGTAGGCGAGAGGCTGGCAACCTGTCACTGCAATGCCACATTTTTATTTTCTTTTAACCCCTTATTTGTCAAGAGTGGCCCTGAAGCTTTAGTAGTTTCATGTGCTCTGCCTACCCCTTTATGGGATACAGGCGTGATTGTATGTATGTATGTATTATTACAGTGATTTTGCCTTATCTATGAGGTCATGAAAAACCGTATAAGAAATTAACAAACAGCTGCTATATTTGTGTTAAAGGAAGACATAGAGAAAAGAATATAATCAAAATGTCAAATGCGTTCATTACAATACCACAGGGAAAATTAACAAGGCCTTGTGTCCGAAGCTATGACTTTCAAATAGTAAATAAAACCTGTCAACACCTTACACATACACAGAGAAGGAACCACTGTTTTACAAACAGCTGCATTGTCTGCTATAAAAAGGAATGGAATTGTCAAGAAATAAATGTCACTTATTGAGGGACAGTAGTTCTCAAAGAAGTTACATGACACAAAGAATTGAAAATGAATTAAATTTAAGTACAGAAGATAAAATTGGCCTATTTATTTTCATATTTGAAACTGAGCAACTAAAGGAAATTAGAAGTAAACTGGTTAGAATTTGCTTGAAAATATAGGTATTAAGATTATTGTTTACCAATATGGTACCAGCAATTACACCAAGTGTATCATGTCCCAGAGAAGATCTGCTTACATATGTGAGCAATTACAATAAAAGGATAACTTTAGTAGATGATAACCCTTTGTCAAATCGTATTGACATACTTATAGGAAGTGATTATTATTATTATTTGCATCTCCGTTTAAAATTCTCGGGTCTTTCGAGCCCGCTTATTTATTATTATTATTATTCTTTATGAATACTGAGAAACAGAATTTTCAGAAAATCTATATTAGGCTAGATCTTATCAGGAAAACCTGATCATAAAGACAAAATGACCTGATGGTTTTAACTTACTTTCAGACTCTGTATGAGAATAAATTAACAAAACCTGACCCTACTTTAGATGTTAGGAAATGTAAAAGTACTAGAACTAGAAAAGAACTAGAATCCATTAGTATCACAGATACTTCTAGCACGGATAGAGACGTAGAAGCTATTAATAATTAACGAGACCACTACTATTATTAACAACCGTTATACGGTTGGCTAGCTGTGTAATGAGTACCCTACGGGTCTACCTGCAAGCTTCAAATTGGCCTATGTAATGGTAGCCTAGTCAGTTAAGTGAAAGGAGCTATAGAGAGTCGCACTGCTCATTTATGAACAAATCCCACAAGACCGATTGAATAAAGAGATTATAGAGTTTGTCCCTAATCACAGCCAGGTAGATTAATTTGGCCCACCATGGAATTTCATTGAATGTAAAGGCCATGAGAACTGTATAACGTTTCAGCAGAGGGTAGAGAAGGTAAAAGCTTGATTGAGTCTATATCATGGCCCTCTGATGCTAAAAAAATCTCATCCAACTCGTGATCAAGTTCAGATGTCATAGAATAACAAATAGCTGATATAGAGAAAGCTTTCTTATAAATCGGACTAAATGAAAAGGATAAGACATGTGACTAGATTTTATGGCTAGAGAACATTAACAAAACGTATTCTATGGATACAAATCCTACGGATCTGGAAAATCATTCCAGAAATAAACAATAAAGGCACAGTAAAAACCTTAGGATTGGTTTGCGATATGTGCAAAGATACTTAAATTAAGAACAAATCCAACAAAAATACTTTTACCAAAAGAGAAATACTAAATACCATAGCTTACATCTATTATCCGTGTGGGCTTGCAGCGCCTATCGTTTTACCAGCTAAATTGCTCTTACAATCTTTATGGGTAAAATATATTAGATAGAGCTCTACCTTATTAAAAAAAAAAAAAAAAAAAAATTGTAACATACTGGAAAACTATATTAAAGAATTAGAGGTAGTAAAAGATATATGTAGGTATACTTACCTAGAAATATATCCAGGGAAGAAACTTGTCAAATATATGGTTTCACAGACGCATTAGTCAATGCATATTCTGCTATAGTGCATAGAGATACTAACTATAATGTATACAGCAAAGGCATTAACTGAAATAGACTGACTCTCATAAGAAATCAAGGATGATTTAAAAATAGTCCGTTTAGAACTATGAGGCACCTCAATAGAAAATAGATTAATATAATATGTAAAAAGATATCTCCCAATAAAAGGTGACTAAGCAAACATTAGAGTGTGACAGTCAGATTGTTATAGGTGGCAGTCAAACAAGTTACTTGTACTATTTGTAACAAAAGGGATAGAAGAAATGTAAAAGAACAGAAACTTGGATCTACGTTAATGTACCCTCCAAATTGAATCCGGCTGATGTGGCAAAAGGACCGTTAAGTGACATAGAAAAGTTACATTTTTGGCTACTTAAATTGTCCCGAAGTTCTTGTTATATAGCCCATCTAAATGTCTGAGCAATCAGATGATTGACAATTCTTTTTCTGGCGCGGGAGGGTCTCTCGAATTGTGAGAGGTTAAGAATAAACAAGTGAGAGTTCAAGTTAAGGTGGCACCACGTGTTGTGTTGGTGACATAGTATGTACAAATTAAGAAAAAATCAAGAGAACAGAGAGACTCAGAAAGTTGATCGTATATCAAAATTAATTACAGAAATAAATGGGCAATGTAGAGTGGCCAAAGCAAAGTAGGTAACACTATATTTATATAGCACATTTGTGTCCTTGAGATAAGAGAATCAATGGTGTCTGTGGATCCTGCAAAGGATATATTAAATGACAAACATCCTATGAGGAAGAAGTGATGGATCTTGATATAGAAGTAGATATACCGGTTCAAAGAGAAGATGTGAAACATAATGGAAAATAGATCAAAGGAAGAGATAGTGGATAATAACATACTAAGTACTCAGAGATAAAATAAGGTGGATATAGGCTTAAGTAGAAGGCATCAATGAAACAGAAATCATGTATACCTCTGAAAATATGTCAGAGTGATTTGCACAAGATGGCATAGAGTCAGTGACGCCTAGAGATGAGAGACAAAAGAGAGCAACAGCGGTCCAAGCAATTGGAGAAGATCAAAGAGTGGTCCCGCCACTTGTTGCTTACACTAACTCCTTTTCATTAAACTTTCGTCGTCGGGTGTGTCGCGACGTTTCGCGAGTTACCTGGCAACACTACCAACTGAACGAAACAACCTCCATTCAAACCAGTAAAAACCTGTTTGTCACTTTATGGCGTGTTGAATTTAATTATGTAAATTAATATTCGAATCAGTGCTCATCAAGGGGAGCTGAGTCACCAAAGAAAGCTAAGTGGTGTTTTTTATCTCTTGATAAGAGGAGTTATTCTCCCAAAACGTTCTCGTACATTTAACCTAAAACTAACTTTTCATAATTGAATATTATTGCTATGCATTATTACAAAGTTTACGATGATGGTGTTTCTGTTGTGGATAATATATTGAAATGAGTGTGGCATGGAGTTGTTACACGTTTATGCATATAAAAGATGATTGCAACACAAAATGGCGCATGTTGAATGCGGGAAAGGCGCATGTTGAATGCGGGAAAGAGCCATAGTGGCTGTAAGTCAGCGCGGCCCCAACGAGTTTGGGACCAGGCATCGGGTAGCCCTGATGCTGGTATGACCGCAACCAGAGGCTGGGGGCGTGGTCCAGCCTTGGTAATTATGATGTTTATCCAATATGAGAAAGTTATGATATTTGGCTGGGGATGGAGTTATGCCCCCAGCCTTGGTAAGTGCCGGTGGTTTGTGAGTCCCGGCCGCTGACGCCTGAAGGCCATGGGTTCACGCATCCTCTGGGAGGACACCCCAAGATGGTGAACACTGTAAGGGCAGTCAGGCATGTGTACAAGATTAGCGCTTTTCTGGGAGGTTGACGAACCTTCGTACACAGTTTGGGTCCAAAAGGATATTTGTCAAGCGTTGGCCACTAGTGTGGAGCGTTGTGACACCATGTAAATGTATAGCTTTAAGTTTGTATATTGTGTCTAAGAAAATGTATGATTTGATAAAGATGGATTTGGTAATGTGCCAGATGAAAGAACTACCTGATTTCCCTATGGGTTTTTCATGTGTTGGTTAAATTCATGTTTATGAAAGTAATTACTGATATGATAATGTGGTTTATGAAACACCTATGATTTACCTAAAAGTGGCTTTGATAATGTGGTTACCACAGAGAGGTTCTGTGGCTTATGAAACATCTATGATGTAACTATAAGTGGCTTTGATAATATGTGTACGACAGAGGTGTTCTGTTGTTTATGAAATATCTCTAATAATCTGTAATGTGTTGATCTATGTGTGGTGTTAATGTACTTGCCTTAGTTGTGTTTATGAGAGACATGTTTGAGAAGTGTACTTTGTAAGAGAATGGTTACAAAGCTTTCATATTGAGTTTGGCTATTATATATGGAATTTTGTATCCTGAATATGCTGAATTAAGTTGATATATCTCAATACATTAGTTGAGATAATAGCAACTATAATGAAAGACAAATGTTGTTAGAAATTGACTTTGTTTACTGATTTACTGCATTATTTGTGTAGTACTTTGGTATGAATATTGATGCACCATAATGGTGGCTGGAAAGTATCTTTGAGATACTTTACATATGTATTTAAGTACTACATTTATGTAGTTCAAAGGGAACTAACATGATGATGGTCATGATAATGATGATGATGATAAATAGTTGGAACTGTAATAACTTCAATAAGCATCTTGGAATTAATGATTTCAGTGAGATTTGAGAACCTATAATGGAAAGAATATAATATGAGATTAACCTTGTAATAATACTTGCATAGAACTAAATGTGTGATATTATATAGAGATAATTTAGTGACTTTGTAAGTCATAGTTACCCCTTTTTTAATACAGATCTTGAGATGCCAGTCATGCTGACCAGTGTGGAGGCAACGAGGACAGCGGTTAGAGAAAGGCTCTAACAGTCATTCCATACATGCAGTGTAGCCACTGCTAACCAAAGGTATGAATCATTCCTTTGCTTGACTGACGTTTATACAGATTGAGTTATAATGATAGCAGTTATAGTGATAAACCTTTGGAGATGAATTCAGGCAATGTTTTAATTCTTTTTGTTCCAAACTTATTCCCCAGAGTTTGGAACATTACGTCACTTGTTAAGGGTGCGTTTACACTGGGGACCGACGTAGTGCCTAGAACTGTTTTCCAACTCGGTGGCACCGACCAACCACTGTCACGATTGAAATTAGGATGACGACTAATTTCTTACTTTAAAAAAAACTTGTATCTTCATCTGTCAATGAAAAGAAAATTGTAGTAAGTATGTATGGAATGCATATAGACTTACTGCGTTTTAACTTTGAGGAGCAGCATGAGATACGAGTTTTTTTCAAAGTAGTGACGATATATACATCGTCATGCATTTAAGGGTTAAGCGCAATCAAAAGAAGTGGTGATAAATTAAAACACGGCCGAAAGGCGACTTACCTCTTTGTATGTGTATCATATGTTTTACATAAACAAGTATAACAAGTATTACTTTGCGCACTTGTGCGTAACAGTAGCTCCATATGTACTGAACAAGAAATAAGTGAGTAGGTAATAACAAAAAAATAACTGTATACTATATAATATTATAATAAACAAACAGATATATTTTATAATCAAATTTATATTTACTTAAGAGGAAGGTCATTCAAACAGTAAGAAATTTCGATATAATTAGTGCAACATCATATATTGAATGTTTAAATTTAATAATCATTTAGGTATACCAACCTATACTCACAAGTCTTGACTTTAGATTTATTGTTACTCATTAGTCATTGCATTTTGTAAATATTTGGCATCATTATCAGGGAATCTGTAACTAAAATAAAAGAATAACATAAATTAATAAAGTCATAAATTTATCTTAATATTAATAAACATAATTTAGCACATTCATTATTAACAAATTCAATAAATTTATGGCTGTTTATTTTTTTGCAGTTTTTGTCAGTGTATTATCAGTCTTATATCACACGTAGGTGTTTCCCTATGATGGTTTTCCCAGCCAATAATTGTAATCATTGTAAATACCAGTCTTTCTCACTTTGATCTGCCTATGTAAGAATATTGATATTGTTCTGTACCCTATTAACATAAGAGAATCTAAAACTAGTTGCTTCTACAGTAATCATCAGTAATATGATTAAATGACTGACCATTAATATACTTACAGTTTTCTCCCAAAATGTTGCTCAAGATTAATCCATGAAATCTGTTAGCTGAAGTGGACTTGGCTGTCACCCCCACAGAGGAGTTCTCAAATGTCCAGCCAATATGCGCTCCACAGTGGGGACAAGTGCAGATCCGCCATGAGTAACCAGGGAACCAAGAGTCTGCACCTTGTGGCTATAATGTAATGTCAGGTATTAACAACAATCAAAGTAATATTTTCATACAGGTTCAAGAATATAATATTAACTTACATTGCCAATATTATGGCATCTGGCTTTTTCTGTAGTGACAATCTCAAACTGGACACCAAATGGATTTACTAATGTCTGCACAGTTACATTGGTTTTGCCAAATAGTTTTCTTCTTTCACTTTTACGAGCTCCGGGACTTTGCTGATTAAATAAGTAATAAGAGTCGGCCACGTCAGTTCCACACTTGCGGCATAGCAGGAGTTCTGTTACACAAATAATAGGATTTATACACCAACATCAAAAACTATACAATACAATTTAGCACAATATTATTAGTGTATTTAATGGTATCAAGAAATATCGGTATATGTATATTATGTACCAGTAATTTGGACTGACCTTGTCGATTCTCCTCTGATTTTTCGGGTTGTTTGGCAAGTGTTAACAACATTTGTGACCCATAGATAAATAAAATTGAAATTGTTAATTTTACCATGTCTGGATTTAGAAAATTGTGACATAAATAATGAACAATCTCTCAAGAAGACGTGTTTTCGTATTGCCGGCTGCAATGTAACTTACTATAAAAAACTTAATGACTTATTTCAGGTTGAATTAACTTTTCGATATAGGTTATAAATATACATTATATTAATATTATTTATTCTCTTTTATGATTAAAATGGTAAAATACATGCTATATTACTGTAAATAACTATGGCTGTATCTTTAATCCTATCACAATATTATTGTTAGTAAAATGTGTTGTGATAACAATACCAAGGATAGGATCACGTCATTTACTAATTGTCAGTGTCACGTCAGATGTATAAAGACGCATTCAGCTTTATTTAAAAAGAGAGAAACAAGTATAACCCTCACTGGCTAAATTGCTCACCTCATTGCCACATTATGAACAAAACGGCTGAATCGATTGTGTTAAACAATGCCAAAAACGAATAACTCCACTGAGATGTGGAAAAAATCACTTTATATGAATAAAAAGTTGATCGTATTCAATGCATGACTTGAACGCACACTATGAAAAAAAATGACGTTTCTGTCTAGTTAGTTGATTCTACACTTACAGTGATGTACGATACCCATTTGTTGTTTACTGATAAAATCCTTTGTGGCGTACAAATTTGCAAATCAATTATTAATGTACAGCAGGCTGTGTAATCTATAATAATCAGTCATGTCCTTTTTCAAGAATGTCGCGTCCAGTTTCACCATCCGTAGTCGTGATTCCATTTTAAAAGAATCTCTAATAAATAACTTATCGGAATGCGTAAAAGATATACAATACAACAATCAGTTCGAAGAAAACTTCCATAGTGTTCTTGGGTCGACGGATTCTACAAACACACTGTGTATGGCTCTCGAAGCAGTATTTCTACATGGTTTGAAGGACACATTTCTGCGAAAGGCGAAAAATGTATTGTCAGGTGACCCAGACCTTCGACCGCAGCCGAACTTTTGGCCACTAGTCCTCGTACTCTCTCATCGCCAGAACATCGACGAGATTTCGTCTTTGCTTCAGATCAACACTGAAATTGGACAATGTAGGGCATGGCTACGAATTGCCCTCAATGAATGCCTACTATCCTCTTACATGGCGACTCTTTTGAAAAACATATCTGCTGTTAGGCCTTTCTATAACAAGTCTGCCTTTGTTTGTGACTCGGAAATTTTAGAAGTCGCCCAGAAACTAATAGAAGGATTAGAAACATGCATACAATTTAATTTGCCCACTAATTCAAGTTTACTTAACCACTGGCCCGAACCCGTGCTAATGCTGGCAGGACTGTGGGTGCCCACGATGAGAGCAGCGCCCATCAGTGCAGGTCTCGACATTGCCAGCACCATGTGTGATGAAGAGGTCAAGCCCAAAGATGTGTCTACTCCAACTCACATATCGGGAATAACTGGTTTGGGCAGGCTAGCTCTAAATGAAGATGAAGCCTTAGATTTTATTCTATCTGTATCTAATGATATTAATGCCATGGGAACACAACCTCAAATTGAACCAGAAGCAAAAGATGATGAAAATCCTACAAGTGTTGATGAGAATGAGCAAAATACCATATTATTAGATCAGCCATCTACAAGTCAGGACCAAAATGTTCTTAGTAATAGTTCACAAGAAGATACAGATGTTGACCCCCTAGATGCTGCAGCTGATGTTTTAATTCCTGGTAACTCTCTGTGTGGCAAAGGATGGTCCACTGACAAAAATGATGAAATGAATTGTTCTATCAATTCCAACTCATCACATGGCAGCAGTCTTATAAAAACACCAGAATTAAAAAGCTTGTCATCCCTGCTGGAAACAGCAAATAATGGAACAGAAAAATGTGTCAATACTCCTAATTTGCGAGACCTCATGAAAGATATCCATAAGGAGCTAAAGTTAAACACGGATGAACCAGAAGTTGTTGAGTTAAAATCAGAAGCTGCCACACCTGAGGACCCCATGTTGCAAGGGTTGGGCTTTGAAATTGTGTCAAATTCAGTAACAGGTTCATTTACTGTCCCTGAACTTCAGAAGATGATTCAGCAGCTTGGCAGCCTCTCACGAGAACATGGTCTGGATCATCAAAATTATCAGTGCAAGGGTTGTCAAGACTTGCTGGGCAGCACTATTTCCAAGGCTAAAGTGTGTGCTTATACTGGCGAATATTACTGTTCCAATTGCATGGATGCCAACTTCTTTATAATTCCGGCTCGGGTGATACACAACTGGGATTTCAAAAGATACCCAGTCTCCAAGAAATCAGCTCTGTTCCTATTAGAGTTCCAGCATCATCCCTGGATCCATATAAAAAAACTCAACCCAAAAATATATACTGGGGTGTCAGATATGGCACAGTTACAAGAATTAAGAATACAACTGAACTTCTTAAGAGCATACATATTCTCCTGTAGAGAACCTGTTATTGAGGAATTGCAGAAACGAGTCTGGCCTAGGGAATATTTATATGATCATGTGCACTTGTACACTATATCAGACCTAGTCCAGATACCAAGTGGATCATTGTTATTACAACTAGAGAAAGTTGTCAACTTTGCAAAAACCCATGTTCTTGATTGTTGGTTTTGTAGCCAGAAAGGATTTATATGCGAAGTTTGTCGAGATCCTAAAGTATTGTATCCATTTGAAACAAGCACTACATATCGTTGTGATGAGTGCTCAAGTGTCTTTCATATCAAATGTTTTAATGCAAATATGCCATGTCCAAAATGTAAACGAAAACAAAATCGCACAAATGAATCTAACCTACTTTGAATGATGATAACCTACTTGGAATGATGATGTTTTAATGTTTTATCTGTATAAAGTAATATTACTACATACAGCTGTTTTTCCGCCTCATTTGTAAAAATATTTTAGTTTTATTGATTGCTTTGCTGTGCACTGTGGTAACTGGGAAATGGCAATGTTACCTAGTATACCTATACTATGAATAGTAAATTAAACAGGTCTGGGTCTGGGGTATTAAGCAGACCATAAATTATTATCCAAGGCTTCCCAGGCAAATTAAAGTAAGACAAAAGTATATTTTAGATTATGTTGCCCAATTTTTTGGATCAAAGTAAGTTGTAATTGTTTAAATGATTTTTGACCATAGCTATGTTAATAAGTGTCCCAATAGTTGATTTCAACGTAAAAAAAAATGCCCCCCCCCCCCCCTCGCACATAGTAAGGTAATGTGTGATATGTAAACTTGTCCCACAGTCTCGCGCCCTCTTCATAATGTTGCTGAGCGAAGTATGCTCGCCCCACAGTTTGAAAACGCGGTTTTAATGCTCTATCTTCTGGTATAGTATTTAATAAGCAATGAGGCTTAAGCCCCTCTCTACCGAGAAGTAAAAAGTAAAATTGATATTGATGTGTATCAAAATAATTGAATATAATGTATGTTAATCAGAACATTCATTAATAGAACACACGTTCAATACATATTTTAGAATAATTTTACAAAACGCATTTAAGTACCACTTTGTTATAATTATAGCAGTGTGATCATATTAAAGTTAATTTTATTATGGCTTATCAGGTAATAGGTATCATTCATAATTATAATGAAAGTCCTTTCTTATGGGTATACATTTATCTTACTTTATATGAATGATTTAGGTAGCCAAATAATCAATGAAAATGGGCCATTTGTAAAAAAATTAGGTCACTTATAATATGCATAAGTGAACCATTTCATAAATATTATATGTAAAATCAGTAGTTCAGCCAAGTAATATGTATGGCTACTTAGTGCATAAATAAATACATTATTTAGTTTAGGTTCTAAGTGTGGTACACAAAATCAAGATAAGGAATAAAATATATGTACATATATTTATCTTATTTATGGCTGTAATAGTATAAAGTTATACGGTTAGCTGCAGCTGATTGTACATTTAGGGTTAAGATAATTATGGGTACTATTATTGGGGGAGATGTTTTACTTGCATATATTAGTCATATTACCTACATTGTCTGAGTGTCTAATTTTACTCTTATTATAAGATAACAAGTACAATACCAACTAAAATGAATATAGATAATTATTACACGTTTTCGTTCCTTCGGTAACATCATCTCACCATTAGTGTCCCCTAGTTGTACAACCAGTAATAGGTGGACTTTTTTTTCTGAAACACTAATGACGTATGATCATTTATTAAAGCATTCTGGCCGCTATGTACTTACGAGTATACCATACTATTTCTACGATATAAATATGTATTAAATAATTTTTTATTTAGTTAAAATGCAGGAGTTCAATGAGAAAAGTACCACTGGTCAACACCAGTGGTAACACTGGTAACTATGGGGAGTTTTTTGATGAGGTAATATGCAAAGAGTAGTATATAATATATGTATTTATGAGAGTAATATGTTTTAGATGTATCTAAGCGGCCGGGGCGCTCAATAATATCTGAACACGTCTGCTCGCCTCGAGAGTAGAGACTACATGTGGCTCTCTCAGTCATTTGTACTCGTATATAGATACTTAAGAAAAGGCATGGTCATAGTTGCCAAGCAAAGCTGATCATTCAAATATCACGTTCAGCTCACGTAGAAACATTACGTTTAACAATCATTACATAATAAAAAAAATGCTGTCTATTAACATGTAAACATATTATTTTAAGCTATTATATTTTGTCAATATAACTCGTATTGAAAAAAATGCATTTTTATTACTGGGGTGCTCGTTTACAATCCTTCATTTACATTAAATTTATCGTATACAATAATTTTATTATGTGACTCTGCATTCTGAGGGGAACAATTTATATGTTCAATGCATTGAGAATATTGAGATGAATTTTGCGTACCTATTTGTTGAGATGATTTGAGACCCTTCAAACGATAGTTGGATAAATAAATCAGATGGCCATACCTATTAGGATTTTAAAAATAAAACAATTAGTTTTAAACATCATATAATATGTTATTCTTACCAAATATATACATCATTATTACAAGATATACAATATTTACATGACTAATATGTAACGTAATACTTGCTGCGTAGTAAATGGCTAGTACGATAAGTACGATAATGAAATGCACACATCGTTCGTCGATTGTTTATTATGGTAATTATAAATAAACTTACATTTCTAATTTACAAAAATGAAGTGTGCCTTGCCTACATAAGAATGATAAATTGATAATACACGGAAACATACAACGAACGTGTGTTTATCAGTGCCTCGACACACAGATTGCCTCTAGTAGACCCGAAGCCTATCGACGCGCTATCGCGTCCTATTGAGGTTAAGAATGTCGCTTAAGTAGGAGTCTGCGGGCTGCGGGTGTTTGGCGCGCGCGGGGCGGGCGGCGGCGGCGCCGGCGCGGGGCTCCACGGCGAACTCGTCGAAGCACTGCTGCAGCAGAGCGTCGGGCTCGTCCGCCTTGCCCTTGCTCTTCTTCTTGGCCTGGTAGCTGAGCGCGTCCTTGTCAAACTCCAGCGGTACGACGCCTAGGTCGCCACTGTATCGATTTTTTGCAACTTGCAGATATTTCTTGCCGCGCACTGCTGTTAAACGTTTGTCCTGAAAACACATGGTAAATTCGGTAACGACTTCCAGACATAGGGACAAACATTATCTCTTCAATTCCCGATAACTATAGAAGATGTAATAAAAATAGCGGGAATACCTAAGTATTGTATTCATTTATGGGCTGACAAGGAAATGTAGTTGACATTGAGTAGACATTATTTTAGACGCACAACGCGATTGCTGGGAGCGTTCCCCTTATATTTACTGTTTGTATTTGGATTTTACTCTTACCTGAATAATCAGAACATTGTCGGCCTCTTGAGACGCCTTGGCGCTACCAAATATTGAACTGGTGGAAAGATCTTCCGATTCCCGTTCCTGCAGGCAAGGTACAGTAAATGTGTAATCTAATAATATTTTTTAAAATTAAAAAGCTGTTTCGTATGGAGTTAGAAATGTCTTAGTAAAATCAGAAATTTTAATCACAATTAATAAACTTCGTACTAAAATCTTTACAAACCAAACTTAAATTAATTTGATTCCTTTGTCTACTTCCAAAGTCGTAGGTATAATTAATAAATCATTTAAATTGATACCTAAATGTCCATTATTTTAATGTATTAAGTTTATATTTCCGATAATATAACTATAAATAACTAAAGTAAAAGTACCAGTGCTCGATAATGTTCCAGTAGAAGCCACTTTCAACCTTAAGTCATTGCCAATAAATGTGACAGTAGGGTGGAATCTATACATATATTAGCAGCAATAGGCATTAGCACGTCAACACGGTACGTTTACCTTGTTGAATCAATCAAAACTACTTAGGAGGCCATAATAAAAATCACCTTTCTGGGATGCATGACGAATGTAACGAGCCACCCACATATTATGTAACAGCGTAAGGGGAAGAGAGTCATGTGTAAAAATAGTCCGGTGTAATAAGAGCGTAGTATGTACCATATTTATGAGACGATTTTTTCGATAAATATTTTAGCAGTTGATTGTATGTAAAGCGTCACCTTTCTGGGATGCATGACGAGCGTGACGTGCGTGTGGCGCGCGGTGGCGAAGGTGCGGAAGGCTGCCACGACGGCGTCCTGGCGCGCGTAGCGGTCGCCCTCCGCCTCGCCCAGCCCCAGCATGAACTGCACGTTGTCCACCACCACGTGGCTGATGTCGTGCATGTAGCGCGCGTGCTCCACCGCCTGACAAACGTCAACAAATGAGCTCCACACTCCTACTCGTGGGTGAACAGGAACCAAACAAAACAAACATCGAAGTCTGTGCTACAGACTGTTTTGTTTAAGTAGTTTTTGCTTGTTTAAGTTTTTTTATTATAAATGGGCTTACTCTTGGCCAAAGACTAGCCTTGCCTACGATGGAGTGAGCTCGCCCAAAATATGCCTGATGTTCACCCTAGATTTGAAGGTTGCTGGATTATATGAGCTGTGTATACTTTGCTTGTGTGAGTACATACGGTCTACATAACTTACATAAGTGACGTTTGCAAGCATAAGGTACCACACTAGTGATTGCCACAAGGACGAAATTTGCTCTTATTTTTACACAAATAACATATTAGAGCGTCCTTACTCTTAAACGACAATGTGCATAGTTTTTTGTTCTTACCACCTGATTTGTTTTGTTCCTGACAATTTAAGACTGTCAAAATAATATTTACCAACCTAAGGGGGCGTCCATTAATCGCGTCATACGTTTTTGGCTTATTTTAGACCCCCCCCTCCCCCATGGTGATCTTTGGTGATATTTTCAGGACCCCCTCCCCCCCTGGCCAATATGACGTGTAATTTTTTGGCAACTTAAGTAGACTTTTTTCGAACCAACGAATCATCCAAATCTTGGCGCGAAATTCAAATTTTCTATGAGAATTAAATCTTCGCCCCCTCATTTTTAAGTTTCTGTACCTACCTCAAAAAGGAAACCACTGAACCGAAACTACTGAACCGATTAACTTGTTTGGCACACATATGTAAACTTGTGACCCAAAGACGGGATGCAATTTAAATAAAATAAAAAAAACAACTGTAGGGGTCACTTTTAGGGGGTAAAAGTGAAAATTAAAAATCAAAGTTTTTTGAAATAGTTTTTAGCGTGTTACATGTCAAATGAAAAAGCGTATTATGGGCCATTTTTTTTTCAAAGTTGTTTTTTTTGGATTTGGAAATTTTTATGTGCTTTCCACTCAGCATCGCGAGCTCTTTCAATCCTAATAGGAGAAAAAAGTGTCCCATCCGTTACCACTTTTTCATACATTTTGTATGGCGGTAACGGAATGGAAGGTCTAAAAAATTATGGAAATCTTAGGACATTTTTTTTCTCCTATCACGATCAAAAGATCTCGCGATTCTGAATATGAATCGCGTAAAAAATACCCGTTACAAAAACGTGGAGTGGACAACTTTGAAAAAAATGGCCCTACGATTCCGATACGTATTTCAAAAATAAATGTGATAATAATTTTCAGTCAAGTAATTTTCAAGTAATTTAAGAAAACAGGCAAAAAATAACCATTCTCTTATCTCCGAAACTACTTAGCGTAAAATTTTCGAAAAATACCCGAATTAAAGGCTATTAATGTATAGATTTAGATTTTTCAAGGTTTAGGAAGGCACGCGTGTTTTCAAGACAGTTGGCCGGTGAGCTCTACATTTGTCAAATTTGCCGCCTTTTTTCAGTGCCATGATTAGGTTGACCGTCTATAACCGACTGTCCGTGTACACATGATGAGGGCAAACTAAAAAAATCTTTGAGAATTAAAAATAACCGACTGCACACAATTCTTTTTTTCTCACTTGATGGTCTCATCGGGAGATCAGCGCTGGAAGTCACCAGCAACACGCTGAGATGAAGCCATTTCGTGGCACTTCATTCCTTTCTGTTTGTGTTGTAATGTGTAATTAATCTGTTCACACATGTGTTCACGAATAAATTATATTCTATTCTATTCTCTTTGCACTGCACAACGCAAGTTCTGACTCTAAAAGTTGATATAAAAATAGCTCAGAAATATTATTTTTTCTTTACGTTAGTGTAACAAAAAAAAATACACGTGATATGTTCCTAACCCCCCCACCCCCCATGGTGATACTTGGTGATTTTTTCATGACCCCCTCCCCCCCTATACAGTATGACGTGATTAATGGACGCCCCCTAAGTAAAATAAAATTTGAATTGTAGAGTTAAATAATATTGACTTCATTTTATATTAGTAGTCTCGGAAGGGTCTCCACGGAAGACCAGCGTCAGGGTCCACAAGGGTCCCTTGGCATGAAGTTAAGTGGAGACATTTTCAGTTACGCGTTATACAATAGTATGTATGTCAGTGGTATTAGTTAAGTTTAAATTAAGCGTTTTTGAATAAAGTTCTTCTACCTATTCTATTCTAAGTACTTAGTACAGTCAAGTGCAAAAATACGTATCGATTTTATCCGCTCAAAAATATGTACCGAGACCTTATTCCTCCGACATAAAGTGCTATGGGACATATTTTTGATAAGTTGTACGCACCCATATTTTTACACTTGACTGTACCACGAACGCTAAATTTCCCCTTACCTCCATAACAACTTTGATGGGCTGCTGGCCGTGGAAGGCGAGGTAGTAGATGGGCAGCTTCTGGAAGTCGTCGGCGAAGGCGGCGAAGCGGTCGAGGTGGTGCTCGAGCGGCACGCCCGCGAACTGCTGCAGCATCGTGCGCGCCAGCCGCGAGTTGCGGATCTCGAAGCTGCCCCACAATGTTGTCACCTAGTAAGGCAACCAGTGAGTTAAGAATACGAATAGAATACAGCTTAGAGTAGAAATAAACCTAATTTTTACACTTACTTTTCTTCTGTAAAAGTGGCTCAATACTTGCCGCGTGTAAACCGGTTTACATAGAAGACGGTGGCACCTCTATTATTTTCTAGTCTTTTTTTGCCAGGCTGTAAGTAATAAAATACACAACAGAATACGTCAGCTTACACAGTTTAGGTTCTTGAGCATTACACAATCTAACCAAACTTATAATTATAATAAAGTATGTGTTAAGGAAATAAGAAAAACAAGGTACATCCCACAGATGTCATATATACCATAGATCAAGCAAACGTATCTACTTAGCGTGTCAAATGAACTCAGTGAAATCCACTGAGTTGTCCGTCTTTAATCGCAGCTTGCATCGGGCCTTATAAAAAATGCCTCGTTACGTGTCAATTGCAACAACACAAAAAAAACTTGACATATTTAAAATTTTCAGTACAAAATTTGAAAACAAATAGATGAACTTGTTTCTTCTATCTAAATAAAAATATGTATAAAAAACTTGTTTTTAAGAAAACTAACTAAAATATGTTTTGTCTCGGTGTAAGTTAGGGAGTGTAAAAATCGAGACAAAAGTTTATTTCCTTCTTCCAGGCTGCAGTATTTAAGTATGGCGTTGTAAGTAATCATTCAGGTTATTTCGCTAAAACGCTTCCCGGAAGCGTAATGTAAGTCGTGATCGTAGCGCTTATAGCAAGGTAAACATTTTAAGTTTACACAAAACCCAATAACAGCTTGAGGTGGAGGGTGTGTAGTTAGTATGTAGTTACCCCCTGCTGCGCTAGGTCGAGCGACATCTCGGCGCAGAGCGTGGTCTTGCCGCAGCCCGTGGGGCCGGTGAGCACGGTGAGCTCGCCGCGCCGGTGCCCGCCCAGCAGCCGCGTCAGCGCGGGGAACCGCCGCCACTTCACGCCGCGCACCTGCGTGCAAACACTAACGTTAACCATAACGAACTAGAGAGTTTTGAATGATTCACAGCTACTTTTACTAGACTGTGATTACCTTTTTGATGTTACCAGTGACCATGATGTCCATGATGTATGACACTGCGTTGAAATATTGGGAGTTAACAAAATAAGAAAAGCTAATCATAGTCTATATTCCGTGCAATATAAATAAATCTAGTGATAAATTGATAATGAACTTCTGACTGTGGACCAAAGACATATATAACTCCGTATAGACAGATAAAGTCTAAGAAAAAAAACGTACCTCAGTACCATACCACACCTCGGACACTGGCGATCAAATCTATGAAAGAGGCGCGTTCCTAGCACACATTCTAAGCTCGTGTAGGTGAACGCGTACCATGCTTGTATGAGTGAGATATGACAGGTCGATTGTTCGCGTTTTTGACAGGCGGTAACTGTCAGGTAACCGAGAGGGGGTGGGCGGCACTTTCAGCGGGGAGCGGGAGTGGCCATACTGTACGATAGTACTCTTTATTATACTGTGACCATACAGAAAAAGGTACGGTGGCCTAGATGGCATTACACCTTTAGGGTACGCTCAGCTAGATGGCGCTAATACTAATATTTGACATTTTAAAACATATCAAGCTAAGAATATGGGCCAAATTGTCAAAACTGAGGTTCAAAAATTTTAAGCCTGTGTCAAGACATAGCAGTCTATGCACTGTGATTACACATTTTACTTCGACAGTAACTCTCTCTCTAAGTTTTGTTGGTGTCTGACTTATGAGTATTTATGGGTATTTATACTAGTATTCTAATGAATTAAGTAGGTGGATAGCTATTGAAGCCTTAAGTTACGTAATTATAAGAATACTTAATCAACAACCTGTATGTACTTTATTAGAGCATTTGTGTGTACATTTTGGTTGTTTATAAACATTTAGTTAATTTAACTTACAAAATTAATTAATGGATGACTGTTATTTCTTCAGTAAGCAGTAGTATGTCTTAGTTATATTTACGGCTGTTGTTATCCTGAATACCAATAAAATAAAAATAAATAAAAATATAATACTCGTTACTCTTGCGGACAGGTATTAGAACAGAAAATAAATTAACCTTATTATTTTTTTCAGTAGGTAATTGCTGGTTTCTACAAATTTTACATCTTGACGAGTTAAAAAAGTTTGTGTGTGTTTGCAGAGATTTTCCCGAGGGTCTATTTGGGTGTCTTTAAAAAAGGTGTAAGCTCATCCATGTATTACCTGCGCTTTGCAGGCGTCCATAGGCTTGTTTACCACCGACGTAGTATGAAATAATCATTACAACACCGTTTTTCAAAAGCAAAATATACATAAATGTTAAAGTAATGCACCTTGTCGATGTTGGAGAGTTCGGCATAGACATCGTCGCGGAGCGCAGCGAAGGTGGTGATGGCGCGGTGCGCGGCGGGCTTGGCGCCGGCCACCAGCGCGCGCAGGGACAGCTGCGCCTGCGCCGCTTCCGACGCCGTCACCAGCCCGTCCGTCGGCCTGCCTCACACATCATTATAAGGGTCGGCTCACACCGACACACAATGGCAGGCAGCGGCCGGCAGCGACGTGGCGACCACTTTTAGTGTGAAATATCTTTCAATTTTATCTACATCCGCGCGACCTGTTTGAGTTATTCAAGTGATACTGGTCTTTTTTATGTAGATAAAGATTAAAATTACCTCGGCCGCTGCCACCCGTTGCTCGAAGCTGACAATTCCGGTGTGAGCCAGAAAAGAATAGCACCACGTCATCTTGTCCTGTGGGTGTCGCGTAAGGCGACTAAAGGAACACTGATGGCGGCGGTTAGCACAAAAAAAACTTGTGCATACTATACTGGCATACAAATCAAACAATGCAACAACAAACTAAACAAAACATAGCATGGACTGTTCGTATAGGTATGTGTAATAATATTTAGAGCCTCTGTATGTGTGTCAGTTGTAATATGTTCATTTAGAGTAGGAAATCAATATTAACAGTAAGATGTAAGCTGTAATGGCAATACTTGTCAAGAGAATATCTCAGTACACAATTGGCTACTAAGATATTTATATTACCTTGAATAATGAATATCTCAAAAGTACTGTTAACTGTAGCATAATTACTAAGGAAGTCAAAAATTAAAAGAGCTTGTTATTTTGTTACAGATTCATACCAACCTTACAAAACGGCACCTGTCTTCACCTAACTTGTTGGCAATGTCTCGCATATTCTCCCAATCTCCCCAAAGACACAGCCTTTGGTAACTTTCCAGGGCCGGAAGCAATGTGGGTGGCAGGCTACTGCTGTTCAACCATATGTGTGTGCCTATAAGGTACATTACACAGTTGACTAATAATAACAAACAAATAGGATCATTTATCATAGGTGCATGCATATGCAATATAGTTGTACATACCTGGCACCTTATGAGCACATAATTGCAAGATGTCATTAATACTAGTGACTATTACTGCTTGCTCACTGCGGCTCACTTTAGTAGGTCTGCACCAGAACAGACCAGCAGAAGTTAAGCCATGTATTTCTGCTTCCTCCTCTTTACCCGCCTGCATTTTACGGTAACCCACAACAGTGTCCATAGAATTTTTCAAAGGGAAGTAAAGCGTGGTTTGGTCTTCGGAGACTCTCACATCTGACAAGACCTTGCCAGCATTACAGTTGGTGAGAGATGTAGTAAATTCAAACAAGTTGGATAACTCATCTAATTGTGGTAGAGTGAGGTCGGCTAAAGTGGTTGTTTTACTAACAAGTTGTAGCCACTCCTCCTGGAAGCGAGCGTTCTGTTGCAGGCACCGCTCGATGTGCTCGCGCGTGGCCGAGTCCGTCTTGGACTTTCGCACGTGCTTCTCTAGCACACTCCAGCTGCCGTGCACGTTGCACGCGGGGCATACAAAATATCCTAAAAAAAGTAACATGAACTTAGGAAATTATTATAAAGTATTTTAGAAGCCTCTATATTTAAAATCTAATTTTTTATACACATACCTGTTGTTTTGTTAATGTATACTTTATTCTCGGCACACGTATTCTGCCCAGCACATATTGTGCATTTAGTTGTAAGAGACGTAAAGCCATCTTGTACGGAAAACCCTTTTTGCCTCAATAACTTCCTAATATCTGTTACTGTTATCTTGGGAATATCATTTAACTCGACACTATGAAATTTACGTTTTCCGTGAGAACTATTAATTGCATTTAATATTGATTTTGAATAGCAGTAATTTATTATCCTACGAGTATTCAACATTTTTGCTCCAAGTTTACTTCGTCTTCGTGTGTCGAATGACCGAAACATGAAAACATAACCTAACCAAACTTTTTTGTTGTTTATACGTGGTTTATACGATGCTGTCATTCATTTCAGCTGTCATTCTCTTGTCAAGAAAGCACACAGATAATGCAATAAAGCATAAGGACATGTGACAAAATTTATTTCGATTATGATTTCACTTCAATCTAAAACATCCAGCTCGCCAGATGACTTCCGGACGTCCGTGCGCTCAAGGCTACGTCCGATAGTTTGCACAATTCAGTGTATATTCATTATCTAGATCGCGGCAATGGACGCGCGACCGCGATCCATAATTTGTTTCTAGCTTAATCGTTAGACGACTTACAAGCCATATTTTTGTCTCTCTTATGGGTGGTTTTGAGATGCGGCATAAGCCTGGCGTCTACTATAGGCGGAATCGCGCGGCGTTGAATCGATCCTCATATATTTGAATGCGATTCGACGCGTCGCTAATGGATGCAGTTTCATCATAAATGCAGATAACGAATTAACGAGGCTCGACTCGGTGAATAATAGTGGACGACAGGCTTGCCCTCTTAACCATTACCTTATTTTATTTTTCATAGAGCGTTTTCTGGTCGGACTACCGTTAGAGACAAGATTTGCTTGATATGCTATATAATATTATGTTATTATTCCCGTACCTCAGTTGGCTTCTGCTCCGTGCACGAAGACATAATACTTATAATATTTTTGAGAATATCACCACTAACGGCACCACACAATTTCGTACTCAATTTATTAGGTAATAAATTATAGGAATGAAAAAACAAAAGACGTCATTAAATTTTCTAGTAAATTGTATTTCTTAGATCGATATTTACATATAATATGCCTAAAACGACTGTACCGTAATTGTATGCCATGATTTATATGACAAAACGTAAGACATCCTTGGTGACTTAACAGTATAGGTAATCAATTTCTAAAACTAATATTATTTATAAAATAAAATAATAAATGTATAATTAAGTCCGCAATACTAGGTAAGAAGTAAATTAAATCATCTCAATGTAAGCAATTATATGTTGCCAGTGTTTACAAGTCAAGTCTGATGGGGCAAAATTTTAACAAGAAAGAATGCATTCTAATGGCCGCTGTACACACATGGCCAACAGTTCCACCAACCCCCTTGGCCATGTGTGTAGAGGGCTACTTGGCCGTAAGTTGGCAGTTGGCGCTTGCGCTTGCCGGCCAACCGATTCGTGTCGGTTTTTTGTCCACACATCAAAGGATCTTGGCGCCAATGGCCAACTGCGTTTACACGTTGGCGCTTCATTCAGTTGGTCGTCAGCCGTCAGAGAGGACAGTAGTGATATATTTACGAAAATAATAAGTTTATCTATGCCAATAATAGTGTAGATTTTAGGAAATAAAATAACCTTGCAAATGTTTAATGTATTTCCTAAAAAAGATAAATGTTCTTATCAGAATATTCAAAAAATTGTTAATATTGCAAATAATTTAATTTTACTACGGGGTTATTATTTTTTAATATTTTTTTTCTGACAACGTCTATGACCAAGAATTTCCTAGATTTTTTCATTACACGTCCATCTTTCATGAAGAGCCAATGCCAAGTGATTGGTTCGCCAATGTGTAAACAGCGGCTCTTATCTTGGCCAAGGGGTTTCACAAAGGGCTGGTGGAACCGTTGGCCATGTGTGTACAGGGGCCATAAGCATCATTCACATTGCGGGCCAACCTATAGCGAGTCTACGAAATGGCCCCTGTACACACATGGCCAACGGTTCCACCAGCCCTTTGTGAAACCCCTTGGCCAAGATAAGAGCCGCTGTTTACACATTGGCGAACCAATCACTTGGCATTGGCTCTTCATGAAAGATGGACGTGTAATGAAAAAATCTAGGAAATTCTTGGTCATAGACGTTGTCAGAAAAAAAATATTAAAAAATAATAACCCCGTAGTAAAATTAAATTATTTGCAATATTAACAATTTTTTGAATATTCTGATAAGAACATTTATCTTTTTTAGGAAATACATTAAACATTTGCAAGGTTATTTTATTTCCTAAAATCTACACTATTATTGGCATAGATAAACTTATTATTTTCGTAAATATATCACTACTGTCCTCTCTGACGGCTGACGACCAACTGAATGAAGCGCCAACGTGTAAACGCAGTTGGCCATTGGCGCCAAGATCCTTTGATGTGTGGACAAAAAACCGACACGAATCGGTTGGCCGGCAAGCGCAAGCGCCAACTGCCAACTTACGGCCAAGTAGCCCTCTACACACATGGCCAAGGGGGTTGGTGGAACTGTTGGCCATGTGTGTACAGCGGCCAAAACACAAATAGTATAATACGATACAAGTGTGGAAAAGTGGAAATTCTAAACGAGGGGCGTACCAACCGTTATGTAGTTGAAATCCGTAGACTCTTTGGGGTTGGGCAGAAATGTGCAAGTGATTTGTTTAAATAAATCATTATATTCGAATGCTCCTCTATCATTCAACATTTACTTGTACTACATATTAAAAACATTTCATACTGAAATCAGTTAAAAAGGAAAATCAATTTCAACGTTGGCATTTGGTCATCTACCAAGAAGGGAATTCCTCGCGGATTTGTCTTTATTACAATTAAAAATCTATTGTAATTTCCTTGTAATGCCGTTGTTTTGTGTTTTTTAAATTATATTTTGTGGGTTTTTTTTACAAAAAATATTTACTTTATACCGCTACCCGGTAATCTTATAAAAAATCTTGTCACGTCATTTTTACTATCTCTACTTCTGAATTTCACTTTAATAGGGAATATTACGCAAAACTGCGCAGAAGGCGCCGGTGGCACATTGAGGAAGGCTTACCGCGAACATTGTTTGGCATCATTCATCATTGTCGTACTTGTAAATTTGCAAGTAAGTGTGACAGGGAAGTGACACGAACGGTTCACGGTAGGCCATCTGTAACCAAACCGCTTTGATCCGTCAATTCCATAATCATGACTCCTCAAAAAACCGTTTAAGGCATAGTCTGCGTAAGTTTCTCTACGGTTTGGTATGTGTGATGTGAGTGTGCTGTAATATGTGCGCAAAATATTGCCGTAATATTCCCTACTACAACAGTATCCTAGTTCTGCGTAGTCAAATGTTAAAACCATACATTAATGAATAAAATAAACAACAAATAGTAATTTCTTAATTAAATAGGTACTTCTAAAGTCTTTCATTAATACAAAATTTCATTTCATTGAAGATAAAGCATTCGCTTAAGATAATAATTCTTGTTACATGATGTAGGATTTTTTATTTTTTTTATCATTAATATAAAATTTCATTTCATTGAAGATAAAGCATTCGCTTGAGTTAATAATTCTTATTGTGGATTTTTTATTTTTTTTATCCATCCTTTTAAGTACAACCTGGTACAACATACACATGCATACACGATGCGCTTTAAAATGTTCACGTAAATAAAGTCAATCATTAAAATAAGCACACTAGCTTATCAACGAGAATAGGATTATACATTGAATACTTGACATATGCCCATAATATCCGTAAATATTTTCGCTACTAGAACACGGTATAACGAATGCTATTATAAATAAAGACGAAGGTCGCTAGGTCTTGGTTGTGTGAATCAAATAATACGGAGTGTGTGCGCGACATGGCTCGCGCAGGACGACCGACCCCCGCCCCCCGTGCACACTTCGTCGCGCTCTGCGGTCTACTGTGTATATGTTACTAACTATTCATCTGTGGTCTACATGCGACTATTAAACAAGGCACAAAGTCTACTAGAGCTTTATATAGCCTTTTGTTTTATCTACAGTTCAGGGATCAGCTTTAATTTGTAGACAGAGTGAAGATAAAGACATAACAATACCTAAATATGCAAATGGATTTCTTGATGTCAAACCCGTAACATTTATATAAACATCTTTGTAATACAACTGTACGGGATTAAGAAAGTTTAGTTTTCGCAGACACTAAAAACTATTAATGTTATGTATTAAAAACCAACAATATACGTAGTTAATTAAAAAAACTACCACTTCATTATTAATTATATGTAATAAATTATATTACGGTACAATTCACAAGAATTTATCATTATTAAATAATTCAGAACCATGTCTAGTAAAATTATGTATGTATAAATAAGCTAATAAATTAATCACAAACCCTTACAAGCCAACATGCCATAAAAATATTTACACGTCTCTATGACAAATGACAATAAGGTCGTGTATGCGTATAATTGGAGTGTTGGTTTGTAAAGGTGTTTGTGAATTCGACTGTACAATAAGTCAAAACTAGAGATATTCGATTTGAACGGAAATGAAATATTAAGTCCACAAGCAGCAGTCCGTAAACACCTACCTATGAGCTGTAAAATATGTCCCATAAGCAGTTTTGCCTTGCCTGCGGTATATCAGCCTTTGTTGTATCAACGCGGATTCGTACAGTCGTATCGTGCACTACACTGCGTCGATAAACTTCGAGAATGTAACTCGACTACAAGTACCGCGTAACGTAAGCCAATAAATATTACCTACAATCATAAAATGTTATCACACTGTTGTCAAATGCTATAAAATATTTATTATTTCACTTACATGATACGAAATAATATCTCCGGAGATCTGCTATGAAATAAAAAAAGTCAAAGTGAAGGTAAAAATAAGATAAAAATAACAGGTACATACTAGTATTACCATCTATGGGTATTTATATCACATCCTTCCAGATGGACGACCGTTTGTATGGAATACTTTCGAGTCAATTTAATTGCTAAATATCAATTATAAGTGCGTATTCTTGAAGGTACCTATCGACTGATTACGTATTTCCCAAATCAGAGATGCACGCACATACTTAAAATATGGAAATGTAGAGATAAGCCTATACATTATACAACAGCTCAGAAACGTCAATCGGGAAGGAGGTGAGATGAGAAGGTGCTGTATTGCATGCCCACGGCAGCCCCAAAGACCGCCCGACATGAGCGTCTTCACGTCGAGCGCTCGTGGTTTTCGATAAAAACTAAGACACTTCTTTGTGGCAGTGCATATGATATATACAAAATTGGTGTCGTTTGTATCCTATATTTCGCGAGTATAAATATTAAAACTATATAATCCATTCATAGATATATCGTTTTCCGACCGACATACACATAACACATATACCTACTAACTGCTATAAAACTTAGAAACATTATTAATATAAAATTCGAATTAAAACCGTGCGAACCAGGTCGTCTACTTGAGACTGATCTTTTGCGGTTCAGTGAGTGCAGTTTATTAACGTTATGGTTTCATCTGCAACAAGGCAACTGCGTGTGTATCTAAATAATGTGAATGAGTAGCATAATTTCATAACAGATACCGATTAATTTAGCCGAGAAGCATATTATATTACGTATAAAGTCATTTCACGAAACCTGGCAAAAATGGAATAAAGGAAACTTTGATTGTATGAGTGGCACTCACTCCATTCCCTCATTCGTTCCATCGATGGCAGGTGTTGTGAATAGAGGTGTAATGTTAGTTGGTAGTGTGTGCGGGCAGTCAGTAGGGCGGCTGGTACTGGTTGCGCTGCAGGTGCTGCACGAGCGGGCCCTGCTGCTGCATGGCGAGCATCTGCTGGCGCATGCGCTGCTGCTGCTGCGTCATCTGCTGGTACTGCGCCGAGTTCTGCGGCTGCATGCCGCGCGGGTACGGCGGCGCCGGCCCGCCCATGCCGCCCATCGTCACGTTAGGCGCCTGTTCCAACAACACTCCTCATTACCAATCATTATCATTAATAACATTTTTCACTTCTCATGCTCAAAAAGTGCACCTTTATGTCGTGCGTAGACGACATAAAATCACATTTTATGCTCTAGAGCATAAAGTAAACTTTGTAAGACTAAGGTAATCAGTCTCAACAGCCAAACAGTTAAAACATATTGCACAATTTTAGTGAGAAATAAAATTGTGTAGATGACAAAACTTGTTAGGTATATTATTTTATTTTGCTACAATTTATTAGAATTCCGTATTTTCTGTCATTAAATTTAGTAAATCACATAAAATAGGAGTCGATTATCGTTCAAAAATGTTTGACTTAGCAGAAAACCAAGCGCCTGAAACTCTGATCACATGTTGAAAATTAAAAAATAATAATTAAAAAGTTAGTTGGCGGGAATTGGTTATGTATGTTCTTTCGCTTTACGACAATTTCGTGGTGTAAATTGACGTGAAAAATATAATAATTTCCTCACAATCGAAGTGAAAAGCAGAGTGTAAATGTCAATTTTTACCCTCGTCTACTATTTTGGATTTTGGTGAAATTGCCTCGGGTAAATATGGGTCACTTTATGCCCTTGTTGTACAATCTACTATTTACTCTTACGTTGGTCAGAATTTGCGGTTTTTGAACACATAATATGAGGCAAAATGGCACACATACACATGATATTTGTATATTTATATCAAAGAGGATCGAGTATTATAGAGAGTTACTGTTGAAGTAAAATGTGTAATCACAGTGCATAGACTGCCATCTCTTGACACAGGCTTAAAACTTTTGAACCTTAGTTTTGACAATTTGGCCCATATTCTTAGCTTGGTATGTGTTAAAATGTCAAATATTAAGATTAGCGCTATCTAACTGAGCGTACCCCAAAAGTGTAATGCCATCTAGGCCACCGTAGCTTTTTCTGTATGGTACTGAGGTACATTTTTTTTCTTAGACTTTATCTGTCTATACGGAGTTATATATGTCTTTGATTTATATGTATATATTTTTTATATTTATTTTAAATGATAATTATTGAAAATTATTAGTGGATACTTCATTGGCTCCACGTATAAAAGTACGATTTACCTATTATATAATGCTGTTTATTTTCCTTAATAAAGAAAAAAATAATAATGAAAAGCCACCCCAAGAACTAGTAATTAACATTGGCATGAACGATGACGAGATAATATCTCGGTGTTATTAAAATTTTCCCATCCCACTTAAGAAAAGAAATGAAATGCTATCATAAAATCGGAAGTGGAGAGAGTACCTGCATATACTGAGGCCGCGCATTCTGCCTCTGTGCCAGGTACTGTGCTTCTTGACTGGAACGGCCTCCCATCATATTCTATGAAAAGAAAGCGAACTTAAGTGTCCAAATACTTCAATGATACACAAATAATTATATCACTAAAACATGTTTTAATCGAATAAGTAATTGACAGTATGTCCATACCTGTTGGAATGTTTGTTGACCAGGGAAACCACTCATAGTATTGCTTCCCTGTGGCCCCATGGTGTTGCCTTGGTTCGCCATGGAGCCCATTCCTCCGCCCTGCCCCATCTGGCCCATTTGCCCCATCGGCTGGCCCATCTGGCCCATGCTCTGGCCCATCTGGCCCATGCCCTGGCCGATCTGGCCCGACTGGCCGACGCCCTGATTCATCTGTCCGACGTTCTGCCCTATGGAGCCCACCCCTTGGTTCATTGGGTTGACTTGTTGTCCCATTTGATTGACGCCTTGTCCCATGCCCTGCAGAATTCAAGTATGTTAAGCATGTTTCGAAGGTAACTATATAAAGCAGTAAGGGAAGCAAATAGTGACCTATACGGTAGGTACCTGATTCATCATCTGTTGCTGGCCGGCCTGCATCATCTGCTGGCCGTAGCCCGCATAGCCCTGCTGCATGCCGCCGTACTGCCCGCCGAACATCTGTCCGCCCATGTTGCCCATCTGCCCGCCGCCCATTTGTCCGGCACCCATCTGACCCGCTCCCATCTGACTGGTGCCCATTTGACCGGCACCCATTTGTCCTGCGCCCATCTGTCCGGCGCCCATCTGTCCGGATCCCATTTGTCCGGCACCCATTTGTCCTGGACCCATCTGGACTCCGCCCATTTGGCCCATCGGGCCCATACCGCCCATTGCGCCAATCGTGTTCATTTGACTATAGGCAACATGAAATGGTTAAATGTAATACCCAAAAACGTATAATAGTGCAAGTCGTTATAAAACTACGAATAGCCTACTATAACAGTAAAGTGTGCGTCACTTACTTAGACGGCCCCATTTGTCCCATTTGGTTAGGCTGCATCTGGCGCATGCCTTGCCGCGGGAAAGGCCCTCGCGCATGCGGAGCTCCGGGATAACCGCCTCCCTGCAAACAATGCAACGATTCAGTTACAGGGAACACTATTACCTAAACATTATTTTCATATGGCATCATGAATAAAAAGCAGAGTAGAACCTTCTTCTGCTTTTCTGGTAAAAGGGACGCTCACCTGCATTTGAGACATCTGGTTGTAGGGCACGCGCTGGCGCAGCATGTGGCTGAGCGCTTGCTTGGACTGCGTGTTGGCGGGCGGCGCCACGCCACGCGAGTTGCCTCCCACTATAGGCATTACAAGTTCATTTAATAAGCGCTACAAATAACTGAATATGAGCTTCATTCTTGTTTTAAATGCCTTGTCTCTCAAACCCATCAATTTTGAACTTTTATTGCAGATCGATTTAGAAGTACTGGCGCGAACGGAATGTATGATCGAATGAAAATATCTGTGTGTATCATAACTATTCATACATAAAATGATGGATCTGACTGTATACTGACGCAGGTGTCACTAACACAATAAAAGTCCCGTTCATTTCATTCGTGCCAGCTTTCGTCAATCAACTTGTACTTGTTACCAGTTAGATTTATATTCGGATTTCGGACCATAAACTTCCTGTACAAAAAGAGACAATCTTGTCATGTATAATCTGAGAATTTCAACTTCGTATAATAATATCGTAACTAAGTGGTAGGATTTTAAATATAGCAAAAGTGGTAGGGTTTAGTTAAAGTAAAGGTACGGTGTCGTACCTTGCGGGTTGTAGTAGTTCTGCGAGTGCGGCGGGAACCACTGCTGCTGCTGCTGCATGAACTGCGGCTGCTGCGCCGGCGCCGGCGCCAGCCCCGCGCCCGCCGCGGCGCCCTGCCCGTTCGTCTACAACCAGTACGCAACGTCGCATCTAGCACACCCACACCTAATACTAATCTAAGGGCCAACTCACTCCATCACTACTAATAACGCTTCTCAGTCCGTACACACATTCAGGAACGACGTTTAAGAGCGATCGTAGCATTGTATTTATTTTTAGCGTAGCACTATCACGTCTGGAATGGCATATTCGTGTAGAACAACAATTAATCTAAGATAATATATTAACTAAATGTGTGTACGGCCTTTACACCTCACAAAAAGCTTGATAAGTGAATGCAACATTTCCAGTACTACGGAACAACAGGGCAAGGTGAGGGGAAAACCTCTTATAGGGTTCATTTCAAATTTATAAAGTGCAGAATCGGAGTCCAAACGCAGTGAGTACTCTAACATATTGGCACGAGTGTGTTCCTTTGTCAATAACATACTCCGGGTAGGGATTTCATTGTTTCTTTAATTAAGTATTAGCACAGTTGTGACGCCGGTTACAGCGCGGTTGTCATGCGCATATCAGGTATATTTATATATAGGTATACCTACAATACTAAATCGAATATTGTTGATAATACGTAGGAACTGGCAGAGTTCCAACGGTTTCAAGTTCTCATAAAGGACTATAGCTTTTTCCAATAAATATTTGAAAGCCATTTACTGTTCTAAATTCTAATCTTATTTCAAGCTTTCGTCTTTCATTATAAATTGAGAGGTCAGAAATATAAGAATGATAGAGCTGACATCAGCAGGTACTGCAGAAATGATAATATATTGATCTGGATTTGATTGTTTGTCGCTTAGACTTATTTGAAGAACCAGAAGGCATGAGGCTTATAGCCGACTGCATAACATATTTATTAATAATCGAGTCATAAACAAACAATAGTCACACGAGAGTAACTACGCTTTGTCCAATAGGGACACACATTGAGGTAATTTAGGTTCTTGTTATAGGTATAAATTCTGATAAATACTTAACATTTTGTACCAAGTAAAAACGTCACACCGGTGTCATAAGAAAAAACAAACCAGCCTGACAGAGCTAACATGATGTGACGTTTTCACCTCTTGAGGAAAATAAATGCAGACACCAGTATATTATGACATGCTATAAATAAGTTCTCAGAGAGTTATATAGACAGACGGACGGAGTGAGGGTGTCGTTACATGGGAATGCTTCAATGCAATAACCAATTTGAGCTCGAACGTTGAGACCCGGTTTCGCCGAAAGCATACTTTCAAAAGCAGGTTAAAATGGAACGGCTCTACTGAATTAGAAATATAACTTACCGGTGTAGTAACTTTTGGTTTCTTATTAATAATTTTCTTACTACAAGGTAACTTGCGACCTTTTCCAGAACCAGTTGGACTTGAATCGAAGCTTCCACAGTCCTGTATTCATACAGATTTATGAGACACAAAAAAAGAATGGATTCAAACGGAAATAGAATAACTCAAAGCAGAAATGAAACTAAACAGACCCGACGCCAAGAAGACAGGGAGAACGGGTAGAGCAAGGAAAATAAACAGACGGACACACGGCCTCATTACCTGCTTGCTGTCGTTGCTGTCCAGGTCCTCGGGAGGCAGCGGCAGCGGCTCCAGGTAGTAGCTCAGCGGCTTCACCAGGCTGTGCGTGTGGTACTTCAGCAACCTGCGAACAACGCACACTCTTGTACCCGGCGCTACTACACGGTCGGCACTCTGCACTCGGCACCCGGCGTCCGGCGGCTACGCACCTGTGCGCGTTCTCGTAGGTGAGCGGCTTGCGCTCCACCTTGGTGGCGGCGAACCACGCCCACGACAGCGGCGCGGGGTTGCGCCCGCCCTCCACCAGCTCCCAGCCCGACACGCGCTGCTTGTCCGTGAGCCGCAGCCCCTGACACAGAAACAATCATATTCAATTAGATATTCTGTCTCTAGAACTATGGTAATTAGATATCAAATATAATCAAAATGCAAAGTTACCTGTTTCTTATCGTTATCAAAGCCGGTGATCTTATTCCCCTTCTGGTCGATGACGAGGCCGAGCGGCTCGCAGGCGATGACCTCGACGATGGTGTTCTTGGAGAGCGGCAGCAGCTGGCGCACGCTCTGCACGGCGCCGCCGTGCCGGTCGCCGATCTCCTTCTTGAGCTTCTTCATGAGGTTCTGGTAGTGCTTGCGGTTGTTGTCGTCGCAGCCCTCCGCCAGCGTCGAGTGGATCAGCGTCGCCAGCATGTCGATCAGCGTTGTGAACAGGTCGCTGGCACACATTACAATAACGATTACTACTGTGTATTTACGAGTTTTAACCATGTGTACCTACGTCCAATGATCATGATTATAAAACTTGATTCAAAGAGTAAAAAGAATGAAGTATGACTTCTAGAATAGCAGTAATAAAGGGGATTTATGCATTATGTGATTTACCAATTTGTATGTACTCTCTCTGAATATTATTCATCTTTATAAGGTTGTACGTCTTGAATGTACATGTTGTACTGTCAACAAATTACATTGGCACTGTAAAATGTGACATCATGTGTGATGTACAGTACAGGGCAATGTGAGTGTGTGTGTGGCAGTCACCTGTTGTTGTAGGCGTCGACGAGCTGGTGCGTGAGCAGCTGCGCCAGCAGCACGGCCCAGTCGGAGGTGAGCTGGTAGGAGCGGCGCACGGCGTCGAACATGCCGCCGGCGAGCGAGAAGCGCAGCTGCAGCGCCTCGGGCGCCGCCTCCTCCTGCCACGCGTCGCCGCACGCCGCGCCGCGCTCGTGCTCGCGCGCGTGCGTCAGGTAGTGCTGCAGCTGCGCGTGGATCGCGCTCAGCAAGCTCTCCTGAAAGTGGATTCCATTTAGAAGACAGTCTTTCGCCTGTTCGTATGTAAAGCGTGTATGTGTGTATATGTGAAACATCTTATTTCATACATTCCTTATCAGCAAGGACTATATATACCAGTACTGACATAGTCACACAAAATAGTGTACCCCTGAAATGCCTACAATTCATGGAAACTAGATGGCGCTGTTTCGCAGCCTGGAAGTGGCAAAAAAAAACATAATTTCAGCAATATTTTTTGCGTATTTTTAATTTATTTTAATATCATGATATCACTTCAATACACATTTAAAAATAAAATAAAAAACTAATTTGTAGGTCTCATCAGTGTAGTTTTGATAGTATTATTACTATTTAATAGGTGGCGGTAACAAATGGAGGTAAGATTGTTAATCTTTTATAAATGATTGTTGGCATCAGTGACCTAACCTCTATAAGTGTCGAGGGCTGTTGCCGCTCTGTCGCCGTGCGTCAGGGGTGGCGTACCTTCTGGTCGTCCTGGTGGCGCAGGCAGGTGAGCACGAGCGACAGCAGCGGCTCGTTGGCGAGCCGCACGGCGCTGCCGCTGCCGCACGAGCAGCTGTTGCCCGCGCAGCTGGTGCCGCTCACGCCGCGCTTGCCGCCGCTGTTGCTGCTCGACGAACTGCCGACAAGATTTCAGCTATTGTTTGTAAGAACTATTTATACGGTAAGTTCTCGAAATTTAACGGAACTAAATAGCAAAGACATATATAACTCCGTATAGACAGATAAACTCTAGGAAAAAATCGTACCTCAGTACCATACAGAAAAGGTACGGTGGCCTAGGTGGCATTACACCTACATTTAAAAACATATCAAGCTAAGAATATGGGCCAAATTGTCAAAACTGAGGTTAAAAAGTTTTAAGCCTGTGTCAAGAGATGGCAGTATATACACTGTGATTACACATTTTACTTCGACAGTAACTCTCTTAATACTCGATCCTCTTTGTAAATAGTAAACAAATATGAGGCCACCCCGTACGTTTATTTTCAGCACTCACGTTCTGAAGAAATATCGTTGGCTAAACTATTTTTTATTTAGTAATCAATGTGGCTGTGCTCACCCTTTGTAGCTGGGGCTCTGGTGGCTCTTGCAGTCGCGGTGCGAGCTGGCGCCGCCGCCGCCGCCGTTGTTGCAGCCGCCGTTACACCCGGTGCCCCAGCCACTCTCTAAAATCTGCAAGTCACATGAGAACTTAGTAATTTATGCAAAGAAACCTACGGTACATCATAGCATACCAGTCTACGCGCTAGATGTATGGACTCACGAGCGAAAACGCAAGTTGCGCTAGACCGTCAAGTACAATATTGTTGATATAGTCATCAGCGTGATGAATTTTATACACTGACACACGCATGATATTGCTGTCTGTGGATGAATTTTACAATAATAATAGTAATAAGTGTTGACTAACCTGTCCGGCCTGCTTGAGTACGCGGCCCTGCACGGCGGCGGGCAGCTTGGCCACCAGCGGCGCCACCAGCCATACAGACTCCGACCATTTGCTCGTGCTCACCACGCCGCGGTCCGTGCCCGTCCTGTACACACACAAAACATTTATATAAGGTCCTAATTTATTAGTTGCAGATATTTTAACACATGATACTATACATTAAAATAATTAACTTTAAATATAAATTAAGAAATCTTTTCATGTAACTTTTTTGATTTCATTTTCCTAACAAAAAAATTAATTATAATTTCGTCTAAAAAAAATCATCATGTGCATTATCACATGTCACAATAACACTGTCTGTCATGTCAACAATTGTTTGTTGTAAATGTCGTAAAGGTTTTTTTTTTTTTTTTTTTTGTTAGGATTGGCTTTTGCTGCCAGGGCACTTTGCCAATGTCAAGTGAGTAGGGTGATTTCAGGAGTGCACCTAAAAATTTAACCCCAAATTTTGAATCAAAAGTAATAAGTTGCATACTTGGTACATAATATTATGAACATAATAAACATATACAACTAGGTATATACGCAATATTTACAAACTGATATTATTTTTTTCAAGAAAATATGCTATCATTTTTAATACTTTGGGATCTGAGCTAGCTAAAAGAGATTTTATATTACAAGGAAGAGGGACTTTCAATTTAAGTAAGAGATCGTATAAGCAAAAACGGTTCGATGGGCATTCAAAAAATATATGTTCGATTGTGCCCACGCCATAACCACATTGGCATTCTGGGCTAGCTTTTTTCTTTATCTTGTATAGGAATTCTGGAGAACAGACATGACCCAGTCTAAGGCGAATCAGGCAGCTCGTTACCTTCTTATTAAATTTAAATTTAAAGAACCAAGGTTTGGGGTAAATTTTTTGCTGAATTTGAAAGAACTGTAATTTATTATTAGTAATCCAAAGATCTGACCAATCAGAGTTCAGCTTTGTCGAGGAAATCACATCCAAGTCCTTACTAAAACATTGATAGAAACACCTACTACCAGTTACAGTTGCCTCTTTTGCAGCTTTATCAGCCAATTCATTACCATGAATGCCTTTGTGGCTTGGGATCCATGATAACTGAACGTCTAAATTTAATAGGTGACAAGTAAAGAGGGATTCTTTGATTAAGCAAATTATAGGGGTTTTCGCACAATTTTTGATAGAATTACAGGTGATAGCCTGGATTGAACTTAAGCTATCGGAGAAGATTACAGATTTAGACAGTTTGTGTTCCATAATGTATCTGGTTGCTTTCAAAATGGCTACGCATTCCCCAGTGAAAATAGAGCAAACTGAAGGAAGTTGAAATTTGTGGACTGATTCGAGGTTATCATGAATGAAAGCACAGCCAACAGAGCTATTGACAGATTTAGAAGCATCTGAGAAAAATAAATCCCATTCCTTCCATTTGTCTCTTATTGCAATCAGGAATTTTTCATTTATGCTATTTGAACTTCGCGTAACGCCGATTTTGACAGATTTTTGTTCGAACATTAAGGCAGCATAAGGAACAGTATAAATGGGTATTTTTGGAAATTTAGCTATGGGGACGTTGATATCATATAATCTGTTTAGACTGGTATAAAGGTTTGGTTTTTGTTTTCTAAGCCAGAAAGCGTTTACTTCAATATGGGCCTGCAAAATTTGGAGTTTTGGAAAAATGGGATGATTTTCTAATTGAGAAGAGCGGAGTAGGTATCTGTCAGCCAAATATTGGCGACGGAAATTTAGAGGAGGGTCAGCACACTCCACCTGAAGTGCTCTAACAGGGGAAGATCTCATAGCCCCTGTTACTATTCTGAGGGCTTTTGCCTGGATAGCATCTAATTTTTTAAGATCTTTTTGCGACATGGTTCTATTATTATGGAACCAAAGTCCATGAGTGATCTTATTAAGGCATTATAAAGCAATTTTTGGGTGTAAGGATGAGCTCCCCACCAACAGCCAGAGAGAGCACGAATGATATTTAGGTTTTTTTCACACTTCCCAATTGTATTATCGACATGTTGTGTAAACGTTAATTTTGAATCAAATGATACACCTAGAAATTTTACAATGTTATGGACTGGGATGTTTTGAGAACGAAATGAAACATTGACTGGTGGATGATTCTTGCTTCTTGAGAAAACTAGAGCAGAACTCTTAGATGGGGATAGGTCAAGACCATGAGTATCTAGCCATAAACCTAGAGATTCCAGAGAATTATTTACATAACGGGTCGCATCTACGATGTTCTTATGGACCGAATAGATTGCAATATCATCCGCATATTGTAGGATATTGCAATGGTTATTAATGGATTGTTCCAAGTCCGACGTATATATACTGTATAGCAATGGACTTAAAACCGAGCCCTGTGGTAGGCCCCTCCAGAGAAACTTTGGATTGTTCTGCATGTTAGGTACTCTTAAAGAAATATTTCTGCCCGATAAGAGATTATTAATAAAAAGCACAACTTTCTCTGGAATTTTCATAGAACGCAGTTTCCTGCAGAGAACCGGGAGTAAAACATTGTCATATGCTGCTGCTACGTCGAGAAAGGCAGCAACGACGGATTGTTTTTGAGAAAATGCTATTCTGACATCTGTTGATAATAGAGCATGGCTGTCAGTAACACTTCTACCTTTTCTAAATCCGAATTGGGTCTCAGCGAGAAACCCCGAATTCTCAACAAACCACTCTAACCTATTTTTAAGCATATGCTCAACTATCTTGCACAGAACTGACGACAGAGCAATTGGGCGGTAAGAATTGTAATGCTCGGGATCTTTACCCGGCTTTAAAATAGGAAGAATGATTTGATGCTTCCACGATTCAGGGATATTACCAGACTCGAAGATTCTATTAATGAGATTTAAATAAAAATCATGACAAAATGGGCCCGCTTTTTTCAAAAAAGAGTACATGATCCCATCGGCACCAGGAGACGAGTCCGTTACTGCAGCAAGCGTCGTTTTGAGTTCATCTAAACTAAAATCCTTCTCTAATAAATTATCAGATTTGTTAAAAGAGTAAGATACTGGGATATCGGACTCGTTAGGAACAGCAGGAGGGGCTAGTTTATCTAAAAAATCGTTTACCCAGTTGAAAGACGACCCAGAGGCGGACACAGGAGCAACGCCTCTACGAAACCTTCGTATATTCCTCCATACAAATGTAGAGGGAGTGGAGGGCGAAATAGATTCACAGAAAGTGTTCCATCCATCAGTTTTCTTAGTTGAAAGGATTTTACGACATTTTGCTCTAATTTTTTTAAACTTTATGTAATTTTCTATAGTTATATTTTTATTATATTCCAATTCGGCCTCGTTTCGTTCTTTAACTGCTGCAGAACACTCAGAGTCCCACCATGGTTGCGAGGGCTTGTTATTACGGCGAATAAAGGGTTTTTTCAGAGGGAATGTTTCCTCTGCTGACTGGTGGATAGCAGAGACGAATGACTCGTGGGCAGAGTTTATGTTTAGGTGAGCAACAGAGAAAAGGGTTTGAATTTTTTCATCTAAAGTGGATGAGTATTTATCCCAGTCTGCTTTGCCTAATCTATATTTTAATAGCGGGGGTAGAGGCGCTGAAAAATTAAGGTTTCCGGGTAAGGAAATAAATATTGGAAAATGGTCACTATTATGAGATAGGGATGAGATATTCCATGATAGCTGAGGGACTAAATTTGAGGAACAAAGAGTCAGATCTACTGCTGAGGAAAACTGATTAGGGGCAGTACGTCTTGTTGGTCTGCCGTCGTTTAAGTAACAAAGGTTCAATTTATCTAATAAACTGAGTAAATACCTGCCATTGTTATCAGAGGTGCCCGAACCCCACGATGTATGGTGGCAGTTCAGATCGCCCATAATAACAATCGGATTGGGAATATTTTTTACTATAGAGAAGAATTCGTTCAGATTGGCTATGGAGGGATGTGGGATATAAACTGAAACATAAGAAATATTATTTATGCTAGCTGCAACGATATATATGTTATTAGAGTGTAAAGGGAGGTGTATTTGGTAAAAGGGAATTTTGTTATTAATTAAAAGGGCGGAACCATCCCACCCATCGACTCTGTCATCTCTTAACATAAAAAATCCCGGCAATTTGAAAAATTGCTGGGGTTTGAGCCAAGATTCGCTAATGGCAAAAAGCATTGGATTATGTTTATTGTGAAGATATTTTAATTCAGATTTTTTGTTTAAAATACTACGGGTATTCCATTGTACAGCCGTACACATCCTGGAGTCGTTTATTAAGCATTACACATAAAGATTCAATTTTAGAAGCAGCGTGGTACGGTAAATTGTCTAAACTGAGAAGCATCAACAGAGAAGATAAAAGGGAATCAAGAACTTTGTCATTTAGTTGGGCTTTCCCACGGGAAGAATCCTGGGGTTGACGATTAGACGCAGACGAGTATATATTGTCATTGATGGAGATATTTCCTAAGTTAGTGTTCTCCTTTTCACGGAGGGCACAACCGTTTCGAGGATCAGGGATTCTGTAACTATTTATTATTTCCTGGTGGGCTACTTTGTCATATCCCGTTTGAAGGGGGGCTCTAGGTTTCCTTGATACTGTAACTGTTTTCTTGTAGGAGTTTGTAGGGGAATCAGCAATATCAGCGTAGGAGCGTTTTGCGGATGGGAAAAGGAGCGAAGCTTCATTGAAAGAAATGGCCTCCTCTGACATGGCAGCTTTAATTTTGTGTTGGCGGTTATACTCAGGGCACTTTTTATCATTTGCTGGGTGTGCACCGGAGCAGAAAAGACAGACTAAATCATTATGTGAGTTACATTGGGAGCTTAGGTGTGGTTGACTGCATTTTGCACACCGTGGCTGTGACCTGCAGTGTGCCATAATATGCCCATAACGGCAGCATTGCCTGCACTGAATGACAGGGAAGTTGTATTGTTCAGTGAGGAAAGAGTTATGAAATAGGTATACTCTCTGGGGTATTTTTTGGCCGTCGATAGTTAGGGCCATTGTCTCCGTAGGGACCCATTCAAACCCGTCACCTACCTTCTTTTTTGCGTTGAGACGCCTCGCTTTTATAATCTTACCAAATCCTTCTGGAGTCACCATAGACGAAGCTACTTCCTCATTGGTCAGGTCTTTAGGAACTTGGCGAATAATAAATATTCTTGCCACGTGAAAACTTGGGATAAACGCCAGGTATTGAGAGTCCTCCTTGTTGACTGTGTCTAAAAATCTGTTTGCAAACACACCATTAGTAAAATCGAGGCTTATACGATTTCTACCTATCTTGCGAATTCCCCCTTCGTGTAGACCTTTAATATTATTTGAGCACAAATATTGACCGAATTTCACCGGGTGTAGCTGTAGGGAAACGTTATCGGAGGAATCGACTGGTTTTAGTTGTACGTGAATTACATACGGTCCAATGTCTGAGTTGGTGTAACATTGTCTCCCGATGGGAGGCGATGCTGATGCGTGATTTTTTGACTGTGTGATTTTTGTTTTTTTTGGAATGTCAGACGGCATTTCTTTTAATTTTTTTGCAGCTCTTTTAAGGGTTGGTCTAGCTAGAACAAACTCTTCGTCTATATCAGGAGAGATCGTTGACTGACGGTCCATCTCCGGGGGGCTTTGCGGCGAGTCCATCACAGGATTAAGGGCCGGCTCGGGCGATGGGTTAGAAGAACCCATCACTCTGCCGGCCGTATGGGAACGTAATGTCCCTAACAAGCTGAAATATATATATATAGATTAAATAAATAAACAAATAAAGTAATATTTTCAGATAAAAATCACTACAATAAATTAAATAAGAATTTGGGCCGAGAAAATTTTAAACTGACAGCTCCCGTCCCGCACTCCGAATCAAACTCGTCGTAAAGGTTCGGCGGGAAAACTGCACATGTCATTGAAGTGGCCAGTTACAGTTAAGTGGTACATAAAAGAGTTACTAGAATCTGTTCAATGAGTTTTCATTTAATAATCACATAAACAGGGTGTTTTTACGTAGCAAATTTGTTTTTCCGTTTTCTCCAAAAAAACATCGTAAAAGCTATAATGTTTCACGGTTTAATATACTCCAGAGACCGAGTACTATCAGCTATAAAAATATCTGCATCTAATAAATTAGGACCTTATATATGTACAATACAATACAAATCGTTTATTCCTTGTAAACATTACTAATACCTATTACAATACAAACCAACACATTTAATTACTATAACATAATATAAAATTATCGTTTACCACAAAATGGTCCTGCCTCAGCATAATGCTAACCATACCGTCAGCGCTGATCTTAAGTCACATCTCGGACACTGGCGATCAAATATATGAAAGAGGCGCGTTCCTAGCACACATTCTAAGCTCGTGTAGGTGAACGCGTACCATGCTTGTATGAGTGAGATATGACAGGTTGACTGTTCGCGTTTTTGACAGACGGTAACTGTGAGGTAACCGAGAGAAGGTGGGCGGCGCTTTCAGCGGGGAGCGGGAGGATCTTGGCGCCAATGGCCAACTGCGTTTACACGTTGGCGCTTCATTCAGTTTGTCGTCAGCCGTCAGAGAGGACAGTAGTGAAATATTTACGAAAATAATAAGTTTATCTATGCCAATAATAGTGTTGATTTTAGGAAATAAAATAACCTTGCAAATGTTTAATGTATTGCCCAAAAAAGATAAATGTGCTTATCAGAATATTAAAAAAAAAATTAATATTTCAAATAATTTAATTTTACTACGGGGTTATTATTTTTTAATCAAATTTTGCTGACAACGTAAATGACCTAGAATTTCCTAGCCTTTTCCATTCCACGTCCATCTTTCATGAAGAGCCAATGCCAAGTGATTGGTTCGCCAATGTGTAAACTGCGGCTCTTATCTTGGCCAAGGGGTTCCACCAACGGTTGGTGGAACCGTTGGCCACATGTGTACAGCGGCCATAACACGTGTCACCAAACATGTGTTGAGCCACGAGCGATTGAACATCAGCTGCAGGTCCAGCCCCGACCCACGCAGTAGGCGAGCGTAGTGATGAGAGGAGTGGTCACCTGTCCTTGTCGGGCGGCGGCGGCGCCGGCTGCTGGAACACGGCCACCACGGCGCGCGCCACCATGTCGAGCCACGCGTTCAGCTCCGAGGAGCCGCTCGCGAACTGCTTGAACATCAGCTGCAGGTCCAGCCACGACATGCGCAGCGACCACTGCTCGAGGTTCTGCATGACACAAATATTATATAGTGTGTATTATCCTCCGATGAGTTTTCAATATTCCTCAGTACATTTTATATATGTAATTAGAAAATTATCTTCGTCGGTTTGCTGTCCACTGAGGTTAGGTAACACAAGAATAAATTAAAAATGATAAATATCAGATTTATTACCTCCAGCAGACGTGTGACCATTGTCTTCTGGTCTAGATCAGGCTGCGTGTGGCTGGCCGAGTCGGGGTAGCAGATCATGTGCAGCAGTCTGAATAAGGGAAATATTAATTAGTACATAACTCTGTCGAACACTAGCGAAGTCACAAGTGACGTCAGTAGTGACCTTTGCGCCTGGCGCGGCGTGAGCATGGAGTCGAGCAGCATGTCGGGCTGGTACAGCTCGTCCGGATTCTGGAGGCACTTCTGCAGCACCCACTCCTCGGAGCAGATCTCCTGCAGCACGTGCCTCGCCAGCGACGACAGCGACTGCGACGAATCTAACAACGTGGACCCGACGCCGCCGCTACCCCTGCGTACCAAGCTAACACTGTATGGGCTTTATAAACCTTGCACGTCACATGAACAATTGAACATTGATTCGACCATTAGTGTTAGTTTTGTAAAACAATTAAAGCACAATTCGGTCAAGCGGAGCGCGGTGGAGCCGAATTAGATCAATTAATGAATGTCTTCGAGTTTATAATGATGTTAATGATGGATCTACAGCGCTCCGGGTATCAGAAGTTATGAATGGTTCACACGATTGCCAGTTTTGTGTTATCAATCGTTCATGTTTTATTACAGCGATTTTCGCCCTTCCCTCTGCAGCACACAGTTCAAGCAATGGTCAAAATAACAAGGAGCAATTTGACTCACATTCCATGGTATTAGACACAACATGTATGGACAGACTTCGTAGAAGCGGTAGACATGGACTGACACAGTTAGAGAGACTATAGGATAGAATGACACCAAGGTTAATGAACCAATACAGAATAGTTTGCCCAGTTGGTATTTATAAACGGTGACAGTGCTGGTAATTATTAGTACGTATAGGCAATGTTACAGTCCCTTTACACGAAGCTGCCAGCCCGCAGACCTGACTGTGTAGCACGACTAGTATGCGCCTGCGACTCCATACGTCAAGTATGTAATGGCACGCGAGATGTCAAGTCGTGCTAACAGTTGTGGACATCGAGCAAGCGGCCGTGTGGCGGGGCGGGGTCCCGTGAAACATGGACACATGAGGATTGTGAACTCGGGCTAACAAAACATTTAAGCAAAGCGTGAAGGGTAGTCGGTAATCTTTGCACGTACCGATCATGCACACAAGTGACTTATTCAATTTCATTTAACAATCTTGTGTAAAATCGAGTTATGCGTGGAAAAGATGTATTTTTAATCAAATATTGTAAGAACGTGCGGAGATATAAATTGAGTAGGAGTGCCATCAGTACGTGCAAACAGGTAAAGGATCTTGATGAGGTGAGACGAGTAACGGTCGAGTCGAGTGAAGCCAGTCGGCCCGCGAGGGAGTGCAACCGTGAAACTCAATATTAAATCAAAAACAAACCTAGGAGTTCTATGGCCCCCACTCATCTCTGAGTCTATCCTAAGGATGAAAAACAATTGCTTGTCAATATCACAGGTACATACTTATACTTTATGGATTTATTGCAATTCGGTAATTACACAAATAATAATAGCTCTGCTTTTACAACACACATTCAATTTGTTTGACTCATTTTATCTTTAGAAATTATTTTAACTTCATTGTGTTCGGTATCGACAATGCTAGACAAAACGATCTTGATGCTGGTAGCCATTGGGGAAGGAAAACATCGTGAGAAAGTGGTCTAGTAATAGCAAAAGCTATATTTGGCCTGAGTTTGCAATAGTTTAAATACATTGCTAGTTTTTTCTGAATACCATACTATTTTAGGAGTATGCTTTACACCCCGAAATTGCTACTGTGTTTGTTAACACAAGAAAACGAAGTTGATAATTAGTTTGAATAAAAACAACAGACATGTATAAACTACAGACATATACCATACTTGTAAGTTGACTTGAGAAGGCCTAGCCTATTTATGTTTGGATTAATAATATATCATACACACATGAAATTTCACACAGCATTTTTATCGAGTTGACATGGAATACGTCTAGGAAATTATATGTTCCTTTTACTTTACGCTTATATCAATTAAATAGACAAAAGGTATATTAACTAAAAATAATGTAAAGTAAATAAATAATACAAAGTTTCAAACAAATGGTAGTAATTTTTAGTATACCGTAAAATCGGTCGGAATTTAATTAAATATATGTACTTATATAACATTTAGTTAGTATACATATTGAATTTGAAGCAAGGATATATTTGAGAATACTTGTTAAATTCATTGGATCGCGGGCCGTTGATTGTGATGACAAAAAATATGTAAGTGCAGAATTAGTGCCACACTCCGCATCGTACAGCAGTTCCCTTTTGCTTTCTGCATCCATTTCAACATTTGGTATGTGCCATTATCATTAATTATCCCACACTTTCTAATTGAAAATTTGATTTCGAGTTCGGTACATTTCCATACGGAAATCATATTTCGACATAGAAGCAGTACGTAAGTACAATAAATGGTACGTAAGAATCGTAACTAGTTTTTCTACTATCGTAAAGTTACAATAACATATTACTCTTCGAAGACCTCAAAAATATCTGACACGAACTTATTTCTTGAATAATAAGAGCGGTTCATATGTTTTTGCGGCCTTTCTGGTAACATATTATTGCAGGCGCCTATAGTGAAATGTGTGTGGACTTACGATATGAGGTCGAGCTGCGCGTCGGCGGGCGCGGCGTCGCTGGTGCCGAGGATGTGTGACAGCTCGCACGATTTCTTGCCGCCGGCCTTGCCGTTGTCGCGCGCCGTTGAGTCGCCCACCACTATCATGAATACGGTCATTTGTGTTAAAATTTGTTCCAGCAATGTTTACGTCTTTCGCAATATGTATAAGTGAGTCTAAATTCCATCGTTATTGTACTACTACTGACAAGAGAAACATGTACTCACTGAGGATAGCCTTGAGCGTGGCCAGCACGGGTCCCACGCCGATGTTCTTGTGCGCGGCGGCCAGCAGGTGGCGGTCGCAGGAGAGCCGCACGCCCGCCGCGCCGCCGCCCGGCCCCGGCGACGTTGATACTGAGTACAACCCTGACACAACATGAACAGTTTTAGAGCGTTCTCACATTCTCTTATCCGATTTCGAAGGGATATATTCATGTTTTATTTTGTAACTCGAAAATAACTGAACTTGAAAATTGGGAATCTGGTAATTAAGTGCTCGTTTTTAATTGTATTGGTAGAATTCAATGCCTAAGAGAATATTTAAAGTGATTCTTTTCAAAACTATCGAGAACGATTAGCACGAACTTGAATGTATTTTTTTTAATCCGGCGGGAACGCATAATAACCTCTCCAGCGCACAATGGTAATCCTTCAAACAGATAATCAGTATCAAACTGTCTGTCACCGTAAAAGTTTGATTTATTTTATCGTAGGTATCTGCCAAAAACCGATGATGTAAATGGCATATGGTCGGCTTGATCAGTCAGCCAAGTTGCAAGTGGATATTACAAGGGTGGTCACCTGGCTGCGGCGTGTCGATGGTCTTGAAGAGGCGCAGCAGCAGGTGGCAGGTGAGGCGCGCGCCGGTGTCGGGCGAGGGCGCGTTGGCGGGGTTGCCGGCCGCGCCGCCGCCGCACGCCTTCACCAGCGACGGCAGCGCCGCGTGACGCACAAAGTCCTCCAGGGAGAAACAGTGACGCGCTGCAATCGAATTTCATATTTTCCTCTTATTCTATTCTAGGTATTTCTTACAAGTAGTACATACATGCAAGCCGGAAGAGTTATGACACGAGTGTTCCTATTAATGTTATCATTACCACGTCAACGATGGCGTATACTTGTATATTATATACTAAGCTTTCAGTCAAAACTCGGCAAAAATCTTCTGCTCTCTGTCTGCGTGGGCTCTAATGAAAGATATAATGACGCACATTTTGAACAAATATAGTCATTAGAGGGAATATACGAACCAAGACACGTGTCATCGTGAATGAAACTGTTTATAACTGCAGCATACAACAGTCGGGTGGAACATGGAAAGACGCCTTTACATCAAACACTTTGTTGGGTGGTGCTTCTATTTGCTATTGCAGCCTGCGCCTTCGTGAACCAACTGACGACCTAAAAACGAGGCGGATGTGCGTCTGGGAGACAGATGATGTAGATCAGCAATTCCCGAATACTTTGTACATTTGGATCACGTCTCCGATTTTGATAAAAATTGGTAGGCTGATAGAGTCCATGACGTTGAGCAAGATTCACTAGGTTTCCCAAAATGTCCTAGGAACAAAACTTTCCTTTTTTGTTACCGAAAATGTATAGAAATCTGGTAACAAAAAAGGAAGATTTCATACAAACAACCTAGGATATTTTGGGAAACCTAGTGGATCTTTCTCAGCATCATGGAGTCTATCAGCCTACTAATTTTTATCAAAATCGAAGACGTGATCCAAATCTACAAAGTATTCGGGAATTGCTCAGATACTGTAGATGTAGTGTAAAGACGCCCCGCCGATAGCAGATGAGCTGTAGTTCAAGTGTCGCGTTCATTCAGTCCGGAATGATAGTGTCTGTGTGTGTGAGAGATACTGACCGACTAGTATACAGGTGAAGACGGCGAGCGCGTCGTGCGCGGCGGCGTCGTGCAGGTCGCGGTGGTGCAGCAGGTCGGGGTAGAGCGGCGGCGGCGCGGCGTGCGGCGCGGCCGGGTAGTGCTGCGCGCCGCACAGCGCCACCAGCGCGCCCACCCACTCCGCCGCCAGCCCGCTGCACCACGCCGTCATCTCCGCGCACAGCACGCCCAGCTCGTTCACTCTGCACAAATGCATAATGCATGACCCAACCTCGATTGCTTTACACAACGTCACAAGAGTTTGACGACCGGTCTGGCCTAGCGGATAGTGACCCTGCTTGCTAAGCCGCGGTCCCGGGTTCGAACCCGGTAAGGGCATATATTTGCGTGATGAGCACAGATATTTTTTCCTGACTCATGGATGTTTTCTGATGATGTTGTATATAATGTATCCATACTAATATTTTTTATTTGAGCTTCGTTTCTTCTACAGTCTGGTTGTGTGTTATTTTTCCTTTCTTTTTAGACTGACTGTAGATCCCATCTGTTGGGTAAACTAATATTATAAATGGGAAAGTGTGTGTGTGTCTGGTTGTTTGTCCGTCTTTCACGGCGACGGAGCGACGAATCGACGTGATTTTTTAAGTGGAGATATAGTTGAAGGGATGGACAGTGACATAGGCTACTTTTTGTCTCTATCTAACACGAGCGAAGCCGCGGGCACAAGCTAGTATTATATATATCGTTGTCTGAGTACCCACAACACAAGCCTTCTTGAGCTTACCGTGGGATTCAGTCAATCTGTGTAAGAATGTCCTATAATATTTATTTATTACTAGCTTTTGCCCGCGGCTTCGCCTGCGTTAGAAAGAGACAAAAAGTAGCCTATGTCACTCTCCATCCCTTCAGCTATGTCCACCTAAAAAATCACGTCAATTCGTCACTCCGTTTTGCCGTGAAAGACGGACAAACAAACAGACACACACACTTTCCCATTTATAATATTAGTATGGATAATAACATACTCGTACAAAAGAGTCTACATAATCAGAAATCTAAACAATGCGATTATGTAGTTACATTAACATGTTCGAGTAATTGTATGATCTTTTCAATTCTTAATAAATAAATAAAAAATGCAAAAAACAGTCACCTGTCGTTGTCAACCTCGCGGCACACAGCCAGCATGGCGGAACACACGAAGCTGTAGCGGTTGGCCGCCGACTCGCCCACCTGCCGCGCCCATGACATTTCTAGTTTACCTGAAAGTTGTTTTTTTTTCAATCATAGTATAGTAATCTAATTAAATGTGTATGAAAAAAGGTTCGTGCGTACCCTTGCGTGGGTTGGCGAAGAACTCGCTGAGGAACTGCGGGTTGTAGACGTAGCTGGAGGGCGTCGGTTGCAGCGGCGAGTACAGTGCTTGCCTGAAACATGGCGACATTGAAATAAGTGCAGTCTTGGCTTCTTGTTATTGGTACTTCAGCAGCGCGCTCTACCTGTGTTTGTTCTTAAACTACGTCCAGAGAGAGGTTGATTGATTGTGCGTGTAATCTGAACCAAATGAACTAGACCCTACTTATAATGCTGTGTTCCTGATGTCCAAAGTGTCTACAACGCAGATGTAAGTCCTCTGTATTTGAAGCGTCTCTAGGATTTGGAGACTGCTTACCATCAGAGGGGCAGTATGCTTGCTTACTCCCTGTAATCTCCTTTTTAGGGTTCCGTAGTCAACTAGGAACCCTTATAATTTGTGCCCTAATAAACATTAAACATAGTTTCGCCATGTCTGTCCGTCCGTCCGTCCATCCGCGGATAATCTCAGTGACTGTTAGCACTAGAAAGCTGAAATTTGGTACCAATATGTATATCAATCACGCCGACAAAGTGGTAAAATAAAAAGTGGAAAAAAATGTTTTGTTAGGGTTATGTAGGGGGCATGTAAAGTGGGGACCGATTTTTTTTTTCATTCCAGCTCCAACGTGTGATATATTGTTGGATAGGTATTTAAAAATGAATAGGGGTTTACTAAAATCGTTTTTTGATAATATTAATATTTTCGGAAATAATCGCTCCTAAAGGAAAAAAGTGTGCCCCCCACCCCTGTAACTTTTGAATCATATGTTTTAAAAATATGAAAAAAAATCACAAAAGTAGAACTTTATAAAGACTTTCTTCTTCTTCAGAGGAAAATTTATTTGAAATTGATAGGTTCTGAGAAAAATACGGGAAACTAAGGAACCCTACACTGAGCGTGGAACCCGACACGCTCTTGGCCGGTTTATGTATACAGTGTGACAGTGATAACTGACTTGATCTTGGGGTAGGCGTTGGCGAAGGTGTCGGCGTGCGGCGCGTGGCAGAGGTGCGCGGCCGCCTTGTAGAGGTCGTGCAGCTGCGCCAGCACGCAGCGCTCCGCCGACCCGCAGTCGCCCGGGTTCACCACGCACTTCACCAGCCGGCACAGCTGCTCGAACACCGCCGACGTCTGTTCCACGCACACTGCACAACCACAGCCACCATCATCATCACCATCACAAATATCTTCTATTTTTACGTTCATCGTTAAACTGTATCTCTTCGCCTATGATACTTGTCTTCCGCGGAAAACTATTATATTTAGTTCATTTTGCGGACCTTCTACAACGAGGAGGCACACTCAAAGGTTATTAGTCCATTGCACAGATAAATAATTTCAATATCTGGGCAACCGAGCTTCGCTCGGTTCTGTTTCGTATCCTTGACATGTGTCGCCATCTAGTTCAAAAATGAATAGTACCTACATCGAGCGAAAGAATTCTCAGCCTTAACAACACAACTACTCCACACGAGATGGCGCGCATTTCGCCACAAAAACTCAAATAGTGTATTTTCTATTCGTTTTAGCCTTGACCTGTGTCGCCATCTAGTGTTTGCAATAAATAGTACTTACATCGACCGAAAGAATTCTGTCTTAACAGTACAACTACTGCACACGAGATGGCGCGCGAAGAAAAACGCATGAAAACTCGAAAATTCGCGTTTTCCGGGACCTAAGGATAAGTTAGACCGATTTTTCACCCCCAAACACATAACAACAAATTTCTGCGAAATCGTTAGAGCGGTTTCCGAGATCGTCAGTGTAAATCAAGGACGATTATAAAGGACCAGCAGAGTCCATACTAAACACCGTACCCCGTTGGCAGCCGTAAATCTATGTCGCTAGATGTCACTAAGAGTGTCATTTGAATAAAAATGTCGTTTTTTTTTAAAGTACGCACGCGGTAGTTCAACGGCATTACAAGTGATACAGTGAAAAGTACATAGATGCCGCTAGGGGCCCGTGTCATGTTTCGGTCCCTGTTTACAACGCAAGCCATCGTTCTTATTTTGAATTATGACAATCATGCAAAAGAGTACCATACTGTCAAATTTTCTATCTCTTTCATTTCAGCGTGACGTCAATGATTAGTAATATTACTTTCAATATATTTAAAATTTAGATTTTAATGAGGCCATTTCGAACGGTGTTTATGATAGATATCATGTTGACAATCAATCCCCTGACCGTCTCGCTCACACCAATCCTATCCTATATTTGAACAAGTGCGACCGAAACAGTCGAGTATTATTGAAGATTTTTGAATGTCTAAAATCTAATTGGTAGTTGTCGAAAACCCGCTTTTTCCATAAAGTGTTGGCGCGACGTCAAGTGGGTGATAGGCGTACGAGCAAGTACGCGTTGGATGGTCGACTACTATGCGCGGCGGTTTTTACGCGTACTTAGACCGTTTTCACATTATCCGATCCGATATCGGATGTCGGAAGGATTTCATTGGAAAAAATCCAAGATAGCGCCTGTAATGTATGGGGTATCAGTCCTACATCCGATATCGGATCGGATAATGTGAAAACGCATTAAATTTAGTCTCACTAATTATTAATTTAGAGTTTAGGTTTATACGAGTACCAAACGAGTAGTATACGAGTAGAAAATATATTACCAAAACAATACAAACTATCATTAATTTATTATAAAAACGTAATCCAAAGTGCCACACCTAGTCGGCCAGTGCATGGCCTACGCTGCCGATGGTCAGGGTGCTCGGAGTGACATACAAGAAACGCTGAACTATCCGCGTTGTGTCCAAGACGAAGCCTGACCGACGAAGCTAGCAAGTCTCTCTACATGTTAGCTGAAATACTGTCAAACCGTTCACTGTGATTACTCAGATTATTATAAGCAAAATGATCTTCGAATGAACTTTCTGGACAATTGAGATGCATGGGCGCAGTCGAAACCAGCTCGCCCCTTCAGCCGTGTCCCGTTGAAAATCGGAAAGATTCTTTTCCTTAGCACATTTAATGTTTACAAATTGGATTCGCCTTCTGTCACCTAAACTGGTAAATTTATGTATGAGGTCATTGGTCATACAATTATTAATTTATACCGTTATTAATTCTGTATCTCTACTCGCATTGCTACTGCGATTCTAAAATATTTAATATCCATATTATGAATATTCAATAAATCATACAATGACATTTGTGATGTGACATGGAAGTCAGATGTAACATCTGTTGGCACAATGATTGCGTTTTGTTGAACGTATTTGAGCTCAACATATAGGTTTATTGTCACTAAGTATATTATATTAATGAACAACGAAACGGATGTGACATATTCCTAGTCCACCAACGTCATCTAGTCATTTTATTTGGCAATAATTAGACAACATGCGAACAAACTTAGCCAGCGAAGCGATCACAACTACGTCGAGGCCGACCAAAAAATATAATTTGTAAAAATTGTGTTTTGAGCCAATATTTTGATATTAAAATAAAGTTTTTTGATAGTTATTCATAGTATAATATAAAAACAAGTAAAAATATGTGTGAAAATATGTTTTTTTCCACTCCCGGGTTACGAAACAACGCCATCTAGTTTTAAAGCAAAAACTAAGCTTTTTTCAGGGGTACGCTTTTTTGTATGGGCTATATCAGTCTAGTATTAAATGGTCCTTGGTGTAAATAAATAAATATATAAATAAATAAATAAATAAATATACAAGAATTGCTCGTTTAAAAGTATAAGATACATGAGAGCGAGAAGATGATATTTTTTTTCTCTCTCACACATGAATGATAGTGACATGCCTAGGCACTTGCACAGGCGCCGCTTGGCGGATAAAATGTCAGTGTGCCTCCTCATTATCTCATTTAGTTGCCAAATGCAAAAAGAGACAAAATTGCCTTATATTTGATATACAGGGTGTCCCAAGACTATGGGACATGAACGGAAAGTACCTTAAATATCGTAGATAGGGTATTTTGCTACAAGAAGACTTTATTTTATTTTTAAAACTAAGTAAAACTCCATTCATAGATTTTTAAATAATTACATGGTTAAACCGGGAATCAAACCCGCTACACGAGAAAAAAAAAACATCCTGTAATTTTGTCATACCGATCGATAGGCTTCATCATAAAGATTATCTTTCTCTAAATAACATAGTGTCGGAGATAAAAGGAAGACCATGAATTTTAACATTTTACATGGCAGACTCCTTAGCCTTAAAATTTGTCCATACATTAAAAAAAAAAAAAAAATTTTTTTTTGAATGCAGTTTTACCAAGTTTTAAAAATAAAATAAAGTCTTCTTTCAGCAATATATCCTATCTGTGATATTTTAGGTACTTTCCCTTCATGTCCCATGGTCTTGGGACACCCTGTATAGTTCATCTACTAGGTAGTTCTGAGTGATATTAAAAAGTTACTTACATAGCAAGCAGGAGTGGTATCTCCTTAGAGCGCCGACCGTGTAAAGCGCCAGCGCCGATGTATACGCGCGCGGCGCCGCCAGCCCCGTGCTCGGCGCGCCGCGGGCTATCAGCGCGCCTTCCACCTCGGACAGCTCTTTCAAAATCTGATACATACAAAGGGCTTACTAATGAAACGACTAGCCAATTTAAATAGATAATTTGATAGTAACATAAAAGAACGATTCACCGACTGCCGCCGAAAAATAAAACATAATGTTACCTGTATACAGGTCTCGATAAGACCGTGCACATTGAGCGCTATCTCCATGAGGTCCAGCGCGAAGGCGACGTGCTCGGGCTGCGGCAGGTAGGTGGTGGCGCCCGCCGCGTAGGCGGCCAGCGCCTCGCACACGGCGCCGCCCACCGCCCACGACACCGCGCCTTGCTCGTACATCGACATCGCCTACAACACGACCATATCTTACTCGTACACCGGTCCGCCCCGAACCACTTTGCCGACACAACATTTACAAGCGGAAATCCAATAGAGGAAATGGTGACCCTGACACCGGAGGCGCAAATTATGCCTCGTAAAGGCGGTGTCGGAGACTCGTGTTTATGCGGGGGTAACGAAGAACAACGATATAATGAATGTCATTTCGAGTAAATAGCAACACCATTAAGGACAGCGAAGAACGAAACGAAGAAATAGTAAGCAAGTTTTGCAACATACGCTGGAATCGTCTTCGCGCGAGCAGCCCCAATCGTGGTATTGTAAGACCTGTCATCGCACGAATTGGTCACTAATTACTGTCAACTGTTGGTATCGACCAGGGTTGAAGGAAAATATACGAACTTGAAATTTTTGTGTGACGGCCTCGAAGTTGAACTCGCTCCGAGCGTGTTTCTTCACTTTGCCGCCCTCGGCCACGTCGATTGAGAATTTCTTTGAAAATAATTTGCATATTTCTGAAACAAAATGAATGCGTTAAGGGATCAGCGTCATTTGCAAGCATGACTTTTAAATAAATATCAAAATAGTATAGCAGTGGTGAGTATTGTAGTGTACCTTTGGTCATCTTCTTGACCTGGTGCTTAGCGTCGTCGCGCTGGCGGCCGACGCCGTGCAGCAGGATGTGGCGCTGGTTGGCGTCGTGCGGCGTGTGGTCGGGCTCGGCGGGCGGCAGCGGGAAGTGCATGGTGTAGCTGTAGTGCCGCGACGCCGCCGCCGGCGCCGCGCTGCCCGACGACTCGCCCGCCGACCCCGTGCGCATGCCTGAACACATCATCACTTAGATTCCGCCCGTCACATTTGGGGCAACCATTCATATGTTACATAATATCTAAATCCATCAATCCATGTTAGTGAGACGTTTATAAATATGACGCGCTGTGTATTATTGCTGTGATAATAAAAATATAATATAATTTACCTGAGACGGACATAGGACCCATTCCCATCGAGTTCATACCAGGTATGCTCATGCTGCTCGAGCCCATCATAGGAGAGTTCACGCTGCGAAAACATGACATATTATTATCACAAATTAGTTATTTACAGGCACTAGTCTAAATAAATGTGGACGAACCTATGTGAGGATTCTCCAGGATCCTTGGGGCTATCGGGCGCGTCCATAGAATTTTGTTGCTCTTCTTTGATATTTTGCAACAGCATATGGAGCTCGTCGTCTATTTTCGAACCGTCCATATCCATTCGCGCCTGTTCCTGTAGAGTAAGGACAATATGAGACGTTTTGTAACATTTTACTAAAGGTAAGCGATCTCGACGTGTATTTTTATGGAAAACTGATTCGGATCATACATTTTTGTGATAAAAATAGCACAGTAGCGGATAAACAACTTGTAGCAACGCTCAATAGAATTACGAGCCGAACGTGGCCGGAATCGCCCGCTAGGAAAAATGTCCGAACACTGGTTCTTATTTGTTGTTCGTTGTTTGCCAAACGAGTCGTACCATGCTAAGTTTTTGATAGCTCCGCATATACAAGGGTTAAGGAAACATCATATTTTCATATAAGTTTGTTGTTTAAAAACATTTTCAATGGCGGTGCTGTCAAAATCGTTACCAACTTAGCTTCGCATGACCCTAGAGTGTAGTGGTGTACCTCCATCTTGGGCTTGAGGTCGATGCCCTCGAAGGTGTCGTCGTCCATGTTGTGCGAGCTGCCGGCCGTGGCGGGCGCCGCGGTGCCGCTGCTGCTGCTGCCCGACGACGACGTCGGCTCCGTCGGTGAGATCAGGTCACCTAATACAACATTATAAATCTGACCATTAATGAGACCATAAAAACATTACGCGCTATTAATCAGGGGCGCGACCGCTATTTTGGCTACGCCTACAATCACGATTCACGACCAATATTCACGTATTGATTTACATAATTTTATAAACCAAGCCAAGTGTCAATTTACCTCTGAAGATGAGCGTGCATCGTGCATCGTCGGCATCGTGTGAGAACACGTCGCGACGAATAAGCTCGCCGAACAAGAGCATCAGGTTGGCGAACTGTTGCCGGTTGTTGGGCGGCGCGTTCGGGCTGTTGTCTGCAAACCATCGCTACTGCCCACGACTAAGTTGGCACATAGCTAAGTGACAACTTACCTCTCGAGATGAGCGTGCACATGTAGGCGTCATGCAAGAACACGTCGCGTCGAATGAGCTTGCCGAACAAGTGCACCAGGTTGACGAACTGTTGCCGGTTGCAAGCCATCATTACTACCCACGACTAAGTTGGCACAAAGCCAAGTGTCAACTTACCTCTCGATATGAGCGTGCACATGTAGGCGTCGTGTGAGAACACGTCGCGGCGAATAAGCTCGCCAAACAGGTGCACCAGGTTGGCGAACTGCTGCCGGTTGCTGGGCGGCGAGTTCGGGCTGTCGTCTGCAAACCATTCTCGTTTTTAAGACATGCTTACATGTTAATGATGCTTACATGTTTGCTTGCACATCAAATATTTTATATTTTATGTTGTGTAAATTACATTCAATGACATTGAGATGCATATTATCTTTTTCTTCTGTGACAATATGATATGTTTTCTCTGAAGAAGAACGACGTATTATTAAGCAATAATATAATTTATTGAAATTAATTTCCATAGAGTACCTAGTCTGCTCATATTCTTTGATGAATACTTTTGCATGTTAAATTGTATCTTGTTATTTAATGCATGTTAATTATAAGATGTAATATTTGAAAAGAAGTTGCCTGCCGAGTTTCTTGCCGGTCCCATAGTGGATACCCCCCTCCCAACTGAGGGGGGACTGAAATCTTCTCGAGGCTGAGGCGTAGGGTTAGAGCCGGCGTAGCTTTATTTGACGTTCATATGCGCATTGTAATATGCTTACTTGAAAAATAAATATTTCATTTTTTTTTTCATTTTTCATTTTTAATAAAACATCAGGGTACGTAGCCAAATGTACATTTCTATTTCTATCGCTCTTCCGTATTGGCGCGACAGAGCCAGACTGCGTTTCGAGCGGCGTTTAGCGTCAACGATTGTCATTTAGGCTAGGCCGGCAGATGCATAGGGGAGAACACATATATGTACCTACTTTTTAAGATATGTCTAGATCTGGCGAATGCATAAGGAGTAGGTACCAATAAAATAAAAAAATACATAAAATAAAAAGGTATTCTTGGTGCGTTCGTAAATTAGTATATTTTTTATTTCTTTAATTAAATAAACTCTTGAAACAGGAACCATTTCCAGCCACATGTATAATGTATTGGTATGGGGTTCTGCCGCCACATTGCAGTGCGAGCGGTTGCACGAGCCATATGCAAATTTCTAGCTAAAATTCTACAACATATGTAGAGGTACAAATATTAGAGCCAAGTTTAATACCTAATACAGGCGCGTCGCAGTCTAGGAATCTTAATAAGAGGCTTTGGAATATTGGAGGCCCGTTGTAAAGGCCATTGCTCGACGTCACGGACTCCTTGTCATCCGACCCTGAAACATGACAAAAGGTATCAACTACTGAAACAACAAGTCGTTTAATATACATTACTAAATGCAAAGATATATATAACTCCGTATAGACAGATAAAGTCTAAGAAAAAAACGTACCTCAGTACCATACAGAAAAATGTACGGTGGCGTAAATGGCATTACATCTTTGGGGTACGCTCAGCTAGATGGCGCTAATATTAATATTTGACATTTTAAAACATATCTAGGCCACCATACCTTTTTCTGTGTGGTACTGAGGTACGTTTTTTTCTTAGACTTTATCTGTCTCTACGGAGTTATACATGTCTTTGTATTAAGCTAAGAATATGGGCCAAATTGTCAAAACTAAGGTTCAAAAGTTATAATCCGGTGTCAAGAGATGGCAGTCTATGCACTGTGATTACACATTTTACTTCGACAGTAACTCTCTATAATACTCGATCCTCTTTGCTAAATGTCAGGTACTGCTGGAAATAGTAGATTAGGTCAGTAAAGTAAGAAATGTCTTTCTTATTTCCGGGCCAAGGTGTATACTATTTTTCTTTTCGACGGTACTGGGAAGCGGTAACTTCGTTCAGCACAGTAGCCTAAAATTTGATGCTTTCCGGCCTGAGCACAGGAAAGAAGTTTGATAGCGGACAGATCTTTTCGCCGTTGTGTTGTTTCTGACCACTCTTGTCACACTTTTATTTGTCTTCTATCAATATTTATATGAGGAGGCTAACTGAGATCTCTGTTATCGAGACGAGTAAAGCATCATCTTTCCTCAAAACTAATCGTAGAATTGCTATAAAAAATATAGTTTAGAAGTATTAGGGTTTTTTATACTACGTCGGTGGCAAACAAGTATACGGTCTGCCTGATGGAAAGCGGTCACCAGTCATAGGTAATTTAATTAATTTCAAACCTTGTGACACAGTCAACTAGCACATTTAAATTTCTACAATATTTAGCAGACATTCAAAACATATCTACCTAATATTACGTAATCCATACTATAAGTAATATTATAAATGGGAAAGTGTGTATGTCTGTTTGTCCGTCTTTCACGGCCAAACGGAGCGACGAATTGACGTGATTTTATAAGTGGAGATAGTTGAAGGGATGCAGAGTGACATAGGCTACTTTTTGTCTATTTCTAACACGTACGAAGCTGCTGGCAAAAACTAGTTAGATAATAATTAGATTTGATGCAGGTAATTCGATTCAATTCGCTTCTGGCTGCATACACATCTCTAAGGAACATGATTTTTTGATATTTACAATTTATATGTATTTGTACTAAAATTTTATATGTTATACCTACAAATGTTGTAGGTAAATAAATGCCAATGATCACATTTTATTCAATTAACAAAGCAGAAGACCTATTTTAAGATATTTTCGCATAATAGCCGCTTAAACTGCCTTAATAATTTAACTAACTCCAAAATGTGACTTATGGGGTATTTAGCAATATTCAAGACAAATAATCGTGCCTAAAAAACATATGACAAACCATTATAGTGATAACAATAAAAGGGTCTACGAGCAAAAGTGCAACATGACGTAAGATTTAATCACTGCGTAGCGAATCTGATAAAAAATGACATTGGACAAGTAGAAACTCTCTCACATTATGAAACTTTTAAGCTTCGTTTTCTGAATGTTTTAGTGTAGTTTCTGCGAGGTAAGAATAGTTATTTGTTTTACCAAGGGGGCAAAGTTGTTGTTTAACCGCAAGGGCAAGCGAAAGATTCCAATATTGAACCGCGAGCGTAGCGAGTAAAGTAGAGCGAGCAAAAAGTGGAATCTTGAGCGTTGCGAGGGTTAAACAAACTTTGCCGCCGAGTGAAACTCAACATTTTTTACCACACCAACACGAACAAAATACTGACTATAAAACATCAAACTAAATCAAATCCATCAATCTATTCAATATTTATGATTCAAAATCATAATTTATAGGTAAATTCTACCAACCAGCTTCAGATATAAAGTTAAAATTAGTATGAAATTACTTTGCACTCTTGTGGATAAAATGCAATTTTGCTATCTGTCTTCGAATAGCAAAGTAAGCCTTTACCAGTTGGTGTGGTGAAAAGCATATTTTAGACAGTTTTTGCCCACGACTTCGTCTGCCTTAACACTCTTGTCCTCAAATATTAACATTAATTAAACACATTATTCCTAGTAAGTAACACAAAGCAAGCAAGTAATTTAGTCATATAAATATTGTACCAGTATCCAAGTAAAAGTAAGTCTTGCAGATTACATTTGTTCCAATCTTTGAGATGGAATTGAAATTTAGCGAATTTTGCGGAAGAAGCATGTTAATAGACTGATAATAAATAACATTGAGGATGTTTAATTGAGTAATTCGCTGTAGCATAAAAAATATAAATCCCTCGATATCAATAATTGCGATATCTAAAAAGTGACAAATCACTTCAGCTGGCAGTTCCATTGACTTCCTGAATGCTTAGATAAAGTCGTCTCAATGCTTTCATTTGTGAAGAAAAGTTTATTGATTTTTCCCGGTAAGGGCATTTATTTGTGTGATGAGCACAGATATTTGTTCCTGAGTCATAGACATTTTCTATTAAGTATTTGTACATTATATATATCGTTGTCCGAGTACCCACAATACTTCTTGAGCTTGCCGTCAGTCAATCTGTGTAAGAATGTCCTATAATATATATTGATTTATTTTTATTTTATTATAAATAGTTTTAATCAATTAAACTTATTCGAGAGTAGTTACATGATAAAAATATGTATATTTGAAAGAAAACTTTCAGGCAATGACTTGTTCCGTCTCTCTATTTTTGGAATCGGTAATTTCAGAGCGTGGAAAATAATTCAGAAACAGATACATATGTACTTATTACTTCACAAGGCAGACAATATACCTACTCTACACTATAATCACAATTGCTTCAGGCCTTTATTCAGGTAACAAAGAAATTCGCATAGCTTTCTGCTCAATAAGTATAAAATAAGATAATTGACATAATAATTCGCTTGCTTGCAATACTTAAAATAATTATAGGGATCACGTTTACATCAGTCTCATAATATCATTCGCAAAAACATGACAATTAAGAAATCTATAATTCATTAGAAAATTAGTTCTAGACACTGGCTTTATGATTATGAGATATCACGGAATAAAAATATCAGGCAAAATTTATTACACAAGTACCTACGAACACTATGAACGAACCAGTGAAGTAAGCTGTAAAAATATTCCAGTAGAATATACAACAAATACAAATAGTTTTATTTATAAAATGCATACACTTCTCTCAATCTATGACTCTTCACCGCTGACAGTCACCGTTCTTCCTTAGGTTGGAAAGATAAAGAAAATACCCATAATTTCACCAAACCGTCCCTACGGAATTTAGCGTTCGTTAAAATGTTTGTATGGTAATTTCCATAGGCTTTTGGTGCGTGACGTTGATGTGTAAGTATAATCAAAAAGGATTGAGTATTATAGAGAGTTACTGTCGAAGTAAAATGTGTGATCACAGTATATAGACTGCCATCTCTTGACACAGGCTTTAAACTTTTGAACCTCAGTTTTGACAATTTGGCCCATATTCTTGATATGTGTTAAAATGTCAAATATTCATATTAGCGCCATCTAGCTGAGCGTACCCCAAAGGTGTAATGCCATCTAGGCTACTGTACCTTTTTCTGTATGGTACTGAGGTACGTTTTTTCCTTAGACTTTACCTGTCTATATGGAGTTTTATATGTCTTTGGTATACTCTGTCAAACAAGTCTGTCAGTAAATAGGAACAAAGTAAACTATATGCATCCTTTTCTTTAGGGTACTAGAGAAAAGGATACCTATAGTTTTCTTTGTTCTTATTTACTGACAGACTTGTTTGACAGAGTATATGTATAATAAATGTAAGTCTAATATATGTATCGTGGAACATGTTAACGTGTCAAGTGACCTGTGGCGTGCGCGTGATGGTCGTGGTGCTGGTGCAGGAGCTGCTGCTGGCGCTTGTCGAGCAGCGCGGCGGCCGCCATGGCGCGGTGCTCGCCCCAGCGCGCGCCGCACACCGCCCACTCGCACAGCACGCGCACCACCGCGTACGAGCACGCCCACTCCTGCACGACACAACACACTTCACACTACATACATCACAACATACCATTATCAATTGAAACTACTACATATACACGACAAACAATTTGTTGACAAAAATTTGTTGGTACGGAAGCACTAGTGTATTGAAGCGCTGGTAGTCTAACGGTGAGAACGTGCGATTTTCAATACGGAGGTCGCGGGGTATCAATGAATACCTAACTCACAAACAGTGAAATAAAACATCGTGAGGAAACCATTCTAATCCAAACAAGGCTTAGTTTGTTCCCTTCCCTCTGGGTTGGAAGGTCAGATGGCAGTCGATTTTGTAAAATCTAGTGTCTACGTCAAATCCTGTGATCAGTTGGGAAAAAAGTAGACAACAGGCTTTCATGGGTCATGGCAAAATGCCTGGATATTTAGCAAGGAAGATTTGTCTAGGCATATTTCGTGTGCCTTTTTTAGTTTTGACTTGCCAACTTAGTAAACAGCTCAGTAGTATAAAATAAATCATGCATTATAATGAGATTTACTAATCTATCTTACATTAGATACATAATATAAAACGTCAAATGTCTGTTAGTAAACTTACTGGGTCCTTGATGTCAGTATCCTTGGAGGGGGGCGTGCAATGAGCGAACACCTCCTTGTAGAGCGTATCTAGATTATTGTTGGGATCCACGCGGTCGAAGCAGTGCCGGTCCAAGGCCTCCAGAACAGACAGCACGCGCGCTATGGACCAGTCAACAATGTACATAAATTACACGTAATAACGCCAATACAAATAAAAAGTAAATTACCTTGTACAAATAAAAAGTAAAATAAAATACCTTGAGAGCTAGTTTGCCACTTATCAGTACACCATTTGCTTTCTGCCTTTTTGCTCCTTGCAGCAATTTTCTGCTCAGCTTCATAAACCTAAAAGGCAAAACAAAAGGACATGTAAACAGAGCAAAATAGATAGTGCAACATATGTAAACACAAAGTAATAAATAACTGGCAGTCATACCATTTTTCTGTGGTCTTCTGTAATTTCAGAATCCATATGAGGCATTGGCAGGGCAGACGGCGGAAGCGGCAGCAAGTCCAGGGGCGACCCCTGCAGCGATGAACCACAGCCCGACCATACCATAGCCGTGGGACATTCTACGCAAATTATCTGAAATACTCAATTAATTTAGTATTCGCCTATGTATTTTTATATAAGTTGCAAATACAGGTAGCGTGGAAAAAGAGTGAACCTGTAAGATCGTCGCCAGCTGAATGATGACGTCCCTGTGGTACGGACAGGTCAACACTTCGCCGAAGCCCACTTGGATCGGGTTGAGCGCTGCCGTGATGACCGCCGTCAGAGTGGTTTTGGTATCTCGTATAGGCGAACCGTTTTCTTCTTTTATTGGTCTATTATATTCTTCCTTTATTGGTCTGTTATACTCTTCTTTTATAGGTCTATTATACTCCTCTTTTATGGGCCTATTGTATTCTTCTTTGATATCTATTCCTTGCGTCGGATTCGGTGTGCCTAAAGGATTTGGTGTACCCAGGGAATGGGGGTTGGGTGTTCCCAAAGAGGAATGATTGGTGCTAAGAGATCCCTGGCTGTGTTCCGCGGGCGTTCCCGAACGCTTCATTTGTGACAACATTGGTTTCAATTCGTTAATACCTTGTTCTGTAGCCGGAGACATTGACCTGAGTGAATCTGAAATTAATTTATAGAGTACAGTAGATAACAGACAACTGAGACCGTATAAAAATACTACTATTAGCTGAACATCTCACCTCCTGATCTCTCCATGCTTTTAGCAAAAGCCAATGGTTGGTTGAGTGTGCGTATCGTGCTATCAGACAACACGGAACAGATGGCGGCCGCTTTCTTAGCGCAAGTGGTCGCCAGCCGCCTCGACAGGCCTTCGCAAAATACGAATTCGCTCATGTGTTGCAATGCCAAAGGAAGAAAAAGCCTGCAAAGTAAGAGTTGGTATTTAAGTTATAATAAATTTAAACTTTGTTTAGAGATTTGATAATGATTTAAAGAGACAAGAAAGCTTACCTCAGTAAACCATCATCAGCTGCTCTCTTATCAAGCAAGTCGATGATCCAAGTGAGGAAGTCGTGTCGGTCCAGCAAGCCCTCGTCTAGCAGGTACTTGGCGAGTCGGCAGCAGTAGTTCCATAGCTTCAGGGCTTGCCGCCAGTCTGTGCCTTCTGAGGAGCTGGGAGTTGACGACCCCAGAGCTAAAAAATTGTCAACATAGTTAAAATTATTTGAGACAGTTAAATTTATACATATATGTGAAAACTGTACCAATTAGAACCCACAATAAAAAAAAACACTTACTGTTCGTATTCCCCGGAGAGTGCATAGAATTAGGTATATTTGAACTATTAGGCGTAGAGCTACCCGGGGGGTTGCCAGAGGAATTATGACTGGGCGTCCCTTGTCCTGTAATAATAAAACGGTGTATCATTTCTCAGTATATGGTTACTAAATTATTCACATTTCTTTAGTATACAGTTGATGTGATAAATACCGGACTGAGATGGCGGCGTCTTGTCGGACACGCTTCCAGAGGCAGCGCACTGGTAGTGTTCTGCTAGCTTTGGTATTTGGTCTTTGAGGAACTTAATCAGGGTCGAGGTCCATTCTGTAAGAGGTGGAAATTATTTAACACATTAGCAAATATATCTTGTGCTTTTGTAACATGTTTATAATGGTTACTCGTTTCATTGATAACTTAAACAATGTGGAAAAAGGTTGGCTAAGATTAGATTCACTACAATAATTCTTAATCTTCATTTCATATAATAGTCAACCTGTTGCATAACAATTAAAACAGTAATTATAATGTGTACATAGCAGAGTGAAGACGGATCTCTGTACACTCAGCATCAACTAATTAAGCTGGCGTGATATAACTCTGCATCAAGTGGCATGCGGGTTGTTGGAGGCCATCATGATTTATTTACCCCCAGCGGCCACCCAGCATATAAGGCGGACTTAATGCCATAAGGCATTCTCTAGCAGCCAACCTAAGTAAGCTACATTTTACATGTTTACTAAGAAAAATGCAATTTACTGCAGATAGGATATGTCATTTAAGTCAATGTTTAATAGATAGATTATGTATGTATTTGTTTAAATCTCTAAACAAACTGATCTCAGTTCATTCTGAAGTCAGTTCATTATTCCCTCTGGAAGTTACTACGAATACAGAACCTATTATTGTGTTAGGTTAAAAATAAAATAGGTCAAGTGTCAGCTCAACATAATAGACAATATTTTGTGTGGTGTAGGCAGTGTAGCTATCTAGCAAAACATTGAGCCATTGTGACAATAAGTTTTATTTCAATGATAATCACATCTCATTCATATGCAAATGGTACTCTCCATGGTGTAAATAAACTCCGACAGCTATATGTATACAGTGGAAACTGTATAAGTGGAATCGCAAGGGACCGGCTGTTTAGTTCCGCTTATCCAGGTTTTCCATTTATCCAGTTTTCCACTTAACCAGGTTCAAATAAAACGTTTTCTCACTTACAGAGGCTCTCACTAATAGAGGTTGTCGATTCTAGTAATGTCGCTTATAGAGGTCACGTATATGGTCAAATAAATATGTATCTTTTATTTAATATGCATGTAGATATAAATTAACAAAATCCTGACTTCAAAAAGCAATACTGTAAATAATCCACAATACTGTTATACAAAAACAATACCTTTGTTATGAAGTAACTTATATTTATTTAGACAAAATTACTCCTAATATTTATTTATGCAAGAGAAACCAGTATGGTTAAATAAATCAATATACCGATTGTACTTTAATGAAAATTCCAATTTTTTTTTTAATTTATCCCGGAGAGACAAACACTTGATTGTGTGCTTAGGAATTGCTTATCTAACAGCACGGCACCGCACCGCAGCTAAAACCAAACTGAACGATGTGTAATCTCATACAAAATATTTAGTTAAAACACAAACCATAATGTTAACGAAACAAACTACCCTCCTTGTGGCGGTTTATTATAAATACAAATTATATAACGCCAAGCTTTTCCACTCATAGAGGTTTCGGAGACGACTGCTTCCAGTTGCAGAGGTAAAAATAAGAAATTTACGAAAAAATGGATTCCGCTTATAGAGGTCCCAAAATTCCACTTATAGAGGTATTTCGGTGCTAAGGGACTGGGACCGAGAACTTAGGTCCACTTAAAGAGGTTTTCCACTTACCCAGGTTCCACTTATCCAGTTTCCACTGTATTCACTTTTATAGGGAATAAAAAACTCTTGACTCCAAATAATATGACTCTTATGGATGGACCAGTACAGACACTATAGTCAATGGGGCGGCTAATGAGAATGCTAGCAAGGTACTGCGCATGTGGTAGTGATTCTAACATATTTATTGGTGAATTAAAAAAAGGACAGCTTCACAGGTACTACTTTGATGATTTAGTCTTATAAGATAGGCATTCTACTCCCAAAAGGTTTTGTTAATTTTGTTTTTTATGAAGTGAATATAATACCAATAAAAATTTATGAAAATAATTAAACCTGGAACACTGCCACATATTAACTATTTGGCATCTGCCTATACAATACAATACAATGCTCTTTATTTCACACCACATATAGTTTACAAGTTATGCACAAGAAACAAAAACAATTAGGAACTACAGGCGGTCTTATTGCTGTAGCATTACTAGCAGTATGTAGTATCGCTATTACCTGTTGTGGGATCCGGAAGCTGCCTCTTCTTGATCTTGGCCTCTGACACAGCCACAGTATATGCAGAGCTAAGTTTAATAAACCATGCTGCTCTTGGCATCGACACTTGATATTCTGTTAATGTAATAAATATTTCTTCCTTCTTATTAAAATTTGGTGCTTTTTTGGATAGCTGAGACAGTGGTTTACTTCCTAAAACAAAACAAATATATTAAACATATCTTTTTTTTAGGTAGTAGTCAACTTTAAAATATAAATGTTTAATTACCTGCTAAATCCTTAAACCATGCTTCAATTTGAGCTTTGGTCCTGGCTGTGGCTGGCCAGAAATTATCTTTAGGATTCACTTGTTGCCTTTTCCTGCCGCAGTCAGGAAGAGTATTGAGTTCTTCTTTTTTGGACAAAATTCCAGAGAAAAACTGTCCTATCTGTAAATAAAACTTCATATCTCAGTTTCAAGAGCATAAAGTAGTAAAAAAAGTGTCCTTTAAACAGTCATCAATAAAACGTTTTTCATACCTTAGATGCAGAATAGTTGAAATTTCTAGCAGTGCCAAACTCGTCACTGGAATGTGGTGTTGTAGAAAAACCCTGCTTTACGTTAGTGGAAGTGAGTTCATCTTCTTTTTGACGAGGTTCTTGCGGATACACGTCTGGAGGGCCGAGACGGGGCCTCTTTAGAGGCCGTTTTTCGTACATGATCCCCATAGTGTCAGGATACAGAGATTGGTCTGCAAATGAAACCATAATATTGTAAAGCGTATAGGTACGACTGAATATGCTAGCAAGGCAGCATTTTATGAGCTTACAGTAGCTTACCTTTCATTTAAATTGAGTTACTTTTTACATGTTATCATTATAGTAACCTAACTCGCCGTCCACTACAAATATACTATTAACAAAATAAGGTCCTTATTGTAAAAATAGTGTCACATTTTTCAATAACAATATCAAAAAAACTAAAGCGATAAGACAAACGTAAATTACATCTCCCGTCAATAGCCTCGATCGCCTCTTCCACAGATAGAGGAAAGTAGCAGAAAAAAATTAGGACAAACCACAGATAGTGCAGGAACTTGGGTAGCCAATAATCAATGTTTGCCGAGCGCTTGCTAAAACTTGGCAAAATTCACTTACTACTTGGCGAAAAACTTGATCTCGTTTTCTCAAACGTATTGATTAAAAAGGGACGACTAGACGAATCATAATTTGCAATTTGCTCCTTGACTCGACTCATATTAACGTAATTATCATCGCTTTATGAATAAAAAATTCAACTGGTCAGGTCAGAAATAGGGCCTCCCCACAGACGGGAGACAAAACTGTTTTGTCTCCGTCGTATTTGTATGAAAAGTTGCGTCGCCTCGTGTGCGCACCTTCATACTAGCCCATAGACCGAGCGACGGAGACAAAACAGTTTTGTCGCCCGTGTGCGCGGAGCCTAATCAGAAATCATCCCTTGCTGCTTCTGCGTGCTATTTCTATTTGCAAAAAACAGACAAAAAAATTGGTGAAACCAGTGAAACTAACTTTATATTATGATTGTGTATACCAACATAAGAAAATCAATAAAAATGGACTATGGTATGGTTATACGTGTGGCTATATGGCCACAGTGTCATTCAACGTGATATTGCCAACTGCCAGATTAACAATAACAAATCAAGTATTCAATTTTAAGGTTAAGTTAAGCAAAAGTTAATTATAAAAATATAATTATTAATAATGCCACCCAAAAAGCAGCCTGAAAAAGGAGGCAAGGGAGGAAAATCAGGAGGTGACGCAAAGGGTAAGTAAAATTTAAAATAGTACTTTCAAATTGGGAATTTGCAATGTATAACGAATTGATTTTACAAGATCAATTAATTATCATTTGGCTTTCATAAATTGCTCCATGAGGTATAGGACCGTAGCTAGTGGTGGGACTTGAGGCAATGCTCTACCTTAAAACCCCATTGACCTACCTTACGAATCACCAATCACCTTTAATAATGTAGCACTATTTTGTTGCACATTGTTATACTCTGCCTGTAATTACAGCTGCTGTTCTACCTTTAATAATTGAATTCTGGCTACTGCCCTGCAGGTATATGCATATAAGAGGTTCATAATATAATGAAATCCATTCTGTTTATTAGTAAAATATTAGGTACCTATGTTATTTATATTATATCTCATCCACATAAATTTGGTATACTTGTCTATTTAATTTTCATTTATTTCTTACTTTCATGATTGTATGAATATATCGATTTGTACCAGTAAAGTAGCTTCATCCTATAAGAACTGTGTGGAAATCATATGGTGTCTGATAAAAAAAAAATATATATGTCTTGTATATTGTTCTGCAGACTGCCTCAATATTAACAGTTCTTTAAAATGCATAGCTTAAGAAGCATAAAAAGTTACACACAGAGTAACTTAGTGTAATTCTTTTCTCTCCACTTTTTGGTATCTATCAATAAGGACAGATTTGCTCCATAATGACATCAACACTGTTAAAAACTTTTATACTCAGAAACAGTAAGACTTTTTTTAAATTAGCAATAACTTTGAAACTAGGTGAAATTCAGAAAAGTTATCTATGAAAGTGCTTTTTAATGATTATAATGTACCCAAAAGTATTCATTTCTATATAGCTACCTATATATATGACTATACCAAGTCCACATTTTGTCAAGCAAAGTCTGCAAGGTTTGTTAGGCACGAGCAGTTGTATCAACCAAAGTTAAAGTGCAGTAGTCATTAAGGCTGCTACAGATTAAATTAGCAATAATATAAGAGACAAGAGGAGCAGTGATTTTATTATACAAACTCGATTGTATCCTCCATTGTTTTTAAACTTAGACTGATTACTTAACACTACCTGGGCGACCGAGCTTCGCTCGCTGTTCAAAAACTAGAAAATCCGCATTTCCCGGGACATAGACTAAGCTAGATCGATTCTTCACCCTCTCCGCGATCATGCCCTCATTGGTTCACTTATGCTTATTTGGCATCGCATCTTCAAATTCTTTTTGATATTTTTGTCAGGTTAAAGCGAGTTAGAATTGGCAACGATTTTGATAGTCAAATCTCTCTGCAAGGGTTTGAAGGGTTATGAAAACGTTTTAGGGTTTCCCCAAACCTATCGACGCGGAATCGGCTCTAGCCGACCAAAAATCGCTCGTTAACGCAGCCTTACGGCCCAGCCACGACATTGGTCTAAGCGCGACAGCTGTGAGCGGCAGCCATACGTGCGAATGAAAAGTCCTATCGCCGTGTCTCGCTCCAATGTAATCTGTATGCTCACCGCTGTCGCGCTTAGACCTATGTCGTGGCTGGGCCGTTATACTTCTATAAACATTAAACATACTAACGAGCGATTTTTGGTCGGCTAGAGCCGATTCCGCGTCGATAGGTTTGGGGAGACCCTTATTAACTTCATCGAAGTTTGACGGTTAAAATATAAGAATCTGGACGACCGAATTTCGCTCCGAGTTCTTTTTAAATAGTTCTGTTTTATTATAAGGGAAGACGCATGAAGTCTCGAAAATTCGCGTTCCCCCGATACCTGCGTTTTCACATTATCCGATTCGATATCGGATGCAGGACCGACATCCCATTTTAAGCCGCCATCTTTGATTTTTGCTATTGAAATCTTTCTGATATCCGATATCGGATCGGATAATGTGAAAACGCACTAAGACAAAGCTAGATCTATTCTTCACCCCCGAAAACCGCCACATAACAAATTTCAGCGAAAGCGTTAGAGCGGTTTCCGAGATCGCCGGTATATAGAGGTATAAATAATTAAATATACAATAATTGTTCGTTTAAAGGTAAAATAAATACATAGATTTGAATGGCGAGGCTGTCAAAATCGTTGCCAACTTATCTTGGACTAACTCTAGCATATTAGTTTATGTATAGATATCTACCTACTGAGCTAGTATACCGATCTACTCTACTGCTACTGAAACCTCTCATATACTTAGTCCGACACACAATGGCTCATTTTTAGGGTTCCGTAGTCAACTAGGAACCCTTATAGTTTCGCCATGTCTGTCCGTCCGTCCGCGGATAATCTCAGTGACTGTTAGCACTAGAAAGCTGAAATTTGGTACCAATGTATATTAATCACGCCGACAAAGTGCAAAAAAAAAAATTAAAAAAAAAATGTTTTACAGGGTAAATTGGGGAGTGATTATTTTTTCCTTCCAATCCTGACGTGTAATATCGTCACTACTTTGAAAAATCTCGTATCTCACGCTGCTCCTCAAAGTTAAAACGCAGTAAGTCTATATGCATTCCATACATACTTACTACAATTTTCTTTTCATTGACAGACGAAGATACAAGTTTTTTTAAAAATAGTGACGATATATTGTTGGATAGGTATTTAAAAATGAATACGGGTTTCCAAAAATGATTTTTTTATATTATCAATATTTTCGGAAATACTCGCTCCAACAGATTAAAAAAATGTGTCCCCCTGCCCTCTAACTGTTGAACCATAAGTTTAAATTATTTACGAAAAAAATCACAAAGTTAGAACTTTATAAAGAGTTTCTAGGAAAATTGTTTTAAACTTGATAGGTTGAATAGTTTTTGAGAAAAATACGGGAAACTACGGAACACTACACTGAGCGTGGTCCGATACGCTGTTGGCCTTTTTAGGGTTCCGTACCAAAAAGGTACAACAGGAACCCTTATGGTGCGACTCTGTCCGTCTGTCTGTCCGTCTGTCACATTGTTAAATATCTCGAGAACTACTTATGCTATCGATATGAAATTTGGAATAGTTATAAACATTGTGAACCTCTACAAGTTGAAAGTATATTTTTTTTAATTAATTAAAATAAATGATAGAAAATGGCCAAAATGAAAGGGGGGCAAACTGAAAATTTCAAGTAACTAGATCAAGTGCGGTATCGTTAGAAAGAGCTCAAATTGTACATATCAAAACTATTTTTTATCATTTTTTGGTTGTGGAAAAAAAAGTTTTTTGAAGGAAAATATAAAAAAAAATACCGTTCCCCCCCTTATCTCCGAAGTTTACCAACATAAATTTATGAAATTTTCACCAAACATGGCTATTATAATGAATATTACAGGAAAAATAAAATCGTACACGTATCTTGAAAACATTTTTTTTTATTTGTAAAAAACCTTTCAGATTTACATTTTCAATTTCAACACCCTTGCGGGTGTTTATTGTACCTGTATTTTTTAACAAAATAACAATGAAATTACCTGCTTTCAAATAGAGGCAAAATGGTTAAAATCGGTTCACGCAATAAACTATTATTCCATAAAAATCATCTTCCTGTACGTAGATGTCGCTGTACTTTGATCGCTCATTTCCTACATCGCGTTTTTCCTGATATAATGAGGTCGGTTCAGGAGCGTCCTTGCGACATGTCGTAAGTCGTAAACTATTTCAATTTCAATTTCAATGCTTTATTGCAATTCATGTGTACACATAATGATCTTAGGCTAAGTATAATATAGTCTCAGTAGTTAGCAACATAATTATATATATACACTAACTTAAATAAAAACAAAAAAATACATATTGAAGTCGAATAGTCTTGATTTTATTTGGACGTTGTCTAACAATAAAATTGTATATTAAAGTATTACTTGTTATGTGGGAAATTGAGTCTTGAGGGATTTAGTCAAATCTGTAGAGTTCTATGAATAACATTTTGATGATTCAACTATTGAAAGTTTGTACGGAACCCTCGGTGAGCGAGTCCGACTCGCACTTGACCGGTTTTTTATTATTATTTCCTTTATTTATCTCTTTTCTTAGATTAGGTTTTTTACAATATGAGTATAAAAGTAAAATAAAATAAAACACTTACAAAACAATACAAAATATATAAACACATTATAAAAAACCTAACCTAGGGTGCCGCCAGCAGCGGGGCAGGGCCCAAGCTGCCGGTGGTTAGGGCTGCAGAGAGAGGAACCGTCGGACTATACGCGCTCGCACCGTGTCCAAGATCACCGCCTTCTGCATCTGGCCCTTGATAGCGAGAGTCTCTTAAGATGTTGGTCGGGACTCTTCGCTATGAGACCGTTCGCTGAAACGACTATAGGGACAATGATCGTTGAATCAACATCCCACATGGCGGGTATCTCGTGAGCCAAGTCTAGGTACTTACTGGACTTGTCCTTCTCGGCTTTCACGAGATTCTCATCATGGGGGATGGTGATGTCAACGAGCACAGCCCGGCGTTGCGGTCGATCTATTATCACAATGTCAGGCTTATTGGCTACAATAGTCCTGTCAGTGATAATAGATCGATCCCAATAGAGCGTGGCACGACCATTTTCAAGAACTGGCGCAGGTAAGTACTTGTAGTACGGTACTTCGCGGTCCACAAGGCCGTATTGAAGAGCAAGCTGTTGGTGAATGATCCGGGCTACGAGATTATGTCTGTGCAAGTACTCACCGTTAGCAAGATGAGAACAACCGGAAATGATATGCCTGAGTGATTCTCCGGGACGGCGGCATGCCCGACAAATGTCGACCGTACCGTCCTTCAGGATATGTTTCCGGTAGTTGTTCGTCATCATAACTTCGTCCGCAATTGCACAGGCAAAACCCTCGGTTTCTCCGAAGAGGTCCCCGAATCGTAACCAGTTCACCGATGCGAGCAGATCTACATCGGGTCCCGTGAGGGCCTTGTAGAACCACCCGTGTAGCTGCTTGCTCTCCCATACCGCCCTGCGGTCCGCAGTACTTAGTACCACAGGTTTGCGCCAGTTCTCTTTCGCCAAGGAGAGCGGCGTGAGGTTTCCGTCCACTGCCACCACATCACGATGCATCTCACACTCGTTGTTAAGGAAGTAATTCCTGAGATTGTACACCTCACGGTTGTGGAGATTTTTGGCATTTAGGAAGCCTCGACCTCCGCACTTCCGTGGGATGTACAATCTCATAACAGACGAGCGCGGGTGTAACATACGGTGTGTGGTAAGCAGTGACCGGACCCTCCGATCCAGGGCGTCCAGCTCGGTCTGTGTCCACCTTAGTATGCCAAAGGAGTATGTGAGTAAAGGCATTACCCAGGCGTTAAAGGCGCGCACTTTGTTGCCTCCTGACAAAAGACTGTTAAGGACTTTTGTCAGCCGACTGAAAAAGCGCTCCTTCACCGACCGTCTAATACCAACATCCTCAATACCCAACGACTGTGACATACCAAGGTACTTACATACCAAGGTACTTATAGGTTTCTGATTCAGAGATAGATCTGAACGACATCGTCTCAGAAAGTTGTAAATTTTCTGAATTTACAACCTCCCCCCGCTGTACATGCATAACCGCACACTTATCGACACCAAACTCCATTCTGATGGCGGTACTGAAAACTTCTGTGGTTTTCAATAGCACCATCAGGTCTTGGGTGTTCGGTGCAAATAGTTTGAGATCGTCCATGTACAGAAGGTGAGAGATGACTTCACCCTCTCTCCGAAGCCGGCAACCTAGCCCAGAATCCTTCAGCAGGGTGCTGAGGGGATTCAGAGCTAGGCAGAACCATAATGGACTCAGACTGTCACCCTGGAATATTCCTCGCTCAATCCTTATGAAGTCCTGCGGGCCAGTGGGGTCATCTCTGCCTCCTGGTTGACGAAGGACTGTGGTCCACTGCCCCATACATGCAGCCAGGAAGGATATTAAAGCTGCATCAAATTTATACAGCTCCAATACCCTTCTCAGCCATGAATGAGGCACCGAATCATAGGCCTTCTTATAGTCAATCCAAGCGGCCGAGATGGCCCCCTTGTTCCGCCGAACTTGTTGGCAAATGGTCATGTCTATGAGGAGGAGCTCTTTAGTACCACGGGACCCAACCCTACATCCATTTTGAGCGGGAGCCAGAATGTTGTTAGCGACAATATGCGCGTTAATTTTTGCTCTCAAAATGGATGTAAGGAGCTTGTATAGTGTAGGCAAGCACGTAATGGGTCTGTAGTTTTTTGCTTCCGAGGTACTACCGGACTTATAGAGCAGGAAAGTAACACCAGTTGTTAGGGAAGGTGGGAGAGAACCAAGATCGAGGGCTTGTTGAAATTGCGTTGCCAAACGCGAGTGCGAGCATCGAAACCATTTTAGCCAGAAGTTGTGCAATCCGTCCGGTCCAGGACTTTTCCAGTTCTGGGCCGTACGGATAGCACAACTTACGTCGTCGGGGCTGATGGTGATAGCCCCCATAGGTTCGATGTTCTCGCATTCGCGTTCGACAACGGTCATCCACTCACCCTCCGTGTGTTCGACGGGCACCGACCAGATGCTACGCCAGAAATCAGACATGGCAGTAGCATCCGGCAGCCGCACGTCAGACACACGAGGGTCGGTTTCCTCCCACCTTCGGTATACTTTCCTTTGGTCGCTTTGAAAAAGACGATTCTGCTGGAATCGGTCCACACGTTTTCTGTAGCGGCGAATACGGCTTGCCCATGCATAGACTTTCTGCTTCAGGAAGTCGATGCGCTCTGTGACATTGGCTAAATAGTCGCGGGGCCTGATGTCCGTCCCCGCGAACGCCTGGTTCGCAAAGCGCATTACTCGGGGGCGATTATTACCCCCTCTGAAGCAGATCAGCTTTGCAATGAGAGTCCTAAACGAGTTGATACGACGCTCGATCCGTACTTGCCATGCAGGGATACCTCCGACGGTCCTAGTTGCACGGTCAGCGTCCGGAAACTTGACTCGAGCAACACGGCACGCCGCGAGGGCTCCGCAGTACATAATCGAGTGTGTATCGTCTAGATCTTTACTAGTCCGTATAAATGGCTCTAGTAAAGCGTTTAAGGCTCCCATTAACGCTAGATTGCGTCTATTCATAGGCAGACGTGGTAATCGTGGCCTAGGATTGTTTGTGGAGCGATACTGCGTAATCGCCTCTTCCAAAGACCTCCCCAGTTGCTCATTAGCAGGCTCACTAACGCTCTGACTCGCGAAGTCCCCGCCGTCGTTACCGGAATCAACCCGCGGCGCCTCCGGTGCCAGGTCGGGTTCGGGCACCGGGTCCGGCGGCGTGGCGGGCAAATCCCGCCTCGAGGCGGGGTCCGCGCGAGCAGTGAGAGCTTCCTGGCGAAGCCGATCAAGTGTGGCGTCATCCAACCGCTTTGACCGCTGAATGACGCGCACCTGATCCGACAATCGTTGCTCCGACACAGTGGTGGTAGGATCGAGTGCCTGAAACAAAGGCAGCATCCTTGAACGATACGCGGACAGCCGTGTTCCCCCCTCTGTAGCCCCGTAGTAGGCGCGCATGACGTTCTCATTTATTTCTGGAGTCCATTTCATGCGACGCACTACACCACCGGCAACGGGAGCCGTGGGCGGGGTAGGATGTCCCGCAGGCCCCATTGCAAGCGTGCCGGCAGCGGTGGCCGCCCTCGTCGCGCAGGTGGTCGTGGCGGCGGCGGCGGCGGCCCGCTCTCGTCGCTCGACTCGCTGGTGTCGGCCGCGGTGGCGAACTCATCGCTCGACGGCGGCTGCGAGGAGATGGACGAGGCGGGCGAGGGTGGTGGGCGTGCGCTTTGTAGAGACGCTGATTGATTGCGTGTTTTGCTTCTCGTTATCATTATTATTATTATTACTAGAATAGGCTTTTGGAATTAGCCGAATACCTACACTTTAAATCTACAAATCTGACCAAAAGTATAATAGAAATGAAAAAGTGACAACATTGTAGTGTCATCCCTTTCAATTCAATACGTGTGAGTAAATGGGACGACACTATGTTACCACTTTTTAATGTCTTCTCTTTTTGGTCAGACTGTATATTATTCTCCTTATTTTCATTCAAAACAATATTTTAAATACAGAATCTGGCGCGAAAGAGAAAAAAGGCGGGACAGCTGTCAAAGTCAGACATATATTGTGTGAGAAACAGTCAAAATGTTTGGAAGCTCTAGAAAAACTGAAAGCGGGGCAGAAGTTTCCTGAAGTAGCAGCGGCGTACAGCGAGGACAAGGCTCGGTCGGGCGGCGACCTCGGCTGGCAGACGCGCGGCGCTATGGTCGGCCCCTTCCAAGATGCTGCCTTCGCACTGCCCATCTCCACCGTCGCTAACCCTGTCTACACCGACCCTCCAATAAAAACTAAATTCGGCTACCACATAATTATGGTAGAAGGGAAAAAATGAGTGACATGGTGTATGGATTGGAGTATTTTTGGGCGATGTTTTTGTTGTTAATTATGGAAAGGATATGCTGCTTGCAGGAGCAGTTTGACAAAGACTATAGCGTGCTCCCCGAGGACGATCCGATTGACTTAGAAGACTCTGATTCAGAGTAAGTAATCATTTTTGTTGAAACAAATGTCTGATTCCATTATGCCACGGGTTCCCAATCTTTTACAGTCCGCGGCGCACTTGCAAGTTATTTTATTACGGTGCCTTATCCTAGCCAGTCTATTTCAAATAAAGAAGATAGATAGATTGGAAACAAGATTGGCTCACAGTGACACTCCAAGGCGCACAGTCTGGGAACCCCTGCATTATGCTAATAATTCTAATAAGTCAGTATGTTTATATAAGTGTTGTTGACCCAATAATATAATACATCTAATAAAGTACATATGTATTAGCAAAGATGTTCTTGAACGAAAGATTTTTCTTGAATATATTGATATTTAATATTTGTCAAGAGATCGGAAGATCGATATAGTTACTCGTATAATACATTAGCAATGTCACCACAAAAAGGTTTAGCTATTCTAGAAGCAGTCAGATTCAGGTCAAATTCTTAAGCTTTGTTAGGACCGCACATACTCCTTACTCTTCCAGTCAAATGATTTTTAAGGCCACTATGTCGCCCGACTATGTTGGTTCTAGTGGGTATCGTGTTCTGCCCGTAATCCCGTGATCCCAGGTTCAAATCCAGGCGATAGCATTTATTTGTGTGAAGAGCAAAGATATTTGTTTCTGAACTATGGATGGTCTCTGTATTTAAATAGTTCTTGAGCTCTCTGTGTGAGATAGTCAAACTATGTAAGGATTTCCTATAATGTTAAATGTGAATAATTGTTTATGAATTGTTCCAGTTCTCTGAAGTGGAGTTTCCTGCGGCTGAGCCGCCACGCGCAAGTCACCATGCTGCTGACCTTCTTCTACTTCTGCAACATTTGCTTCTGGTTCGTAATGACAAAAAAAGCTTCGCCCATTACCTTACCACACACTTTTACACTTTTAGATTTAAAAAATGTTATTCCATCATGAATGGTACTAATAAATATGAAAAACATCGAAATGAATGTTTGTTCTTAAATTCGTTTCCCACTGAAAACCCTTTAATTACTTTCATTTATTCGTCGAACAGATATCCCTTGGTCGCCTTATATTCCTTATACACCTTGTTAATTTTCTACCTCATAGACGTCGGCATCTTAAAGGTAAAATAATAAGACATCATTCAAGTATAAATTATAGCAGTCTTTATTTAAAGTTGTGAATACTTATAATGTAGAACATTTAACTGCCGCAATAGTGATTACTCGTAAATTAAAAATACTGAAATAAATATAAATAAAACTATTTACTTCAAGGAAAATGAGTTCACGTACTTAATAAAACATAGCACCGTTTCTATGCGTAGAAATGCAAAGTAAACTCGTTTACTGCATTAAAAACAATATACAAATGTAGTGCCAAAAGGGTTTCCTTCGTATTGTTCCGAAAACGTTCGTATTTGTCATGCTAATTCAGTCAATGTCAGTACATATTGTACTGAGACGGACTGAAATAGCATGACTCGTTCGTACGTTTCCGTAACAATACGAAGGCAAATCTTTTCCCACTACATCTGTAACTCAATGTTTGGTTTTCACTGATTGACAACGAGGTAATGTTAAAGCTATGTTTCTAAACGAACAAGATTCTTAACTCTCGACAGTCTCGACACAAGTCGAAATATGAGGGTTACCTTAGCTTAATGTCTTTGATTTCTTGTTTCATAATTTATCACATCCGAGAAGTGGTGTCGAGATTTGAGTAAGGGGAGAAGGGATTGTTAGACCCTGAGGTTGGGGTTGGTGTAGCGGACGTATTTGAGCAGCGCGTCGTTTTCCTCGCAGACGAAGGGCTTGCGGTGGTGGCACGCCACGTCGTGCCAGTGCACGCCGTCGTTGTAGAAGTTGTTGAGGATGGCGATGCAGTGCTCGGCCGCGCCGCCCTGGATCAGCTCCTGAGACAACACACAACAGGTCAGATCACGTCGAAGGTCTTCTTTATTATCACTCTACTAAAATTATTGTTTTTAAAATTATTATAACCAGGGTAAAATACCAGTGTAAAGATGATTTCAGATTGGCGTATTTTCATCCTTATACATTTTGTTTTTATGTGCGTATTACAGGAGCGCTACCTACTATTCCCTACATTTTGATCTAGATAGGTGTACGTAGGTACATCAAGCGAGTTGCCTACGCTACGTTCGTATAAAACGCCGATACCGCCGTAAACATAATGTATCATATTAGACGTTACGAGATCTCGCATGCAAGTTTCATTAGGATGCGGATTTTGATCGGTCGACTGAATTGGATGTAGCTAAATATCACCTCAACAGTTAATCGGAGGTAGGATAGGAAGCAGTAGGTATGTACAAATCGAAGGAACGCTGTAACTTACAAATTCAAAGCCCCATTTTTCTAAGTTAATGGTTTTTTACGGATGACATTATGATTAAGTCATCATCATCCTCCATGCGTTGCGTTATATTACACTAGCGCCTCTTTATAATGATGATTAAGTTTAAAATGAGATATCAGAAAGTAGTTTACCACTTTTATTAATAACGTATTTAAATGTTGGTCTTTATGTACATAACTATACAATATTAAAATGTATGTACCTATTGTATTATAAATGCAATAGGCACCTATTAAGCATCTGCATAAGCATTCATACGACGCGCAGGATCTTGAACTTCAGGGAGGCCACGGTCGGAGACACTAAGGCAAGCCGTTACGACATCAACTAATCTGTGTTATCATCTGAATTAGCGACCTAACAGTTCAGCCACACAATAAAATTGCTTGCAAATGTAGTTTATGAATAGGCGAACGTCATTAGAGTTGTATAAAATTTGAAAGATTTGTAAAACGTTGATCTCGCTCTCTTCCCATTATTATGGTGAAGGCTGTAGGTAGTAAAATCACGTAATAGCATAATGCAACCTTGGATGTCGCGGGGAAGCTACAAAGCGGATGCGGATGAGCCGAGATGCCGCGACCGCAGCGGATTACGTTATTGTTTGTTTATTTCGCGGTTCCACGGGCTGCGCGGCGCGGGCGCAGCCGGCACGGGGAAAGTGTCGCTCGAATAGTACTCGCACGCCGCACCGACGCACTCCGAATAACGATGAGCTCTTTTTGAGCTTGCAACCTCTTGTTTGTAGAAAGTGGAGCCTGGAGCGTAGGCACATGCGGGTACGCCCTTCGGCGAATATTTCGCATACCCATAAATATTCACGACGCTTTCGTTTTCATTGCATGATATACGCAAAATAGTATGTAGGTACGAAAGCGTCGTCGCGTAAGTAAATGTTTTATGACAAGCATTGCTTAACAAGTCATGGAATCGGTTCCGTTGCATCACGAACTTCATAAGGAACAGTCGATGTTGTAATGTAATTATTGTGAGTTACCTACTAATTACACATGTCGCGACGGGGAGACAATGTGCAGTGCGCACTTAGCTAGTATGAAACGGACACTTACCCTGTTGTCGGGTTGAGGCTTGCCGATGCCGCCGCCCTCGGACCAGTCGTTCTGCTGGCGGTTGGTGGTGGGCGCCAGCTTCTGCAGCTCTGCGGTCCAGAACCACCCGTTCACCTCGTTAGGTAGCAAATCGGGCCGGTTGCAGCCTTTGAAGTCACACATGCGACCGGATGTCCAGATGTACTTGACCTAAAATATTACACAACATTATTATTGCTGCTGATGAATATTAATAAGCGTAGGGTCTAATAAACATATCAATAAAATAAAATATATAATAAAACAGTGGTCATCTCAACCTACGACAAATTTACGCCTAGATGCAATGGTATCTGCGTGTCGCCTTCTCATTACCATAACAATACGATGTCGACAGAGTAATCGCCAATTTGGCACCGACACAATCGAATCGTTTGCTTTGCATAAATACCCGTCTGTTACGTGAATGAATGAATGATAATTTCAAAAGACAAGTCTTCTAACAATGGTAACGGAAAGTAGCATTCCTGGCATATAGGACGGCAATTTTTTTTCTGAATCACAACAGGACATTCAGTTACCTACTTGCTTTTTACTATAGGTAAGCGCCCGATCTAGACTTCTTTGCCCCGGCTACCCTCCTGACCCCCTACATGCCTGCATTATACTTAGTGGCCTAAAGTAGTTAGCGTTAAAGTTTAGCGTTCATACAGGGTGTAAATCTAATACGGCGAATCTCTATAGGACATACGAAATGTAATTACTAATAAGATAACTTTTACTTAATTTTTAAACAATTTTTTTATCCATAGAAAATAATTCCGTCCGCAATGTAATGCAAATACACTCGCGTTAATCACCCGTTGACAGTTGTCATTGACTGTCATCGCAATCATGTTTACGAGCATTTTCAGAATTTGGGACCCTCCAATTAGCGAAAGTCGTTAACAAAAATTAACTCACTGTCTGTTTTGTGACGATCATTAAGCATGAATTTTCAATAAAAATATTGTTTTTGTGTTAATTACATAAACTTTAAGCGATAATCTACATTCAGAATGTGAAAAAAGTAAATTTTTAGACAGATTTTATGCTTAACTGTCGTCACAAAACTGACAGCGAGTTAATTTTTGTTAACAACTTACGCTAATTGGGGGGTTCCAAATTCTGAAAATGCCCTTACAGTACATTACGGCTGGGTTAATTTTCAAAAATTATGGGGTGAAAATTAAGAGTACTTAACTCAAAAACACCACTCAATTTATGATAATACCTGTGGATAACACTAATGAATTCTAAGCTTGGTTTCATTTATCGCCCGTATTACGTTTACAGGCTGTATATATTAAAATAACTTTCAGTTTCATTTAAATTATGGTGTGAAAGTTACTCTGTTAATGCGTACTTACTTACATGTAATGGGTAGCGTGGTTTGTAAATAATAGGATACTTAAAACAGAATTACGAGTTTATGACACTTCTTCACAGTTTCGGCATAATATTTTAATCATAAGGTTTACCTAATTCATAATGTTCATCAGAACTTGTTTGTTAAGTAGACAGTTGTGGATTTAAATATAATTATACTAGATATGTTATGGAATGCGGGCGCGGGTTCGAGACAGGTAGACAAGTAGAGTATTATACTCAAATAAATTCTCTTACCGGGATTCAAACCCAGGACCTTCCCAAAACTTACAAAGATATCTCAAAAAAAAAACGCGCGCCGGTAACAAGGATATCAGTCACTTTCACACGCATGCCATAAAAGAATAGGCCGACTTTATTTCGAAACCACACGATGACGTTACGGAAAACAAAACGTTTTTTTATGAAATCCTGACTTCTAATGAGTCACTTTCTATTTCTTTATCGTTTAGCTTTGAATGATATTCCGAGTCGCGGTCACGGTGAGGTTTGAGCTATTCAGAACACATGACAGGCGTGAACGGTTTGCTAATTCTCCGAGTTGGCGAGCATCGGCGTCACCGAAGGGGACTATGCGTGTCAAGGATCCAAGAGGACGAATTGATTAGGACGCACCAAGTGCCCCGGTGCCAAGCGCAAGTGTAGATGCGATTGGCGCATCTGCAGGCTGCACTCAAGTGGTAAATATCGGTTAGTAGTGGTCACCTTGTCCTGCACTATGCGGGCCTTGACCCACTCGTTCTCGTTGCTGGTCTCCAGCGACACGAGGTCCATGCAGCGCTGGCGGCAGTAGTTGCGCGCGCTCAGCCAGTCCTCCTCCACGCCGCGCAGCGCTGGCTCTCTCCACGAGAAGAAATACCCTTTGTCTGTGGGAATTGTACAATATTGCTTTGTTACAATCATTTTCCAACTGTTACATTTTCTAATTGGTTACCTACATCAGAGTATCACAGCAGTTCTCAAAAAGTTTGTACATAGCCTCGTCAGCAAATTTTAATTGATCCTATTTTATTACAAACATCTAGTGATATAAGTCGACTTTCGTAAGATATACACAGGATAATTGTTATAATTAAGAAAATATAGATACTACAGAACCTTAATGACCAAATAAAACTTACTAAAATCTCAATTCATGAAATAATTCTTGGCAACAAAAAAGGAATAAAAAAAAACAAATTTAACTTTTTCCTTAATTTTTGTACAAACTTTTCGAGAACTGCTGATCAACGAATACTATTCTATGTACGTATGAACGAATCTACACTAATTCTGACACTACTGTCATCTTGTTCGTTGTTGTTAATAATAATTAAGTCGTAAGATTGATTTTTATTTGAACATTTATGGCTATATTACCAAGATACTATTGAAAAGTGCGCAATTACTTACTGGGTATTCATTTCGAAGTATCTAACGATGCACGGCTGCATACATACTAAACGATAAGGCGTGAGAAGTGTTACGGGAAAGAAATACATATTAGAAACTGACTGCTTTCGATACATTGTAAAAGAAAGATGAAACTCAAGTGCATTCGTGATATGCCCATTGTTTATGTAGCTAATTGTTAGAGTTCAGAAATTGGTACTGTACACATATTTACTTAATGATTATGACTATTAAATACCTATCAAAAAATTTACGGGATAAGGGAAAGGTAATCTATTGTGCGATAAAAAGTTATATTTACAAAGATTATTAAAGTCCTAACGAATTTATATATTCAGCCAATTAGCCATGTGGTTTTACTTCAACCTAATATTTTACACCTACAAAATTATATTATTAATACAAGAAACAAAATAAGATATAATAAGGTCCGGGACCCTAACTTAACACTATCTAATCTAGGCGGTCAATTAACTAATACGTAGTAAGGCCTACTATGCCGCCAGAGGATAACGTTCCAGTTTGTTTTACTAATTAACTAACTATGTAGTTATCTCGTTTAGAACTTATCTAAAATTTCCGGGAATACCGAATAGGGATGTTTGTTTAGTGAGCTCTTATCGGAATATTTGGGTAATTTCCTTTCCAGGTAGGTATAGGGATAAAACATTTCTTTAGTATGTACGACTGACTTTGTTATTTGGACAACGATACCTGAGGGAATATATGTAGCAAATCAATTGTTATACGAGTATTACCAGGGATCATCTTCATCAGATCTGTGTAATGTTTGGTTAACAAATATTCTAGTGTTTGGTTTGGGCCATGGTTAAAACATAATAATAGTTATTTGTTATACAAGGGGGCAAAGTTGTATTTTAAGACGATACGGTAGGGGTCAATTCTCCATACAAACGCTCTCGACTATTTCCTCCCTGGTTTTTGAAGATAGAGCAATGATTTTTTCAACACAGATTGGTATTATTTTTATCTGTGTCGGACTGTTTTGATTTTTTTGATATTCTGCTTTTTAAAGATTCTAGAGCCAATCAAAAATTTGCAAAAACGGCCTTTTTCATTGTGGCGCAAAAAAAGGTGTGATACTCAAGATTGGTAACAGTTAACCAAAAAAGCTAAACGGTCCGACATAGATTATTTCATTGTTATTCAGATTCTCAAATTTCGCTCCGATTGATTAAGTTTTGAAGGAGGAAAGAGTCGAGAGCGGAACCTCGATTTTAAAGATTTTTTTTGAAATATCTTTTGACTGAGTTGTTCTTAATGGACAATTTTTTTTCGATAAATCTAGTTAATAACACTTGTATATTTAACTAAAAATCCCAAGTTGAAAGGGGGGCTCCTTTCCATTTTAGCATTTTGGCTACCGTATCCTCTTAACGCCGAATGTGGAATTGAAAAACGAGCACGTGAAAGGATTCTATAGTTGAACCACGAGCGAAGCGAGTGGTTCGAGGATAGAATCCTGAACTTTCGAGTTTTTTAACACACGAGAAGTAAAATACATTTGCACCCGAGTGTAACACAAAACTTTTCCCCTCACTACAGCGAGGAAACTACAACGCAAAAAATGCGTTTATCGCTGCTTCCAGTAGTTCCACAGGTGGTAAATCATCTTTATTACTAGATTCACCTACTTTTATCAATTTTAAAGCAATTAATTTGACTTTATTCAAGGTCAAATTACTTTACCCACTAGTGGATAAAATGCGTTTTTACCCGCTGGTATTAAAGGACAAAACACGTGTTTCCGAGCTAGTGAGGCGAAAAATTAATAAATTACGAGCAACACTAACAATTAAGTCCTAATGAAATATACGGGCGCGCTTAACGCTGAGCTGAGTCGAAAGCGCACGCGCACCTGCATTAGATAAGGATGTGTACTTCGGACCCGACTCGCGGCGGCCGGAACTTGAAGTATTTAAACTAAATATGTTAACGGCACCACTTACGTTAAGGGACATTTAAACGTAAATTTGTTATATTATGTCACCGACATCTTTCAAATAACTGTCGTTTAAGTCTTAGTCAAGTTAAATTACATGAAATCCTATTCGTCCTTAATATCCTTATACTTTTCAATGTCTTAATTCAATTAAAAATATGTAGAGTTTGTTCGGGAAGAGAAGAGTCGTGAAATGTATGGGGTCCAATACCACGACTTTTTCTTTCCGAACAGACTCTATGTTTATGTAGGTACTACAATAGATTTCAAATAAATTAAAACAATTGACATTATGGCAGCATAAGTAATTAAATCAAACTTTCGCAGCTCTACGGCACTCTTTATGGGAAAATGGCGAAATGACAATTTTACAAGATTTGTCTATACCGTCCAATGGGATCAGTTATGACTGGTGCCATGTCCGTCATAGGGGTATATTACAGTGACTAACTGTCAGCGTATCGCTCGTGGATGACGCGCTGCACGCACTGGGAGGGCACGGGCGGCTCCAGGATGCGTCCGTTGGGGAACTGCGCGTGCGCCGCCGCCACCAGCGCCACCACTGCTGCTGCTAATAGATGCATTGTCTGAAACAAGTAACTTGGCTTATAAAACGCTCCTATTCAGTTAGGGCACACCTCGGACACTGGCGATCAAATATATGAAAGAGGCGCGTTCCCAGCACACAGTCTAATCTCGTGTAGGTGAACGCGTACCATGCTTGTATGGGTGAAATATGACAGGTGGACTGTTCGCGTTTTTTACAGGTGGTAACTGTGAGGTAACCGAGAGGGGGTGGGCAGCACTTTCAGCGGGGAGCGGGAGTGGCCATACTGTACGATATTACCCTTTATTATACTGTACTGAGTCTTTCGATCTTTTTTAAATATATCGACCCGGAATCGCCTTTCACCGACCAAAAATCGCTCGTTAGTATGAACATGCGTACGCATTCGATCAGCGACGACGACGCGTAAGCGCGTAACAAGCGACTTCATACTAACCAGCGATTTTTGGTCGACTAGAGCCGATTTTGCGTCGATAAGTCTGGGGATACCCTTACTCTGTCGCACCGAAGTATGAAGGGTGCATGCACCTGTGTCTTCAGAAACACAATGCCAGAGGGATACAAGTCTTAGGTCAGGGTTCTGTTATTTCACATTATACAAATAATCATTATCGAAGAAGTGAAGCACCCCGCCCGCAAGATGCAGTTTAATGAAAGGTGTAGGTGTACTTAATAGGTAGGTTAAGTTTCTATTGTATTGTTAAAAATGGTGGACTTAAAAAACAGAAGGAAAATCTGAAGAAATAAATGACAGGTTTTAAATTACAAGACTAAAATAAAAAATAGGTACATTAGGTCATCTCGGATAAATCTAATAAACGTTCAATGCAGTTTTCTTCGGAATCTTCGGATAAGTGTTTCCAAAGAGTAAGTACCTAATATAAAATCGCTTTTGCTTTTCTTACTGTCCATAGCGCAGAAAAGTTGCACGTCTCACTCAACTTACAAGTTAACAGGAAAGTTGTAGGTTAATAAATACATTTTATAGCTATAAGTAAGAAGTTATTGAGTTGCTCGAGAGCTTTAATTAGTACTTTTAGCACAACATTAAGTACTACATAGTTGTTTGTTTGTTTTGTTTTTCAAACGTATTAGTATAAGGTTCTTTTTGGGTAAAAATTAAAATAACACAGGTAATTATTTTTCTAGTATGGCTCTGTGATGCAAAAAGGTTCATGGCCTCCAAAACGATAAATTAAATATTTTATTAACATTCAGTTGTCTTAGTAACAGCCGGAACAGGCCTCTTCAGTCAATGACTACCGTCGTTCTTGTTAGTAAAAGCACAATAATCAATAGGTATATAATACAAGTGTAAATCTTGATTGTCATTTGAAGTACCTGCGCCTGCGTCACGCTAGCGGTTGCCATCTGTCATAATATCATAGTGGACGGCGTGTAGGAAACAAGTTTCATAGTTCATAGGTTAACATTTAGGTAAGTACTTTATTTATGGACAACGTCGGGACTAATTCGGGTCATTAATATTTATGATTGTATAATATGTATATAGAAAAATAGTTCTAGCTTTACTTAAAATAGAGAATGACATGATCTACATATAACGTAAGTATTAAATTTAGATACATAATAAGTAGGTACATTAATATTGAATTGACATAAAATATATTTTATTGATGAGTATGTACATAGGTAGGTATGTACTCATTTAAGTACCGACTGGGCAGAGGGCATGAGCATTGTGCGGAGCGGAGCTGTTTCCACTTTCTTTGAAAATATGCTGGCAGCGGCAGCCGGGACCCGGACCGGTCCCTGAGGATTAGAAAGCGACCTTGCCCTGGAGAGGGCGTTCCTCCCGTGACCTTTGGGCTCGCAGCCATCCTCGACTTGACGACACTCGATAAATCGGATTAGATCCAAAGACTCGCTCTACAAGTTAATTAAAAAAAACCTTCGCAGCAGGGTAGGTATAAAAAAAAACGGCAAAGCTGTTAGATAAATGTCAAAAGAATATAAAACATTGATAAAAGGCCATAATAGTCGTCAAAAAGCGGTCCCATTTTTCACTACTTTTTATAGACCCGGTGTTTTTCGATGTTTGATACCTACAGCGACGTTTGAACGGACTACGGTCCTTTTGATGAGCAGTATTTATGAAGCGGACACATTTATTTTAAATATATTATCAACCTACCACACGGACCTGTACCTAAGTAACGTAGCCTACCCCATTCAGTCAACATATTCCGGGTGTAGAGTATACCGCCATCGTCATCTTACCCTTATCACGGGAATAAAATTAGCAACAAATTAAAAAGTACTAAAATTATCAGAGAATTATAATTAATTAATTATGCATTCATATTCATTAAACTTTTCTTAATATTTGATATGGACTAAAGAGACTTATTTTGATTTTTTAGCGAATGAACTTTTTTGCTCTACATTATTAGGTGGACGGTCAAGCAACTCTTGTCACTAAAAAAAGGCGCGAAATTTGAATTTTCTATGGGACGATAAACCATCGCCCCTGATTGTAGTTTAATAGGTCACACGAATTTAGATCACACATACGAAAGATTAATGATATCTCAAGTACCTACCTAACAATTGAAGTGATTATCGTCAGAGTACGTAAAGTACTTACCGTGGAGGATGCGCCTGCGTCGGGTACCTGTCACAAACTGCTGCGAGAGTGCTGCGCGCACGTTTTATATGGTGGAAATATGCGTAAGCAGCGCGTCGCGCACCCTCGCCGCGGCCCATGCAAACTTCGGGACATCTACTAACATTGACTCACAATTGTTTTCCTCCGCCTAATGTTTAATACGACATTATTAACACCTATGCCATGTAGGTATACATATATACCTTGCACATATTTGTGTCAAGCTGAGGTCTCGTATATCTCCGCTATTTTTTTCGCGAAGCAAGTATTACACGCAGATCGAAGCTTATTTTTGAGAAATCATTGGAACTATAATTATTTGTTTTACAAGGGGCAAAGTTGTTTAAGGCTGCTTTCAAAAAAAACGTCAAAATAATGTAAAATTGATAGTTTTAGTCGGTGAAATACTACACTTTCCGTTATCCAATAGATTTATTTAATTCAAGTTCCAGTTAGAGCATCTTATTATCTTGATTTTTATAAGACTGGATTTTTGAAAACTAACTCACTAAATTAATTATGAATTTTTCTCTAATGCACGTTTAGAAAAACGCACGTATAGAGCTGAATCAGTCGATCTTATTTGTAAAATTTGGACAATTTTGAATATTAAAACGGGTAAATTTATAATTCGTATATCCTGTACCACAATCATTTCAGACTAGATTTTTTTTTTAAGTTTTTGAAAAAGAGTAAACTAGCCTAAGGCGAATTCAATTTTTTTCAGAAATTACCTAAAATTAAGTGACAATTTCTTTGAAAATCTACATCACATCGAAGCAAATTTTGTACTAAATTAATCTGCAACGTTTACTTAAATTGCTGTTATGCCTTAGTGATTATACATTGCTATTATTGATTTTTGCCAATTTTTTGAAAACGAGCCTTCACCGGTACAATTATTACCACTTTTGGACATTTTCTCATATTTTGTTAGACCAAGTAGAAAAAGTCCTATAATGTGATATATATTTATAAACTACTCGCAAAGCCCTTTAATTTGATACCACACACGGTATGATCGAGCGCTCGGTTGCGATTTCACTATTTTTAACACGAAAGCCCTCTTAACCGCACCGGGTTTAAGTTACTTATATATGGATACTCGAGCAAGCGAAATGTTCCAATATAAAACTTCGAGCGTAGGTAGTGGCGATCGAACAGTGGAAGCTTTGCGCGGGTTTCAAGGCACGAAAGGTTGAAACAAATTTCTCCCCTGACTGAAACACAAAACTGTTCACCATAATCCATGTACCTACATAAGTAGGTATTTATTAAACATTGATAATTTTATTCAAAATTAGGTATTTAAAGGTCATGTTTATCAGCGAGCTATCTCTTTCTATGGTCTATTACTTTGCAATTTTGTGGACAAATGTTACTTATCCGTTTTGAAGAATCGAGTGTTGAGTCAGAGTTGAGCACAGGAAGAACATCCTAACCGTTAAAAAATGTTAATTAGGTAGGTGCTCTTTCACCTAATCGTTCTCTACAATTTGGTCTTGATAAGTAATTAGCGTATTATGCAATTATTCGAGAACATTCTGTGGAAGGTCTCGGCAGGCCAGAGGCGTACGTGCTGTCGTTGCTAATCAGTCGGCGCACGCGCCGCCCCTGCCGTAGGCTTTCATCGACCACGCGGCCGCCGTCACAGGGGCCCGATTTTTGCGTTTCTGCCTAGGTGAAAACTTTGGCAGTCTAAAATTCTAACCGAATGCAGGTACGTATTCCCTGTCCATTTTTCCTCGTTTGGAAATCTAGTTTTCTATGAGGTAATATTGGATCGTGTTTTGTTCTGGCGGTGTAGTCAATCAGATTTTTACTCAGCGGTCTATTTTATATTTAACTAGCTTTTGCCCGCGGCTCGCTCGCGTTAAAATGAGATAAAAAGTATCCTATGTCATTCTCCATCCCTTCAACTATCTCCACTTCAAGAATCACGTCAATTCGTAGCTCCGTTTTGCCGTGAAAGACGGACAAACAAACAGACACACACACTTTCCCATTTATAATATTAGTAAGGATTAGCGAGCCCTAAGTAGCTGAAGACCAGAACACAACGTTAAATACCTATCTACTGAATCAAAGCATATTACGCTGCCGGATCACTTTAGCGAGCCTGGGCATAACTTATCAATCTCATTATGTTAATGCCATTTTGCCATTAAGTCAGGGTGGCTAGCCGAATGGCACAATCGCTCACGAAACGCTCACGAAACGAAGCGCTAGTAGATATCTATCTCTATCGCGCTTGCGTATTGGCGCGACAGAGCCAGCGGCGTATCGCTTTCGTTTGGCGTCGGAGAAATGCCATTCGGCCAGGGATCGGATACCGGTATTTTTTTCGGAACGGTTCCGTACGTTGACCCGAGAACTTTACTTTAGCGTTTCTGGTTCCATTAACCGGTATTCTTTTTCGTTCAGTGAACGAACGTTTATGAGTGAGAACTGTTCCGAAGAACAGAATTAAATGATACGTTATTTAAAGAACAGTTCGCGGGAACGGAATTAAATGATACGTTCTTTAAAGAACAGTTCGCAGGAACGAAATTATTTCGGTTTTTCTATTTCCAAGAATTTGAACGAACAGTGCAAGCGGTGTCGGCCACGGCCATCACTTTAGGCTTGTGCCGTTTCGTTCGTTGATCGGAGCGCTCCGATCTCGTTCAATCGCTCCCATGAACTAGTTCGCTCTTTTAGGTCTTTTGCTCATTTAGTTCAGCCAGACCAGCGATCACTGCGGTCGGAAAGATCAGAACGAATGGGACCGAATAGTGTCAAAATTATACGAATAGTCCACAGATAGTAACATTCCGGGCCGAAAGGTTGTAAGTAACCGAAGTTTAATATGAAAACTTGACTTTTTTTGTTGCTCTGCTAAGTAGCTCTCGCTCTCGGTCGGCGCAGTCACACATTCGTTCTCGATCCAAACCGCTCGCGCTCGCCGATCCTATACAGAACTAAATGAGCAAAGACCGATTCTCAGACCACGGAAAGATTCAGTTCATTTCGGTCATTGATGGGATTTTATTCCTAACAGTTCATAGTTCGTGAACGACACAAGCCTACATCACTTTAGTAACTTTAGTTTGATTTGAGACTAGCGGTGAGTAAACGTGGCGTCGAACGAAACAAATACGTCGAAAACATTCTGCACCACAACCACAATGAAGTAAGTTTTTTTCTTTTAACTTAGTGCTTTCAATTTTACCGATTTTAAAATTTAAGTAATGTCACGACGCTTAAGTATTTATTTACAGGCAATCGTACAGTCCAAGGTCAAATAAGGACGGGACGCCGCTATTAGCAAGAGCGAGCGTCCTTATTTGACCTTGGTACGGTCATCTCAGTGTGTGTGTGTGTGTGTGTGTGTGTGTGTGTGTGTGTGTGTGTGTGTGTGTGTGTGTGTGTGTGTGTGTGTGTGTGTGTGTGTGTGTGTGCGTGTGCGTGTGCGTGTGCGTGTGCGTGTGCGTGTGCGTGTGCGTGTGCGTGTGTACAATATACACTACTTTCCCATTAATTGTGTCGTTGGTACTGTAGATAGTCAATTACCATAGAAATTACATCAGCTACTATCAACAATGGACCTTTAGGGTCAGTTGCACCAAACCGTCTGTCACCGTTAAAGCATTCGTTAAATTTTATTGTATGGACAGTTCCATAGGCGTCTGCTGCGTGACGATGATGTGTGTGTCAAATGTGGTTGATGCAACGGGCCCTTAGTCTAAAAACGTCACAATGAAAGATGTGAAATGTGCAATTAGTCACAAAAATAAATTGTTTTTAGTATTCAACACTCCCGTGTCCCAGAACTCGAAGAATCCCAATTCATCCAATGTTCTTATACTGCTGCGAGTGAAAGGGGCACTAATGATGATATTTATGACTTGATCGATGCACAGAATGAGCCACTGAGTAAGTACTTACCTATACTAAACCTTCATAAACCTAAATACTGAAACTCTGCCCGGTGGTTCGGTGTTAGGGCTTGCAATTATCCGTCCAATTCGAAATCCGGATGATTCGACTCGATATTTGAAAATCCGGATATTCGGATAAAATGGATATTTCGAATATTTTTTATTTTATTTAATAAATCTCATAATTAGTAACATAATTATGTACTACGATACGAAAAACACGTCGTAGGAAATTGTTATTATATAATCAGGCTTGAGCTGTTGTTCGTAACCTTAATGTTAGGTTAGGTTACTTAGTTATTTCATTCTTGCCTTTTTTAGGGTTCCGTAGTCAACTAGAAACCCTTATAGCTTCGCCATGTCTGTCTGTCCGTCCGTCCGTCCGTCCGTCCGTCCGTCCGTCCGTCCGTCCGTCCGTCCGTCCGTCCGTCCGTCCGTCCGTCCGTCCGTCCGTCCGCGGATAATCTCAGTAACCGTAAGCACTAGAAAGCTGAAATTTGGTAGCAATATGTATATCAATCACGCCAACAAAGTGCAAAAATAATTTTTCATTCCAACCCCAACGTGTGATACATCGTTGGATAGGTATTTAAAAATGAATAAGGGTTTACTTAGATCGTTTTTTGATAATATTAATATTTTCGGAAATAATCGCTCTTAAAGGAAAAAAAAGTGCGTCCCCCCCCCCCCCCCCTCTAACTTTTGAACCATATATTTAAAAAATATGAAAACAATCATAAAAGTAGAACTTTATAAAGACTTTCTAGGAAAATTGTTTTGAACTTGATAGGTTCAGTAGTTTTTGAGAAAAATACGGAAAACTACGGAACCCTACACTGAGCGTGGCCCGACACGCTCTTGGCCGGTTTTTATGAAATGACTTCAGTTGACCATAAGATATATGATTTTATTTTTATGTAATTTTGACTAATATTTGATATTAATGAATTTTAATGCTAGAGACATAATCTGATTGCCATATGAGGCAAAACGTCATGTTGTGATCGTTTAGATCGAATATTACCTAAAAAAGGTATTACCTACCTACTCCTTGTTTAAATATCAGATTGCATTTACGAGGTTTTCATTGCCGATTTATTCAAATGCAAAAAGAACTATGACATATTACAAACACCATTTAGCTTTGTTAAATAACAAGGCTGAATGATCTTTCTCTCTAATAATTTTCACCTCTTATCTTTGATGACTTCGTGACTCCATTCCAGTTACACTTGGGACTCTCGGGTAGACGTTCTTAGCCAGAGGGCCTTACGTTACGTATACAGCGAAAAAGTTTTGGTGTTGCAACACTTGCAACCTATTTTGAAAGGATAAAATGTAAAAGCGTATCTGCTTAACTACTTCATCTTGTTCTGCAGTTCAATACTAAACAGGTCTTCCGCCGCGGGATACATAGAAGACTTCTTTTTGTCAGAAAATTTGAACAGTTTTAGTTCTGTTTGCAATTTATTTATTTATTTATAATGTATTCGGATGCTAACAATAATGAAAGTGCAGCGTTTGATACGGTACTCAGTGTCACTTGATTGATTGAGTTAAATTGATATACATTTACATGAGATTATCCACAAATATTCATGAAAAAAACCCTGCCTGCTAAGCCGCGGTCCCGGCGGATTCGAATCCCGGTAAGGGCATTTATTTGTGTGATGAGCATAGATATTTGTTCCTGAGTCTTGGATGTTTTCTGTGTATATAAGTATGTATTTATCTATATAAGTATGTATTCGTATCGTCGCCTAGCACCCATAGTACAAGCTTTGCTTAGTTTGGGGCTAGGTTGATCTATGTAAGATGTCCCCCAATATTTTTGTTTATTATTTATTTACTTATAGTCATACTTGTTATGGAGAATTTTTGGCCAAAAGCTGCACTTTTGGATGGAAGCAAGCCGCTTTGCATGGTGATAGTAGACATTATAGTAAACGATTTTTTCCGAGGATATCGAAATTTCATCTCTTAGGAAGCCGAGCGTAGCGAGGTGTTTTATGAAAATGAAAAAAATTCTATCTTTTTATTGTATCGTCCGATTTTGACAAAACGTATCTCAAATGAAAGGTATTAATTTGTGTAATTTAAAAAAAATACAAAGAAAAAAATTTAAAAGAAAAGTAAGAAAAAAATAAAAAAAGTAAATTTCCGTCTCGCACTGAATAACTTCAAAGAATGACAGACAAAATGTACAATGTCGATATACAAGTTTTTTTAATCGAAGACAGATAAATTTTTAGTTGAAAACTGAAGACCGCATCGAAATCAGATCAGCATTTTTTAAGATACAAGTTGCCAAAGTTGGGAAAGATCGCTTTATATGGCCACTTTGAAATTCCTTTGCCAGAAAGTCAGAAATAACATGTTTTTCTGACACAGAAAAATACATAGTAACAGTACACATCAAACTAAAATTAAAAATTCCGAGGATATTATAATTTCATCCCTTAGAACGACGAGCGTAGCGAGGTCGGTTACGAAAACCGAAAAAAAAATCTCATTTTTTTGTACGTCGTCCGATTTTGTCAAAACATGTTTCATTTGAAAGGTATTACTTTATGTAACTTAAAAAAAATATTGAAAAAAATTGGAAAAAAATGTAAGATTTAAAAAAAAAAACCTTAATTTTCGTATCACACTGAATAACCGCAAAAAACGGTAGACACGGTGTATAATTTCGATATATGATTTTTTTTAAATTAAAGACAAATAAATGCATGATTATAAACTAAAAACCGAATCGAAATCGAATCAGTAGTTTTTAAGATGCAAGTTGTCAAAGTTGGCTTAGTTTGTTTATATGGTCGCTTATAATAGTTATAATATAAATTCCTTAGCCAGAAAGTCAGAAACATTATATTTTTCTTACAGTTAAAAGTATGCATAGGTAATAGACATCATTATAAACATTTTTTTACAAGGATATAAAAATTTCATTCCTTAGAAACCCTTACAAAGACGATCCAATAAAAAAAACTGCCTTTTTTAGGGTTCCGTAGCCAAAATGGCAAAAACGGAACCCTTATAGTTTCGTCATGTCCGTCTGTCCGTCTGTCCGTCTGTCCGTCTGTCCGTCTGTCACAGCCGATTTACTCGGAAACTATAAGTACTACAGTGATGAAATTTGATGGGAATATGTGTTGTATGAACCGCTACAAAATTATGACACTAAATAGTAAAAAAAAGAATTGGGGGTGGGGCCCCCCATACATGTAACTGAGGGATGAAAATTTTTTTTTCGATGTACATACCCGTGTGGGGTATCAATGGAAAGGTCTTTTAAAATGATATAAAGTTTTCTAAAAAACATTTTTCTTAAAGTGAACGGTTTTTGAGATATCAGCTCTCAAAGTCGTAAAAAGTATGTCCCCCCCCCTCTATTTTTATAACTACGGGGTATAAAATTCTAAAAAAAATAGAGGTGATGCATGCTAATTAACTCTTTCAACGATTTTTGGTTTGATCAAAGTATCTCTTATAGTTTTTGAGATAGGTTGATTTAACTGTAATTTTGGTTAAGTTATTGGTTTATTATATTTGCTGCTACGGAACCCTTTGTGCGCGAGCCCGACTCGCACTTGGCCGGTTTTTTTGTTTTTCGTAACAGACATCGCTACGCTCGGCTTTCCAAGGGATGAATTTTTTATATCCTCGTAAAAAATTGTTTATTATGATGTCTATTACCTATGCATACTTTTAACTGTGAGAAAAATATAATGTTTCTGACTTTCTGGCTAAGGAATTTATAAGCGACCATATAAACAAACTAAGCCAACTTTGACAAATTGCATCTTAAAAACTACTGATTCGATTTCGATTCGGTTTTTAGTTTATAATCATACATTTATTTGTCTTTAATTTAAAAAAATCATATATCGAAATTATACACCGTGTCTACCGTTTTTTGCGGTTATTCAGTGTGATACGAAAATTAAGGTTTTTTTTTTAAATCTTACATTTTTTTCCAATTTTTTTCAATATTTTTTTTAAGTTACATAAAGTAATACCTTTCAAATGAAACATGTTTTGTCAAAATCGGACGACGTACAAAAAAATGAGATTTTTTTTTCGGTTTTCGTAACCGACCTCGCTACGCTCGTCGTTCTAAGGGATGAAATTATAATATCCTCGGAATTTTTAATTTTATTTTGATGTGTACTATTACTATGTATTTTTCTGTGTCCGAAAAACATATTATTTCTGACTTTCTGGCAAAGGAATTTCAAAGTGGCCATATAAAGCGATCTTTCCCAACTTTGGCAACTTGTATCTTAAAAAATGCTGATCTGATTTCGATGCGGTCTTCAGTTTTCAACTAAAAATTTATCTGTCTTCGATTAAAAAAAAACTTGCATATCGACATTGTACATTTTGTCTGTCATTCTTTGAAGTTATTCAGTGCGAGACGGAAATTTACTTTTTTTATTTTTTTCTTACTTTTATTTTAAATTTTTTTTCTTTGTATTTTTTTTTTAATTACACAAATTAATACCTTTCATTTGAGATACGTTTTGTCAAAATCGGACGATACAATAAAAAGATAGAATTTTTTTCATTTTCATAAAACACCTCGCTACGCTCGGCTTCTTAAGGGATGAAATTTCGATATCCTCGGAAAAAATCGTTTACTATGATGTCTACTATCACCATGCAAAGCGACTTGCTTCCATCCAAAAGTGCAGCTTTCTTTTCATAACTAGTATGACTATTATTAAATAAGGTAGTAGTGCCACTCAAGGAGTAATTTTTGATATAAATCGCTTTAATATCGTAAATGTGTTAATTTTACTTTAAAATTTGTTTTCCAAATGAGCTTCTTAAAAATTGCAATGGTATTTCTGTCATTCACAATATTCGAATTATTCGTTTTATCCGGATTTTAACGTGCAAATTATCCGAATTTCAAAATCAGCGGATATATCCGGATTACAATACAAGCCCTATTCGGTGTCACTCCTAAAGTAGGTACTTACAGGCGACCGTACCGACATATGACTATTCCATAGACGAATTTATATATAATAATAATAGTGCTTAATGTATAGATATTAGTTTAGACTTCTGAGTGATTTAATGTATTAATATTAATAAATACTCGTAATAATATTCCATGTAAGTAATGAAATTATGTAATTTGTAACAATTATTATTATTAGATCGTAACTTATTGTACTGCTTAATTCACCTACAACATAATTCAAAATTGATGACATTCTATATATTACACGAATTTGTAATACCCATATTATTATATAATTTAATTTTATGACTGACATAGACATACATGTTTTTGACATATTTTAGTACCTAATTAATTAACTATCGTCAATTTTGAATCATGGCTTAGATATTGGTAGTTTATAAGTATTATTCATATTAGTATGCAATATTCAACACAATGTACATTGTTATGAATAAAATAAATGAAATGAAATGAAATGAAATATGTCAATTAGGGACGCAGTTATTTGTAAAAAAATGAGAAAGCCTTATACGGTCAACCGGGGTGGCTTTAAAACGCAGGGGTGACTTTGAAAATTTAGTTTTAAAGTCATACTGTACGTAAATTCGCGATTTTCTATGGTAGATTTACAAGAATATTTATTGATCTATTATCTATCTACTAATTACATGAACAGTTTCAGTAAATAATGAATGATGTTAATTTTAAAGCCGTTCAAATACCATCAAAGTAACCCCAAATTTTCCTAAAGCCACCCCGGTTGACGTAGCTCTCCCGCTCTTACAATCCCGTACTTGTTGGACCTTGGTCGGTTTGGTCGTCTGTAGACAGTGTAGACACTAATACACTCGCCAACTACAGTTGTGTATTCCATGTAGATACACCAAGGGCCCAATTCTTAAAAGCTTGTAACTTATTGTAATAATTTTCTAGAAATGTAAGTACATTATGCAAAATAAATAAGATATTTTTATTGCAGATAAAAGCTTTGACATAGAAGATCTAGCCTTCAAAAAAATAAATATAGAGAAAAAACTACCCCATATCCAAGCGATTCTGATGACCTTGAGTTGGATGTAAGTGCTTATAGTGTGAGAAAGCTGTATAAAATATAATCTGCACTAATTTGTATAAATATGTGTGTTACTTAATCTGTGTGAATTTGTAATAGTGATATGTTTTTAAATGTTTTTAAGGACCAAGATGCAGTCCTTGAGAGAGCACAACCCATGCAATCCATTTATAGTGAATCGGAACCGGACGCGATGTGCCCTTGTTCATGCAAGCGTAATATAGTTGCAGTCGTTATAAGAAAAAAGTTAGAACAAGTTCCCGAAGAGAATTTACGGGCTTGTTTAGAAGATCTCGAAAATAAAATAGAAAAATATTATTAAATGTGTATCAAGATTATGTGTACTCTATCATAATTATAGCTTCAGTGTAAAAGTCAATCATATTTTGGTACATTCGTTAGTGAAATATCGTTATAAAATAAGGGTTATTCCACTAGTCAGAGTTACCACTAAGTTGTTACCAGTGGTAACTACAATGTTATTTTCCCATAGGCAATTACTGGAAAGATTATATCATAAGATTCATAAGTTTTGTTTTATTTTATACACATGTAAAGCATGACCAGAAATATATGACTACGCGCCATGTAGCGGAATTTCATTAAAACTATTTTCTTCATAGTCATCATACTATACTGAACTGTCACTCCATACATCAGAATAACAGCGCACTCCTGCCTGACAATAGTTATTTATATTTCTGGTCAGGCTTTAGTTTCTTAACCATACTTACCATATCCAACGCGATCAATGTTATTTTCACCAAATCTAATGGCAACAGCTGAGACTGTTTCCTCACCTTTAATTGATTGGCCTCAATGGCCACTGCGTAAGAGTCGTTAGAGGTGCACATTGACTTGCCTAATATCAAGGACGATAGATACCGGGACTGACAAAGCCCATACAAAAGTTTACCTCTGAAATGTCCCATACATTTCCGAGCGATTATTTCCGAAAAAATTAACAATATCAAAAAATGTTAGTAGTAAACCCCTATTCATTTTTTAATACCTATCCAACAATAGGTATATCACACGTCAGGGTTGAAATGAAAAAAAAATCTCTCCCCACTTTACGTGTAGGGGGCGGGCACCCTAATAATGTTCTCATGCAATGATTAGTTGGTTTCGATTTAGCTTAATATATTTTTTGTTCTTATTTATGGTGTCTGTATTTAGCTCTGCCGTGAAAAATATTTAAAGAAATAAGGAGGCCGTTTCATCATCGCCACCAGTACAAAACAAGGTCCCACGTAAGAAGAAAATAAACATCGACGACTTCGATACAGGCACAAGCTTCATGAATTTTAGGCTGTGTGGAAGTAGCAAGTCTTCAAACCTAGCTTATTAAATTGTCATTCTCTAAAACCATGCTTTAATTTTCTACAAATATTAACGCGAAACGAAACCCAGTACTCGCTGTCCCGATTATACATGACGTCGGCACATTATTGCCATATGAAAACGATTTGTAGCGACACTCTTCCAGGGTCAAATAAAAACTTGTCAGGCTTTAGTTACTAAAAAAATCCGGATTTAATCCGGAGTTCGGATTTTGCCCTAAAAATAATCCGAAAATCCAGATTTTATATTATTGCAATCCCTAGGTATAACCCAATCCTTTCAGAAAATATTTACTTTATCACAAAATTATTTTAAACTTTCTTTTTGACATCGAAAAGGCTTTAGTTTTTTACATACCGAATAACTTTATTTCGGTATCATGATTCCTTTTAAGATAATTACATTATGTATAAGGTAAGGAATAATATTTAGAATACCTAAAATATGACAAATTTGCATTCTATTCAAATCAGTACGAGTATACTTCACGGAGTCCAAAACTATACGCAAATCAGAAGTCCAAAACTAGAAAAATATAGATAGAGACTATAGAGAGCGATTGCGGGCGCCGGTCGGCTCGAGTGCGAGTACTTGCGCCGCCGGCGTACGCGTCTGTGTGCGTGCGCCACGCGCACACACAACTTTACTATACAGGGCCTCTCTGTGGGTTCCGCCCCCGTCAACGCGACGGCGATAAAGACCTAAAAATCTGAATTCGTGCTTGCCTCCTGTATCGTCTTAATCCTTTAATGATTCCGTTAACGTGAAACTTTAAGTAGACAGGTTTTATGAAGACAATTGGCCGGTGAGCCCTACAATTTTAAAATTTGCCGCCCTTTATACATGGTGTATATTCTATGCTGTTTCTTCCTATCCTAATAGTTTCAATATCAAGCATACACTATCACTACACGTTCGCTGTTTATACGCCGAAAGTTGCAACTCAAGTAAATGAAGTAAACAAAACAAACAACCTACCTTCACCTTCATTGCCGGCCGCGGCCGGCCGGCTAACCGAAACAGAAATATACATGAACTTCGTGTGAAAAAGAGACAGCGAAAGGCGGCTCGTGCGTCGGCGAAAACGTTCGGCTCTGGCGCTCGCTACAGTCGCTATACCTACTCCCGCGCGGCTCGGAACGAAATAATATTGGTTTTAGGAACGCTAAAATTCTGTTCGTTCATTTAAACGTTACTGTAAGGAACTGTTCTTTGAGGGAACGAAATAAGAACCGAAACCGAAATTATTTTGTTCCCACTGAACAAAATTTATAATGAACCGTTCGTTTAGGGAACGATATAAGAACCGTAACCGAAATTATTTTGTTCCCATTGAACAAAATTTATAGGTAACGGTTTAAGAACGATATCAAATGGTATTTGGGAACGGGTTCCGATCCCTGCATTCGGCTACGGGGCCAGGCCTGTCCCACTCGCGCGTGTAGGTATCGAATCGTAAGCGCCCCTTGCAAGTGGCAATCAGTGGGGCCTCACGGGCGAGCGGTGACGCACGCGCAAGAGGTGTTCGTCGCATACTTACGTACTGGTTCGACCGCTGTCACAGAATTGATACGAGTATTAATAATCTGATAACAATGAACAAAAAAAAAGGCTAAAGAAATATTGTGCAGTGTTTAGCTGTCTTAACACGGATTGCGAACCAAATTTAACTTTATTTAAGCTCCCTAAGGACGATAAAAGTTAAGAACTGTTTTTAAATTGATATTATTATTATAGGTTTACATCTAATTACCATTACTTATCATTATATGATAATACTAAATAGGTTTAATACTTCTAGGTAAGTATAATAGATACTAGTTGGGTTACCAAAATAAGTAGGTACCTTATTAACGTAGGTAGGTAATAAGTACTGGGTTGGTGTTATTTAAATAAATAAATATTGGGGACATCTTACACAGATCAACTTAGCCCCAAACTAAGCAAAGCTTGTACTATGGGTGCTAAGCGACGATATACATACTTAAATAGATAAATACATACTTATATACATAGAAAACGTCCACGACTCAGGAACAAATATTAAGATTATATTATTTTTTATAAGGAGACTACCCTATATCGTCAGAAAAGGTACGAGTTACGCGATAGAAAGAGAGCGCGCTTCTACGTCAATATAATTGTAGGCATTTAGCGTTGCGCGGTCGGAATTTCAACTTAATAGTATCGTAGCGCGAGTCGTTATTTCTTTAGATGGGCTGTTGGAGTGGGCTTTCTGTACTTGTACTAATATGTATTCTGTGGTAAAGTTAGCCCTGATATAACAAGTCCGACTCTGTTCATATATAGACGGGCTGATACATTGACAATACAATAGGCTACTTGACCCTTTTTTAAAGTCTGTCTTATATGATTAAGTACTGTCCAATTAGCCGAAATAAAATATTACCATATTTTATCATGACCTACAAACAGCAAATAGTACATTACGATACAAGTGCGTAAAAAAGGAAGTTCGAAACGAGTGGCGATAAATTAAAACACGACCGAAGGGAGTGTTTTAAATCGATACGAGTTACGAATTTCCTTTTCGCACGTGTATCGTACGACGTTTTTCAGTACAGACGAGCCTCCGAAGTTTCGACCTGGCATATAATGAACCACTTCTCGCACTAGTGCGGTGTGTGTGTGGATTGAGTGAGCACCTTCCGAAAATAAAAAAAAATATGCTGATCATTTAGTAAAAGTTCTAAAACAATTGTAAAACGAATCTCTGAATTTGTAAAAAGATAAATCAAAAGATACAGCCATTAACATGTGCTCACTCAGTTCTCACAAACCACCAATGAAAACAGTGAATATATTCATTTAACATATAATATTTATATACTAAAATTTAGTAAAAAATAGGCCAACCTACCTCTATAAATATTAGATCACCTAGTGACGTATTAAATTTTTTACAAATAGTTTCTTATGCTCACTCAATCCACACACTTTTGAAAAGCCGAATTTTGATGAAAAACATAAGATTTAGACCGCTATTATATGTGTATAGTTTAGTAAAAGTGAAATGGGAATTTGTAAAATACAAAACGAACCACTAACGTGTCAAGTTTTTTTATAATAAATTTTTGTAAGTGCTCACTCAGTCCACACGTTTTGAGAAAGTTAAAAATGTAAATATCTTACGATTTGTAGCACCTAAGACACTCGAAAGTACTTCAACATTTAGTAAAAATTTTTACTAAATATCCACCATCTAATATTTTATATTCGTTGTCTGGTTTTAAAGATATTCAGACATAACTTTTCTCATACAAATGTATCAAGTAGGGTGACCACACTATGTCGGCTCCTGATTTTCCCCACCTTCCCATTGTCATATTGAGATTGGGGAGTTTCGTTCAATTTTGATAATAGTTTACCGGATTTGTAAGTGGGAGCGAGAAAAGAATAACTATTTCTCGCTCCCACTTACAAATCCGGTACGCTCATCTGTTAGCGCGATTAGATTACCAGGTTCTGGTTTCTTACTAGTGAAGTATTATATTCTTTGTTTCTTACCAATTATCATTCATGTCCTTTTTAATGCATGCATGTCGATATGGTTATTATCTTGACGTCGATAAAAATTACACAATACACATCATCACTAGGCCAAGAACATAACCTAAAAACAGTTTGCAGATGGAGAATTAATATGGTATTAGTTTAATATTATCAAAATTGAACGAAGGAAACTCCCCAATCTCAATATGACAATGGGAAGGTGGGGAAAATCAGGAGCCGACATAGTGTGGTTACCCTACTTGATACATTTGTATGAGAAAAGTTATGTCTGAATATCTTTAAAACCAGACAACGAATATAAAATATTAGATGGTGGATATTTAGTAAAAATTTTTACTAAATGTTGAAGTACTTTCGAGTGTCTTAGGTGCTACAAATCGTAAGATATTTACATTTTTAACTTTCTCAAAACGTGTGGACTGAGTGAGCACTTACAAAAATTTATTATAAAAAAACCTGACACGTTAGTGGTTCGTTTTGTATTTTACAAATTCCCATTTCACTTTTACTAAACTATACACATATAATAGCGGTCTAAATCTTATGTTTTTCATCAAAATTCGGCTTTTCAAAAGTGTGTGGATTGAGTGAGCATAAGAAACTATTTGTAAAAAATTTAATACGTCACTAGGTGATCTAATATTTATAGAGGTAGGTTGGCCTATTTTTTACTAAATGTTAGTATATAAATATTATATGTTAAATGAATATATTCACTGTTTTCATTGGTGGTTTGTGAGAACTGAGTGAGCACATGTTAATGGCTGTATCTTTTGATTTATCTTTTTACAAATTCAGAGATTCGTTTTACAATTGTTTTAGAACTTTTACTAAATGATCAGCATATTTTTTTTTATTTTCGGAAGGTGCTCACTCAATCCACACACACACCTAGTGCGTAAAAAAACACCATCTGTACTGAAAAAATATTTTTTCACCACTCCAACTGGTTTAAAGGCTTACTTTGCTATTCGAAAACAGATAACAAAATTGCATTTTATCCAAAGGAGTGCAAAGTAATTTCATACAAATTTTAATTTGATGTCTTAAGCTTGTTGGTAGAATTTACCTAATTATAAATAATGATTTTGAATCTTTTTGATTGATGAATTTGATTTAGTTTGATGTTTTATAGGCAGTATTCTGTTCGTGTTGGTGTGGTGAAAAATTTTGTGTTTCACTCGGCGGCAAAGTTTGTTTAACCTTCGTGCCTTGAAACCCTCGCAACGCTCAAGATTCCACTTTTTGAAGGTTCAATATTGGAATCTTTCGCTTGCTCGGGTATCAATATTAGCACGTGCGGTTAAACAACAACTTTGCCCCCTTGTAAAAAAACAAATAACTATTGAAATATACTTTTACGTAATCAGGCGAAAACAACACGTTAATCATGTTAATCTATAGATTAGATGTGCATCAGGGTCATTCTACTCGATTCTACTACATTTTCTGACTGTTTAAGTATGAAGGCATAAAGTTCAGTGATTGTTTTGACACGCAGTGAAGTTCGAATTCGATGACGTTACATACATCGCTGACAGCGTTTTCGGTGGCCAAAATAAATAAAAAATTACACACATTTTAAATCATTGTAAATACATACTTAGTCATCATACACTTTTAATACCTAAAATCTATAAATATTGTTTTTTATGTCAAATACTACAGTAGCAGCCTATTGTACTTCCCTAAACACTAGCAAACGGAAATTCTCCACGCCATAAACATGTGTCAAACCGATTCGATCAGTGGGAACGAGTCGTATTGATTTAGTAGAAATCAGTATCCGCCTTCCGGGTACCTACACATAAATATTTGACATTAAAGACAATTACGAGTAAAAACCATAACGGTCGTGGACAGTCTCACTGTCATTATTTGGTTAAATAGCAGATATGCCATCCTAGGCAACCATATAGCTTAAGAGGGCTTTCGTGTTAAAAATAGTGAAATCGCAGCCGAGCGCTCGATCATACCGTGTGTGGTATCAAATTAAAGGGCTTTGCGAGTAGTTTATAAATATATATCACATTATAGGACTTTTTCTACTTGGTCTAACAACATATGAGAAAATGTCCAAAAGTGGTAATAATTGTACCGGTGAAGGCTCGTTTTCAAAAAATTGGCAAAAATCAATAATAGCAATTTATAATCACTGAGACATAACAGCAATTTAAGTAAACGTTGCAGATTAATTTAGTACAAAACTTACTTCAATGTGATGTAGATTTTCAAAGAAATTGTCACTTAATTTTAGGTAATTTCTGAAAAAAATTGAATTCACCTTAGGCTAGTTTACTCTTTTTCAAAAACTTAAAATAAAAATCTAGTCTGAAATGATTGTGGTACAGGATATACAAATTATAAATTTACCCGTTTTAATATTCAAAATTGTCCAAATTTTACAAATTAGATCGACTGATTCAGCTCTATACGTGCGTTTTTCTAAACGTCCATTAGAGAAAAATTCATAATTAATTTAGTGAGTTAGTTTTCAAAAATCCAGTCTTATAAAAATCAAGATAATAAGATGCTCTAACTGGAACTTGAATTAAATAAATCTATTGGATAACGGAAAGTGTAGTATTTCACCGACTAAAACTATCAATTTTACATTCTTTTGACGTTTTTTTTTAAAGCAGCCTTAAGGTGTGCAATGTGCAGCATAGCTGATAAATGCTGTGTAAGTAAATAATTATGTATGCCGGATTGATCAATCTTTTTCCTCTAAATGTATGACATGTACGTATAAAAGTTTTATCGAATTTTTCAACGATTTTCTTCAAAATGTTCGGTTTAGGTTTCGGTCGAAAGTAGAGCCAAAGCCGAACCTTCGGTTTCGGTTTTAGCTTAGCACTTTTAGCCAAAAACATGTTTCGGTCGGTCACTAAGTATTAATTTCATATAAATTTAACTTGCTGTCCAAAGCTCGCTACGCTCGTGGTTAAGTAATGGAATTTTTCACGTGTTCGGGTACCTTTTAATACCAGCACGAATGGTTAACCCTTAAATGCATATTGTTGCCATTTGGCTACAATGTATGTATATTTTGTATGTATGTATGTATATTTTGGCTAGTTTATAGCCAAAATATAAGCTGGACTTTTTTATTTATTTTTCTTAGATCCTACATCTCAATTACTAAATAAAAACATTATTTCCAACCATTTAAGAAAAAATGGCGGAAAAGTGTGAAAAAACTGGATGATGGTGATTTTTAGTACATGATTCAGGCAGATTTTTTCAGAGTTAGTAACTATTTTATGTTTAATCATTTTATCATAGGGGTTTCTCAAATAGTGTACCTTTTTAATAGTAGTAAAAGTTTTCTTATAGATTTTACTAGTAATTATATATTTATATAAGTAAGATTTAGCCTAACACTGATTTAGTATTAAAATCGATGTTAAATATTTTTTTATTATTTTTCCTAGAGTCAGAAAACCATTGTCTATCACATTATTAATTTCTAGTTAAAAGAAAAAAATCATGCATTTAAGGGTTAAACGACAACTTTGTCCCCTTGTATAACAAATAACGATTAACGACTAGATACACCGTACATTAAAATTTGTTATTGGTAAAGATGTGAACTTAGAATTAAAATAATTAAATTAGAATTAGGCTAAAAGTGCTACAACCAGTAGGTAAAACCAAAACATATAAATTGTACGAAAGCCTTTTTTAAGCGACTTCTTTTTCTGGTTCATTAAGCAGTAAATGAGAGGCAATATAATCTTTTGTATGTTCTGTATTGCATAATCCAATTAATCGTGACAATAGGCAAATATGGAAATCGACCGTCGAACCAATAAGAATATTTGAACAATATTTAAGAGTCAATATGTGCTTAGATACTTCCAATTCTAGTGATGGGCACTGGGAAAACGCTTACAGGTAAGTACAGAATGATTCGCAATTCTACCAAAGAATTAACTTTACAAGAATGACCTGAGAACTTTTATGTTTACATTTCTTTCATTCATGTTGCCAGGAATGACAGGAATACCCTTGGAATGCTTGTAGGTCTCATGTTTAGGGCCTATTTATACTTACAAGTAAGTACTTGAAACGTGACTATATAATACAATAAAATAAAACAATGTATTGAGGATAGTCAATTTCGAGAGAAGCGAGGGATTATAGGAACTAACCAGCTAAGCCACACCCTGTAAGGGTTAATGTGTCACATAAGCAGTATAGGTGCCTATTGCTACTTTGTAGTTAGCTGCAACCCGATACATTTCTAACCTCTCCCTATATCTCGAGAACGGCTAAACCGATTTTCACGGTCGAAGTGTCTTTGTATAGAGGGAGTCGGGAGACGTATGGGAAAAATATGGGATCTGGTCTCCGACTCCTGGGTCAAAAAATGTTGGACGGCCTGGCAAAACTGGGGGAGGTAGGTGGGGGGTGCTCGACCAAATGTCATAGAGGACCCTGGGCAGTTTTGGAGGCCGCCATTTTTTTTTCAAAATGGCCGACTTTTTTTTTGGTCATTTTTCAAGTTTGTCCTAGCGACCTGAAATTTTGGTCATAGAATCTCTCTAGGGTCTAGATTCGAATGATAAAAAAAAATTTTGAAAAATGCTACAAATGCGAAAAATTTGGCCACTTTTTTTTTGTATGGCAACTCCTAAACCGTAAGAGATAGCCGGGGGGTGCTCGACCAAATGTCATACAGGAGCCCGAGTAGAAAAAAGTTGCATCAAAAAAAATTCAAAATGGCCGACTTTTTTTTTTTTTTTTTTCAAGTTGGTCCCAGCGCGCTCAAATTTGGCATGCGGAGAGGTATGGGCCCCCAGATTACAAATGTCAAAAAATTTTTTTCAAAAATCCAAGATGGCCGCCGTTAGGGCAAAATCAATTTTTCAAGTAATTTCGCGAGCCCGAAGGGCGAGCTTCAGGGTGGGAGGCCGAAGGCCGACCCCGCGGAGGGCCGCAGGCCCGGAGCTCGACTTTAGGCTCCCACCCGGGCCAAATCCAAGTAATTTCAGGCGAGGCCGAAGGCCTCGCCGCGGGTAGAAAGTGCTCCCATACAATTTCCTTACAAAAGTGTCTAAACAAGCGTAGCCGGCGGGCCGAAGGCCCGACGGCGGAGCTTCGGAGCCGAGCGAAGGCCGAAGGCCGAGCTCCGCGTAGGGCCGAAGGCCCGGAGCGTCCCTGATCGGCTCGCCGGCGGTCCGGGAAGTTGGAGGTTACACACGACCCAATAGTAAAAGTGTCTTAGAGAAGCGAAACGACGGGCCGGAGGCCGCAGGCCGCAGGCCCGTCGTGAGCTTCTCAAGACACTTTTACTATTGGGTCGTGTGTAACCTCCAACTTCCCTACAACCCCCACAGTAACTACGCGGAGGGCCGAAGGCCCGGAGCGTGACGGAGAGGCTCCCAAGCACGCGAAGGCCGCAGGCCGAGCTGCGGGCAGAGAGAGCTCCCAAGCAAAACCATAACAAAAAGTATCTAAATAAGCGAAGCGGCGGGCCGAAGGCCCGACGCGGAGCTTCGAAACCCAGCGAAGGCCGAAGGCCGAGCTCCGCGTAGGGCCGAAGGCCCGGAGCGTCCCTGAAGGGGCCGGCACGTGAGCCCGGCGGGCCGCAAGGCCCGCGGGGCGAACCCACGCGGTCAAACTGCTCACCCCAAGTGTCTTAATAAGCGTAGCGGCGGGCCGAAGGCCCGACGCGGAGCTTCGAGCCGAGCGAAGGCCGAAGGCCGAGCTCCGCGTAGGGCCGAAGGCCCGGAGCGTCCCTGATCGGCTCGCCGGCGGTCCGGGAAGTTGGAGCTTAAACACGACCCAATAGTAAAAGTGTCTTAGAGAAGCGAAACGACGGGCCGGAGGCCGCAGGCCGTAGGCCCGTCGTGAGCTTCTCAAGACACTTTTACTATTGGGTCGTGTTTAAGCTCCAACTTCCCTACAACCCCCACAGTAACTACGCGGAGGGCCGAAGGCCCGGAGCGTGTCTGAGAGACTCCCAAGCACGCGAAGGCCGCAGGCCGAGCTGCGGGCAGAGTGCACTCAAGCACGCGAAGGCCGCAGGCCGAGCTGCGTACAGACTGTGCTCCCAAGCAAAACAATAACAAAAAGTATCTTAATAAGCGTAGCGGCGGGCCGAAGGCCCGACGCGGAGCTTCGGAGCCGAGCGAAGGCCGAAGGCCGAGCTCCGCGTAGGGCCGAAGGCCCGGAGCGTCCCTGATCGGCTCGCCGGCGGTCCGGGAAGTTGGAGCTTAAACACGACCCAATAGTAAAAGTGTCTTAGAGAAGCGAAACGACGGGCCGGAGGCCGCAGGCCGTAGGCCCGTCGTGAGCTTCTCAAGACACTTTTACTATTGGGTCGTGTTTAAGCTCCAACTTCCCTACAACCCCCACAGTAACTACGCGGAGGGCCGAAGGCCCGGAGCGTGTCTGACAGGCTCCCAAGCACGCGAGGCCGCAGGCCGAGCTGCGGGCAGAGAGTGCTCCCAAGCACGCAAAGGCTAAAGCAAAAAAGCAAACAAGCATAGCTCAAAAACAAAAAGCATAAGCATAGCTCTAAAACAAAAAGCAAAAGCAAAAGCAAAAGCAAAAAAACAATAAAGCAAAACAAAAAAAGAACACCGCGGGGCCCTCGGGCCCCGCGCACCTTTAAATTAAGAAGCCTTTTAAATTCTTTTTTTGTTTAAAAAAAAAAAAAAAAAAAACAATAAAGCAAAAAAAAAAAATTAAGCACCTTTAAAAAAAGAAGAAGTACATGAATGCAATAGAAACTTATTAAATTACATTCTGGAGATACACTTTTTTAGGGTTCCGTAGTCAACTAGGAACCCTTATAGTTTCGCCATGTCTGTCTGTCCGTCCGGCGGATAATCTCAATAACCGTTAGCACTAGAAAGCTGAAATTTGGTACCAATATGTATATCAATCACGCCAACAAAGTGCAAAAATAAAAAATGGAAAAAAAAATATATTAGGGCCCCCCCTACATGTAAAGTGGGGGCTGATATTTTTTTTCATTCCAACTCCAACATGTGGTATATTGTTAGATAGGTATTTAAAAATGAATAAGGGTTTACTAAGATCGTTTTTTGATAATATTAATAATTTCGGACATAATCGCTCCTAAAGGAAAAAAAAGTGCGTCCCCCCCTCTAACTTTTGAACCATATGTTTAAAAAATATGAAAAAAATCACAAAAGTAGAACTCTATAAAGACTTTCTAGGAAAATTGTTTTGAACTTGATATGTTCAGTAGTTTTTGAGAAAAATACGGAAAACTACGGAACCCTACACTGAGCGTGGCCCGACACGCTCTTGGCCGGTTTTTTTAAATTCATCCCGACGTTTCGAACACACCCGTTGACAACGAATGCTGTAAAGTGTTCGAAACGTCGGGATGAACTGTAAATTCATTATACGCGATATAATCCGTTTCCATAGTTTTATTTCATTAGTTTAAGTATGTATTTTATGAAGCTTCAGATACTCTTAACTCGTATCATACCTTTTCATACATTATGATTATGTAGCTTCATATACCATACTGAGTCTAAATAATTATTTAAGTAGGTGTATAGTTTTGTTTATTTCGATTGTTTTGTAAGTTGGAGATATAAGTTAACGGAGTATAAGATAAAATGTTGCCTATTTTTGATATTTCACTGATACGTGTAAAAATTCTACCGCTAAGCGTTAAAACTTGAATGTCTTATCCTTCCTTTATATTTCAAGCATATTGCAGAATAGATAGTCTTTGGTTTCTTCATAGTTAACAAATTAAAACGAGGTGTTTTTAGGGTTCCGTACCTCAAAGAGGAAAAACGGAACCCTTATAGGATCACTCGCGTGTCTGTCTGTCCCTCTGTCACAGCCGATTTCTCCGAAACTACTGCACCGATTTACTTGAAATTTGGCACACGTACGTAAACCTGTGGGGGGTAAAATTGAAAATTAAAAATCAAAGTTATTAAAACTATATTGTGTTACATATCAAAGGAAAGAGCATTTTATCAGCATCTGAAATATATTTTTTTTATATTTTTTGTTTTGGTAAATGGTAATTTAGAAGTAATTTAAGAAAATAAGCAAAAAATTACCATTCCCCCCCCCCTTATCTCCGAAACTACTTAGCGTAAAATTTTCAAAAAAATACACGAGATAGCCCTCTCCCTGTAGATTACAGGAAAACCTATTAGAAATCTACAGTCAATCGTAAGTCGGACTTAAGAGAAAAAACTCAGATTACGAATTTCACTCACTGCCGCTGCAAGTAGTTACTAAACGTCTTAAAATTGTGTAAGCGAGTTGGACAGGTATAAAGAAATTCATTTCTGTCTTTTTCTTTTTAGAACTTGTTCAATTTTTTTTTCATTTGTACAAAATGACTTAAGTTCCTACTAAAAAGGAGGCGCTTAAGACCGTTTATAAATTGACTGAGCAAAATTTTATTCAAATCGGTCCAAAAAAAGGTGTCTGTTGACGAAAACATAGAATTTGTGCCACCGAAAGCCCAAATCTGAAGTCCATTTTGCTCTATCTCTTATCGTTTCCGAGATATATACGTAAAGTCTTGAAAGTGCGAAACGTTAACTTTGCCATTATAGTCGTTCAGGCGCTCATGAGTTCTTTGTATGGAAAAGTCGAAAACCGACTCGCACTTGACCAATGTTCATAGAACGTTGTGGTTTTTTTTTATTAGCAAAAATGACTTAAGCGCCTTCAGAAGTGCAGGTGCTTAAGACCGTTTGTAAGTTAAAGTTAGCTGTGATGGCTCAACGAAGAAAGAAGATTTCAATATCCTACTTATACATATTTTATTAATTTAACTATACAGTTTTTATTACTCAAGCCAAGCGTTACGTTAGCTATTGCTATTGAAAGGAAAACTTGTGTATAAAGCTTGAAACAAATTATGGGACGCGTCTGACGACCGCGACTGATAAGCCGATGGCTTGCGTGGGCGACGGTCGCGCGAGTGCGATGCGACGCATACGAAATCAAACCTTATCGATATGGAAGTAGACGATGCGATGAGACGTGACGGCGACGGTCGCGCGACCGTCGCCCAAGACACGGCGTAAGTGTGCACGCCAATTGCTTGCATTTGAAATTGAACTTTAATTACTAAGAAATAACGTTGTTTTTGTAAAAAAATGAAAGTAGTTTTTACTACATTGCGAAGTTTTCGTTTGTCAACTAGACGCACACATTTGCAACTAAGCGATCGGACTGTAGGTGACAGTGTATCTAGCCTCGTGGCGCCGAATGTACTTTCTAAAGCACATAATGGTTTCAATGGAATTTTAACTCTCATGTAAACAAATAAAATATAATTTCTTTTGTTTCTAAAATTTTTCGAATAACTGAAATTGAATTCAATCTCAAGTACAATAAGAATCAAAATTCCCTAGCAAAAATTTTGTATGGTGGGCGCCACGATGCTAGGGAAGTTTAAATCGATGTTATCGCATCGATCTACTGAGGGGGGCGGTGCCTACAGCAGTTGTAGTTGTATGCATACCTAGCTCACGCACACAGACGCGTCTACTGGCGCCGCGCCGGTGTCCGCGTGCGCTCTCTGCAATGTCTCTGCAATATATGCAGAAACCACATGGTGGTCTGTGGCAGAAACTCAATAGACATTTTTAGGGTTTTTAAAATAAGTACCTAGGTACGTGAAGTAACATGGTAAATTAAAAATTATCATTAGATACTTATTTGCGGAGGTGTAAACAATTTCCTTCGTTTTGCCATATATCAATAATTACTTATCTATATTAAATTCATTAATCCGTATACATTACATTTTTACAATTAAGTGTATTAATTATACTCATAGCTGGGCACCGTTAATCAAATAGTTAACTTTATAATCGATAATCCGTTAATCATGATAAAAAATAATTTTACTGTAGCTAGTTGCATCAGTTATCAACTATTAATTTTTTGGGTAAGTTTATTATGTTACTGTAAAAGACCGAAGTTCGCCAAAATGTCTTGAAAAATCCCAGCTGCCAATTGGTAATAGCGAAATGTTAATAAATATTGTTCTCTTTGGACTTACACCGACGTTGGTTCGGTAAATCCTAAATACAACAATAGATAATGTATTTACTAAATAATATTTATTTAGTAATTTCCCGCTAGAAACTTGCGTTATACTATTCTGTAGGTATACTTTTTCAGCTACCATAACCAAATTTGGATTAGATTAAAAAAACCTTTAAGTAAAACTTAGAACCTTGCAGATTGTTTTACTCACCCTTTCTGATGTTTACCATACTTACTTACCCCGTTATTCATAAACGTACACTAAAGTTATTATCAAGCCGATAAATTTCGTTTGTCGCTTTCCGACGTATTGGTGTGATAGAAAGGGACAAACGAACTTTATCGGCTGGATACTTTAGTGTACGTTTATGAATAAGGGTGTTGAAATTTATAGCTACGAAATTTTACATAAAACACCTACTTTAAAATAAAATAAAAAATGTTGAATTTGGTTAACATTATAAAAGACCTCACGCAAGCTGTGCTAATTAGTTCGCGAATTCGTCGAGAGGTGGCGCTAAACACAATTATGCTCATTAGAGAACCTATACTTCTAGCCTAGCCCAGTCTTTAGAATTATGTGAGTAACGTAAAAGTTTTGTAGGTACGGAACCCTCGGTGGGCGAGTCCGACTCGCACTTGGCCGGTTTTTTCTCCATTCATGGACGGCAGTTCTCCAGTAATGGATCCCCCATTAGCACGCCTAACGAAGACATTTAACTGTCCGTCGGCGGAAATAATTCGTGTATAGGCGAATTTTGGCATAGTTGTAGGGAATGGTGTTCTAATCCACATACTCAAAGTACTGATGGGTAGGGGAGGAGCTAACGGGTGGAGGGGGGTGTAAAGGTCCCTTTTTTTAGTTTTTCGCGAATAACTCTTAAACTGTGGCACATAGCAAAAAATGTTCTGAAACACAAGTAATATTCATAAAGTTCTCTACAAAAAAGTCCTATACACTTTTTATCTGGGACCAATCGTTCATAAGATATGGAAGGGAAAAGATGGACAATAAAGGAATAAACTAATTTGTTTATGAACAATACGTTTATTCTTATAGAGACGCGGTAGCGTGTCAAGCCAGGTTCAAGTAACAAAAGTAGCAAACAGCACCGTGTGTAATATTACACGAACCGTTTGGAGCCACATTTGACCCCCTTCTAACTCAAAAACTATTTCACATAAACGTCTAATAATGCAACGTAAAAAGAAACCAACGCGCATAGTAAAAGTATGAGCTATAAGCGCTCCTCAATAAGCCCGGTACTAGCAGCCCGCCTTAGTGCGTTTTCACATTATCCGGTCCCAGATAAAAAGTGTATAGGACTTTTTTGTAAAGAATTTTATGAAGATTACTTGTGTTTCAGAACATTTTTTGCTATGTGCCACAGTTTAAGAGTTATTCGCGAAAAACTAAAAACTTTTTAACAAAAAATAAAACCGCCTTCAAAAATAAGCGCGTTACAAAACACGGAGAAACTAAAAAGCCAAAAATAATAAACCTTTCAATTCAGATTTCTTATCGTATTGCAATAAGCTAAACATCCAAATTATAAACAAATCAATTATTTTTGTAGTCGGTACCAGACCTGTTCGTCGCCTTGCTATTGCCTGTTTGCCCCACCCAACCATACACAATTACACAGGCTGGTACCGACTCCAAAAATAATTGATTTGTTTATAATTTGGATGTTTAGCTTATTGCAATACGATAAGAAATCTGAATTGAAAGGTTTATTATTTTTGGCTTTTTAGTTTCTCCGTGTTTTGTAACGCGCTTATTTTTGAAGGCGGTTTTATTTTTTGTTAAAAAGTTTATTTATTTGTTGATTTTTAGTGGTTCCTAGTGATATTATATGTATCAGTCCGAATACATGTACAGTAGTGAAATAATTATCCTTTAACTCCTAACCATTGAGGAGTTGACCTTCCATCATCAGCTCAGCCACATAAAATTATTACCATCAGACGTAAATACTGGTGTACCTTTGAAAAATAGACTAAAAACATTACATGTGCCTATAACATTTGAAGAGTTCCCTCGATTTCTCCAGGATCCCATCATCAGACCCTGACTTGGTGCCAATGGGACCATCTCGGGGTTATACCGGTTCGATCAAAAAAAAAATTTTGAAAATCGGTCCACGATTCTCGGAGATATCGAATAACATACATACAAAAAAAAAAAAACATTCAGTCGAATTGAGAACCTCCTCCTTTTTTGAAGTCGGTTAAAAAAAGGGACCTTTACACCCCCCTCCACCCATTAGCTCCTCCCCTACCCATCAGTACTTTGAGTATGTGGATTAGAACACCATTCCCTACAACTATGCCAAAATTCACCTATACACGAATTATTTCCCGCGAGATAGGCTTCATTGAGTGTGCTACATTAAAGACAGTGAAATAAGTTTAAAATTTTGCTTTTAAAGCCAACTGATACTCAATGAGTCAATTTTATATATCCTAAATAAAATTAGTGTGGACATAGGATTCTTTCTTGTAAATATTGGTTTCGTAAATTGTTCCTTGTACATCATAGGAGGTACGCAGTTTTCCGGTTCCAGTTATGGACACTCGCAAAATAACACTATTTCTTTATATCTTTGGAGCAACAAACTAGTATGTTTTATACCTTATTTTACATTAATCAAATACAGGCGTTGTGCGTAGTTATAGCTTTGTAAATACAATAAATTGCTATTGTATGTACAAAGTGTCATTCAAATACAACACGCAGTTTTAAAATTAGAACGAAACTTCGTTTGTATGGGAAGGTGAAATTCGGCCGAGCTTATTGCTGACTCTTAATGTACTTACTATTCTCGTAACACTTCTAGGTATGCTTATATGTTTATTCTGTAGTACATAAGGTGGGGTACTGTAGTCATGGGGTAGACACGGGGTTGGTCGTTGGCGGGCAGGAGCAGGACTGAAGACCTGAGTATATGGTTTAAATTTTAAGTCGACACCTCTACGTTCCTGAGGTAAAGTGTCTTGTCTTGGCGGACGACACGGATGTGCAACAAAGTGATCCTATATGGGTTCCGTTATTTCCTTCTTGAGATATGGAACCGTAGTGCGTTTTCACATTATCCGATCCGATATCGGATGTAGGACCGACACATTACAGGCGCCATCTTGGATGTTTTCCATTGAAATCCTTTCGACATCCAATATCGGATCAGATAATGTGAAAACGGACTAAAAATCTCGACTCGGAAACAAAATATTTGTATTCGTCACGCAAATAAATGCCTTTACCGGGATTCGAACCCAGGATCATTGGCAGGGTCAATACCCACTAGGCCAAACCGGTCGTCATTCGTCAATACGGCCTGTTCGTTAATAACTTTATAAAACTATCGCTATCCTGTATAGCAGAATAATTCAATTATTGACAACTGGTTTTGGCTCATATTAGTAGTCATCATGTTCAGAAAGCTAATGGTTTTTGTGTTCGGATCCCGGCGAAGGACTTTATTTAACAGTAGGTACCTAAAGGGATAAGCTCGCCTTTGTACATAACCGTTATAATTATTCTCTGTACATGTAATTTATTCTGTACAATAAAGTGTTTACTACTACTACATTATTATCTTCTCTCATTAGGTCGGGGCGCAAAGTAGTAGGTATAGTCAACCAATTTGAATCCTACGCCGCTCTAGAACCCTGTCTCATTTAAACCGTGTTCTATTTACCGTAAGAAGTCACATTGACGTTTACTTTGCAAAGCAAAAATTGGTTGACTGTACTTTATGCTATGTCTAAATTTCAAAGACCCATATTATGTACCTGTCAAATATCGTAAGATACACGTGTGAAGAGGGAATTCGTAACTTGTGTCGATTTAAAACGATCCTCAATGCTTCGGTGTGATTTAATTTATGGCCACTCGTCTTGAACTTTTTCTGTTCGAATTTTAGTATCATTAAAATTGGTCAATCCAATTAGAACGCTCGAGGTCATTTCATTATATATTATGAATTCATATCAAATTTTATTCTTTTAGCAAAGATTATTTATTATATTATATAATAGGATTTACATACTTCATACTAAGAATCGTAGCTCGATTTTTGCGCCAGCTATTAAATACTATCATAACTACACTTCCACTGATGCCTAAAATTTTTTTTCAATGTGTTTTGACGTGATATCATGATTTTGACGTGATAACGTCTAATAACTCGTTACTACGGGCTGCATGCACGAAAAAGATGACGTCATTGTCCCGTTCCCCAAGGCCAGCAAGCGAGAGCGCGGCACGAAAGGTGGTTTGTGTATGGACCATTTTCAGGAATTCAGGCACACGCTAGCCGTTCCGCCGGCGTAACACGTGGCAGAGAAGAGGGCCGCAAAACGCCCGCCTGTATAGTCGCGCGGTACGTACTGCTTTTCTGAGTAATTTATTAGTACTAGTGATCTTTTTTGTTTCTGTTTTATAATATTGGTAATGGTGGATATTAGTGAAAACATACATACATATAATCACGCCTATATCCCCTGCGGGGCAGACAGAGCTTGCATTTATGTGACTACACTACAAAGTACGTAATTACGTATATGTATTTTATACCTACCTGCCTAAAGTCTAGGGAAGGTAAAAAAGTAAATGACCATTTTATAAAAGTAAATCATAAAATTCATAAAATATTTTTGCATTTTATTTCATTGGGCCGACCGACCGACCGGCGCGGCGACCCTAAGTGCGTTTTCACATTATCCGATCCGATATCGGATGTCGGACCGATATCCCATACATTACAGGCGCCATCTTGGATTTTTTCTATTGAAACCCTTCTGACATCCGATATCGGATCGGATAAATTTAATGTGAAAACGGCCTAACGTATTAATCTCACCGGCCGCAGTCATCGCGCCTAGCCTAGCATAAAAGATACACGTGAACTCAAATGTTTATAGAGTGAAGTGAAATGTTATTGTGATTTTCATGTGTGTTCAATACAATTGCGGCAATATAGATAAGTAATTCTTGCATTTGAATTTCTCATCATTTAATCTATACCTCAGAATATATAATAGTACAAGTACAGAAGGCCCACTGCTTTGATGTTCACGAAATGCCGCCTTTTGAATGCCTACAAAATTCTAACAAAGAAACGAGCTGCACGTGCGCAGCGTTGGACGATAGGGTTGCCTATGAATTAAAACGATTTAATACTCAGATAAAATGCTATTATATTCAAGTCTTGGGTACTTTCTAGGTATATACATGTACATTATTTATATATTATTGTTGAAATCCCAACATCACAAGCCTTATTGAACTTTTCCGTGTGACTTAAGCAATAGTAGATCTGTGTAATATTGTCCTATTTTATTCATGATGTTTATTTAACTAAGCATTATAAGCCATTCACTTTAAAAGAAGCTTTAAAAAACTCGCGACGTAAAGTAACAATAGAAAGTGGGAACGTGAGTTCCGTGAAAACGCACCGCGCGCCACTCATTATTAGGCCGCGAACTCGCGGCCGCCAGCATGTACTTTGTAGCGCGGCGATAGAATCGCGGAGTGAGCCGCCCCTGTCTATACTACTGTAATGTATGACGTTATCACGTCAAACTACCGTCCGTAAACCGACTTTACAGACAACTAACTTTTTAAAATAAAGAAATATGTCATTTGTTCTTATAAAAAATAAAAACACGCAAAAATATTTAGGGAAAATATGATTTTGGCCACTTTCAGGCCAAAGTGTATTGAATCACTAAGGCTGCGAAACAGCGCCATCTAGTTTTAAGCTTAAAAGACCCATACATTTCAGGGGTACGCTTTTTTGGGCTTTGTCAGTCTAGTATTAATTAAATCGTTGTTGCATTTTAGTAAGCAATAATGTTACAGATGTAGTGCGAAAAGGGTTTCCTTCGGAAACGTTCGTATTTGTCATGCTAGTTCAGTCAATGTCAGTACATCTTATATTAACTCTGACTGAAATAGCATGACACGTTCGTACGTTTCCGTAACAATTCGAAGGCAAATCTTTTCGCACTACATCTGTACCTTTTTCTACTGAACGTCACATTCATATAATACCATTAAAATGGGAGAGAGCTCAAAACACTAACAGGTCAACAAACGTGGAATGAATGGCCGCTGTACACGTGGGGCCAACGGTTGGACCAACCCTTGGTGAAACCCCTTGGCCAAGATAAGAGTCGCTGTTTACACATTGGTGAACCAATCACTTGGCATTGGCCCTTCATATAAGATGGACGTAGAATGGAAAAGGCTAGATAATTCTAGGTGATTCACGTTGTCAGCAAAATTTAATTAATAAATAATAACCTCGTGATAAAATTAAATTATCTATAATTTACGTAATATAAGCTTTGGATATATTTTGTAAAACTGAGTTACTAACCTGTAACCGACGGTTAGGCGATGTTATAAATATTTGGTTTAACTGGCCCTACATGTTTGTGCATTCATTTTAATTTCAATGTCTCTTTGGTTGCTACCGCTTACCATGCTTTTATGCGCTGGCGCTTACCCTAATTTTTAAGACAAGATTGTGTTCGGGCACCGCATGCTACCCTCTCTTACCTAGTTTTAAGTAGATTTAAGTAAATAGTGTTTTTCTCAGTAAGTGATTTTGTAAAATCTTATGAGAAATAAATATCTTAAACCATAATTTTTTGAATATTCTGATTTGCAAGGGTATTGTATTTCCTAAAATCAACACTATTATTGGTATAGATAAACTTATTATTTTCGTAAATCTTTCACTATTGTCCTCTCCGACTGCTGACGAGTTGACGACAAACTAAATTAGGCGCCAACGTGTGAACGCAGTTGGCCATTGGCGCCAAGATCCTTTGATGGCCGCTGTACACATATGGCCAACGGTTCCACCAACCCCCTTGGCCAAGCGTGTAGAGGGCTACTTGGCCGTAAGTTGGCAGTTGGCGCTTGCGCTTGCCGGCCAACCGATTGGTGTCGGTTTTTTGTCCACACATCAAAGGATCTTGGCGCCAATGGCCAACTGCGTTTACACGTTGGCGCTTCATTCAGTTGGTCGTCAGCCGTCAGAGAGGACAGTAGTGAAATATTTACGAAAATAATAAGTTTATCTATGTCAATAATAGTGTAGATTTTAGGAAATAAAATAACCTTGCAAGTGTTTAATGTATTTCCTAAAAAAGATAAATGTTCTTATCATAATATTCAAAAAATTGTTAATATTTCAAATAATTTAATTTTACTACGGGGTTATTATTTTTTAATCAAATTTTTCTGTCAACGTCTATGACCTAGAATTTCCTAGACTTTTCCATTCCACGTCCATCTTTCATGAAGAGCCAATGCCAAGTGATTGGTTCGCCAATGTGTAAACAGCGGCTCTTATCTTGGCCAAGGGGTTTCACAAAGGGTTGGTGGAACCGTTGGCCATATGTGTACAGCGGCCATGATGTGTGGACAAAAAACCGACACCAGTCGGTTGGCCGGCCAGCGCTAGCGCCAACTGCCAACTTACGGCCAAGTAGCCCTCTACACGCTTGGCCAACGGGTTCCACCAAGGGTTGGTCCAATCGTTGGCCCCATGTGTACAGCGGCCAGGTCAATTCTATTTTTTCTTAAATAGGGTTTTTCTGATTTAAATACTTTAAACTTAGTGTGTATATGTATACCGGGTGCCCGGTAATTAATGGACAACCTTTTAACCACCAAGAGGGCACCTTATACCGAAAACTAGGCGACTTTTACTAAACCTTAATGTCGATTTTCTGGACCAGTATAAGGTGCCCTCTTGGTGGCCTGTCGCCTGGTTTTCGAGATTTTCACATTTTTTAAAATTTTAATACTACCTAAAATTTTAAAAAGTGTGAAAATCTCGAAAACCAGGCGATTTTTACTAAACCTTAATGTCGATTTTCTGAACCAGTATAAGGTGCCCTCTTGGTGGATAAAAGGTTGTCCATTAATTACCGGGCAAACTGTATACATGAAATCATATCAAGCTAAGTTGGCAGCGATTTCCGACAGTCTCCCAGGTGTGTGTTATGGTGCTAGCACAGTATAAATAATAAAGAGTTACTCGGATAGACAGGTGTTCATAATTAATGAATTTTGAACCAATTAAATTGTATGGTACAGTCTACTTAATGTGATGGTGGGAAATATATTCCCCTTCCCATACAACCATTTCAGTCGCAAAATCTTCAAATCAGTAACTAACTGTCAAATGTGACATAACGCGTGGTAACGTCGTGCAAACAATGCGACCGTATTGATACAATAACAAAATGTAGTCGTCGTGTGCACTCGTTACGGTAACAAAATGTGTACGAATTTGTGGCTGTCAATGTCACTGTCAGAATGACTTTTAACGACACTTTATTAGTCGACGTTTGCACACATAACGGTAACAACATGTGGACGAATTTGTGGCTGTCATTGTCACTGTCAGAACGGTTTCTGACAGTGACATTGACAGAATTTGTACACACATGTGTAGGTCTGATTACCGAACTGCTCCTAAACCACTGTATCCCGCAAATGACAATCTGAAATACGAAGGTTTCTCAAACTGTCTTGTGAAGTTGTGGACTGGTTGCTTTGAATCATTTAAATATGAGCGAATTAAATAATATAAACGACGACGACCATTTAAGCACTCTTCGACATTTTATAGAAATGTGGGAAAGTTAAGAAAAGTGCAGAATGATAATACAAATAGATAAGCACTTTATAGTTACTTAATGTATTAAATATATAATTTTTAATTCTTATTCATAAAAATGAAGTGTAGTGTTGCTTTACACAATAAAAGTAGGAATCAAATGAAATAGAGTATTTACTGTGATATTAATAGAATTTCTGTTGCGCAATGATAGTTTTTTTCAGTACAGATGCTGCTTTTTTAACGCAGTAGTGCGAGCAAATCAAGCAATGATTCATTTCTTGTCTGGTCGAAACTCTTAGCTTAGATTTAGGTACTGAAAATCGTCGTACGATACACGTGCGAAAAGGACATTCACAACTCGTGTCGATTTAAAACACTCCCTTCATTCGTGTATTAATATATCGCTACTCGTATCGATTTTCCTCTTTTCCGCACTCGTATCTACAAGTATTTTAGTTGGGTTACAAAAAAAAACATATTATTTACTCTACTACGTTTTATTTATGTCTCTTTAACATTACAAATTTGTAGATACTTATCTATACAAAAATCTTGACAAAAGAAGTACAGATCGCTGAAATTAATGTTGATAGTAATATTAATGACGACTACTTCAACAAGTGTCAATTGTGAAATGCCGCAAAATACTAGTTGCTCTATAGAAGACCATAATATGATCCCCGATCCTTTACAACCCAGCAGCTCGGTACGCACGTTACAATTTTTTTTTAATCTTCTTTAGTGAGGGCAACTGAGTACGACGGCATATTTAATTGTTTATAAAGTTTGAGGATACCTGGAAAAAATTAATACAAGAAGCATTCACTGCCTTCGGTCACTCGTGTACGCTGCGACCATTTTGCGACCGTTTGTCGACCGTTTGATGACCGTTTGGCGACTGTTTTTTACATGGAATATTACCGTCTTAATCCATATTTTAACAACTTTATTGGTTTTCTAGGCATTATTTTTATTATTTCAGTATAGTATATGCACCGGAGCACTAAAACTTCACCAATCAATATACATAACACGCAAACACCGAGTAGTCAATAATATTATTACTGGTTAAACTGAGGTAAATTGATGGCGCGTTGATAAATTTAGACTTATTTTATGAAATCACTCGAGCAATTTAATTGGCCATGGTAATTAGCCCACATTATATTACAAATGCAAACAATATTGATCTTTAACAAATTCTTACGCCATTACATTTTAATGTCAAATGATTTTATTTCATTTTTACTTTGACGTCTCTCACGTCTCTAAAGCTAGGAACATACTACGCGGACGTCCGTCGTAAAACGACCGCGACCGCGACCTATCAGTGTGCACGGAACAAAACATCCAGAGAGCCAGATTTCGATCGGACGTCCGTGCGCTCAAGGCCACGTCCGCGTCCGTCGACCGATAGTTTGCACGGTTATGTGTATTTCCATTGTCCAGATTCCCGTCCGCGGTCGATTCACGACGGACGTCCGCGTAGTGTGTTCCTAGCTTGACTGTCGCCATTTGAAAAGAATGAAATGAACGAATGATTTTGGAAAAGTAGTCGCCAAACGGTAACAATGTGTGCACGCGTAGTGCACACTTCTGTGACCATTTGTGCCTGTTACCAATCGTCCCCATTTGGGTCGCCGCGACTAAACGTCGACCGTACTGCGACTAAGCATTGAGACCCGAAGACCTGTGTGTACACAAAATAGGAGGATTTGCGTAGGAACGGCGACCGATTATGGTTATATGGGTTGTTTGATTAAGGGATAGTATATTTATTTATTATTTATTTAAACTTTATTGCACAATTGAAAAAAAGTACAAATGGCGGACTTAATACCTTAAGGCATTCTCTACCAGTCAACCATTGTTGGGCCAAACAGAAATTCACACACAACAGAAACAGAAGTATAGGTAATGACGTTTATTTAATCCTTGCACAGTCTGCGCTATCAAAACTCTAGCAAATGTAGTCGATTTGTTTCTATAAAAAGTTAAAACTAAGCGCCTTTTCTACTGACAAAGCGGGAGTGCCTGACTATACTATGTCTGTGGCCTGTACGTGCTGTGTGCAAGCGCCATCATTAACTGTTGGTATCTGAACGCTCCTTACAACGTCATATCTAATCGCGAATTCGAGCTCGAGCTGTCATCGATCTTGCTTTGCGTGGGTTGTCAAAAAATGACGAACGTTTAGCAATATTGTTTATCGCCTATACTTATCAAATCTGAATTAATTAGTCTCAAAACCCTTTTAATATTCGAACTAAAAATGTTTTGTTGCCTAAAGGGGTGTCTTAACGGTTTTAATCTGACCCCAAGTGTCCCTATTCGTATCAAGGAGAATCCCGTTCAGCTGGATACTTTACACATGGGTATTTTTTTTTAAATAGTACTTGTAATTCTGGATATTATTCATGGAATATTTAGAGTATATTAGTTGTCAATAGACGTATAAACACATTACGTGCCTTGAAGACGAGTGCGTGCGAGGAGCAACAAAGTACATTACATATTGCTTTTACAGAATATTTTTTTTGGCTTATATACTTCCCACTGCAGTTCACATCCCATATATCATACATGAGATGACTTGGAATATAATCCTCAACCTGGCCCACATGTGATATTCTTAAAGGAAAAATGCATCTTAGTAAAGTTATATTTGCTAACTTCAAAACGAATCATGCACTCTAAAGCTAATATTGAGGAAAATATTAATTGTCTATCTAATGATAGAATTGATTAAATCAAAATTATATTTTGCATCTCAACTCGCTAATCTTCTTTCAAGCTTGATACATAATGCTATAATTGTATGATTATAGGCCATGAGGTGGTAGTAGTGAAAGGAGGACAGCGTGTGTGTGGGTCGGGCTGCGCACTGGGTAATGCACCGCTGGTCCAGAACAAGGCATACTTTGAGGTTAAGCTGCAGCAGGGTGGAGTGTGGGCAGTGGGGTTGGCCACAAGGGACACTGACCTCAACAAAGTACATGGTAAACTATTTTGCATTAGTTATTCTATTACATTTATAAGCTAAGCGAATGCATAACACTAGTCTTATAAAATTTGTTCTTTTTTTAGATATTCTGTCAATAAAGCTAAAAACCTACCATATTCTGTAGTTGAATTACCATGTTTTGTTCGAATATAATGATTAATAGTGAAACTTTTAATATGTAGTTTCGGAGTTACCATGATTTTCATTATCTTATGCTATTTTTTAAATATAATTCACAATGTAAATTTTTATGTAATGCAAAACCAGGCACTGCAATATTTATTTTAACCTTCTCCTCTGTCAAGACAGATATGCCGTGGCATTCTTCAAAATGTTGTTAGTTATGATTTTTGAATACATATCACAAACTAACCTATCTACTTTGTGCAAATCATAAACTTTTGACGACCGGTCTGGTTCAGTCGGTAGTGACCCTGCCTGCTACGCCGCAGTCCCGGGTTCGAATCCCGGTAAGGGCATTTATTTGTGTGATGAGCACAGATATTTGTTCCTGAGTCATGGATGTTTTCTATGTATATAAGTATTTATATATTATATATATCATTGTCTGAGTACCCACAACACAAGCCTTCTTGAGCTTACCGTGGGCCTCAGTCAATTTGTGTAAGAATGTCCTATAATATTTATTTATTTATAAACCTTTCCTTTTGGATAAATGTCTCATAGATTGTAAACATATTTCTGTAGCATTATCTCACTCTCTCTTTACATTATAACTACACCCCATTTTGTTACGAGTCAGCTCTCGTCTTCACCACACACAGTTCTAGGTTATTTCAATGATTGTCTTTGTTTAGGTCACTGTTCATAACAAACAATCCGAGATCCTAGTTTCTACTGCACTACTTGAGTTAGCAGAAATTAGAAGGCTTAATATCAATGGCATGTTCATGACATGTATGGTGCAACATTGGCTAAGCATGAATCACCATGATGAATTACACAGTTAACACTGTCAGTAATATGTGAATGAGCCAGCATAACTGTGCCAATAATATTATGACACAGATTTCTTAGAAGGTCATGGCTCACGCTGAATGTTAATTATTACACTGGAAGACAGCATTTTTCAATTTTAAATTAGTTACTCTAACTAAACAAACAAACAGCTTCTGTCTTACTTACCTTTGAATGTGCAGTGTATGCAATATGTTATATTACTAAGCTGAAAATATTGTTGATGTTAAGCAACTGTCTTTTGTTGGCGTGAGCGAAAGTTAGCAAGTACCTATTTACCATAACTGTAGCAAATTTGCCATTAAACTGTTTGGACGCATGTTAAGCGAAAGTTACTTATGACATCATGCAGTGTTGAATACCTTGTTTGTTTGCCCTGGCTTTTAAAGCTTTATTCTACTGTTTGTCTTTAAGTTTCTAAAAGCAAGCGATTTATTTGTGTAATCATCAGCCTTTGCAGCAGAATATTTTAACACAATTATTTTCTTCCTTTGTTTTTTTAGATTTAGAGTCTAAATAGGAAGAATGGCCCTTTTAAGAATTTTTTATAAATTGAGTATTGGCTTGATCTGTATTTAAACTTATATACTTATTTTAATTTTCTGAAGAAAAATTGAGACATAAGTAATGAGTAATAAGAGAAGCTACCATATAAAAAATGTCGTATGTGTATGATCTTTTTGGTAACCATTTAATTTAAATAAAGGTTGTTCCCCTCTTTTACCTCAGAGTAATATAGACCCAATGAACATATTCAATATAGACCTTACTGAAACTATTATAATGAATTTACATAATTTGCGCTATGCCTATGCCTATGCTATAATTTCTGTTTTGCCCTATGGTTGACTGGTAGAGAATGCCTTAAGGCATTAAGTCCACCATTAGTCCTTTTTTTTATTGTGCAATAAAGTTTGAATAAATAAATAAATTTGCCTATTGTCTGCTTAATCCACATAGGGTAATACGTATGCGAGGAAGTAAGGTTAAGACGCCGTCCACAAGACGTGTGTTCGCACAAGATGTTCATAAGAGCGAGTTGTGACTGCAGGCGGAGTGGACAAAGAGTCGTGGTGCCTGAACAGCGACGGCACGGTGCGGCACGGCAACGAGGAGCTGTACCACTTGTCGCCGGCGCCGCGCGACTCGCCCACGGCCGACCTGCTCGTCTCCACGGAGCCCGCGCCCGCGCCCGTGCCCCCCGCGCCCCGCGACGACGCCAACCCCTTCGCCGTCATGCCAGTCGAGGGCGACACCATCGGACTCGCCTATGATCATGTTGAGCTCAATTTCTTCGTTAACGGGAAAAATATGGAGATACCTGTTAGGAATATAAGAGGGACGATTTATCCCGCCCTATATGGTGAGTGAGATTAAAGATGACTTATATTTATATTTCTTTGTTAGGTCTTTCTTTATTTGCAGCTGTGAAATGTGAAATATTTCCATGTTCCCGTTCAAAACACGAATTATGTTATGTACTATAGAACCAACTGAAACTGATTCATGACCCACTTAGCAGATAATTCGTTTGAATCTTTCAGTTCTATTGATTATAAACTTAGGTAGTTCAAAGTGGTTTTAAATACTAACTAAATTATGTCACTACACACATGTCAGTGTCTAATAAAATGATAACAAGTTCGTGACCAAGGAAACCCTATCTGCAAGCGAATTTCGATCCTTACATGAAGATGGTTTGGCAAAATGAGCTTATGGTGGGCCATGAACTCATGGTTCAGTTGTTTCGACAGTGTCAACGTCTCGGCTAAATACCGATAAATTTAACAATTACGTTAATTATTGGCGTAGATTTCAAATGTCCGACATTTGATTATAATTTGTCTTACGTCATGTTGATATTGTATTGTATTGTATCTAAAATTCAAACTACACATAAACTTCACCTAGCAATTTATGATAACTCTGGCACTTCTGTAACTGTCACCTGTTCTTTATTACTCTCTGTTCTGATTACAGTTGACGATGGTGCGATATTGGACATTATACTGGACAACTTCCTATACCCTCCTCCGACGGGCTACGAAAAAATCATGGTGGAGCAATCCCTACTCTAACAGAAGAGACGAGAGAAGTGTGCTTGGACACTTGAGTGTGTGCGCGTGCGAGCCGAGGCCTGCGCCCGCGCACGGTGCGCTCACGGGGCGTGAGTGAATAGCGGTGAGACGGCTTCTCTACTTAACCTACAGTTCAACAGGAAAGGTACGCGCGATGTAAACTTACCGTCTTGTACTCCTATTTGTATACATGTAAGCTGACCAAGCTTAGAGCCTAACTAGTTTTAGTAACTAAACATTATTTTGATACATTAATCATTGTAAACAGAAAACTATACAAAATTGCAGTTCATTTGCCCTGAGAATTCAGAAATTTAAAATTGAACCGTTTGATATGTTTCTACATCCAATGATGAAGATATTTGTTTTAAATCACACATTCTTACACAGTTTGAACATTCAGAACAATGAACATTCCTAAGTGACATTGCTCATTCATAGCCTAGGGTAGAGTTACACTTACTTAATTATGGTATTTAAGACAATTGTTTCAATGTATCTCTGCTGATGGAGTTCGTGCTACAAACAATTTATGTTGATGCTGCACTCTGATCTGAAATAAAATTTGGTTGGTGTCACACACTGTACTACCTACCTATGCATACTAACCTTGTTTATTACAAATGAAGCATCATATCAGCTGTTTTCATTCCTATTCCTACCAATTTGTTGGGAAATCTTCGATCTTCTACTGTCTTCTGTCAATGCTGAGGGTATTTAAGACAGTAGAAGGTGCGTCACCGCGATGCGATACAGATGAAGATAATGTACTATCGGCAACACTGTTAGCTGTACATATGTAATTATTACAAGGGCATAAAGTCTACCGATGGTTAGTTATGAGTGTTGCTGGTAGTAATAGGAAGTTTACTTCCTTTGTATTTATTTAGATTTTCTAAATTCTCTAACGAAACCAGGTCGAAATCTTCATTATATAATACATATATATTTTAAGAATACTAAACTATAATTTCGCACAGAACACAATACTTACATCAACTCTTGAATGCATACCATAAACAGAAAAGCTATCAGAAAATATTGTAACATTACTTGTGTGATTAGGATGAGAAAGCGCTAGACGAATGGAACAGTCAATCTATTCGTATCATTTCATATCAATACATTTAGATGTAAGACTTAGACGATAACGTACAACGTGGAAGGGATTGTCAACCGCTCCTCGTGATATTTAGTTACGAAAACTGCCCTGAATCAATGAACATTCTTAATTTGTTAATTGTATTTTCAAGAACAGATAAAAAAGTTTTTTCTTCTTTTTCTAATACAAGTTGTTTCTATTGATACTTACATTCTGAATAGGTGTATATTAAGGATGTAAGCTCGGTTTCTATATCTCAGATACCAAAATACTATCCAATCTTGTATTTAGTATAAAGATGTCAAAAAATACAGTTTTTATCTTCTAGGAGCAATATTTCCCTGAATTAAATGAGATACATAAACGTTATAACTTGTAACGGGCTGCGGGCCGCCGTCGTATAACTTGGAGGCTTACGACCGAATTAATGTCTTCCACTCTGTATATATGATGATGTTTGATCTCTGTTAAATTTATTTTGTTTCTCGTGTAACTTATACCGGGCTGGTAATACCGCAATGTAATCTGTCAAATCCTGAGAGATTAATACGACTACCCTAGGTATGTAAGTGTGCGTAGTTTTCAGGGTATCGTTTTGATTTTCGAAACGAAGGTACAGTCAGCATCAATAGTAGCGGATGAAACAACGTACCGAAAGTATCTGACATCCTGAATAACTTTTTAAATATAAGATAAATCTGTACAGTTTGCAGTCAGATATATCTATGTTTTTATTTATTATATGTTATTATTTTAATGGTAGTTGCTTATAATATTATGATGCATGCTACTTTTGATGCTGAATTACAGTGAGGAAATAAATCCAAGCCAAATGCACAAACGCTCGCGATAATATATGTTTCGTAGCTATCTATCTCTATTTCTATCACTCTTGCGTAGTGGCGCGACATTTCTGCCGGCGTCTGGCGTCAATGATTGCCATTCGGCTACGCCGGCGGCTGATTACGATGGTTTAATTGCCACTTATAAGAGTATGTCTTTGTCTTCACATTATATAAAATGCAAGTAATCAAACCTATACAATACCGATACTATCGATTTATTAACTCAAATTATTGGTTCGAGAGACTAGAATGATCAGAATCGAGTCAGGGAAGTGTTTCTAAGACCTTCAGTACATGCATGGTGTAAGCCAGCCATATGGCCAACCCAGACATATCTTAAATTTAGATCGGAATATTTTCTATGGACTCTGATTATTGATATGTCATAAAATAATGTTATGTATGTAATATGTGCTGGGCTCATTTGCACGATACGAGAACTAGTATGGGGACTTCATTACAATGCAGCATTGAATGCTGAATTGCCGAATTGGATGTAAACTCAATTAACAATTTAAAATCGCAGGCGAGTTCGAGCGCCATGTAAATGGGCCCTAATAATGTGACCTGTAGTCACAAACAATAAACAGAGCTCATAGGCGACAAGTGGAGTTCACACAGTCATGTGCACGAAGGGCTACTCAATAGGCTCCATACTTTATTAAATTGTGTGTAGATGCGTTAATTCATAATTTTCATTAAATCCACTCATCTGTCTCTAAATTGTAAGGCATTATCAGTTGGACAGGGTGAGCTGTCCCTTATGGTTTGTCTTACAAGGGTAATACCTAACACTCCGTTTCATGTATACGTATGGTTAATTGGTTAACTTTACAACTGATCTACATACTACTTACTTCAAACTCTATTATACAAAATCTATTTTTGTATGAATGTAGTATTTTCATGAAAATGTAATGTATAATCATAATCGCGTATAAATAGTAACATTATAATATCTACCGGTCACGTTACGACATAATACTTATTATGGAAGTATGTGAATATTGTGAATGTTTGAATATGAATTTACTATGTATACATAATTTATAGTAGATAAGCGTAGGTATTGCTAGCGGTACGAGGGTTACAACGACGACTGGCTATGGTAACTGGAGGGATATTTGACATTACAATTCGTGTGCTTTAAACATAGCTTAAAAATTGTATGTGATGTTGAAGAAATAAGTAGAAATTATGAAATGTATTTAATGAGATTGATATGTATGTAATTGAAAATGACTGTCGCATAGTCAATCACGTATGAAGGCTTTGTTATCCTACCAGCATAAACAGGATTTGCTGCAAATTTGGTTAGTTCATGTGATACTTGTGTAGTTTATTTCCAGGATTTCATAGGTTCATATTAACTGCATGCATATTTTCGTACCTCTATTCCTACAAACTTTGTTTAAAAGACAAAGAAGCAAGATATTAAGCACTCTATGTTTTCCTCGCATTACCTACTGGTGTATCTGCTCAGTGCTCAATGAAATTAAGTTCACTTGTTACTACTGGAAAAGCACATACGTAATTATCTGAGACTATTATAAAGTATGCAAAACATAAATACCTGACACAAAGTACTAGGGCAGTTAGTGAGATGTAGGTAGGAATTGTATCGAAATCAAGTCACAATTAGTGACAAATAATCATGAATTATATCCTTGTATAATAATTATTTTTAGCTAGCGGAAGCAAATAATTGTATGCATTATCATTATAAGTATTTAATTTATTAAGAAAAAATAATGAAAAATAAATGTATTATGTACTCATTACAATATGCTTTTGATTGAATCACTCACGACCGTGCACTTCCCACTCACGACGATATAGCACCTAATGTTTTTAAGTTTAACGTGTTTGCGGGTGATTTTTGCTTCCGTGTGGAATGAATGGTAATTTTTTTTGGAAAGGGCCAACGAAAAGACGCACAGACAGATAGACCGTCAAACTGCCCTAATTTGAACCCCCTTAAGAGTCTACGACCGTTTATGACCGGTTTAAAGCAAGGAGATACCCTATCACCTGTGCTCTTCAACCTAGCCCTAGACCATGTTGTTCGAAGGTTTTGACATAGAACATTGGCGTGGAGCTGAACGGCAAGCACAAGGTGGTAGGGTACGCGGATGACCTAGCTTTATTAGGGGAGAGCCGTGAACAGGTGGCGGAGGTTGCCCAGCGGGTCGGTGAGGGCAGCTAACTGATCCCGTGCTTCTACTCGAAAACGGTATTAAAATACCTTCTCTTGATTTAAAATTAATGAAGTTTGGTGTTTACAGATTATGTGAAAAATATAGAGTGCGAAAAAAGGTAAGTAATTTATGTCAAAAAATTATATGTATATATATAAAGCTAAGCTCTTGATGTACAAACGAACGGACAACGCAGAATCCTAAAAATAAATTAAAACTTGTAATCTATAAATAAAAAAAATTAAAATGTTCTGCGATTACAATTTAACTCGTGATAGTTATTTGTGTAGTAGTTGTCTATGTGTGGGTGGGAAGATTTAGAAAAGGAAAAATCCCACATGTTAAATTTTAACCCATATCTAATTAATAATTATTGTTCAACATACAAATATGAAGCTATAACAGAAGGTTCCTCTTTCAGGTTCCGTGTAAGAGGCGAGCGGTCAGCGGGCGTCGAAAACACAACGGCCAGGCGGGCCGGGCCTCACAGTCCGCTGGGCAACTGGAGCGGCGAGCGCCGGGCGGCGGCGGCCGCCCCAGCACGGATCATGTTTCTTTATCTACGGCAGATATGCAATGCGACATTTTGAATTCGAATATTTGAGTAATTTACGAAGAATTTCTGGAGAACCATCTCTTTTACATCATATCACTAGTCTTTTCAACTCCATCTTAAAATCAGGCAAATTCCCCGAAAAATTCTGTCATTCGAACATAATCTTACTACACAAGAAAGGCGACAAATCAGATATTAATAATTACAGACCGATTAGGGTCCCCCCACATCTAGCGTCTCGCGAACGTCGTCGCCTCTCCAACGCCCGCGCGGCGTCGACGCCGCGCTCCCGCCGCGCCGACGCGACGTTGCGGCGCCTCTCGAACGTCGACGTCGCAGTGACGTCCGCGCGGCGTCGGCGCCGCGCCAACGCCGCGCCCGCGCAGCGCCTCCGCGATGCCAGCGGCAGCCAACGTCCAGCTAGGGCTTCCAATACCGGGATACCAGTATCTCGGGATTTTTGGGGTAGATTTCAAAACCGGTATTTAATTTTGTAATACCGGAATCCCGGTATTTTTAGTAACCAAAAAATTATGCCAAATAAACGTAAACTACTCATCAAAAACCTTAAATTTCTGCAACATGACGGTCGCTAGACGCGTAAATATTGCTTTTTGCTCTCGTTTCTTCGACACATTCTCTGTTTAGTGTTTTTACAATATTTCTATGAAATGACAGTTTTTCCGATGATTACCTAGATAAAGACACCTACGTGTCAAGAGCATTCATTGAGGAGGGCCTGCCGTGAACCTTTTGACACATTTGTCGCACTTGGGAATCGTAAGTGTGACAGGGAAGCAATACGTCAAACGTAGTTGACACAACACAGGCCACAGACCCTATGTAAACAAGTCGCCTTGATGCACCTACATTATAGAAATAACTTTTCAAAAATTTGATTAAGGCATACGAACTAACCTATAAGCTACTTTTGGTTTACTGCCACTGACGTCGAGAAGGCGCGGCGGGAACGCGGCGTCGACGCCGCGCGGGCGTTGGAGAGGCGACGACGTTCGCGAGACGATAGATGTGGGGGGACCCTTAGCCTGGTTTCACACCTCTATAAAGCCTTTATTAAAGTAATTGAGCGTCGCATTGCTGGCCAATTAGATAGCAACCAACCTCCCGAACAGGCCGGGTTTTGACCAGGACTTTCGACTACAGACCACCTACAAACACTGAACCAGATTATAGAAAAGTTTCATGAATTTAACTTGCCTCTCTATTTAGCCTTCGTTGACTATAGTAAAGCTTTTGACAGCATAACCCATAGATCCATATTTTCCGCACTGCAGGAACAAGGCATAGAACCCACATACATTTCCCTTATCCGTAACATCTATACATCCAGCACCGCCAGTATCAAATTACAGTCTTCCGGACCGTCTTTTCACATAAACAAGGGCGTCAAGCAAGGTGATCCCCTGTCCCCTGGCAGCAGGATGGGAACGTAAAGGAATTGGCGTCGGCGGAAGGCAGCTAACCAGCTTGCGTTTCGCCGACGACATTGTTCTGTTCTCATCTTCAGCTACTGAGCCCCGCATCATGCTACAAGACCTAAGCAGGGCATGCCTTGAGGTTGGATTAACAATGAATATGTCAAAGACTAAGCTCATGACCAATAGGAAACAAATAAGTGTAGAAGTGGATGGAGAGAGAATAGGATATGTCCATGAGTGTTTTACCTGAGCCAAATAGTCTCCTTCCAGGAACGGCAAGACAAGGAAGTCGCAAAACGGACCGAGAATGCCTGGAGGAGCTTTTGGTCCATGAAGGAACATATGAAAGGAAACCTACCCATATCACTTAAAAGAAAACTCATGGACATGTGTATTCTCCCCATCCTTACCTACGGAGCACAGACTTGGTCTTTGACAAAGATTCAAAAATCCAAACTCAAGGTTTGTCAGCGAGCCATGAAGCGTAGTATTCTGAACGTGAAGTTAAGCGATCGCATTAAAAATACAATACTACGCTCCAAAACTGGGATTACAGACGTAGCTAACACTACCGCCAAGCTCAAATGGGATTGGGCAGGACACGTTTGCCGTATGCCGGATGACCTGTGGGCAAAAACAGCCACCCGTTGGTTGCCACAAATTACAAGGCCCCTTGGTAGACCACGTCAGAGATGGCGGGATGAACTCGATGCCTTTGAGACACACTGGTGGTAGACTTCCGAGGATAGGGATACGTGGAAGAGTAAGAGGGAGGCCTTTGCCCAGCAGTGGGACAATGTGGGCTAACGCTCTATTGGGATCGATCTATTATACTGACAGGACTATTGTAGCCAATAAGCCTGACATTGTCATAATAGATCGATCGCAACGCCGGGCCGTGCTCGTCGACATCACCATCCCCCATGATGAGAATCTCGTGAAAGCCGAGAAGGACAAGTCCAGTAAGTACCTAGACTTGGCTTACGAGATAACCGCCATGTGGGATGTTGATTCGACGATCATTGTCCCGATAGTCGTTTCAGCGAACGGTCTCAGAGCGAAGAGTCTCGACCAACATCTCGAGAGACTGTCGCTAGGTGGTTGGATCAAGGGTCAGATGCAGAAGGCGGTGATCTTGGACACGGCGCGGATAGTCCGACGGTTCCTCTCTCTGCAGCCCTAACCACCGGCAGCTTGGGCCCTGGGTTTTTTATAATGTGTGTATATAATGGGTTTTTTATATATATTTTGTATTGTTTTGTATGTGGTTTTGTATTTTACTTTTATAATCATATTATAAAAAAACCTAGCCTAAGAATTAAAATGAATAAAGAGAATAATAATAAATAATTCTAACATAAATATCCTTATATTTTTGGATTCTTGAGGTCAGATACATTTGCAGAATTCTGTTGATAATAAGAATTTTCTTTTCCACTATGTTCGTGCATAGCATAAAGTAAGTAAAAAAAAATCTAACTGCTGCCTTTTGTAACCTGTCTTTAGTGTGTCATCTTATTAAAAATTTGAGGTAAGGTAGGGTCGGTTTAACCAAATACTATATAAACTCTACGAGTTAATTTAATACGTGCAGCTTGGTGCCAAAGTTGGCAACACGCGATACTAGCGCCTCTAGCGGCATGAGTTGATCAAAATAGTTTAGTTCATACAGTTTAAAAGTTAAAAAGTCACACTCTTATTTCTTTGTTTTATTCCGTCTAAAAATGTTAAAGTAGATCAAGTAATCGCATTTTGTGTTGTTTTACGTACTACGCCTATACTGACAAACTACTTTGAACAACTCGTACCGCTAGATGGCGCTGCTAAAATCGTTGCCGCTTCATTGCATAGGAAACGTCACAAGCTGCACGTATTAACTCTAGTTTATATAGTATTTGGTTTAACTTTAATAAAAACACGACAAAGTGGTTAAATTGCAAATAGAATTAGGTAGGAAATGTTGAGTGTAGATTTAATTAAAAAATGGCACGTTAATATTATATGTATAACACTATTAACACAACACTAACAAAATTATTACAGTTTATATCATTGGCAGTTGGCACATAAGTATGTTATTGATACATTATGTGAATTATCTTAATTTATTTCAGTATACTTTGGAGATGGCGGGGGCACGGGGTATGGTATTCCTTCAACATGTTCCTTCATTATGGACACCCGAGCTTGTTCGATAGTGGCGTATCTCCTGCAGAGTTGTGCAGTCCGGGGACGGCGCGGCTCGGATTAGTTTTAATTGCAACGCTGATGCGCATTTCTCCCTCCACAATTAAATATTTTGAAAGTTCATGTTTCAGTGTTTGATTACTGTTTGTTTACTTATTTTTGACGACCGGTCTGGCGCAGTCGGTAGTGACCCTGCCTGCTACGCCGCGGTCCCGGGTTCGAATCCCGGTAAGGGCATTTATTTGTGTGATGAGCACAGATATTTGTTCCTGAGTCATGGATGTTTTCTATATATATAAGTATTTATATATTATATATATCGTTGTCTGAGTACCCACAACACAAGCCTTCTTGAGCTTACCGTGGGCCTCAGTCAATCTGTGTAAGAATGTCATATAATAATATTTATTTATTTATTTATTTATTTATGTATTTATCTTTGGTATTTATAAGTAGCTATGTTCTTAGGTTTTTAGTAATGCCAGTTCATGTCTTTTTAACCGACTTCAAAAAAGGAGGAGGTTCTCAATTCGACTGAATGTTTTTTTTTTTTTTGTATGTATGTTACTCGATATCTCCGAGGATCGTGGACCGATTTTCAAAATTTTTTTTTGATCGAACGGGTGTAACCCCGAGATGGTCCCATTGGCACCAAGTCGGGGTCTGATGGTGGGATCTTGGAGAAATCGAGGGAACTCTTCAAATGTTATAGGCACATGCAATGTTCTTAGTGTATTTTTCAAAGGTACACCAGTATTTACGCCTGATGGTAATAATTTTATGTGGCTGAGCTGATGATGGAAGGTCAACTCCTCAACGGTTAGGAGTTAAAGGATAATTCTTTCACTATTGTACATATATTCGGACTAGGAACCACTAAAAATCAACAAATAAATTAACTTTTTAACAAAAAATAAAACCGCCTTCAAAAAAAGCGTGTTACAAAACACGGAGAAACTAAAAAGCCAAAAATAATAAACCTTCGAATTCAGATTTCTTATCGGATTGCAATAATCTAAACATCCAAATTATAAACAAATCAATTATTTTTGGAGTCGGGGCCAGCCTGCGTATGGTTGGGTGGGGCAAACAGGAAATAGCAAGGCGACGAACAGGTCTGGTACCGACTACAAAAATAATTGATTTGTTTATAATTTGGATGTTTAGATTATTGCAATCCGATAAGAAATCTGAATTCGAAGGTTTATTATTTTTGGCTTTTTAGTTTCTCCGTGTTTTGTAACACGCTTTTTTTGAAGGCGGTTTTATTTTTTGTTAAGGTAACGGCGGCTATCAACGCGGGTATCGAAATCGACGTCCATTACCGCCGCATTTGCAAATACGCATTTTATAGGCAAACCGACCAATTTCTTAAAAGAAGTTACTCACACAAAGGAAGCCTGTTTAGTTGACTAACGCACATATAGGCGATAGAGAGTGTGAATGAAAGAAGACGCTCGCTATTTGACAGTTTTTGCCACGGGGCTGCGAGAAGAGGTTGTGTCATACTGACGTGTGACGCTAAACCTAAGTGAACTCCAATCTCATTTAGTAGTTTACGTAATAATTATGGCAAACAGGTGAAAGTTATGCATTTCAAATTATTGTTTATAGTTTTCTACATGACTTCTGAGTACTTTTTACGTATTGTTTAGCCTGGAAATGTGTTTAAAGTGGAAATTAAAAGACAGCGGTGAAAGGCGCCATTTCGTGAGTAGATTCTATTACTGTGGTATACCACGGTAATAGTTAAAGTAGTGATATTAGTTCTTTTTGCTTTATTTTAAGTATATGTGATCAGTTATATAATGTCTTACAGTTGTTTCAATCTTGATCTATTCACGCTATCAAAGAACTATTTACGCGGTATGAAAATTATTCAACAAAACCTTAATTTTTAGCAAAAACTTCATGACTGATTTCGTAGTTTCTATGAAAACCGTTAATTTGTCAATTTTTTTAAACATTGACATAAAGTCTGATGCTTACTTGCCAGTTATGTAAACTTGGTTTTAATATAAGGTTGCAATATTTTATTTTGATTTGTAATGAAAATACATCTGTATGACTTTGTTTTTATGGGTCGGAATTAGATTTTATAATACTCCAATTTATGCCTATTACCGATGGTACGATCAGATAACCCTCGGTAATAGAATATATAAGAATCTATTACCGATCCATGCAATATTTGTTTGGGTCGGTAATGGGTTCCTATAGAAGTATCTATTACCGAGCGACATATTAGTCTTGTATCAAAATATGACATTTAGTGTACCGTAAGTACAGATTTCTTAGGTGAAACTGAGTCTTCTGTGGGTATTCATAAAGGAGGATAGTATAGGTATATGTATTTGTCATAATTTGTATATTCAACCGTCGGTATTAAGCTCCGAATTTTGAGATGGGTTTCTATTTACCGATGGCAGAAAAACACTGTCATTCATACCCTCGGTAATGAAATCTCAATTCGCGTTAATAGAACTGCAACCTGTTCATTACCACGGTAATAGAAAATTTAGGTATGTTGGCTTCAGTAATCATTTTATGACATATAATAAACTAAAATGATCCTAAAACTCTTCAAAACTAATAGTTCAATAAATACTCTTCCATAAAAAAATATTTGTGGTCGTTAATGAGCTTTGATACCCTTAATTTTTTGGTATCTTTTGAAATCTGCCTTAAGTACCACGTTAATAGGCGCCATTACCTTAATTGCATTTATAATTTACGTATGGCTTTACGTTTAATAATTGTCATCTTTTGGTGTATTATTTCTAATACCTAATACGTTAAATTCTTATAAATTTTGGTAGCAGATTATCAGAAGCCATTGTGTCAACAGTAAAATCATAGCTCGAAAATTACACTGCTTTCCTATTATCCAATTATAAATGGGAAAGTGTGTGTGTCTGTTTATTTGTCCGTCTTTTACGGCAAAACAGAGCGACGAATTAACGTGATTTTTTAAGTGGAGATAGTTGAAGGGATGGAGAGTGACATAGGCTACTTTTTGTCTCCTTCTAACCCGCCACTTCCCTATAATTTTCGAATTTAACGCGAGCGAAGCCGCGGGCAAAAGCTAGTCATGGAATAAATGTAACTATTACCTTCCGACACTAAACCACGAACGTCTTCAAACTTCGATCTTATGCCTTTTTCAAATATTTACATACTGTATAAAATCGATAAAATACGTACTCGTTTTTTCTTACGTACTTATAGTTGTTATTTCACCTTAAGTGCGTTTTCACATTATCCGATCCGATATCGAAGTCGGAAGGATTTCAAAGGAAAAAATCAAAGATGGCGGCGTAAATTTATGGGATATCGGCCCGACATCCGTATCGGGTCGTCTTCCTGCATTTATGTTATTTTAATGTTTATGGGTACTCAAATGTTAACCTTGATGATGATGATATGATATCCTTTCATCCCTCATCAGGGAATCTTTAACCGACTGTTAACCTTAGAAGTATTATTTGATTTCTTGACTCCACAGTCAAACTTATATCATAGTTTTGTGGAGCACTGTATATTTATACTATAGTTACCTTTGATTGTAATAATTAAATAAATAAAAAATAATAATGTGAAAACTCAGTAAACGCATTTTAAGGCATTGAGGTAATTGGGTTTTCGAAAAGCTAAATATTCGTTTTATACTTCTGACAAAGCGATGTTTAGATTACCTGACCCACAGATGTCATATATACCATAGATCAAGCAAGCGTATCTCTTAGCTAGGTACTTAGCGTGTCAAATGAACTCAGTAAAACCCACTGAGTTGTCCATCTTTAATCGCAGCTTGCAGCTTTCGGGCCCAAATTTTTGTAAGTTGAAGTCACAAAAACATAAAACATGCCTCGTTACGTGATATTTAATTGCAACAACACAAAAATTATGAACACTCAAGGGCCTGAGACATATTTAAAATCACAAGCAAGTAACAACTTCAGTACAAAATCTGACACGCTCGGCCCCTATACAAATAGATGAAATTGTTTCTTCTATTCAAATCTAGTTCTGTGACCTAACTATGGTACATATTTGAGTTTTAATACTCGTTTGATTTAGGTATCTTTCATAAATGTTTCGTAAGCTACTTTTGTGTGGAATCTATAATATTATTGGTAAAATCCGGTCTAAATAACTGTTATATTTCTATTTGAGCTGGCTGAAAGTGGTAGCAGAATTAGCATCGGACAGTCGAGTTCGTTTCAATAGTTTTCTGTTCCGCGCGGCGGCGGCGCCATATTTCTCCGGGTCGGTTTGTTCCGGCCATCTTTCATTGTGCGGGCCGTGGAAGCGGAGCCGTGACGAATGCGGCGGACACGCGGAAAATTGGAAAAGCGGCGATCAGCTGCAGCCGCGACTCGCGCCGCGTTACACCCGCCGGCGCCGCTGGACCGGCTAAACCCTTTCCTTGCTAATCGACACAGATTTTATTTTCTTAAACTGATAAAACGTAAAATAAAACAAAAAACATAAAATCTTTAAAAATATTTCCTTAAATATATAACATGACATATATGTATGTACTTAGGTACGTGACTTATTACATAAATAACAAAAAAGGAATAATCCAATTCCATTAAATTCCAGCATCAAATTCCTTTAATTCAATGCAGATCCAATCGCCGACGATCGATGTTCGTAATGGTAATATTTATCGTCAAAGTTTGAAGTAGTTTAGTTGAGACACTTGAGACTTATGCTCATCAACAACACTATTTGGAGCACTTAGGCGCTTCACACATTGACGACGCGTCTCGTTGCGAGACGCGGAGCGACGGACTCGTATGCGGGGAAAACGCACCAACGTGCAACGTACGCGTGCCTTTCGTCTCGCGTTAATTTCACATTCGAACGTTAAGACGATACAGGAGGGGTCAATTCTCCATACAAACGCTCTCGACTATTTGCTCCCTGGTTTTTGAAGATCATTTGAAGTTACAATTATGATTAATACCCATTACCCATATAACCATAATCGGTCGTCGTTCTTCTACACACAGGTCTTCGGGTCTCAGTGCTTAGTCGCAGTACGGTCGACGTTTAGTCGAGGCGACCCAAATGGGGACGATTGGTAACAGGCACAAATGGTCACAGAAGTGACAGAAGTGTGCACTACGCGTGCGCATATTGTTACCGTTTGGCGACTACTTTCCCAAAATCATTCGTTCATTTCATTCTTTTCAAATGGCGACTGTCAGAGACGTCAAAGTAAAAAAGAAATAAAATCATTTGACATTAAAATGTAATGGCGTAAGAATTTGTTAAAGATAAATATTGATTGCATTTGTAATATAATGTGGGCTAATTACCATGGCCAATTAAATTGCTCGAGTGATTTCATAAAATAAGTCTAAATTTATCAACGCGCCATCAATTTACCTCAGTTTAACCAGCAATAATATTATTGACACTAATTTGTAATGTTACAGAGACATAAATAAAACGTAGTAGAGTAAATAATTTGTTTTTTTTGTAACCCAAACAAAATACTTGTAGATACAAGTGCGGAAAAGAGGAAAATTAATACACGAACAAAGGGAGTGTTTTAAATCGACACGAGTTGTGAATGTCCTTTTCGCACGTGTATCGTACGACGATTTTCAATACCTAAATCTAAGCTAAGAGTTTCGACCAGACAAGAAATGAATCATTGCTTGCACTACTGCGTTAAAAAAAGCAGCATCTGTACTGAAAAAAACTATTATTGCGCAACATAAGAACCCAATACATAAAGAAAACTGCGTCACAAATACTAAGTAGTAACTACCAGCATTCATAACAATATAATATACGTCGATTTTCATTAATATTACTATCAACATTAATTTCAGCGATCTGAACTTCTGTGTCATTTCTGCCTAAAAATAATGAAGGTTAGAATAATACTAACTACGTTATGTATAGGAATTTACTCTAGTATGCACTTCACAAGACATCTATTAATATCACAGTAAATACTCTATTTCATTTGATACCTACTTTTATTGTGTAAAGCAATACTACACATCTTTTTTATCAATAAGAATTAAAAATTATATATCTAATACATTAAGTAACTATAAAGTGCTTATCTATTTGTATTATCGTTCTGTACTTTTCTTAACTTTCCCACATTTCTATAAAATGTCGAAGAGTGTTTAAATGGTCGTCGTTGTTTATTATTATTTAATTCGCTCATATTTAAATGATTCAAAGCTACCAGTCCACAACTTCACAAGACAGTTTGAGAAACCTTCGTATTTCAGATTGTCATTTGCGGATACAGTGGTTTAGGAGCAGTTCGGTAATCAGACCTACACATGTGTGTACAAATTCTGTCAATGTCACTGTCAAAAACCGTTCTGACAGTGACAATGACAGCCACAAATTCGTCCACATGATGTTACCGTTATGTGTGCATACGTCGACTAATAAAGTGTCGTTAAAAATCGTTCTGACAGTGACATTGACAGCCACAGATTCGTACACATTTTGTTACCGTAACAAGTGCACACGGCGACTACATTTTGTTATTGTATCAATACGGTCGCATTGTTTGCACGACATTGACCCTGCTTAGGATCTCGTGCGTCGGGCTTCGCCCGACACTTTAAATTAGTGGGCGCCGAAGGCGCCCGGCAGGACCGCGTGCGTCGGGCGAAGCCCGACACCACAGAATATATAATAGTACAAGTACAGAAGGCTTACTCCTTTGATGTTCACAAAATGCCACCATTCTAAATTCTTACCTACATTAACGAACGGACCGCACGCGCGCAGTCGACATTGAGTTCTAATGCGCCGCGCGAAGGTCGTCACCATTGAATGGGCCGCGAATTCGCGGCCGCCGGCATGTACTTGTAGCTCGGCGAAAGAATCGCGAAGTGAGCCGCCCCTGCCGACACTTTAAGTTAGAGGGCGCCGAAGGCGCCCGGCTTGGGAGCGAGTGCACGCCCGACACTTTAAGTTAGTGGGCGCCGAAGTTTAAGTTAGAGCTTAGGACCGCGTGACGGCGTGACGCTCTAAATATGAGCCTATGAAGGCCTCTTTAAGTCCTATACCAATATAGGACGTGACTCTGTAAGGACTCTTTTAGATTTAGGACCGCGTCCACGGTGTGTACACCCTCATGAAGCATATTACCGTATACTGAAAGAGACAGGTATAGCTGGCAATCAGTATCGTGGTACCGCATTTTCTTTCTCTTTATGAAAATTATAATAACTTTAGATGATTAATTAGCTTTCAATAATATATTGTCGTAGTAGAAAGTCATAGGTTACGGTGACCGCTTTCCATCAGGCGGGCCGTATACCTGCTTGCCACCGACGTGGTATATAAAAAAAAATCTGGCACGATGACGTAACATACCCTTCATCTAGGGTTTCCTGCAATCTATGATACACGTCAGAATGTCAAAACAGCGTCAAAATTCATCTAGTTCTTATTATGACTATTTGCTGTACGAAATTGAACTTAAGGTCGAAAAAAATATTGCAAATCTTTAATAAAATTAATTTATAAAGCAGCCAAATTTGTTTCTTTGGCAAACCTTCTTGTGTAACCGCATTCGGATAATGCGTGGATCTACTCGTATGTCAGAGCGCTTGCGGATTTGCAAATAGTAATTTTTTGCGAGAAATCAATGAATTATCCGGTGTAATCAAGTAAAGCTGGGAATAAAGGCTAACAATATATACATATTTAGAATGTGCTAATCAAGCCCTTTCAAATGATATACAACATGTCATCCTAACTTCATTTTATTTTTTTGCTTCGTTACTTTATGACCTCTAGAGGGCGCCATGTTTCGTTTGCGGTGACGTCATATAGCCTATAACCAGCGGACAATTAAGGCGATTCGAATGACATATCGTTTGTCAAATTCTAATGAGTTGTTTAGAAGTTATGAGGGAACAGATGAACATATATACATACATAGCCACATACATACCGGTCAAAATCATAACCCTCCTTTTGCGTTGCCGTAGTCGGGTAATAACCCTCCTTTTGCGTTGCCGTAGTCGGGTAAAAAGACAAATGTCGCAAATGTCCGAAAACTTGTAACATGGCAAACCTGCATGTTGCAGCCGCGGCGCGCACTGGCCGACAAGAAAAAAAATACGAGTATGTGCATATCGCGAGTTTTTTGTTTTTTATTGGAATTTTTTTCTCTCTCTCGTTCTACTAGGTATTCCGTATTCCTGAATTAATTATTTGTAGCTTGTGTTTTGTTATTTATTGATGTAAATAGCTTTGTGATTGGGTTGCGTAATACTTGTGTTTAATGCAGGTAACATTATTATTGTTATATTAATGTAAATAGTTTTAAGTAAACCTAATCCTAGTCTTATTGTAAGTACGTCACTAGTTCGCGAAACTTAACAAGGCTTGGGCAAAGTTCCGACTGCGAAAGCACACGCGATTGTTGCTGCCCTTTCTTTTACTTCTTTTTTTTAATTTAAAGAAAAACTTTTGACGCTGCTTGACTAGGGAATAACCTGCTGAACGCTCAATCCTACAATAGTATTTTTCCCCTCACTAGCTCGGAAACACGTGTTTTATCATTTAATACCAGCGGGTAAAAACGCATTTTATCCACTAGTGGGTAAAGTAATCTGACCTTGAATAAAGTCAAATTAACTGTTTTAAAATTGATAAAAGTAGGTGAATCTAGTAATAAAGATGATTTACCACCTGTGGAACTACTGGAAGCAGTGATAAACGCATTTTTTTTGCGTTGTAGTTTCCTCGCTATAGTGAGGGGAAAAGATTTGTGTTACACTCGGGTGCAAATGTATTTTACTTCTCGTGTGTTAAAAAACTCGCAAGTTCAGGATTCTATTCTCGAACCACTCGCTTCGCTCGTGGTTCAACTATAGAATCCTTTCACTTGCTCTTTTTTGAATTCCACACTCTGCGTTAAAATACAACTTTGCCCCTTGTATAACAAATAACTATTATACACTTCCGATCAACCTAATAGAGAGCAGAACTTTTCAGTCAGTAAGTAAGTAGATAAGCTTGCTGAGTCTATCGCAAATTAGTATAGTACTTGTATGAAGTTCTATATTTGAAATTATTATAGTTGTCTACAGAGAATTATTATTTAATAATGAAATATTAGGCATAGTTGTCAAGTGTTATAGACTATCCAACACTGAAAAGTTGGCACTTATAGTTTAGTCTGTGGTATCCTAATTGACAGAAAGTCGACGAGCAGAAAAACTACGTTATGGTCAGTGTTGCCAGATCTACTGATTTAGCAGTAGATCTACCTGATTTTGAAAAAATCTACTGATCTACTGTTTTTTTTGTAATTTTTCAAGAAATCTACCTGCTTCTTTCCAAATCGATATTTTTTAGTATAAACAATTGGATTGGCTTCAAATTTTTACTATAGACGGTTCAACAACTTAGTCAAGGCGCGAAATTAAAAATTTCTATGGGTCAACTTTCATCCCTTCATTTTTAAAGTTGCTGCTTTTTTCTAGTGACAGAAATCGCTTGACAGACTTTATATCTGTGATTGTTCGTAATGTAGTGGTAGCTTATTGGTATTAGCAATAGCGATTTAGGCGGGTGCAAGAAGTTTGATGTTTGTATTCTAACTGGTTTTATATGTGTTCTAGGGTGGAGCGAAAAAACACTTTTCTGGAATTAGCAAACCTAATAGTTATCAATCAATGCCCCTTAGTCTATGAAGCCTTTGTGCAAATTTTCAGCTTTTTAAATCAACATCTTCTGCCTCCGCATTAGGGTTGAAATTTTTGAAAATCTCATACAAACCTAGAAATCGTATTAAACGTGATCGTTTTAACCGGGTTCTACTGTATTAATGTTTTTTTTTCTGATTACTAAATGTCATGGTGTAGTGTCAGCATTTGACGTTTAACAAATGGAGGGTGCTTTATAGGTTTTGGTGTGAACTGTACTATAAATATCATCTTCACTCAGCTCACCGGATACGTAGTAGTCCCGACAACATTTCATTGCAAGTTTGAGAAAAAGTTCTTATTTGTGCAACTGCCCCATCGATACTGAATAGGAATGGAATCAATTGAATGCATCCTACACCTTATAAAACAAAGTCCCCCTTCGCGTCTGTCTGTGGGTGATTCTCTGTAAGGATGTTCAACAAACAGTCCCCTGGCAATGATTTTTTGAAATATTTATTAATGAAATCCTAAATAGTTAGTATAATTTAATAAAACCCATTTGCCTTAATTAAATTATACAAACTATTTCTGATTTTATAAATAAATATTTTAAAAAATCATTGCCAGGGGACTGTTTGTTGAACATCCTTACAGAGAATCACCCCTGTCTATGTGTGTTCGCGATAAATTCAAAAACTACTGAACGGATTTTCATGCGGTTTTCACCTATGAATAAGTGATTCTTGGGGAAGGTTTAAGCAAATAATTTGTTGCGACTTTGTTTATTTATTTGCGATATTTACGATATTTGCTAAACAAGTCGGACAAAATCCCACTGGCTGAGAGCCTTAATCGAAAACGCTGCCAAAACCGTTTCAGCTATATCAATGAGCTGTATAACGAAATAGTGTATCTCTCATAGGTTTACATAAAAGTCCGCGAAAGCATATGCCTATCTTTTACGGATAACTTACTATGTATAACCATTTTTAAACCCCATGCGTAGCTTCGTAAAAATTGTATGGGATAAGTTTTTTCTTGATGTGTGGCTTTTCGATTTGGTTTTTTTTTCATACAAACATTTGATCATGGATAAGAAAGAAAAAAAGCTTGTCAAAAATGACCTTTGTATGTTTTTTCTAAAACCTATAAACGCAAATCTTCATGAATTTGAAATCGCGAGAAGTCTAAAAGAGTTGCAGGACCGTTTTCGTGTAACAGCATAATTTTTCTTTCATTCTTCTTCATTTGGTATCAATATTTGTAGTCTACTGCTTTTTCTCCCGATCTACTGGTTTTTTATTCATTTTTCTACTGTATACTTCAGATTCCGTCTGGCAACACTGGTTATGGTCGCTTACGTTGCGCGCAGTAACACTAGCGGTCGGACTACGTCATACGGCTCGACGAAGCGCAGGAACGTCAAGGCCAGTGACGATTTTTTATATAGGTAAATTTGCGTACCGACAGATTTTACCTTATTTTATTGTATACTTATATTATTTTTCTTAAAGAACTCTACTTTTATTTCTCCGCAGGTGAGTCGATTATAAACCACAGTTAACACAGTTTCATTTAGTTTATAGAAAATTGGCATTCCCCAGAAATGAACTGAGCTGTGGAACTATTTAAGTTAAAAGTACACACCGGTGTGCCTGCTTATTTTTTTTCTCATAACAAAAATCTCCTTATAAAAATATAAGTTTTCATCTTCTTCAGAAAAGTATGGTTAAAATCTTTCAAATTTCCTCGCGAGCATAGCCAACGACGAGGACTGTACAAGACGTACTTGTACAAGTGTAAATTATTACCTTTGCTAATTGCAGCAATTGTTGGAGTGCTAAGCGGCTTTGTACGGTTTCTAGTGCATGAGCGGACACGAGTGTTATTTTGTTCCTACTTCACAACTCCCCCTAAAGCTCAGCAAGTTACTTACAAACTTGATTTGTTACGCCGACACGACTGATTGTGGCTTGTCTAAAATAAAGCGGTGCTAACTACGCCAGGGTGGCTAGCCGAATGGCACAATCGCTCACGAAACGCTCACGAAACGAAGCGCTAGTAGATATCTATCTCTATCGCGCTTGCGTATTGGCGCGACAGAGCCAGCGGCGTATCGCTTTCGTTTGGCGTCGGAGAAATGCCATTCGGCTACGGGGCCTGGACAGTGTTTCAGACAATTCAGGCTTCACTTTGTTAATTAAATAGTATACTGTATATTCACATTAACGATTTTTTTATGCTATAGGAGGCAAACGAGCAGACAGGTCGCCTGATGGTAAGCGATCACTGCCACCTATGAACACCCGAAACACTAGAAGTGTTGGAGGTGCGTTGCCGGCCGTTAAGGCGAGTGTACGCTCTTTTCTTGAGTTGTCCCATTAGTAGTTGAGTTTTTTAACATTTTAGCCACTACCTTTTATTCTTTTTTAATCTATTTAGGTACTATGCTGATGGGATTCGATAATGCTACTGGCCTATGAAACGCCGTTGTTCAATACGTGAACACATTTCCCTCATATTTCGGATCTAAAAAGTGCAATTGACTTTAGTTACTTAATTTCAGCAGTGTGAAACTGTGAATAGTCTATACCGTCATCAAAAGAACGTCAACAAAAAAAAACTTATTATATAGCTTTCGTCAAAAACTTAATGCCTACTACAAATGATACTGGTTATTAAAATGGACGGTTACGTCGATCTTGTAAAGTTGATGATCCTTAATGTAATGTTCACGTTTGGTTTAGTTTTAAAAATCTTATAGTAACCTCTGTACCTAACGTACTCATAATGTGATATAGCTGTCAAATATTGAACAACGGGTCGAAGAGGGTCGGTCAATCTAATTACGTTGGTGTATAAACTGTATCGACGTGAGACAAAGTCAGTTCGTGCGTAAACTGTAAAGAGACTTGGCACATACACCCTATTTTTATTGAATTCCGTCAACTTTAAGGGAAGATTTTTAGGTCAAATACAATCAATTTCTCTAAGAAACTAGCCTCTTAACTCTTAAGGTTATCGAATTATTAATAAAAAATTAATTACTTAAAAACACGTACATATGTGGCATCCCTTACCACTTCTTATAATGTTATTTGTTTTGACATGTGCCGTCAAACACTTGACAATGACTTTAATGTTATGGTTAAGGTTAGGTCCAAGAATCTTATATTCATACGTATATAAGATTCTTGGTTAGGTCACACTAATTAATTCATTTATTATGTATGGAAACGGAACAAAATTTTTTTTCGCATTTAACAAAAAGCGACATACAGAGTGGTTCCTGATGCGTGTCGAATTTAACGGAAAACAAAAAAAAACGCGGTGTATAATATGCAGCAATACGCTACTGTTGCAGGCTCCTGTTCAATACTAAGTCAGCTCCTGTTCAGTCTTAACAGCAGTGGTAACTATAGTTATAATATATTCTACAGAAAAATGGTTATTTGTAAAAAAAAATTGTCTGTATGAGTGGTGGCATTGACTAAATTTACCCTACCTTTGACTAACTTAATTTGGTAATAATAATCTTTAACTTTTTGTACAAAGTCAGTTTTCGTTAACTAACGGTTACCTACGTAAACCCTTGTGTTGTATAAAAGATATGAGATAATTTTATAAGTAGGTTTTCCTTACCTATTTTAATTTGAAAAATACATCGAACACTGTGGAAAAGTCCGTTTGCTTTCAGCTTAGTATGGGACGTGTACTTACATACATATAGGTACTATATCAGTATCACTACTCACTACTCAGCTTTGATAGTAGAGTTTCCGCTCTCTTTGACACGGGGAAAAGACCGAAAAAAATCAGGGAGAGAGGCGCAAAAAATGTGAGGTTCGGTACGAAACGTAATTCATGCCCGGGGCGATATGGTGAATTGGTGATGCAGAGAGATCCTGATTACAACATTTATAGTATATGTACCCGTACTAGTAAATTAAACTAAGTGTCCTTTTTTACAGAAAGTTTTACAGAAGCTGTATGTACTCGTACTATTTTTATTTTATGTAAGCGTTTTCACTAATTTATCATTCGTTTCTTTTGTTACTTCAAGATATAAGTGCATATTAGCGTGCAGCTATGCCCTCCCTACACCAGCACGGCTGGAGTCCCCCACATGACGCTGTAAATGTAAATACTGCCATGGCATGGGCCCTGTCAGCAATAACTTTAGATGACAAGTACTGATTTATTTTTGGAATAAGGGGTCGTACGTTAATGGTAGGTACTTAAAATTTACAGTCGTAAATACGAAATGGCTGCGGTGTTTATTTCCATGTACATCATCGTTTAATTAAATTCCTTGTTCGTAAGTGTTTTTGTTTAATGTGCTTACTAGTAAAAACGTTTTTAATGCCCGCTTGCGCAAGAATAAAATTAAATATGCTAAAGTTAGCTAAGCTAGGTAGATCGTTTCATTTACAAGAAAGAACGGTTTGACAAAAACTTGTCGTTAGAGAATGCTGACCATAAAAGTTAAATTTAACATAATAGGTAGGGTAGTTGCACCATTAGATTACCGACACCCAAAAGATGACCGATGGGTCTAAAAACTAAATAATTTATTCACGAACTACATATTTTACGCACCCGGGAGTACTTTTCTTAAACGCAGCAACTCTTCACCGAAGCAAAAATTTGTATTCCCAGACAATTGAGCCACGCACACGTCAGTGAGCGGTCGTCAAGTTTGCGCTTCACACCAAAATCGCATTTTATATGGATTTCTTATTAAGGGAAGCCCTTCAAAATATTTCCTCCTAATCAAATCAGATTCTTTTAAGACCTGTCAAAACGACTTGTTAATATGGAACTATGTAATCGAATTGGATAACGTTCAACTGATTTACTTTATATATTTCTATCTGATTTATAAAATATAAATTGGAGTTAAAAATAACTTCTCTCCCTGTTTTTATTATAATTATTTAATGCTTTATTTCGTCCATGGTATAAATTATTTTATTTTAAGTACAGTCAAGTAGCCTATTTAAGTTTTTTATTTCATAAAAAGTCTAATACATATTACATTTGACGACCGGTCTGGCCTAGCGTGTAGTTACCCTGTCTGCTAAGCCGCGGTCCTGGGTTCGAATACCGGTAAGGGCATTTATTTGTGTGATGAGCACAGATATTTGTTCCTGAGTCATGGATGTTTTCTATGTATATAAGTATGTATTTATCTATTTAAGTATGTATATCGTCGCTTAGCACCCATAGTACAGTCGACTACAAAGAGATGTACACACTTTTTCACCTTATTGCATTGTATAGGTACATCTCTTTGTAGTCGACTGTACAAGTTTTGCTTAGTTTGGGGCTAAGTTGATCTGTGTAAGGTGTCCCCAATATTTATTTATTTATTGACCGGATTTATTTCCGTATATATTCTTGACTAATGTCTCTATTGTTTACATTATTAATAATTGCACTTTTTTACTTATTTTATGAGATATTTGCCGGTCAAGTTATGGTTCCAATATTGTATGTTCGCGCCAAAAGATGAACGACGGTCAACTTATGAACAAAGGCTCATTTTTTCAAATGGTATTAAAAATTCGAATAAAATAGATAGATTTAGGTACTACTTTTAGATCAATTTAATTTGATTGTTGGACATTGTTTTTTTGACCAAAAGATGAACGGAGCTTTTTTTATCTAATAAGGATTTATTTAAGTTTATACTTGTATGAAAACGGGATTGTTCAACTAAAGAATCTGTACCCAAAACGTGAACTAGGAAAATTTACGAATTCATCTTTTAGGTTGGATTTCATTAAATTAATTGTGTATCAAATTAGTTCGTTCAATTCATTAATGTCATGTCCAAAACATGAACTTACTAGGATAATTCTCAAAATAGTGGCATCGTACCCTGCCATCACGTTTTTGAATAGAAAGTATGCGAAATATATAATTTTCACATATAATTAAAATTTTCATAAGTAGGCATTAACGTGACACATCGAGGCCAACACATATTTTTTCTATAAATATAATACTTTTGTAAAAAAAAATAAAGAAGACCGTTTTCTACTGTACCCTGCCTTGTCACAACGCGACACTGCTCAAGTTTTCGCTCTATAGATTATTAAATTGCAGTTTTATGATAATAAAATATCGTTTTTTGTAGAGAATAGACTACTATGTTCTTAAATATACGGTGCACGGGATGTTTCGATTACTTTTGAACACTAATTTTCACCTTCAAAGTTTGTCCAGCGATATTTTCTCCATATCCTGTGCGTCCGCGGTATTGCACCTCACTCACACACAGAAAGTCTTATTGAGGCCCTAATATACGTAAAACACGTAGGCAGTATGGTTCTAGCCGCCGGTGTAAAGGTTTGTGTGTGAGGTGCTGCGGTCTTGTGGTTAGAAGTTTTCAAAGTGTGACGTTCGGAGTTTGTAACAGGTATGTCCACTTTATTCTGGCATGATTATTTTAAAATATTAATACGGCAGTTTTTTTACCAATAACATTTTAATGTTGTATTGAAGTATAACTATGTATATTAAAATTATGACAGTTGTATTATCAACAGTTTCGGAGATAATATCTAGTTAATCGGATTTTCACTACACCCTGCGTAACTTTATCCTGCCATCACTCTGCAGGGTAAAGTGACTGTTGACAGGATAAAGAAACACAAGTAAAAAAAAGCTATTTTGACATGGTTTTTACTAACTTGCAATGTATGTATGTATGTATGTTTGTATGTATGTTGAGGTCAAATCTTGCAACCCAATTTGAAGCAGAAATATTCAACCGACTGAGCTGAAATTTTGTATACACGCTGCGGATGACGTTCGCATATAAGCGCCGATATGGGGCATTGGGTCCTTCGATATTGGGCAATAGTCTGCTCAGCGCCGAAGCAGTCCCGACGAGGCTAGGAACCAATTTGATAAAATGTTCCTCGGAGTACCAATTTTGGTTTGAATTTAAGCCCAAGTACTTAATTTGGGGCGTAAGAGGGACCGCCTCACCGCCAATAGGCAAGGCAACATCCCTATCGCTCTTGCATATAGGCATTACAGAATGCATTTCGATCGGCGTATAGCGTCAACGATTATCATTTTGGCTAGGTCGGCAGCAATCACTTTCTTCGGGCAGAAGCCAACCTTTCCTTCGAAAATCACGTCATCGGTCGTGGCAAGTAACACCGCAAGCCCAAACAAATTAATGCGCCTAACTGTGAGCTCAGTTGCCACTGTGGCTCTTCCATTATCCTGGTACTTTCTTCCCCTCACGGCTACTATTGTGTCATCGGCATAACAAATGGTGATCATGCGGAGAAGTTGGACTACTCTGATAGCCAAGTCAAAGCCAATGCTCCAGAGCAGGCGCCCAGTACCGTGTGGAAAACTGTGGGTAGGTTATGATTATTATGAATATGCATGTGGGTAAGAAGAAGAATAAAGAAGTCAGTCTTGATTTGAGCACGTAGTCTCATTGACCTGTCCCTATACGTTTATATGGCGCAGCCGGTAGGAACACCACACTCCATTCGTCTTTCTAGGCATCTTCCTCCTGATTCATTGAGCAGTACTCTATGAATCTAGTGAATGATGATCTTCAAATAGAAAGGCGCATCGTGGAAGCAATGCGCCTATTTTATTACCACATAAGGAAGAAAGCCGAAGTAATTGGCAATGTCAAGAGATACTGCGATAGCTCCCTGCCTTTTCTCTGCTACCAGACCGCTGTATTTATGCAGCGCATCAATTGCGTCTATCGCTCCTCCCAGAACCCGATCTCTGATGTTTGGGCAGCACGTGTCTTTCAAAATGCGTGCACAGCAGTAGATGAGACTTACGATGATGCGCTCAACATCGTGCCAGTTTCATCTAGGAGGGCAATGGGACGGTATCCTAAGGGACAGTCAGCTGGACTACCCTTTTTTCGAAAGGCACAGTCTGCCCACCTTCCAACGAGAATTTATACCCTCTCGGAGGCAGTCGTCAATGTGGCCACGTAATCTACTTCCAAGATGTTTAAAGAGCCAAGGCACACCGTCCGGCCCTAGAGTGGCCCTCATTTTAAATACTGACCTCATTATCTCGACATCTGTTACCAAGGAGACATCAAGGAGACGAACCAACTCTTCCACTGGGGCAGCCATTGCAGGCATTACATGCACAAGTACAACTCACATTGTGAATCATGATATGTGCTTTGTTGTTTTACAAGACTGTGATTGTAAGTACTTATTTATTTATTCTTTATTGCACATAAAAAGTACAAAATGGTGTACATAATGCCTTAAGGCATTCTCTACCAGTCAAACACTGCAGGCATCGTGACTGAAAATAATAATCAGATATCACTTACTGTACTTCAACTGTTTTGAATAAAAAGTAATGGATATTGTTTAAAAAAATACTTTTTTTGCTTTTGTTTCTACTTAAAGAAAACAAATTGAATCCTAACGAAATCATAATAGTCGATATACGTTGAATTATTAGTGGTAAACTTGTTTTTTTATTCAAACTCTCTTTATCCTGCCACGTTTTCCCTGCTACCCTGTCTATTCACTTTCTCCTGTATGTCTAAAATTTCAACTCGCTATAAGTTCTACGTTTTTACGACTATTTCGTTCCCTCCTGCAAATTCCGTATCATTGATGCACTCAAAAACATATTTAAATCCAAAAAGGTACAAAAAACTATTTTAATTTTTTTTCATTCACTTTACCCTGACGATGCCACTTTTTTGAGAACGAACCACTAAATTTATTCGTTCACGTTTAAGGTAGCGGTTTCAAAAATGAACACTTTAAATTTCAGAATATTTTTTATTTTTTTATTTGACGATTGCTGTTTTTAAATATTGTAAAACCATTTTATATTAATGCCTATGCATTTACAATAGGGGTAAAGTTAAACTGTTTCCTACAAATGCTACTTTAGTCCCCGCCTGTTCATTTATTAGAGTTTCATCGTTCATATATTGGGCACATTATACTGACTTTATGCTGCATGCTTATTTCATCTATCGGGGTCAAATAGTTCAGAGATAGGACACTCTGTTCAACTACTGGGAATTAAGAATTTTGACCCCTTTGGGATATAATTATTTTTATAAAATTACTGAATCATAACACGAGGCCCAAAAGGAGCTTATTCTAAACTCAATCAAATGCAGTATCACATTAAAAAAAAATCTTGAAAATGAGTTAGGTAAATCATTTAGAAAAATAATCCAAAGTTAGGAAATTCGCTTTAGCCTATTCCAATTAAATTTAATTTGTTAATAATTATTGATATTATCAATTTGTTAGATTTAATTTGTCAAATTGACGTTGTTCAAGTACTACGTAGGTATACCTACATGATAAGTAATGTTTGTTGATAAGACTGATAACCACGTAGTGTAGATAGGTCCCGATGTATTCAATCGTTGTATGTCCATAGTTGGAGTATTAAAGACCTGTTTGGGTACGAGCGAGTGTAGATGATCAATATGGTCATGCCGTGGGGCTGGTGGTGCGTGGTGAGCGCGGCGTGCGTGGCGGCGGCGGCGCAGGCGGCGGGCCCGGGGCGGCAGGCGCGGCTGGTGGCCACGGCCCAGGGCCCTGTTCGCGGCTACCTCGCCGCTCAGCAAGACCATTATGAGTTTTTCGGCATTCCATACGCAACTGCGCCTACAGGACCGCTTCGTTTCACGGTGCGTAACGTCTTGTCTTGAGTCTTAATTTTAATAGGTACTTACCTAACTACTAAGAAACCAACGTTCCATTTATATTACTTACAGAAATTAAAATTAAACTCAGTTTACTTACAAGTAAGGACACATTAATGACATTCCTATGTTTGTCTTTTACAATTTTTCTATTTAACTACATAGCGCATATGGAAGAAGTGTTTAAAAAATTACCTGTGACATTTTTATAGGGACCTCTACCTGCACCTGTATGGCTGGAGACACTGGAAGCAGTTAACGACTCCATCATATGTCCGCAAAGTAATTTAATTAAACATTTAGCACCTAATAAAGTAATGGAAGAAAATTGCCTCATTGCTAACATTTACGTTCCCGATACGGAGAAAAAAAATCTTCCGGTACTTGTCATAGTTCACGGAGGAGGTTACCAAGTTGGGTTTGGCAATTTTATGACCCCACGAGGCTTAATGAAAAGTAAAAAAGTGATTGCAGTGACATTCAACTATCGACTTGGAGTACATGGGTTCTTGTGTCTCGGCACGAATGATGCTCCGGGTAACGCGGGCATGAAAGATCAAGTGGCTCTCTTGAGATGGGTCAGAAAGAACATTAAACAATTTGGCGGAAATCCTGATGACGTCACCATCACCGGTTCAAGTGCTGGAGGATCCTCCGTAGATTTACTAATGTTGTCTGACTTGGCCAAGGGGCTTTTCAATAAGGTTATTCCTGAAAGTGGCTCTAATGTAGCCGTCTGGAGCGTTCAAATTGATCCACATGAAAATGCTAAATATTATGCTAATGAACTTGGCTTTATGAATATTGACGATGTGAATGCCTTAGAAGAATTTTACAAAAATGCCCCATACGATTTACTGTTTTCTAATAGTATTATGGATGGAAAAGATTCCACTTTTGGTTTAGGGCCATGCGTTGAACGATACACGGGAACTGAAGCATTTCTCAGCGATTCTCCTGTAAACATTATAAAACAGAGTAAATACAGAAAGGTCCCCGTTTTGTATGGATTTGCAAACATGGAGGGTCTTCTACGTTTAGTTCAATTTGAAAATTGGCAAAATGAAATGAATACGAACTTTACCCTCTTTTTACCTTCTGATCTGCAATTTGATAATGAGCAACAAAGGGCGCAAGTTGCTAAGGCGGTCAAGGAATTTTACTTCGGTGATAAAGCTGTGAACCAAGAGACCGTATTGAATTTTGTAGACTACTTTTCAGATGTAACCTTTGCGTACCCAGCGCTAAGGTCAGTGAGTTTGCAAGTGGCGGCGGGAAGCAAATCTATATATTTGTATGAATATTCTTACCCCGTTGAGGTTTTTGCACCTTATTATAAGCCACCTGGTGAAATTCCTGAATACATGAGTAAGATCCGCGGAGCGCGCCACACCGCGCAGACGGACGCGGTGCTCGAGTGCTCCCTGGGAGAACACATGGAACACGAGGACTCCGAGGCCTACCGACGACACAAGGAACTTATGAAGGAGCTGTGGTTGAACTTTATAACTACCGGGTGAGTCAGGTGGCTAATTTGTTTCCTGAATTACTTTTTTTTTTTACACTCCTACGTCGGTGGCAATTAAGCATACAGTCTGCCTGATGGAAAGCGGTCACCGTAACCTATGGACGCCTGCAACTCAAGAAGTGTCACATGCGCGTTGCCAACCCATTAGAAACTTGTACACTCCTTTTTGCTGTGTTAAGTACATTAGTACACAGCAAAAAGGAGTGTACAAGTGCCAAGGAGGGTTCGGGTTCCGACGACTCAAAGGGCAATAGATGGAACAAACCGTCCGTAGATCCTTCCGTCACCAGTACACCGCACCCTCGTTGAGCTCTGGCAGCCTTTACTCACCAGCAGGTACACAACACGATGAGTAGGGTCCAGTGCTATTTGGCTGCGGTCTAACTCTACTTCTACTTATTATGTGCTAGGGTGTCTACTTATTATGTAAAACTGTTTCAAAATTAATTTTGCTTTCGGGTATTCGTGTTTGTAAAGTACCTACTTATTGACTCGTATCTGCCACAGTGCACTGTAATAAAAAAATATGTAGATACGTTGGTAAAGTACATGTATTTGGGCTACTACGGGAGTACGCTGGAACTTGAAATTAGTAGTCCAGTAAGTTTAACTAGGTGCTCAACTTACTTAGGTATTACCTACTTACTTATTTGTGGATGATAGACTTGGTCGAGTAATATTTGGAAGATTATTAAATAATATTATTCGGAATATATTACCTATTTTTTAATTGGTTTGTATGATGACAGTAAGCCAGTAGGCCCAGGCGCAGCAGCGGTGCCGGGCTTGGAGTCATGGTCGCCGGCGGGCGACAACTGCTCGCCGCACGCGTCTCTAGGCGAACGGATGGAGGTGACCACACCACACTAATCATTACATGTCTATAAGTATTATTTATAACCCAGATCTCGTTAAAAAGTAAAAACGTCCCTGTAAATAACTGCATGGTGCATTTCATAAGGGGAAGCTGTAACTCACATCATTATGGATATGCATGTGTATAATTTTATTGTAATTACATCTAGGGTAATTGTACTATTTTCCGTCCATTTTATATTCATTATATATTTTGAATTCATTTGTGAATGCGAATGGAAATAAGAACCTCGCATGAAAATCAAAAACCTTTCACAGAAAGGAAAGCCACAATTATATTATACATATATGTGTTTTGGTGTAAAGAATACATAGAATAATACAATTATGTGTTTGATTAACAGATGCGCGGAGCACTCCTGGAGGCGCGCCGTAAGTTTTGGGACGGCATCTACGCGAAGCACTACCGCGCGCCCGCGCCGCCGCCGCCGCCGCCGCCGCCGCCGCTGCCCGCACGCCACACCGAACTCTGAACAACATAATATATGTAATAACTAAGGTATCTATAACAAATATATTATTTAAAAAAATCCCGGTAGTATTTGTAGATATCCAGATATATATACCTACAACACCAGAGAATACACATACCAACCCAAGAGGGGGTTTCTATGTAACGCAGCGAGGTAGGTAGTAGGTACACCAGTAAAGTCGTGTCTTTAAATCCCCGTTTCCAAAGAATCTCAGAAATGATAACCGGACTAGGATAAAGCACTTCAAGAACTGTAAATAAAATGAAATTGTTGCCAACGAGATCCGTGCCACCCGTGGGTACCTACTCAAAAGCGTCTTAAAAATGGCGGGAATCATCGGATACTGCTTCTTACACTTTTCCTAAGAATTTTATTTATTTTAATACTTATCTTTGTGTCCATAGCAGTAGCTATGGAGAAAATCGAAAGAAGACTCGTATTAGTAGATTTCTTGTCTTATCTCAGACTACCCTACAACGGATGCGCAAGGATTAGATATACGTATGTATAAATACTATGTAGAGATTATGATTAAAAATAAATTAGGTAGAATCCATTTCGACTGACTTCATCTGACAATGAAAAAGCCACGTACTTAATAAGTTATAACTAGAGAGCGGATTTCAGGTAGCGATTTAAATATTAATATGGATATGACTAGTGCATTTTTTTAAATACATGTCATGTGGTTCATAATAAGGTCTTACAATCTATTATTATTACATCGCAAACTTCGCTGAATAATTAGATTAAATCAATGTTATTTTAGCAACAAACTACATTTAAAAAAAGTATTTTATTCGAAATACATGAGTTTGTAGGTAAGTATACAGGAAGCGAATTATTTTATTTTTTCTATTACATATTTGAGTCGTAATGGAAGTTTTACTGTGCAATGCGCAGACGAAATATTAAAGAAAAAGAATTAAAAAATATTTTTTTATTTGTATCATCACAATCTTTGCCCAATATTCACAAAAGCATCCAAAAAGGGTTTTATTTTTATGTTCAGATTCATTTTTTTTGTGTAGAAAAAATAATAAATAATGCGAGTCATAATATATCCCATAGGTATTAATATTTAAATCGCTACCAGAAATCCGCTCTCAAGTTATAACTTTTGCTTTTTATAAGTTAAGCTTTTGTCTTTTAATTTCCATGGTATATCCATGGTATATCCAATTATCCATTAATTTAATTTAATTTCAACTAGGGAACAAACCAAAATTTTTTTATTCAATTTGTTTTTGGTTTGTAATTTTTCAAGTAGTCACACTACTAGAGGTATATATAAATTATAAATTGAAATAGATATCATACACGCAAGAAAAAACGACAAGGCCCACTGGTGGCTGAGCCGGGAATCGAACCAGAGTCTTCAGCTTACGCGGCTTAGGCACTGGTCCCATTGCGAGCTAGTAAGCTATACACGGCGATTTTGATAGCTCACCGCTGGGCGAGTAACTATGAACATCGCCGTGTCTCTTTTATTTACACGGGAGTGATTATCTTTTTTCCGTTTTTATAGCCGATAGCTTATAGCTTACTAGCTCGCGGTGGGACCAGTGCCTTAGGCTTTTATTTCGTTTTTAAGCATTATGTCGAATCAACTTGAATCATAAAGCGCAAATAATTTAGTCTAGTTCGTAAAATTACAATGTTACATTTCATTAACCTAGAAACAGTAGAAACTTATCTTGTATTGCTTATAAGTATTACAATTATATGTATCACTCTCTCTACAAGTACAAGTAGGTACCTACAACCGGATGTTGCTTTCTAATAAAAGGACTTGAAATGAAGCTTCCGTTTGTATTGTGAGTTGTAAATTGTTAAACAATGGGCCCGAGGTCCGCTTGTTTTGTTTACTCGAGACTACAGCAAAGTCAAGGAAGGGTAATAAGTACCATTTCTATTCGTGTACATGTGTACGTCTGTATCATCGAAACTACGTGGCCAATTGTATAGCAGCACCTTTTAGGGTTCCGTACCAAAAAGGTACAACAGGAACCCTTATGGTGCGAGTGGGTGCGACTCTGTCCGTCTGTCTGTCCGTCTGTCACATTCCTAAATATCTCGAGAACTACTAATTCTATCAACTTGAAATTTGGAACAGATATGAACATTGTAAACCTCTACAAATAGAAAGTATTTTTTTTTTAAATTTGGTAATTCTAATGGTAGAAAATGGCCAAAATGGGGGCAAACTGTAAATTTCAAGTTACCAGGTCAAGTGGGGTATCGTTAGATAGAGCGCAAATTGAACGTAAATAAACTATTTTTTACAATTTTTTTGTTGTGGAAAAAAAAGGAATTTTGAAGGAAAATGTTAAAAAAAAATACCGCTTGGCCGGTTTTTATTATATCCACACTCCACGGCAAGTTTTTTTGCTTCTTACCAGCTTTAAGTCAAACGGTTAAGTATACGTAAGTGGAAAAGCGAGCGCATCCCCTTGGGTAGCATCCCCCGGGACATCATTAGGTCGCGGCATCAGCGTGACAGCGCTGATCAGACGAAGCGCCGGTCGGCAGCAAAAACGCACCGGCTCCTTGGCGCCGTTACCATTAACTTCCTGTCCCTGGGGAGCGACTTGTTATCGACCACGTCACTATTTGACTTCAACCTAAGAATGTTTTGAAAATTGATAGTGCTAGGTAGTCATTCACAATTAATTATTGTATTCATTAGTTCAAGTACTTGTCCACCTACATAAGTATGAACAAAAGTAATAGTAAAAATAAGGTAAGAGGTGTCAAGACTGAACAAGTAGGTACCTACTTTGTATTTAAATTAGATTTTTATGAAAAATTACCGTATTATATACACTACGAGCTACGTCATTGTGTGGCTTCGGAGCCCTCGCTCGCGGCTCGCAGCCCGTGAGTAATGAACGAACTTCTTACAACACCCTCTCTAAGTGCCAAACTTACACATCCGCCAATTTCCCTTAATAAAACTCCCTGATTGCTCTTCGTCGAAATTAATTAAACTGCCTATTATTCAGATACAAATCATTGTTTATTTAGAATGAGTGTTGGAGTTGTTGCTTTTATAGGTAAATTGCCAATAACTGGTCAAAATAAATATAAATAATACTTATGTATCTACTTCTTACGTTCAAATAAGTATCGGCATGATACCTACTGTCAGTATCTACTAAGTCTTTACTCTAATACCTACTTAACGGAAATGCCCATACCTCTATTTCTGACGCGAATACAGGCAAAGATTTACCTATTAAGATACCTGTTTATAACTGCAATAAAAAAATCGATAACCTAGTTATACCGTGCACCTATTCACTGCCTTTCTAGTTATTAACTATTCATTTTGCTCTCAGAAGAACGAAACGCGTGTCGGATAGCACAAAGCCTCACAAGAGCGTCATTTGTTAAGTTTCACTCTGATCCGTAGTCCTGCCTATAGCTAGCTGAATAATGTAGTTTATATTTTTTTTCCCTCACTAGCTCGGAAACACGTGTTTTGTCCTTTAATACCAGCTGGTAAAAACGCATTTTATCCACTAGTGGGTAAAGTAATTTGACCTTGAATAAAGTCAAATTAACTGCTTTAAAATTGATAAAAGTAAGTGAATTTAGTAATAAAGATGATTTACCACCTGTGGAACTACTGGAAGCAGTGATAAACGCATTTTTTGCGTTGTAGTTTCCTCGCTATATATAGTGAGGGGAAAAGTTTTGTGTTAAAACTCGCAAGTTCAAGATTCTATTCTCGAACCACTCGCTTCGCTCGTGGTTCAATCCTTTCACTTGCTCGTTTTTAATTCCACACTCGGCGTTAAAATACAACTTTGCCCCCTTGTATAACAAATAACTATTTTTTACGTTTCTTTCAAAGACTCAGGGAAATTTCAAAGAATAGCCTATGGCCTTGTGAAAATTAATAATTAGATAAATTAGTTTAGAGGCGGCTGTGGGTGAGATGCGGGCTGTGGCAGCCCAGCCCACTGATGCGGGTCAGAAACCACAATTTATCGACGACGTCCGCAGCCCGCCGGTGGCGGTAACATACAATTAATCCAGTTAGCTTTCCTTTGTGCATTTCGGTGCTACGGTGTGGATGAGCTATTTTACGAACAGGTCGTAATTGAATTGAGTTAATACTGACGTCTCATTTTTCGAATATGTATATTGTATTGTACGTTTTTAATATAGTTCCTTTATATTATAGTAAGGAAGGATGAATGTGGAAAGGTCCTATCTAGATACGCGGCAGCGTGTCAAGCCAAGTTCAAGTAAAAGAACTGGCGAGCAGCACCGCGTGTAATATTACAGGAACCATTTGGAGCCACTTTTGACTCCCGCATAACTCAACAACTATTTTACATAAACGTGTCAAATTTGACTTATATATTGAGAGTTGCGAGATATATTATGTGCTCCAAATTTCATAAACGCATCTCAAACGGTTATTTAGATAATAACGTCCAAAAATCGTCATTTTTATCATTTATATACCTATAGACATAAATTCTAACCCAGTTCCAGATGACCTAGAAAGTTCAAATTTGGCATGCAGATAGGAAATTAGGTAAAAACACGGGAAAAAATCAGAAAATGGTAAATTAGGATAATTTTTTTTAACCCTAATATTCCCGCGTTAGTGCTTATGCTTACAACTAAGAGTATAGTCGACTTTCGTATTTATTACATTATTAACTGGGATTTAGAATTAATTATTGTTTCAATATTTAGTGCATATAATTTATCTACAAAAAGTAATGATATACATAAATGTGAAATGAGAGCCAAGTTCAATAATATAATACCTAAATATGTAGGTATATGCCTTGGTTGTTGACTTCAACGAAAAAAGAAGTGAAATCTAAATGGGTGCCAAGTTCAATGGTCCGTCCTGAAATTTATTTATAACAACATAAAATATCATTTCTTCTTATTACTTAGGATAATATATTGTAGTCTGATGTCTGACTGAGTGAGTAACAACCAAGGCATATAGGTATCATATATTATTGAACTTGGGTCTCATTTCACATTTACGTTTTTGATGGGATATTTTTTTTCTATGACATCTCTTTTGCGAACAGAATCTACCTTGGCCAGGTAGATGAGGTAGATACAGATATAGTATGCTACTATGCTAAACAGTGTGATTAATTAATCATGCGGTACAGTACGTACGTACCTAAGTCTTATTTCGACTTTACAATCGAAATCTGACATACACGAGCGTCATGATTCATGAAGTAGACAACATATTATGATAACATTTTAATATTAGGTGTTGGCACCAATTAGAAAAGTGTCAATCGATTAATTTATATTTCCAGGGCAAGATTATAAATTGTTTAAGACGACATATTGGGATGTGGCAAGTTCACACGGGAAAGCGATAGATCCGATAGGAGCTTAATATTTAATAACGAGATGAATATATGGGATATGTCGCAGTAATGCGTGATTTCCGGACGAGCGCGCCGCCGCAAGGCGATGGGTACACGCCACTTGCACGCGATCGTACCGGCACCTGAATTAACATGTTATTAATTTTCTGTATTATTGAAAAACCGTGTGTTGACGGGCTAAGACGCAACAGGAGCGAAAATGCTAAAATGGAAAGGAGCCCCCCTTTCAATTTGGTAATTTTAACTATATTTAACAAAAAAAATGTCAATTAAGAACAACTCAGTCAGAACATATTGCGAAAATAATCTTTGAAATCGAAGTGCCGCTCTCGACTGTTTCCTCCTCCAAAACCCAAAACTTAATCAATCGGAACGAAATTTGAGAATCTGAATAACAATGAAATAATTTGTGTCGGACCGTATAGTTTTTTGGCTAATTGTTACCAATTTTGAATATCATACATTTTTTGCGCCATAATGAAAAAGGCCGTTTTTGGAAATTGTTGATGGGTCTATTTATAGCGTCTTTAAAAATCAAAACGGTCCGACACAGATAAAAAAAATGTGTTAAAAAAAATTTTAGCTCAAAAATCATTGCTTCAATGTATGGAAAATGGACCCCTCCCCCCTCCTGTTGCATTTTCAGAATTTCACTGCTCACTCATTATCCCCTTTCCTTCCGTGGGTGTTGTAGAAGTTGACGGAGTACGGATTCAATTGTGTTGTGGGCGATGGCCTAGTAACCTAACCTGTCACTGCAAATATCACAATTTCGATAGATAATTGGCTTAAAGGTGGCACAGGATATTGAGCAGTTTCATGTGTCCTGCCTATCCCTTTGGGAATACAGGCGTGAGTTTATGTATGTATTGTTAAAAAACTGGCGTCTTCTCAGTTTCATTATGATTTGTAAGGGTTGTTTTAGTGGCTATTAGTAAATGGCTGAACGTGAGGAGTTTCAGAACACTTCCGCATAGCGCTGAGTTTACGAGCCGCCGGGCAGCGTTGTAAACAAACGCTTAATTACTGCGATCGGTGGCTGGACCGCCTAGTGCCGACGAGTGGCCGGCTGCGGGCGCAACCGCAGTGACGCTCACGACCATACACATATTTATATATTACTTCGTAAGGACATAATTATATGAGCCTACGAATGGTGCCGATTTATTGGCGTCAATCCTTTGATAGGTACTTAGACGCCAAACGCACGTAGTAGCACAGAATATATAATAGTACAAGAGTAGTGTCGCGCTCGCGACTCGCTCAGCGCACATCGTTTGACCGGCATCGTGTGCGATGTAAACATCCAGATAAGTTAATATCATGCTCACGACGACCCATTTCAGTCCAACGTGTTCCATATGTATAAAAGCAATCAAATGAACAGATTTAATAGGTAGGTACTTAACTCAATATGGCACGAGACGTGAAGAAGAGATTTCCTCTTGGACCCAAGGATGGATTTAAGTTGATTGTTAGCTACAACAATTTTTTTTATGAATGGGGGGGGGGGGGGGGGTAGTTTAGTATCACTTGTTAGACTAATCTATTAAGAGCGAATGTTATAAGTTCATTGATAAAATTATGTAGGTAATTAACGGATCAAAAATAACATAAATTACAACGTACCTACGCTACAAGTACCAAAAAAACGTCAAGGGAATGTTATGTTATAAAAAAAAAGCATAGCAGTAACAGTATTGTTGTTTTAGTTGGCTAATAAGTAGTTCTGTAGAAACCTGTCCACAGAAGACAATTTGATTGTCCGACAATATCGGTACGTTTGCTGAAACAATTGTTGGCCTTTGTCAAGCTTCGTCAAGCTTGGAAAGCCTTAGTGTAGAAAGTGATTGTTTTCCTCTCTAGTTTTAGATAGGGGTTGTTCTGTTTTTGCGAAGTAGTGCAGCGCTGGAGCTCGCATCGTGGTAGCGTTTGTGCTGTGGTTGTATTGTACTAGTACCTACCTTACTCACAGTTTCACACAAACTGTACCCAGTAATGAAAAAAATAAATGAAAATGAAAATGAACAATATTTATTTCGATAATAAATGTTTACATTTTTAGGTTTCCGTAGTCAACTATTAACCCTTATAGTTTCGCCATGTCTGTCTGTCTTTCCGTCCGTCCGTCCGTCCGCGGATAATCTCAGTGACCGTTAGCACATAATATTATTTGCTTATGAAGCTTAGTGTAACTTTTTTTAACCCCACTAATCCACAATGACCAAGATCCCCATACAAAGCTGCCTATTCCAGTAAGGTGCATTAGGGTAATCCCGAAAGTCGTCTTATTACGAAAATTGCATAAAAATCACCATTATTTCCATCATATCAAGATTCCCCTTTCGGAATTTCCAGATCATTTCTGTCAAGGGTAACTCCGAACCCTAATGCACCTTACTAAGTTTCTTTGGGTTTAGTGGCGTGGCGTCGAGTGAGCTCCGCCGAGCGGACGCCGGCCGCGCGGGATTCCCGGTGACTTGGCCACCACCACCACAGGGTGGCTAGCCGAATGGCACAATCGCTCACGAAACGAAGCGCTAGTAGATATCTATCTCTATCGCGCTTGCGTATTGGCGCGACAGAGCCAGCGGCGTATCGCTTTCGTTTGGCGTCGGAGAAATGCCATTCGGCTACGGGGCCAGGGATCGATATGATAGGCCTATGTCGCCGAACTCTACTACCAGTAGGTACCTACATGCAGGATGATTATCAACACTGCCATCCTTGCGAGGTGGATGTCAATCCATACTAATATTATAAATGGGAAAGTGTGTATGTCTGTTTGTTTGTCCGTCTTTCACGGCAAAACGGAGTGACAAACTGATGTGAATTTTTAAGTGGAGATAGTTGAAGGGATGGAGAGTGACATAGGCTATTATTACTTTTTGTCTCTTTGTAACGTGAGCGAAGCCGCAGGCAAAAGCTAGTAATTAGATAAAGTGTACTTACACAGTGAACACCTTACTGTACAGTATAATAAAGAGTACTATCGTATCGTATCGTGCCTGTAGACCGGTACTGTAGATACCACTGAGGACCAACCCAAGAGGCAAAAAACTGCATGTAGATTTTGACATATTTTTAGGGTTCCGTACCAATAAGGTATAAAAGGAACTCTTATGGCGCCGCTCTGTCCGTCTGTCACATTACTAAATATCTCGAGAACTTAAGAATACTTATGCTATCGATTTGAAGTTTTTAATAGTTATGAACATTGTTAACCTCTACAAATTGAAGATATAATTATTTAATTAATTATAGAATATGGTCTAAATGAAAGGGGGGCAAACTGTAAATCTTAAGTTACTAGGTCAAGTGGGGTATCGTTAGAAAGAGCTCAAATTGTACACGTTAAAACTATTATTTATAATTTTTTCGTTGTGGAAAAAAAATATGAAGGAAAATGAAAAAAAATACCGCCCCCCCCCTTTATCTCCAAAGTTTACCGACGAAAAATGATGAAATTTTTTTATTAACAATTAACCCACCCTTATATCGTACTTGAAATTAATACGAGATTTTACGTAAAGTACCTATCATCTTTCGTAACATCCCTAGTGCGCAAACCGTTCAAGTTGATAATCAAAACCAAGTGCGGGTAGTTCGAAAAACTCGCGCGTCATTTCAAGCCAGTCTTCTCCGAGACCACGGGGACAACGCCGTCCCTGAAACGTTGGAGGTCAGTTTAATATGTAGTCATACGCGATTAAGTCCCGATTTAAAAATAATTATAATGTATGTTTTTCATCATAAGGCAGTAGATGCGTGTGATGTGTGTGTAATTAGATATCACACTTACACTTCTTACTTCGTTATTCGTATATAGTATCCCTACTTATTACAATTCCTTAAATAGTAATAATATTTTTATGTAATGTATAATTGTACATAAAAGTCCCTATTGTATGTTTTACAAGCGGCGTCACGGGAAGTAGCAGGTAGTCAGATATTTGCGCGCGTCCCGCTCCCACGAGGCGAAAATGCAAATGTTATGAGGTGCAAATGAGTGGATCGTGTGCCGCGTACCAACGCACTGCGGTGCATCCCGGACGCATCAGTACCATCAGTAGCTGTCACGCTGTCGCCGGGTTCTTTATGAGGGATTGTCTGCCGTTTGTTACTTCGGCAACACAGGTTGTCGCTGCACATCAGTAATTCGCAAGTCGTCTACTCGCAACATTCAATCAGTCAATACTCAATCATCATTTGCTGTGGGGAAGTGCGGCTAAGCTTGTGTTGCAAATCACGCGTCTTATATTATCTACACATAAAGAAAATCTAAAACTCCTTACATACCTACTAAGTATTCAGTCTCGTTTCAGTAACTCTAGAAAACCTGTTTTTGTTTTATAATTATACTCGTATAAATAAGTCTTATTACCCTGGCCAATCAACATATAATGAACCCAGTATTTCTTTAATATCAATAACTGATGAGTCGTGGAATATATGGGAGCCCTATACATTCTGTAACTATTCTCTTCTCTGTCCGCAACTCCGCATATAAATACGTACTTTATTCGTAAAATTACCGCACTTTATTGGCCTTACTGCACAATTGTTTTATGATAAGTATTTACATGGCCATCGTCAGCCTCTAGGTAGGTACTTACTGCACTTAGTGACATCGCCTAACTTTTACCTATACTATGCGTTAAAAAAAACGAATTGAGTAAGTAACAAAAGATACCTTTTTAAAAATCTTAATTAGGCGTTTAAATTCCGGAAAGGAATTGTAGAGGAAGTGGCCATCACTGTCGGCGGTTAAACGCTCGTCAAATTTATATTCGACGAGTAGGTAGTCAGCCCGGCACTCCCTACTTACATACATAAAGAAAGTTGTAAAGTTATAGGTAAAATAATATTTTACCGCAGCTAAAACCTTCTAGTGAGATGCTTTGAGTCTAGACTAGACCGCTACAATCCGGCAGGCAGCGGATGCATGGACATGCGTTAATATACACTTTGAAGTATTTAATAATCGGTAAGATCCTATATAAGTAGATAGGCACATAAAATACCTACCTAATTCTATGTTTTTCTCCATGATTTCCATGGTTCAATGGTTTGCATTTTTGATGATGCAAGCCATTGCTAATCTGCCTCGTACTGTATATAATTCATAATTCATTTATTGCATTTGTAATCATGTGTTACACAAGGTCTTACAATAGGCTATTTACAGCAAAAGATCACATGAACCCTGTTAGGGTATACAGCAACATACTTAACTAAGACTAAAACTATAATTATTTACATAAAATGGATTTTTAAATAACATGCATTTTAAGCAACATTACATCATTTATTGGGTACAAAATTATAAATAAAAACAATAATACTAATCATAATTTAAACCTTAATCTAAAAATAAATACCTAACTAAACTAAAAATATTAAAAACTAGGGGAACTCCTTAGGCATGGTGCCGTAGACACTGGCAGCATTTCCTCGCTGAATCGCTAGGCTTATTCTTTGGGCGAGGAAGCTGCCAGCCCTACGGTCACCGCTGACCTCTGACAGTTTTACATTACACGGACATGTAGTGGCAAAAATTATTTATAAAATTTATTGGTATAAATTTTAATTTAATTTAATTTATAAACATTTTCATTTTTAGGTTTTATTTAATTAATAATATAGATACGAGTAGAGTAGTAAGTATACATAGGTACCTACAAGTAGTATTAGAAAAGTAAGTAGTATTAGAAAACCAGAAATAAAGTCACAGTACTAACTGCCTTTATGAAGGCGTTTCGCTTCAACATTTCTTTTGCGAACCGCCATAGGAGTGGAATGCCCTGCCTAAGTTCTGTGTTGTCGTGTCGTGTTGTGATGCTCTCTGTCGTGATGGCTACTGTTCACATTAATATGACGCATTCTGACGCAATTTTTTATCAGTTCGTTCTCAGCACTCGGATAGCTCACACGTTCACAATGTTTTTACAAGAATCATCCGATTCAGATTCCGATTTTGAAGATGAATTGCAACTGTTAGCGCTGGCTACGCTTCTTACAAAAGAAAAAAGAGAATTAGGTATTGGATTCATCCAGTAAATAGAAAAAGAGAGAGTAAAGGCGAGTCTCATAGTCTCGTTAAAGGTGAGAGTGATCGTAGTTTGATTCAAACAGTCTAACAACCTACTGGCGCGTTACTAGCCAAAGGAGCTGTGTCGTGTCGCTGCCCCGCCCCCGTACCTCAAAAAAAAAAAAAAACGTTCATAATAACTAACCTATTCATTGAATATGATTACTGATTGGCTGTATTGCTACTCCTCAAACTAAGCAACATATCAGATGCACACAGGCTTCTGACAGTTACCCTGTTTGCGTGTCAATTAACCATCCCCGCCTGATTGGGATTAGATATTGGACATCAAGGTATCGTCTTGGTTGCGTCATACAATAAAATATAAGGTAATACAGAGTATACAGACCCATGTACGGCAAAGGCAGAAGATTCTTAGATCTTAAGATAAGATAATTATCCTTATGTACCTACTCGTAATACTCGTATATTATTTGCTAAGTAACTGGAAGTTTAGGAAACGAGGGAGTCTTCTCTGTAGACCCGTAGAATGTTCTAGAACATGTAGAATAAAGATGATATAAGGTTTTAAGTGTAATTAGTAAAGTTTTAAGTTTAAAAAACGTAGGAGACCCGAGATTATTGTTTCCTTATTTCCTATACCTAATCTTAACTAATAAAAAAAAAAAAAATTGTCGATGACTCGGTACTGTATAGAACGTACCCATCTACTAGTACTTATTTGCAACGCTTGCCGATGGTTCTCTTATTTATCGCCGAATATCACTTCCCAACTCACGTTTCCCGGAATTTCATTTCGCTGAATGTTCATTTCCCAAATTATCATATTGTTTTTTTTTTTAATTTGCCAACCTTACCGTTTACCAACTCAACATTTGGCCTTTTTTTAAAAACCTAACTTTCATGTTGTCGAATGTTTTACTTGGCGTAACATACCTACAACGAGGGCAAACTCGCCTCATTCGGTGACTCGATTCGAAAAATATGCAATACCTACTGATGAGTTTCTAAATTTATTGACAGAGATGCAATTTTTCCTTGCGTATAAATATTTTTTTACCTACTTTTTTTTTATAAGAATATTGTTTAATTTATTTTTATTACATTTAAAAAGTTTTTTTCGGTTTGCTCACGGTCAACCCAACACGCTCCTCCTCGCTCGCTTCGCTCGTCGTTGCACCTAACTGTACTATAATAAAATTATACTGGCAACATAGTCCTTGAACAGAAAAGTGCTACTTCCCTCCTAGCAGGGAAGAAAAGTACTTTTTCCGAATGGGTGATGTTAAAAATTATTTGTAAATTGCCTAATGTTTCGTTGCGAAACGATATTTGTCCAAGTGTTATTTGACCAAGTGAAAGATTTGACAAATGATAAGTCTGCCAAACGTTTAGATGGATTATAATAATCTGCTTTAACAATAATTCTGCCAAATGAAAAGTTGCTAAACGTAAGTTGTCAAAATGAAAAAAAGTTGCTAAACGTAAGTTAGTGAAATGTTGATGCAAATGAAATTCGGCCAAAAATAGCGAAAAGGCAGAACTCCGGATCACCGTACCTATATCTTAACCCTTTGACCGCCAAGGACGCCTAAAGACGTCGTGTGCTGTCGTGCCCATGACGCCAGTAACGCCTAAAGTTGCTATGGCGGACGCTGTCAAAGCAATTGTCCTGCTGACAGATAGGGTTTCTTTTCGTTATTTACTAGTAAAAGTATTGGCGTGTAGGCCACATTTTGATGCGAGAGGCAAAGCGTTCAAAAAGTAATTCTTAAAGACACAGTGTGTCTAACAACGTGTATCAACGTTTAGAGCGTTCAGCGTTCAGAGCCGACGGTCAGAAAGGCAGGGCAAAGGCAGGCAACATTTGCGATACTATAGTATAAGTACTAAGTAGTATACTTTTTGTCAGACTTGGATTGGGAAGACGGACTTTATTTACGTTTAATTTTGAAAAATATAACTATGTATCTTATACTTTTAAACGAGCAATTCTTGTATATTTATTTATTTATTTATTTATTTATTTATATATATATTTATTTACACTGACGGTCTCGGAAACCGCTCTAACGATTTCGCAGAAATTTGTTATGTGGGGGTTTTTGGGGGTGAAAAATCGGTCTAACTTATCCTTAGGTCCCGGAAAACGCGAATTTTCGAGTTTTCATGCGTTTTTCTTCGCGCGCCATCTCGTGTGCAGTAGTTGTACTGTTAAGACAGAATTCTTTCGGTCGATGTAAGTACTATTTATTGCAAACACTAGATGGCGACACAGGTCAAGGCTAAAACGAATAGAAAATACACTATTTGAGTTTTTGTGGCGAAATGCGCGCCATCTCGTGTTGAGTAGTTGTGTTGTTAAGGCTGAGAATTCTTTCGCTCGATAGTACCTACTATTCATTTTTGAACTAGATGGCGACACATGTCAAGGATACGAAACAGAACCGAGCGAAGCTCGGTTGCCCAGATATTTAAATATATTAAACAGGCAAATAAGCCACTGATGGCTAAGATATTAAACAGACTTAATTAACTGCTGAATACTAGTGTTAAACCGGTAATGGAATTGTGAACTAAGTTAATTAACGAATTAATGCTAAGGTATGGCTATTGGTTTACATTACATGTAAGTCTAGTAATGTAGTAAAATGGCAGTGCAATTAAAATCCGTGTTACTTATGTGTTACTGTTGTATCTCCGGGCCAATGTAATGCGAGACTTTAATAATGCATATATGCGATAAATCGAGCCCGTGAGCGCGAGCTGCCGGCGTGTGTACGTGTACCCCTCCGCGGGGAATACTAGCTAATTGCTGGCTTACTATTTTATCACATCCATTTGAGATCTTACGCTAGGGGTCATGGCGATAGGTATAGTATGAATTTTCTGAGATGAACTTTTCGCTTTAGCCGTAATCTGTTAAACAAAGGCCTTTGTTTCTATTATTCCCGGCGGCTAGCTCCCGTTTCCACAGCACGTGCTAAAGTCTCAGTGTAGTTAAAAAGCAACTATCATTGTAAATGACATCAAATGGCGCTAAAAAAATGAGGTACGATTCTTAGTATGGAGACTGTAATTCCTATATAAATTATCTTTGCTAAAACTAAACTAAATCCAAAAAAAGGCCCCAGCTGTAAGGTGCCGTAGATGCTGGCTACATTACCCCGCTGAACTACCAAACTGATTCGTTGAGCGAAGTACCTAACTGCCAGCTCTACGGTCGCCAGTTATGCCCCTGAGTCTCTTTGAAAGTTCTCTAATGTTACTTACAAACATGTCAAACATCGGTTAGCTAAGCAAACTCGTCACCTCTCGAGTAGGACAGTTTCCCGTCAGCAGGCACGCGCCGGTGTGCCGTGCCTACTTGCGGGTGTCTACTTGTCTAGCTTCAGCTGCCGCTTGCATCCACTCGAATCCACTCGAATCCTTCAACTCCTTTAAGTACTTACCTGCGCATGCCACTCGTAGGAACGTTTCACTAGGCTGCTGATTGTAATCTGTAATCAACTAATCACGTAGATCCCATTTAACCAAATTCGCCTCTACAACGATTCAGCGAGCTACAGTCGGTTTCTAACTTTATCCGACAGCTATAATAAGCTGGTCTAGTATTTAGTATACTTAAGCAACCGTAGTTTTAGCAACCGTAGAAGGTGAGCATGACAATGCTTTTTTTTTTCACCTATCCTATTTTTCATCATAACTTACGTATCTGAAATAGGTATATGATAAGCGCGTTACAAAACACGGAGAAACTAAATAGCAAAAAATAATAAACCTTTTTAGTTGCTCCGTGTTTTGTAACGCGCTTATTTTTGAAGGCAGTTTTATTTTTTGTTAAAAATTGTATTTATTTGTTGATTTTTAGTGGTTCCTATTGATATTATATGTATGAGTCCGAATATATCTACAATAGTGAAAGAATTATCCTTTAACTCCTAACCATTGAGGAGTTGACCTTCCATCATCAGCTCAGCCACATAAAATTATTACCATCAGGCGTAAATACTGGTGTACATTTGAAAAGTTCCCTCGATTTCTCCAAGATCCATCATCAGACCCCAACTTGGTGCCAATGGGACCATCTCGGGGTTATACCTGACCGACTAAAAAAAAAATTTTGAAAATCGGTCTATGATTCTCGGAGATATCGAGTAACATACATACAAAAAAAAAAACATTCAGTCGAATTGAGAACCTCCTCCTTTTTTTGAAGTCGGTTAAAAATAGGCAATACCACCAACAATACGGAATAGTGAATAGCGTAAGCTTCTGTATTAAATGTGTTCCTAGAAATTTTACACAGCCGAGCAGCTAATATTTGAGCATAATATAACGGAATTTCCATCTGGCAAGCAATGTATTAGCAAGCCGACGCTATGGCGTAATTAATCCTATGCATCGTTCGGAAATAATGGGGAACAAAAGAGCATTGTTTACACAGGACAGCTCGCCGGCGCTTCGCGGCAGCAGTGCGTGAAACATGAGCGGCGCGAACGCTAACGAGCACGCTTTAGTGCGTTTTCACATTATCCGATCCGATATCGGACGTAGGACCGAGACCGACATCTGATATAGTAAATTACTAAAGGCGCCATCTTTACATCCGATATCAATCACAAACTGATAATGTAAAGCGCCAAAAAGACTCGCATCGTACGCATGGCATTTGCAAAGATCATTCATATTATACAAATTCATACAAGTGTGTCCACCGATACACATACTGAAATGCGATGCGATGTATCCGACGCGTAGGTATATACGATACGGACATGTGGACGCGTTACGGACGCGCTCGCATACCCGCCGCGCCGCCGCCGCCGCCGCCGCTGCCGCCGCCCCGTTATAATACGTACCTACGATCCCCATCTCATAATACATGATTTACTTTTCATTTATGCAAACATAATAGGTAACATCAACTTACAAATATGGCATCTAGTCTAAGGTTTTTATAACGTAAATGTGATGCATGACATGACACAAATAGACAAGAAAAGCTCAAGTACCTAAGTAAGGTATTAACAGTCGTAGCTATTAAAAATGGCTTGACAAGTTTACACTCGTCAGTAAGGTAGTGTACATTAATTACTCATTAGTTATAAATAAATAAATATTGTGGGACACTTTACACAGATCAACCTAGCCCCTAAGCAAAGCTTGTACTAAATATGGGTGCTAGGCGACGATATACTTACATAGATAAATAGAAAACATCCATGACTCTGGAACAAATATCTGTGCTCATCCCACGAATTAATGCCCTTACCGGGATTCGAACCCGGGACCGCGGCTTAGCAGACAAGGTCACTACGCGCTAAAAAGGTACGAATTTACCATAAGTACCTATAGTATTTACCTATATTGTGTAAGGATATGGGTTACACTACATCACACGACCTTGGGTATACTTATTGTTTGGGTTGATGTAAAATTTCCAGGACCTTAACAATAACGTGGAGAACAAAGGCAACCCTATTTTAATTGGCCCGTTGGACCTGTGTAATAATAACTCGGCATTAATTTGGCCGATAGGCGATAAGTTGCACGCCGGATAAGAGGCACAATAGCCATTACAACAAACTGAACCGAAGACAAAGCGGTGATGTCTTAACGCAACTTGTTCTGAAAGCTTTTTAGATGAAATGCGGAGGTTTCGCTTGTCCCCTTCGTTCAACTTCAGCCGCTTAAGTGTCTCGGAAAACAACGTTGTTTCATTTTGTAGATACGAAACCCTTTCATGTTCAGTTCTCCTTTAATTAACTCAAAACAATGAATCCAGAAAGCATTTATGTTACTTAATATAAATTATATAAATAGGTAGGTAGATGTAGATACTCGTATATTATTGTAATGCCGTCATAAAATCGATTCACCAATAAAACGAAGTGCTGCCGCGTAGATCGCGATAAATTTAAAAAATAAATAACAGATTTGCATTAGGTAATTGGCTAAATTGGCTACATGCACCTGCAGAATTTTTTAGAATCACAGCCTGCAAAGGTATGTCAGGCACTTAGCTGGGGAATCAGTGTGCAGGCTCGATGGAGCTGCCAACTCCACGCTATCTGCACACTTGCTCACTCCGTACGCACGAGCACAGGAATAAAAGTGCACTCTTGACACATTTGTCGAGAGCCCGCGTGCATCAATGAATCCTGCTGTGTTGGAAATTGTATTATATGACTTGTTTTTTCAGTGGAAAATAAAATCAAGAATAAGCAAGCCAAAAAAAGAGGAATAAGCAGTAAGTAGATTATAGACAAACAATACATAAATATTGGTTTTACCCGAGTAATTCACGGTTTCTTTCATCATATTTACGAGTACAATAGACACATCCATCCAAATAAGTGTGTTAACAATCGATTTAAACACCTTGGGCAACAGACTGAGAACTGAATTTTTTACGCCAGCGGCTCTATCGTCTTGACTTTGTATCACCGAGCAGAGCGTTAATTTATTGATAAATCCGGTACAACGCAGGTTGAATTAATTTCTGTCCATTCATCAATTAATGCGGCCGAGTCGTTGCACTCGAACTGCAGTAGCTGCATGTTTGTTAATTCAGAGCATTCAGACCACAGGCGGAGCAAATGTCCTGACCTCGATAGAAATTGTTAAACAGGCTAGGTTAACTTACAGCCGCACTGAGGAGGTGGGATGGTTTTCCAGAGAGTGGGGACTAAATCCGGTTGGGACTAATACCCCTCTAGCACAACTTGCCTTGTCGCGCGCGAGTCCATACTTGAAGTTGCGCTTAATGTACCCACATACTGCCATAGACATATCTTTTTTTTTTGCTTCAACCAAGTTAACAGTACTAGCCAACTACACAGCAGCAAATAAACAAAGAGATTCGGTAATGGAAAGCATTTGCTAAAGTGGGAATGCTGATAAAGACAAAAATGATGGCATTTTGAACTGCATTATGGTATCATCTACTGTTTTATCACATATATGCTGGTAATGGGATTTCAATCCATTGTATTGAACGGCGAGCAGAACTACAGAGCGTAAGTGGGGGGGACAGGGACCCCTCGGCGCGCCGCGAGCGCAGCGGATGCGCCTAATCACATCAATGCGAATTCGCGAGGATACTTCATATCAGCCGACGCGTAAGTGCTGCTCGTTCATCATTCAATGACGATCCTTTTGACGCGCGTACTTATGCGAATGACCCATGCGGGATCAGGGCGCGTTGACAAAATGCCAATCGTTCACGCTCCGCACCGTATTGTAGTTTCTTTGTGTCGCTCTTCGGCTTAAATGCGACACCAGCATGGTATACTAGTAAGGTCAGTGTGGTGAAGACCGTCTACCCGGAAAGACCGTCTATTGACTATAACTTTTTTGTTTATATATTTACGCCTCTCACACCTCTGGAGGTATAGCAGTTTTTCATCCTTAATCCATTGGTCTTCAATACATATCCCTAGGACGAGCACTAGTTAACAATAAACTTTTTTCTCGTTTCGAACTCGAACATCAAGTTCAACATGGTTCCGCAAAAAAATAAAATAAAATAGAAGCAGTCGGAATATTTGTATATCATGTATGTAACGCAGTCATTTAATAACCGTTATTTCTGACTAGTACTATTATTCTACTCAAAACGCGCTTAATTTCTAGTTTTATGTTCTGAAATATGTAACTTAGAAATTGTGCCTAGTCAGAAAGTCCGGCATAAAAGAGAAAGGCAAGACCGGCATATGATAAACAAGGAGTTGCCAACCTTTTTTAGGCTTTATTGGAAATAAGTCGTGTCTAAACAATATCAATATATAGGTACGTTTTTGGCTTATGATAGTTGTACCGTTTTTGATTTTAACTTCGAAATACAGTTTTGATAATGATTCGTATGGTGTTACTAAAATCATTCGAAAGTATTAAGTAAAAATAAAATATATGTGACATGGTTGTGAAGAATGATAAGAGGTGAACAGAAGTAAGCCTGCACTGCATTATTCATCATCATATTTAAGTTGGTAGAATTATCGTAACAAGCTCTAACCGTTTTTTATTATTTTTGTTTAAGTATATTTAGATTGTGCAACATGCGGTGACAAATATTTCAAAAGAGAGTAGGGTTTCAAGTTGGTTAGTATTTTTATAATCAGCATTACCCAACAGGGACCGTATGGGTACCCTTTAAAACGGTTTTGACACTTTTGACCGACTATTTTACGGCTACCCGACCGTTAATTGACATTGCTGACTGTCACTTTGACAAAAAGTCGTCATGGGTGTCGTCAATAAGTTGTGGGTCGGGGGTGGTAGCTCAGGTAGGTGGTAACTCTGGTAGTAACTATAGAAAAACCAAGCATTGCTAAGAAATGTTACCAAACCAATTCACGACATCTTAATATCCTTATATACCTTTTCTTAATAAAAAAGTTTCAAAAACAGATAAGTAGTTGGATTTATATGAGTCTGTAATATCGTGACTAAATTGTATCGCCGGTGTTCGTTGTAAAAACAGTATTATGCAATATCTGGACCTGAAAAGAAAAGGTTATGAACCCCATCTACGGGACTTATGCCGGTCTTGCCTTATAAATAGAAAAATGCTTATATGTTCAAAATTTTAACATTATTTTATTAATTATTTTATTATAGGTGGTTTGGGCATGTAGAGAGGATGGATGAGAGGAGATTAACGAAGAAAGTATATGAAAAAGGAGTGGAAGGGTCAGTTGGTAGTGGAAGACCTAGGCGAACTTTTCTTGATCAAATCGGGGAAATATTGCAAAGAGGCCAGGTCAGAAGTACTCGAAACCGACGAGCGTGTATGAGAAATGTTATGAAAGTGTGTGAAGCGAAAGTGGTTTGTCAGGATCGTAGTAAATGGAAATCCGTGATCTCTGCCTACCCCTCTGGGAAACAGGTATGTATGTATGTATGTATGTTTATTAATTATCTAGCACATTCTGCCCTGTTATTACGTAAAATAACAATGATCATGATTTTGGAACCTAGTCTCATATGAAATTACGCGACAACAAGCACTAGACGGTCTTTCTGTACTCATCGCGGGAGGACGGTCAACCCGCTGAGCCTTATAAAATGTGATCTTTATGACTTAAAAGTACCTTATTTCACCAAAATATTATAAAAGCTTTGTAAAATATAATATTTGCTATCTCATAGGACCATGCGCATTACGCCAGACTACATTATAGAGTTTTATCCACTCAAACTTTATTTCAAATAAACTGTGCCGGACTTGCCCGCACTGACCTTACATGATTTATGTTATGGCATAGTAGTGCACGCTTACGAATAATTATATCTTATCACTGTCAAGCTCGTGGTAACCTTAACTACATAACGACATTAACGACCACTCTCAGTCCGCGGCGCAAGCTCCAAATAATGTTTCGCCGTCCAAAATTAAAATTCCTTTCCTGATTCCAACCGGTGACAACCAAAGGAGCAAAGCCAAGGGAAATGAAAAAACGTAGTATATTTTGGTAATTATTAATTTTATTACTCAGTGTTTATCAACACAACATGACGTCATATGATTTGGTTCAGTCTGGAACTTAACAAACTAAATCCTAAGATTTGGTACAAGACCACACAATCGGCACTAGTACGTGTAGCTATTTGATATACGCACATTCGATAAGTTACTTGTAACACCTAATACGACAATCGTTAAGAATAACATTTACGTGCTCTATAAATGGCTAACTCGATATATGGCAATTGCACCCATTACTTACGGCCGACGATCCTGGACACCCTTTCCCTTCTCATCGATCGCTCACCGCTCACATCAGCAGTTCACGTCGCTACCGATCAAGTATCTTACCTTTAACTGGTATATCTAATCTAATAAAGCTATATACAATAACTCCTGCGTCCTGGAATACACTACATAACATTCAGCAAAACCTACAAATGTTAAGAAACCATTAGAAATACATAGTCACCGATTCGGACGCTTCATATTTTCACGGGAAAGGGTGTCGTAGGCTAAGAGTGAATTTTATTGTAAGCAGAGAACAAAATAAAGTTATGAATTATGCATTGGATTATTTTGAAATATTGGGTGCATAAAGATTTTATCACAGGGCTTAGTATAATATTTTTTACACACCGAAAAAATATTCATATCTATTATAATCATAAACATTAATCTTAAAATCTAAAATTACATTGCATGCCAGTACCGTAGACATTCTGTCAACGAACAACTTCAATCAGACGAAAAACAAATGACTACATCACACATAGATAAATGGGTCAAAATACATTTCACACGCCAGAGTTAACATACAAAACATGTCTTTTAAAGAAACCATCGATTATCTACCAAAAGGCATCTAAGTATCAGCTAAGCGAACAAAATGAACGCAAGACAAGGTTGTATCTATCGAATTTATTGTCAAAGGTCGACCTCTCAGCCGCGCGCTGCGATAAAAGTGTGATCCTACTTACGATAATCAATTCATCGGTTTCGGGAAACGATATTGTCCTCAAATACTACACGCAGAACCCAAATACATACCTATATCATGGCAGTGCTTCAGACCTCGCTTTTATGTATTCCATAAATGAAAAATATTGTGGGTTCATACTCCTCGTGGATTCATACAGTTAATAAATATAGCTTAGTAATATAAATGCTAGATCTAGATCTACATATTACCCACTGCAGAAGTCTTATTGGGCTTACTAATAGACTAGGTCGATTTATAACATTTCTGAATAAGTATACTAATAGAAAACTCAATAGTATTCAGCAATTTTTCAGTAGTGATACAAATACTGAAACTTTGTTGGCAGCAATTTTAATTGCTTTGGTATACTTAACCTTTTTTAATATGTGTAGTATTAATTAAGTGGGTTGATCACAAAATAAATCTTAACAAAGGATTGCAAGTGCCTATGTGAGCTGCTCGCGAGTATCAGATTGACTGTAGCTGCACTTACTACTTATGGGTTTTTTGAAAAACCTATTAAGTAATATAATTATATATATATATATCTTAATCCATTATATGCAACATAGTAACTACAAGCGAATGCAATTGAATAATTGAAAAAAATAGTTTTAAAAATACTGCTTAGCTCTGTGAATTAACCGAAACAAAATACTTTGTCATTAACAAAAATGTCTACAGTCACGTGTAGAAATATTTATGGGTGTTAAAAGTTGGTCAACTATGACTACGAAATAAGCTATGTATTGGATACATTTTTGAGGAACTTTTGTTAACCTATATTTTTACACTTGACTGTAAATACATAAGTTCTTCTAACAGTATAACATTTGCTTTACCAGTTGTTGGTATTAAGCCTTTGCCACGGGCCGGTTTAGATATAGCAGTGAACTTATACCTATTCATGTGCTTCACGTCACGTGTAACTTCCAGCAGTTGAATTTGTTGAACGATTAATTTATACGCTTGTATGAACGCTGAATGCTATTTGAAATTAGAAACGTCGCAGCACATGCCATTAGTGAAAGTGACTGCTTGTTAAAATCTATTGCTTTATGCAATACAACAGTATGTGCAACTTGAAGACATCTTTAAACTAATATATATTTAGTAACTTGTTCGCGAATGAATAATTACAACCTTATTCTTTTAGCCGCTGCCTTGTCGTGTGCTCGGTTTGAGAGATCACTTAAGTGATTTAATAATAACCTACTTATATTAACACTCTAACCTAATTGATAAAGATATGTAAATTATAATTGGACGAAACTAAAACGGTCGGCCAAATTATTTTAACAACAACACATAGAACACTTTTGTTTAATAAAGCTGACAGTAACTTTTTAGGTAAGGACCCCATTTCGTGGCTGAGGGATTAAGTAATCGTCTGTTAAGAGAATTACTTCTACGCTTGAAATCAGCTCTTAAAAATTTGTTCAGCGCATTACGCTTTATGCTTGTTACACCTGTACAAATAAATGGTTTATAATTTTCGATAGAGCGCAACAACATAACATCGCTTGTGAGCCGCGTTGTTTGCCAGTTAAGGGAGCAGCAGATCACCGTGAGTACTACAGGTGTCGCCTAGAAGTTGTTTGGACCGGCACGGCATCGGCAGCGCTCCGGCTCGCCAGACTTGGCGTACTAGTATAGTTATATACGCGACACGTGTCGTGGCAACCCCACTACGCGGCCGGCACCGGCCAGCCCGCTGCGAGCTTTACACTCAGCCACGCGACGCCCCTACAGCTACCTTTCAAAAGTGAACCTTATTCACGTACTTATGTAAAACTGTTACAATTATCTTGAGTATGACTTACTTATTTCCATTTTTTGATCTTTGGCTAATTAAAATGAGACTATTAAAATTATAATAAGAGTATTTTTAGAACCAATACAGTATCCAATACGACGTAAATATATAAAAAATAAAATATCGCTGATGATACATATTAAATACATAGACCTGTCGGTCTTCATCATATAATCCATATTAAAGTGATTCTATAAAGAAATCCTAGACATCAGGTATCTTATAACTCTTATAAGTCATGTCACTCATCATTTTCCCGATAATTACATTAAAGGCTACTTCGTTGGGCTCATCCTAGATGCATTACCTACCCTGTTTCAACGTTAACATTCTTTTCATACAACAACGGGATAAAATATAATTTATATTTAGACATTATAATTACAAGGGATGGAATTATAGCACAATGTGTAGATGCCAACGTCTACGAAACTTATCATAAAATAATATTTAAGATAGCTTAAAGACAAGGATTTCATGAAGAATCTAAAATAATCAGCAGAACACTAGTTCCGCACGAAGATATTTGTACAGACCTATTTTAACATTTAGAGTTTATAGTATTAACTGGTGTAGCTTTGAAACGATTTATACGAATGACGCGTTGGCGTAGTTAATAGGTATTAGGTAGGGGAGGGGAGAAGAGGGGAGGGTGGTGGTTGACTAGTGCGGGCGCTTACCGCCGGCCGCGGTGCTTCTCGGTGGTGGCGTCCTCGAGGTTGCTGTCCCAGTCGAACTCCGTGACGCCGCTGCGCGGGGCCACCTCGCCGAGGTGCCGCCAGCGGTACTCGAAGTCCGCATCACGCTTCTTCAGGGCCTCGAACCTACATCACATATTTCGATTAAACTACAACTACATTTATTTGTCATTTCTGTTTTCTTTGCTATGTTTTACTCTCTAATATTGGATACCTACTCGTAACCTAGGGTCAAACGTGTTTACCCGTGCCCGGATGCAGTCACGTAGTTTATTGCACAGTACCGTGAGTGTATCCGGAACTTAAAAACGGAACGTTTCCGTTATGTGACCAGGAAGAGAGCAAGAAATTTGATATTTAGTGGGTCAAATAAATTGATAGGATTGATTACTAAAATCCAGACTCAAATTGGTTACAACTCAAACTGTATAACCTAACCACAAAATTAAAATTTTGAAAAAACCCCCGACCGCGACATAGTAGGCCGATTTTCATGAAACATGGCTAAGGACACTCCCGACTAACTCAGCTTTCAAACAAAAGAAACTAAATCTAAATCGGTTCATCCGTTCGGGAGCTACGATGCCACAGACAGACACACACACAGACAGACAGCCAGACAAACGGACACGTCATACGTATAACACCCCGTCGTTTTGCGTCGGGGATAAAAAATAGGTTAAGAGAAAAGGGGACGACCGCTTCTCCATACAAAGTAGGCCTCATTTTCATCCCTTGGATATAGACATTATGGAAAATATTTTACAGTAGGTACATATGGTGCTACTTTCTCGCACTAATAGGCCATATGGGTAATTCCATGTAACAGAGTAATGTAAGTGACCAATTATTTGCATGTTTTTTTATTCATGGTGCTAATTTAAATATCAATATATCTAAGGATTAAAAGTAGGCTTATCTAGAGATAAATTAAGACTTCAATTTGCATCATAAATAAAAAAACATGCAATGAAGTGGTCACTTACATTACAGTTACGTGGAATTGCCCATATCTACATTATGTACTATAGAAGGACATACAATACAAGTGTAACAGTAAAGAGAGAATTCACTCATGAGCCGAATTAAAAGTTAAAACACTCCATTCAGTAGTGTATTAATTTATCGCCAATCGTTTCTAATTTCCTCCTTCCCGCAATTGTATCGTAATATAGTAATTAATATGTATAAATCGATGAATTGAGGAAGTAGCGTTAGTGGACGTACCTCTTGAACATGAGGTTCTTGGCGAACTCGTAAAGCTCTAGGTCGAGCGAGTTGAGCTGCTTGATGTGCTGCACCTGCGCGGGCGAGAGCGCGGCCAGCGTGGCGCCCGACACCGTCGCGTTGTGCTGCGTGAACGGCACCGCGAACCGCAGGTTGAACGTCTCCTCGAACACGTACTGCGATATCTGCACCAAACAACGAAACCCTGCCGTTTATACTTACACTCCCATCTAAAGGTAACTTGTAACCACTCCAACCAATTTGGGGTCCTTTTGAAGTATAGAGCCTAGAACAATGGTGGGCAAAGTACGGCCCGCGGGCCAACTCCGACCCGCGAAAGCATCTAATCCGGCCCGCCACCGGCCCTTCAAAATAGTGTGTGATATGGCCAGCACTGTAGTAAAAATGCATTTTTGGTGTAAATCTGGACCGCCTGTAAATTTCGTTAAAATTTTGGCCCGCAATGAAAAAAGTTTGTCCACCACTGGTCTATAGAGTCTAACCTATACATATATTTAATTTTAAACATGAACCTACATCATTTGCGATCTGGGTTAGAAGGTTAGGTGTACCGTTGAAAAAGCCATGAAAAATACACGTATTTTAGTCGTTGTATGACGATGTATTTTTTTTGTCAAACAATGTCATGAAAAATACATATATTTTCATGGCTTTTTCAACGGTAGTTAGGTGGCAGTAGATTTCGTAAATGTGCCATACCAAATCCTGGGATCAGTCGCCAATGACCCCCGGCTCTCACATGAGCCATAGTAAAATAAGTTATAATTTCGACCCAGGTGCCCTCTTACGACTATTCCGTAAGGTGTCAGGGCCTCCTGAAAATATGCATGGGCCCTGATTGCAAGGACGGCGCTTTAGGCACCTAAGAATTATTTCTATACTTAGATCTATCTCTCTTACAGTTTCCTAGCACTCACACGCGATCAATAGAGTACGACTAGATCAGAATATTATCGTGTGTGCATATACTGACTGTACTATCTACCTAATATTGATCATCGTAAAACAAACGAAAACTATTGAAACCATTACATCCTTTAGTTTATGGAAGATAAATTCCCAATCGTTGGCACCCCTCCAATTATTTGACTTTTGACCGAATACGGAGGTTAATAGTCGTAACTTTTCTTATCGAATTCGATACCAATCAATAAATGTCATGGTTTACCCCTCCACAAGTCCACACTTTATACTCGAAAGATGTAAGACGAACTAAATGTAAACTGCTTGCGAAAAAAGAGTAAATATAACAACACAATTTCATATTCCTCCATAGACTCAAGATAACATATTCAATATACAGCTTTACAGAAGCTTTGCGTTACTCTAAGAATATATTAATTTTTTTTCATAGAAAATATTATTTATTATTGTTTTATTCATGTTTAAGCTTTGCGTTTTTAGGAAATTGCTTTGTAAGATTTGACGCTCTATTACGGACATGGTATGAAATTTATAATCAAACCCCCTTATTCATAAACGTTCACTAAAGTTATCAAGCCGATAGTTTCTTTGTCCCTTTCTATCACACCAATACGTCGGAAAGGGACAAACGAACTTTATCGGCTTGATAACTTTAGTGAACGTTTATGAATAAGGGGGAAAATGTTTAACACAATTACGATGTGAAATTGATACAGCATTAATAATGAATGTTTCATATATATGTAGCAGTCAATAGTCATGTAGGACTGTGAGGGGTTTAGAAGAATAGATATGTCGCAAAGTAGCAACCCTAAGCCGGAGCGACAAGGAACAAATGGCGCCACAGATACGGGAACAATGATTCAAGTGCAAATAATGTCCGAGCCACAGACCAATACAACAAGACGGCCCTTACAGGGCGACTCGCGGCCACCAAGCATACGAAAAATCAGGTGTATAAAAGTTTGAACGCGCGCGACACCGATCAGTAGCGCCCAAGTATACGACCCGCTAACAGTGTTCGTGTCCGCTCGGGAAAAAATCTTAAATAATTAAATTTGGTTACAAACAATGGTCTCTTGCAGCATAAAGTGGTGTGGCAAGTCTTCTAACACTTCCACATATAAAAAAGATGGAATAACATTCCACAGTTAAGTCAAATTAATTATTTTGTTGAATATTGTTTATTATCCGCGGAGTTCATTTATACTGGTCAATATGGTTGTAGTGAGCGGCGCCGAGGCGCGTCCATCCCTTTTTGCCTAGTTAACAATGCGATATGCTATCCCTTTCACGTAAACGACTAGGGATGGGGCCATGTTAGTTTATGTCTGTTGCGGGAACTTCGTACTACCGTTCGTACCATGTGCTACCATTTTATGAAATATAAAAGAAAGCAGATTTGTAATTGTGAAATTATCTAGAATCTGTAGAGTTTGTAGTGTTATTTAGTTGATTGATTAGTTTAGAATATTTAGTTGGTAATTTAACTTAGTAAACGTAAGTAAAAATGCACAGTTTAGAACTAATAACTAAGAGTAGAATGATAGAATGATTTTTATTGAGGTGCTATCACAATCATCATCCTCCTTGCGTTATCCCGGCATCAGCATTCGCCACGGCTCATGGGAGCATGGTGTCCGCTTTGGCAACGAATCCCAAGATTTGGCGTAGGCACTAGTTTTATGAAAGCGACTGCCATCTGACCTTCCAACCCGAAGGGTAACTAGGCCTTATTGGAATTGAGGTCAACATCATAATCAGATATGAAATTTAATCTATGGCTACGTTTCTGGTCCATCAGCAGATCAGCTCCATGATACCATAATATTGCATCGTCACATGATTTACACAATTATGTGTGCAAAATTTCAGCTCAATCGTTTAAAAATATCTGCTTTAAAAGTCGCATGATTTAACCCGAATATAGTAACATTGCAAGTTAAATAAAAGCTTGCAAAAACGCCTAACTTGCGCATTTCTCACCATTACTTGTACAAATAATACTTTATAACTAAAGAAATATAAATAAGTTAGAAAAACTGCTATAATATTATAATTTGTTGCAAAACAAATTCACCACAGTACTGGTACCGGTACCATTGTCTATAATAGACATGTCCCATTCCCATCCCTACGGCTAAGCGTAAAGGCGCGCCATTATTTGAAACGACCAATGGCAGCACCGGGCGCTCCCGCCTCACCCCGCAAGGATTGGTGATTTGCGTCTCGAACAATATCGCTTGCATTAGGCTTCTAGTGGGGTGTTCTGTGGTCCGAGCTTATCTTCGTCCGGGGTCAGTGCTCGAGAATAGGTGGACTAGGTAATTGTGCATGCTGAGCCTCGCGTCCTTCTTCACCAAACGACCCACATCCATAAAGCGCCAGCAATAAATCATGCTATCGGCGCCGATGGTTCCGTCATACTTTACGATCTGTGAGTTATTCCGCTTCTGCAGTTCCTTTCTCGGCTTGCCTACAGTTTTAAATAGCTGTACTTAAACAGTATTTCAATAATGTTCGAGGGTTTATTAAGCATGAACGGCGCCCTACATCCGTCGCCTACGTTAAATACCTATAGCCGTTTTCCAATTAACGTAAGCACTATCAAGGAAACTAAAATAGATTTAATCAGAGTAATTTGTTTACATCTTGATATACCTACATAATAAAATTGATATCAAGGCTATCGTTTAATCAATACACACTCGGAGAACGAGTGGCTAGTCCTAACCAGGGTGCCTATAAAATTTTACAACTACTAAACTATAAACTAATAGATCGTGAAATGAAGCCATTTATAGGTACAAACGCATAACTTATAAAGACATACTCGTTAAGAAAAAGAGAATCATAATTTAGTCTGTTTTCGGGTATAGTGTATTTAGAATAAGTGTTACCTTCTGGTACTCGGTGAGGCCGAAGTAGGCCATGGCGGCGAGGTTGCGCTTGGCGGAGGCGAGCAGCACGCGGTCGGAGTCGGGCGTGCGGTGGCGCAGCGTGCCGTTGTAGCAGCCCACAAGCGCCAGGTCGGCCAGCATGCGCGTCTGCCGGTTGTTGGCCAGGTTCCACGGGCACGCCGCGAACTCCTCCAGCGTCACCGCGCGCCACGTCTCGCCGCTGTAGCACGCCGGCACCTCCAGGGCTGGGACACACACACACATACCAATACCAGCAACACTACATTATGCATGCATTCTCGTATAACCAACCCGCAAAATAAGGTGGAGACTCGATTGCGGTCGGCAGATCAAAAACTTTAGCCAATTGAATGCTATAATTAATCTACCTAATATTTATCCCACTCGTTTATTATATATTAGCTGAATATTTCCGACTAAATTAAACTCCTGGGAAATGAAAGTATGTAATAATGTGGTAATGATCGATCAACAGGAAATACCACATTTATTTATACCTCATTTATCACGTTACTCATCAGATTGACTGAATAATTTCCATGAAGTAAGCATAAATGTACTTTAATTATTAATCCATGTATATTTAGAATGTTATGTACGTTTCCGCTAAGCAGAATAATGCCGCCAACCCCGACTGTAACCACAACCTCTAATGCGCTTAAGTTTCAAATTAGCGACAAGGATATTAAACAGGTGGCTCGGGCTAGTGTAATAATGAGCAGGAGAGATCGATCAACGTCACGCGCCTTGACTTAGATCTCCTCAATCATAATCGCGAAGGGTGGCAGTGGCAGAACAGTAAGTAAGAGGTGTTGATAAACGGATTAGTACCGAAATCCTAAAAATAGAAGCAATCAATAATTATTTCCACTTTATTGCATGCTTGCGGGGAATGGGCACGCTAACAGTGCGGGTCTGAACTTTAAATCTTCCCCATGGGTGTACGATTATGTACCTACTACTTTGTGTATTTGGACTATGTGGCACTTAAATAGACTAGGCGGATGGAGTAGGGGTACTTACCAGTGGCTGTGCGGCCCTGGCACCAATGCCGGGAGCCCTTCCACGTCGCGCCGCGCTTCACGTGCCGGTACTCCGATAGGTATCTACAGACGAACAGAACTCGTTCAAACTATTTTCATGGTAATTTGTTAACACACTACTACGCTACACACTTAACCTTCGAGTAAAAAATTGCTCCCATACACTGTCATGCACTACCTAAACATGTGTTACGTTTGAAATATGCACATTGTATTAGTTTTTATGCTAAATATTATTTACTTTCGGAAATATTACAGAGAATAATTTAAAAAATACAAAAAAATATTGTTACTGAAGTATCTACTTCCTTCTACTCGTAAGTCCTTCCAATAGCACTAAAACGCAAACTCGTCGACATGCGTATCCCGCCCAAGGACGATATAATACCGGGAGCGGGACAGACAAAGCCCATACAAACAAGCGTACCGCTCAAAACGGCCCGTTTAGGCTTAAAACTAGATGGAGCTATTTCGCAGCCTGGAGTGGCCAACATCATATTTTCCCCAAATATTTAAATACATGCTTCTTTATTTTAATATCATGATATCACTTCAATAAACATTTTAAAAAAATTGTAGGGGTAATTAGTATTTGATAGGTGGCGCTAAAAAATTGAGGTACGATTCTTAGTATGAACATTGGAAATCCTATATAAAACATCCTTGGTCCTGCCTAAGGACTGTTCAATTTACTAAGCGGACACACTAAAACATCTTTAAAATTTGTAATTTAAAAACAATTGATAAACAATTGACGGTGACGACATTAGAAAAGCTATCAACGTCGATCGCTACATAATTATTTTTCCATAGTTAATTATATATCACAATGCAGCGTATTACTTTGAACGATCGCAAAGCAATCTTGCACAAATGGTGTACTGAAAAGTATTATCTGCAAAAAATCGCAAATATGTACAATTTTTCAAAATCATCGGTGTTCCAAATCGTTACAAAATTTGAAGAGCATCATAAGCTTGAGGATTTACCGAAATCTAGGCGTAGAAGCGGTCCGGTAAATCCTCAAGTCCATAGCTGGGCATTAACTCGTTAATCCGTTAATCGTTAATTAACGAAGTTAACATTTCGATTAACGGATTAACTTTTAAGTTAACTTGAAAAAATGTTAACGGACTCGTTAACTTCCGTTAAATTTCTCCGAGTCCGTTAATCGTTAATCTAGTAGGGCACAGGCGCCATCTGCGCTGCGAAAAACACGTTCTGAGCGCTACTATAAAAGCCCGAAGTACGGCAAATCCTATGATTTGCCGGTAAATCCTAGGTTTACCGATGTCGATTGCTAAAAGTCCGAAATATTACCTAAAAAAGTATTCTTCACGTGGATTTGCTTTTACTAACTTTGATTCGGTGAATCCTAAGCTTTACCATGGCGACTGTTGTAGTGATAGGGCAGCAAATTCGAGGCCTATTTACGACCACATTCGCTTCCCTAGCCTCTACCGCCCAAAGTGCCACAACAGTCCCGTCACCGCCAGCATCTCTCCTGACACAGCTCTTGGCAGTAGCTCAGACGATCACTGCCTTCCACGTGCAGCCTAGAGTTCAATAGGCTAGCTGTACTTCGGCCTTTTACAGCAATATAATACGTTATAGTGGATACTGATGCAACTAAATATTTAAAGAAAAGTTTATTTTTTTCATGTGTTAACGGATTAACGATTAACTTTAACTTACGTTAAATTTGTCGAAATGTATCGCTTTAACGATTAACGAAGTTAACTTTTTTAGTAACGGATTAGCTATTAACGAAGTTAACTTTTATAAAATGTTGCTAAAGAATAAATCTCGTTGCATTTTAATGAACGACAAAACGTACGTCAAATTTGACTGTAGTACAGTCAACAACACAGCTGTGTATACAAAGTGCCAAAAATATGTATACACACCTTTATGTACAGGTAATAAAGTTCTGTATACATATTTTTGGCACTTTGTCTGTATACACAGCTGTGTTGTTGACTGTACATTACCGGGACCCCAGTCTCACAATGACGTCGTAGGAGAGTATGTGCTAGATGAGGAGAAAACCATAAAAATGTATAAATTCGTGAAAAAAGTACTTGTTTAGCAAGCAATCTGTTCCTGTTGCTTTAAGAGTGTATCTTATTTTGCTACTGGTACTATTGGTGGCGAAATTTACAGAAAAGAATACATTCAAATACGATTTTTTGTCATCTATCCGATACATTATATCTTTCCTTTGTTTGGGCCTGATTTAGCAAGTGCTCACTATGCTGGTCAGACAGTTGAGCTACTAAAACCAAAAAACATGGAATTTGTTAAAAAAGAAGCCTATCACCAAATTGTCCAGATCTCTGACCTATCGAGCGGTACTGGACCATTGTTGAGACATACTTACGAAAGAATGTCTGAGAAGATATATTTCTTGATGAATCCAAACGAATGTGGTCTGCAACTTGCCGAAAAATAGCAAGAAGTGATGTGCAGGCACTCATGCGTCGTACCCGTATAAAAGTCCGAATTTTTTTCCGATGTACTTAATTAAGTTCTTTTTCATATTATCTATTACGTTTGTTGTCGTTTTAATAACATTCAGCTAAATAAGATGTTATACTATGCAGAAAAAAAATGCGTGTCCGCTTAGTAAATTGAACAGTCCTTATCCTAACCTATAGAGTCCCAACATGGTCATTAGAAAGTAATTTTTTTTAATTCTTAATTAAATGAAGGGCATGGTTACGTTAAATAACTATGTAAGATAACGTTCCTTTAAAAAAAGCCCACTTGTTGGTAACACACTGTATAGCAAATCCGGAGTTGCAGGAGTCTACCTACGATGCCCGCTTGCCATCAGGCGTATGCCTATTTTCCACCGACATCATTATATAAAATAAAATAAGACATACATTAATTATTACTATTATTAATGATGTATTTAAGTGTAAACAATAGCTAAGTAGGCAAGGCTTTTACGACCGGCACAAATAAAAATGTGACATCAATCGTTCATCAAACAGCCTGGAAAGGCAGTTAGCAATAAAGCATTAAAAGGGCTTTGTTCCGTTTATATAATGGGCTTTTAACGAACAGTGGACGCGGTTGGTCACGTCAGGCGCTGTTAGTAAAATTTGACGCATACCCTACACTGGTCCTGACTTCTGACCCCGGGGCTCCCTGTGGTTTATCGCCGACGCCGGTGTGTCATTCGTCCGCCTCCCGTATCCATGTTTCGAGATCAATGGGTACATTTCACTGACTTATGTTTCAAACATCGGCGTAGAACAGTGCGGTGCGAGGTGCGAGGCGGACTAAATTCACTACTCGTACCTAATTATACTTGTAGTGAAATATTATCAGTATTATTACATTTTCGTTAATACCTACGACCTACGTAATCCCATAGTACTACTTCGTAAACTAATCATGAAATCAACAAGGACGTTATAAAATATTGGAATGGCGACAGGTCACAAGGCCCCTGCCTTTAGATTATACTGTACCTAAATGTACTTAAATATCTATGAACAATGCAACGTTAGCACACTAATTAATCTAAATTATTTAATCTATAATTATTAAAATTAAAGTGACACTAGCCGTAGTGCCATACCGCTTAGAACAGATGGCATAGGTATGAGGTACATCGTAATGGTACTCACAATAGTTAACATGCGCCATACGGCAATCAGTCCCCCAATGGCAATCGCTTACGATTAAATAGTAGCGAACGAAACAACTGTTAATGACGTACTAATATGGAAGGCTGATAAAGATGCACAAATGCGAATCGTTGTCGTAGCGATCATCACCAGTAATCACCTAAGTTTCAAAATGGCAAAAATGGATAGTCGAGTAGAATGGTTAAATGATATGTAGGTACCTAGAGACAGGCTCCCGCAGTAGGGTGATGTAGAAGTATCTCCTGTGCACGGCCGAGCCCTCGTGCCGGTCCAGCTCGCTGCCCACGCACGCCGTCAGCTCTGTGAAGTCAGCGTGCAATCCGCATCTGTCAACAAAACATCCATCATATGGTCTAAGTCGATTTCAAAAACTGCGGTATAAAGTACGATAAACAGTAAAATATCGCTTTTGTTTTTACGACACCAAATAAGTTATTAAATAGGTCTCGGCACGTCTTATACGTGTCTCGAGAGATCACAGAGCGGTCAGCGGAGTCCTTCTTTGTTCAGAGCGGCGGTGCAAAGAGAAAAGACCGTCAGCACTCTAGGTTCTATCATTCTATGCCTATGATTTATTATATTGTAGGTATGTTAGTTTTAGCTCCTCAGGATTACTTTTCATATAGTAAATGACAAATATTATAAATGATTATATTTTGTGCATCTCATATACTTAAGTATAAATTGATGCTACTGATGGTTGAGAACTCTACATACTCGTATCCACATGATACGCTTTAAGGGATGCAGTCAAGTTAATGTTAATAGGGCTCGGCCTAATTCAGTAATTCCCGTAGCGTCCATTGAAAGCAGGGGATGAAGTGGAGCGTGAAGAGGCAGATAGCCCAGCGACTGCACATGTCTCGCTGCCCACTGCGCGACGACGCGACGCGATTATGCCCGATTATTGTACCTACTTTATACGACCACCGAGCCAGATTTCCTTCAGCCTTCGCCTTATTTGCATATTATGCTCGTTATTATGCAATATAACAAGTTCATAACAGTTTAGCTCGACTCAATAATCTAGATACATTCAATTAAGCGCTAACATAGCCTTGCGACAGTGGTTTGCACCCTGCCTTATTTTATTAATAACAAGAATAACTTAACCCATACCATAACTCAAAGTCCGTTCTATCAGTTATGATATGACTTTGCGAGTTTCTGACACATGATATCAGCGTGTGTAGCCGAATGCACAAACGCTCACGAAACGCTCACGAAACGAAACGCTCGTAGATATCTATCTACATATATCGCTCTTGCGTATTGGCGCGACAGAGCCAGACTATAATACCTTTTGCGGCGTTTCGTTTTCGTTTCGCGTCGTAGAAATGCCATTCGGCTACGGGGCCCGAAGTTGAAATATAATTAGTATCCATAGTAAGTGCCTAATCGCCGCTGCCAATGTGCATTTGTCCGTCATATGAAAAAAAGTCTGAGTCTTTTCTAAGTGCTGCTAGCAAGAAATTCAAAATAAAGATATTTTTAACTACAAAATCGCTTGTATTTAGCAGCTGATGCAATTTTTGTAAAGAAGCTGTTCAATATGTCAGCGTGTGTACTTTGGCATGACATGTTAACACAAGATTGTATCAGCAACCTGTGGCGATACAGGTTAATTAGGCGTGATAATATACATTGTGTCGGCGCATCGATGGCCGCAGCAACAACAGGGCGGCTCGGCGCGGCTCGGCGCGGCCGCGCGAACAATTACCGCTCGGCAATAATTAATACAGGTTGATAACAACCATGGCACCTACTACGCAGTACAAGCTAGCCAATTAAGTCAATGCAGTTACGATGATCAGCTACCGACCATAAACCTGGACACAGGGATTTTTAGTCGAGAATCAAACATAAACATCATTATAACGGAAAGTTCCAAAGTTATTCTTTATTTATAGTCAAAGTAGGCGTCCATAGGTTACGGTGACCGCTTTACATCAGGCGGGCCGTATGCTTGTTTGCCACCGACGTAATATTTAAAAAAAAAAAAAGCAAATAAATTCATCCTTTTATTGATCTGTTTCAGCTGACGTGAAGTTAATAGGTATATTACTGTTTAGTGTTTTCTTTTACTTTTAGATAAAGGAATTAATGTAAATGTTATGGACCAAGTGATTAATAAGGGCATTATGTATAATGCCCGGGCATTATGAATAATGCCTAGCTGTATTGGGCAAAGTGATTAATCATTGTCTAGACGCCATTTTTTATCACATTGCCCGGTCATTATGATAATGCTACGTGATCGTTGGGCAAACTGATAATAAGTTTAACAAGTTTGCATGAACGCCATTTTTTATCACATTGCCCGGGCATTACAGCCAATGACGTGTAAAAAAAGATTTTGTTTTATTTCCTTTCCTCGCATTTTTGGAGAAAAGTACTATATTTACTCGGCGGAATTGCAACTCGTGCCTTCGCATGTATGTATTGTCGAATTTATATTTAATATTTTTTAAGGAAAAAAAACCGCCGCTTTTGGGGTTCTGGTGAAAGGTACTTGCGAATGTTGGATTATGTAGAAATGTGTAAGTAATTTTTAAAACTGCTTTTAATATAAATCTTTGATTATTTGATGGAAACACAAATTTAATGAATATACGTATACCGGTAAGGTTTGAGGAGTGTCCTCAATTCCTCATGAATCCGATATCCGATTACATATAAGAAATCGAGTTTGACATTTGACTTGAAAACTCAACATACTCCTAACAAATAAATGTCATACATAGGGGTATCTACGGTTTAAAGCTGGCCATTAGTCCACCATAACAAAATGTGGAATTCCTATAACACTTAGATTATAGGGTCATATTTATTTTTCGTTAGTAGTTAACGGTATTAGTCAATCGGATGTCAATTTAGCGCTTTGGTAAACGTACGTGCGTGTGTGGCGTAATAAGGGTGATGAACAGAGGGCGGAATTACTCATGGCAAAAATCAAACGTCAATAGAGTTGGAACGTAAAATTTTATCGACTATCGATTAAACTGAAATTATCAGTATATATTGTTGAGTTGTTTTCGACGTAAGTAAGACAAGGATACTTCTTTATCCATTTGGTGGCTGTTTTTCGTCTTGGATTAACATTTTTTTTCAAACGTGAATTAGTTGCAAAAGGACTAGTGACAGAAATGGTAATTAAATGTCATTTAATTGACTTTTAATCTAATCAAAGAGGTAAAAATCAAATGGTCGACTAATCAAAGAGGTTAATGTTAAAGTCAGAAATATAAAAGGTGACTGAATTTATCGATAGCTGAATATGTCGATAAAATTTAACATTCCAACTCTATTGACGTTTGATTTTTGCCATGAGCAATTCCGCCCTCTGGTGATGAAAATTACCAATTTTTAAACGTTATTTAGATGAGTATAACAACAGTTTTGTGAAAATGTCTGTTCATAACAATAATTTACCAGGTATTAATCTCATTTGTTTGTCGTTTTTTAATTATTAAGTCTAATTTAATTATAATTCTACATTTAAGTATCTTATCTACATCAATAGTACATAGAATTTACGAGTTTACCTGAACTCAAAATGCAAAAAGTTATATTGCGGGACCTGACCCGTCTGTATTTTATTGCTGATTTGACAATGCATTTAGTTAGTAATAGTGTGTTGTGAGTAAGATTCATGTCACCATGCTCTTATTTTAGCATGGCTTCCATGCTTTAGTTATACTTCCGTGATCGGTCCAGTAACGACGGAGATATCGTGGAACAAACATAAAAAAAAACATACAGACGAATTGAGAACCACCTTCCTTGAGATTTGGGTGCGGCGGTTAAAAATAGTCATCCACGAATTGCAGTTTCCCGGCCTCTATAATATAGTTATACAATATACTCTCTGTATGAAGATGAATTTGTAGATAACATTATCATTTTGATCATAGAATCTAGATGCATCCTCCGAACTAAAATCAAACCGCTAAGAAACCCTTCTGGAGGCGTCTCTGCATTTCATTATTCTTAACCTAGGCCGGTGATTAGTCAAAGGTTGTTATTATTTTATTTTAATAATAAAATCAGTCAGCATTATTTATATTTTCAAGGTTTTTCATTTTGGTTTAATAGGTCAGCCAGCTGTTTATGTCTACACATATATGGAATGGCCAGATGCTAATTTTATTGGACTAGAACCCACTTGAAACGTCTAGTATGCAAAATATCTGGTTAATAAAATTTATTAACCAGACATTATGCATTTAATGTGGTATACATAATATTGTCAATGAATATAAAGTATGTAGGTATGTTTGTTGAATTGGTCACATTTAGAGTAGCAGATGGTCGCCTAGACTTTTTGGCGGCACTTTCTTGTTGACCGACGTTAGATCGCGGCTGACCCGACGATCGACCGCTCTGCCTCGATGCAAATATTGCATATTGATTAGGTACCATCAGCTACCTGAATGCAAAGCTTTGAGATTGTTTTAGGAGTTCATATCAGCATAAATATATTAATTGTGTTTTTTCCTGCACAACGCCAAAACTACTATCAAGAAGGGCGAAGCGATGAATTCGCGTGAGGCAAAGACTAACGATGATGCGGTTTGCGCCGTATCTACGACATCTACGTGCGAACCAATACTTAGGGTGTGTACAATACACATGGATCCGAAATGTCTAGGGAAGATCTGCGCAACTATGCGCGATGAATCGCGACCACGTGCGGTTTGCAACTTCTCACTGAGAGACGGAGCCAACGTGCTTTTAACTTACAAATTGAGATTCTACAATAAGTACTAAGTTAATAATCTTCGGAAGTAGTTCTGAACTGCGGATAAGTGTCATGTGATAGCCCTAAGACGTGACGGCGACACATACGAACAAAAAAATCAATAATTATAAGTTACAAATATGTACGAGTATATGTAGTGCTGTAATAGAGTGACTACACACTAAAATTAAGCGTAACAACACATCGCAGACAAAATTGGAACTTCCATATTTATAATATTTATTTCATAAAATGGTCACAAATAATGGCACACACACACACATTGTAAACATAGATTTTCATTTTAAATATTCGTACAAATAACAGAAGAAAGTGTCAAAAACGAAAAAGTGTTATACATATTTTTAGCCTAAAGCCTAGGTATTATGCAATTTGAGCTGAGTTTGAACTTGAACCCTGTCGGCAATTTGTTAATGTCTTTTAGCTGGCACTCAGCCACAGTTCCCACTAGAAATCTGTATTGTTCCTAGTAACTAGGAATAATAAACGACACAAGTAACGCTGTCCCCTCCGTTAACGTTGAACCAGATAATTAGATCTGTCAAGTGTAACAGGATTCTGACGTGATGGATATTGTTTGATCTAAAAGGTTTTTTATCGAGTTATAGAGTTTGAAGAGGGCGGGAGCCGGTGAGGAGCCGGGAGCGTCAGTGGCGGCGCGCCGCGCGGAGGATGAGGATTTGAGGAAAAGTTGGCACGGGGCCACGGAAACGCACTCGGGCCGCGGGCGGCCGATGTTGCTCACTCGACACTTTCACGTGCGCCACACAAAAGGCTCGGCCACATACGACACGATGACGTTTCAACCACATGCCTGACAGTTTATACACACTCTGACTAGCAGTTAAGTAGGTATTTTCCCTAGGTTTGATGCAAGAATTTTTGTTATATAAGTAGTTATTTGTTTTACAAAATTGTTTAACCGTTCGTTCTAAAACTTAGGTACTTATCAATGAAACACGAGCAAGTGAAAGATTCCAAAATTAAATCAAGAGCGCAACGAGCGGTTCAAAAAGTGAAATCGTGATCATTTCAAGTGATCGACTTCAAGAAACGAGGAAAAAACACATTTTAACCTCGATTGATAAATAAAACCTTATAAAAAGACAGTATGTACATATTATTAAAGGTAATTATCATTCAAAATCATCACTTCAAACTGAATGCTTACGCCAACATAATAAAAAATTGCTCAAAATATTTACTACATTACTTTGGCCCACATGTGGCTAAAAATGAAACTTATCGTTTTATTTAGAACAATAAATATTTCTTTTGAAAATAAATAAAATAGGACAGCAGTCCCTATTTCATAATACCGATCTTTCTATTATAATAATACAAGCACATCTGTGTCACACAGGTCTGTGAGCTGCAGCCCTCTGAACTCGTAAAAGAGAGGCCGCTGTGCCAGGTCATCTATTTTTTGCCTAGGATTTCTTACGTTTTTAGCAATTGATTAATGGGAATTTAGGGCACGGGCACGACATGTTGTTCATAAATATTATATACGTTCAACTGATTACAAAAAGGCAAAACATGAAAACACGCAGTTATAGACGTATACATGAATAACATTAACAAGAAATAAAAAAAGACAAACGTGTGTTTCCCAATGAAATAGGAATCAAATGGAGGTGGCATAACTACAAAAAGATGTGGCCGACAAGAACAAAACATGGCGGTCGAAAGTGATATAAGTAAAAAAATTATATCAAATGCCATGGCATTTTGAAACTTATGTCCATCGAAGAACTGGAACACAATATGGCGGACCGGCCACAAAAATTTGCTACAATAGAGTACTATATGCCAAGTCCACTCTATTATGTCAATGGTGTTTCCGAATAGTGGCATAATTATCTGTCGCCGATCTTGCACGGCGAGTAGAATTCACCTCCGCCCACGTTCGGCCGCGGCATTGTAATATTTATGGCGGACGGGTGCCACTGCCATTGCCATACACTGCTTTTTTCAATACGCTATTCGTCGGTTTACCTACACATAAATTATTTCGAAGACAATCGCAAATGCCAAGCCCCTATAATGTTGTAAATTAATGGTCAGTGTGTTAGGGAGAGATAATTATCTTTTAAACAAAGGACAATAATGGCTCTAATATAATATGGGTTGTTTAGTAAGTTTATATTTTAGTCGGAGCGGGCTGAAATGGTAAGTACTTACATACTTATGAAAACGACTGAATTAGATTCAGAAATTGATTAGCAAAATCGATGATATGAGCAAATGTATATAATTCCAATGACCAATAGTTAAGTTAGTATGAATTCACATTAATGTTTCTAGTTATTTTATAAAGAAAGATGTAAAATACAACACCTACATACTGTGGTCGTCCGATATATCATACATATTATATACTGCATTACATTTATCTATAAAACAGTTCATACACAATAATCACTGCAGTACTATGTAATTAAACATGATCAATACTTACCTATACACAAGTACTAAATGATTTCATCATGCGTAGCGCCTACAGTTTAGGTACTCGTCATTAAACTACCCCTGTGCGACAATCGTTTGCGATACGTTAACAAAGTCTCTGTATGGCTGCATGTACGACAGTGACACTTGTGTTTCGTTCACCACGAGGGAATACACGATAGACGCGTCGGCTACGCACCCAGGCTTTGCAGCATGTAGCCAGGCCAACCTTGCATGATTACCGTGACCAACTACGACGTTGGTCTTCCAAATATCAAATTATACAATCTGTATTGTACCTACTAAACTTTACTAATTGAAAACTGGAGTTTTGGGAACGGCGGTCTTTCGATCCATTATGAATGTTGCAATTTATTGTAATCCTACGACTTTGTACAGTCGGGTCGTAAATGTTTATACAACTTAAAAGTGACTAAACCTTTCCATTAAAACATTAAGTACATATGTATATAAAAGTCTACCAACGTATTTAACTCTACAAAAAAAGATGTACTTAATGAGGTTGTGGGACTGTCTACTGAACTTACATTGACTTGCCTATTTTAAAACCATTCATTAATATACTACTCGTATTATCCTTGTTTTTCAACATAATAATGATAGCAAAACCTTTCCCAAGTTTAACGGCGTAACTTAGGCCTATTTTACCAACTGTACACGAATGTTAAGGAAAATAATAATATACGGTAACATAGGTAACCGTTATTAATTCATCCTATATGTTTCTGTGCGTAAGATGAACAGAATTACATTTAGTTGCGTTGCGGATGAATACAAAACGCAACAAAAGTAGTTGAGCAGCGTTTAGCGGCGCCGATGGGACAGGGACAGGAATCATCGCCGAGCGAGCGCGTGTCTTGAAGACTTGTCAGCCGCATCGCATAGCGGTGCACGCAACGACTCTACTTTCAGGGTCCCGTGAGAAAACAGCATTAAGTATAGTTTCGCCTAAAGCGTTAGCATTTTTGTCTATATTAAAATTACCTCCTTCAATTTTCCTTCAGTCTTCATCATCATCATCATCATTTCAGCCATTAATCGCCCACTGCTGAGCATAGGCCTCCCTTCGTGTACGCCACTTATCCCGGTCCTGGGCTAATCTCATCCAGAAGTGCCCCGCAGTTTTTCGGATGTCGTCCACCCAACGAGCCAACGGATGCCAGGCGCTTCTTACATTAGTCTTATTCAGTCTTATTTAACCCTTAAATGCATGATTTTTTCTTTTAACGAGATATTAATATATGTGATAGACAATGGTTTTCTGACTCTGGGAAAAATAATAAAAAAAATATTTAAGATCGATTTTTATACTAAATCAGTGTTAGAAGTTAAATAGGCCAAATATTCTTGTCAAAAAAGTGCAGGCCGTTTTTCGAGACATGCGTCGCTTAATGACATTATCCGTCGGTCCCTTGCAACCATCAATGTGCCTGCTCTCCTTGAGCCGACTGGCATAATCAGAGATGATGGCAAGAGGCCTGATGGAGTGTCCTTGGTCCCTTGGAGTATGGGACGAATGTTAGTGTGGGATGCTACCTGCGTAGACACATTGGCACCGTCTCACCTCCAACGGACCAAGATAAAAGCGGGCGCAGCGGCAGAAAGTGCCGAAATTTTGAAACGTAATAAATACAAAAGTCTTGGCAAAGAATACCTTTTCAACCTGCAACAGGAAAACGACGTGGTGGAACAAAAAACTAGAAAACCTCCGTAGATCTACACGTCGCATATTCAATCACTCTACCACGCCAGAGGAATGGAAAAGGTATGGTAAAGCTCTGACTGAATATAACAAACAAATCAGGAAAGCAAAAAGGAAGTCCTGGAGGAAGTTCTGTGAGGAGATCGCCCAAACTCACAAAGGAGCGAGAATCCACAAGATACTCTCCAAGGCACCAACAAACTATCTCGGTCTTCTTAGGAAACCAGATGGCACATTTACGAACACAAAGGAGGAAACCTTAGAAGTACTAAGAACCACACACTTCCCCGGTTCGTATACAACCAGTAACAAGCTATTATGCGCCCAAAGGAATACTCAAATACACAGGGCACGAAATATAGACTGGAATTTGGCAACTAATATTTTTAGACCAAACAAAATTAAATGGGCACTTAGAAAGTTCCAGCCATTTAAGTCAGCAGGAATGGATGGAGTGTTCCCAGCGCTACTGCAGCAAGGACAAGAACTCCTCCTCCCGCATCTGGCCAGAATATTCAGAGCAAGTTTTGCAATGGGAATAATACCAGATCAATGGACTAAGGTCAAGGTACTTTTTATACCAAAAGCAGGGAAAAAGGACTACTCACAGCCTAAATCCTTCAGACCGATCAGTCTAACATCGTTCCTACTTAAAACGATGGAAAGAATCATTGATCAGCACATTAGGACGGCATACCTGGCGGATAGACCGCTGAGTGTTAACCAACATGCTTACCAAAAGGGAAAATCCACGGAGACTGCCCTACTCGACCTGGTAGACAAGGTGCAGTCAACCCTAGAGGACAAGCAAACCGCTCTATGTGCGTTCCTTGATGTAGAAGGTGCTTTCGACAACACGCCCACAGAAACCATACTTAATGGTATGAAATCAAAGGGTGTAGACGAAACCACCACCAGATGGGTTCACAGCATGCTCTCAAACAGGGTAGCAACTCTGACGTTAAACCCGATAGAGCATGAGTTTCATACCACTAAAGGGTGCCCGCAAGGAGGCGTCTTGTCTCCGTTACTATGGACCCTAGCAGTGGACCAACTTCTTGCAATACTGTCAGGCCAACATTATGACACACAAGGATACGCCGACGACCTTGTGATAATTATAAAAGGCCCATGTCTATCTACAATATCAAATCTAATGCAAGGAGCTCTTAACACAATAATCAAATGGTGTAAAGAAAATGATTTGTCCATTAATCCGAGCAAGACAGTAATCGTTCCATTTACAAGGAAACGGGACCTCGGAAAACTAAAAGAACCAAAACTGAATGGACAAATAATACCATTCTCGGTCGAGGTCAAGTATCTAGGGGTCACTTTCGACCAAAAGCTAACTTGGAACCCTCACCTGAGAAACATCACTCATAAAGCAAAGATGGCCCTGTGGTCATGCTGTCGAATGGCAGGAGCAAGATGGGGCTTAAGACCCAACATTGCTATGTGGTTATATACAGCGGTAGTGAGGCCCATAATCACCTACGCCTCCGCAGTATGGTGGGACAAAACCAACCAAACGACAGCAATACAAGCTTTAAACAGCCTGCAACGCACTGCTTGCATTACAGCAACAGGCGCCTTCTCCTCGACACCGGGGGCGGCCCTCGATGCACTGCTTGACATTTTACCACTCCCCTGCAAGTGCAAAAGGAGTCCAAGCAGTGTGTCTACAGGATATGCACTCTAAATAGGCCAAAATGGCGCTCCCAAGCATTAGCCAAACTCAAGGCCTGGGTATTTGCAAATAAAACACTTAGCATGCCCACCGATGACACATACACAGAGTGCAACTTTACCAAACTGTACACGGTGGAAATACCTCCTCGAGACAAATGGACTAACGACCAAATGTACGTCGAAGAGGGAAGCCACATATGGTACACGGATGGTTCCAAAAAGGAAATGATGTAGGATGTGGGATCTATGGTGAGAGACCCAAGCTCAGGGCCAGCGTCAGCATGGGCAGACAGGCCTCAATCTTCCAGGCAGAAGTCTTCGCCATTAACAAATGTGTGGAGATTAACCTGGATAGAAACCTAAGACACCAACATATCTACATCAACTCAGACAGCCAAGCTGCTCTGCTGGCACTAGATTCTCTAGAGTCCAACTCAAACCTAGTCCAGAACTGTAAAACAAACCTAAACGCACTGGCCAACTCCAACAAAGTCACACTTAGATGGGTACCAGGGCACTCCGACATTACCGGAAACGACGAAGCAGACGAACTCGCTAGAAAGGGCGCAGACACACCCCTGATCGGCCCCGAACCGTTTTGTGGATTCACAAAACGAGAAGCATATTCTCTGCTAAATAACCTGGAAAAAAGAAGGGCAATCGATGGGTGGAAGTTCGTGAGAGGACAAGAACACTCGAAAGCCCTAATAAAACCGTTCAACAGCAGATATGCTAAAGAGCTCATAGGGCTCAAAAGACACAAAATCTGCGCGGTATCCAGAATATTGACTGGACACTGCAAGCTGAACAAACACATGTTTCAATTGGGGTTGAAACAAGAGGCGACATGCAGGTTCTGCCAGGAAACGGAGGAGACTGCAATGCACATCCTTTGTTCCTGCGGTCCACTAATGTCAAAGAGAAGTATCTACCTAGGGCGGCAGGTACTGCAACCCTATGAGGTACAAGACCTTACAGCCCAAAGAATCTGGAATTTCCTGGATTCAACGGGCATAAGTAAGGTTATCTAACCACAAAGGGCCGTCACAATAGATCTCTCTTGGTCGACGTGACACACAAAGGCCCACTATAATTAACAATAATAATAATAATAATACCTTTTTGTACCCTTTGGTGTAGAAACTCTAGGTCCATGGGGCCCCAGCGCGAACAAGTTGTTCACAGAAATCGCGAAGCGTCTGGTTGAGGTAACTGGTGACCGAAGAGCTGGCGACTTCCTCGCACAACGTATCAGCATTGCGATACAGCGAGGAAATGTCGCCAGTATCCTTGGTACAATGCCTCAAGGGCCTATTTTAGACATTAGCTAGCTTTTAAGTTTAGTCTTAGTTTCTTATATAATTATGTAAATATGTTCATGTAAATAAAGTGATTTTACCACAATTTATATAAATATATCGTAATTGGTAAGTTTTATTTAAAAAATAATACTACTATTAAAAAGGTACACTATTTGTGAAACCTTTATGACAAAATGTTTAAACATAAACTAATTACTAACTCCGAAAAAATCAGCCTAAATCACATACTAAAAATCGCCATCGTCCTGTTTTTTCACACTTTTCCGCCATTTCATCTTAATCCTTAAATAATAAATAGTAAATCATTATATTATTTAATTTATTTAATTGTATATTAAAAAATAATAAATAATGAATATAAATGTGATTTTGGATAGCTACATATCGAGCCACGGGCCATCAAATATATGATGCATATATACATCACCATGCATTTAAGGGTTAAAGCTTTTCAGAATAATACACGTACATGCATAAATAAGTATAGATCATTACCTAGCCAATTTACTTTCTTAACTAGCTATAAGTATCATGCGAACGTTAAGCTAGAAATTGTATAGTATGATGTCGGAGCGGCTTCAAGGAAGGTATCAGAGGGAACCCGCGGCATTATCCGGATAATCCGAACAAGTAGGCACGGCGCGGAGCGGCGAGCTCTTTCAGCGGCGATCTTACACGGCTCCGTCGCAAACATCGGATTAAATACACTTCTGAGCACGCAATACTGCTAAATATTTATATTTTCACAAGGACAACGCTCAAACAATTTGTACCTATTCATCCGAATAAATGGAGACACTTGACTCGAGCTTTAGTTCCTATAACAAAGCCCGAAATGGTTCTGATAAACACACCATGAGTTATGTTAACTATGACGAAAAATATGGAAGTCAAGTCTGGTTTCGAATTTCCTCTTTTCCGCACCGTATAGAAATGTACTAGTTTCTACAATACAAATGCATATTTTGTTTGTTCTTATAGAATTTAAATTTATTTGAAAAATTGTCTTTGCTCCTCACGTACGTTTATATATGTATGTATATGTCGCAGGGAAATGGCCAAAACAGAGATTTCATCAAATCACTAAGGAATATGATCAAATCACGCAGGATGCAAAATGGCGAATCCATTTTATCATTTCTCTAGAAAATTTCAGTCATTTAACTAAATCCCTGACTCTGTTTAGTGATATCACAAAATCGACCAATAGACACGCCACGTTTTGTCATTTCACTAGATTTGTTTAGGGATTTGATAAAATCCCTGAACCACGTCAGTAAGTTGACGAAACGAGCTTTTAACGTCAAGTAGTTTTATCATTTCGCTAAACAAGTTCAGTCAAAAGACAAAATGTTTTAATAAATATGAAATTAATTGAAAATGAAACATTTTTAGCTTTGTTTCTTCATTTATTCTATTTTTTTTTTTCTTATTTATAGAAAACCAAAAACTCTTAAAAACGGATTCAATTTTACCATTTCACTAATTTATTTAGTTAAGGATTAGGAGGAAGGTGTGTATTATTAGTTTAGATCTAGTTTTTAAGTTTATGCATGTTAATAAAAAAATTGCACCAGTTAAGGATTCAATCAAATCAAGTAACAAGTAATAAATCTAATTGGTTATATTAGATTCTAAGCTTTGTCATTTCACGAAACCAGTTCAGACATTTGATCAAATCACCAGTTGAGACTTAAAACTAGTTGACTTTTTGAGTTCGTTTCGTCAACTCACTGTCGCGGTTCAGGGATTTTATCAAATCCCTAAACAAATCTAGTGAAATGACAAACGTGTCGTGTCTATTGGCCGATTTTGTGATCTCACTAAACAGAGTCAGGGATTTAGTCAAATGACTGAAATTATCTAGAGAAATGATGAAATGGAATCGCCATTTTGACATCCTGCGTGATTTGATCAAATCCCTTAGAGATTTGATCAAATCTCTGTTTTGGCCATTTCCCTGCGACATATATATATATATATTACTTAGGTTAGATACGGTTAACTACAACTCATTAGATTCTGATGAGTATAAATGAAAGGAATCGTTGAGCTGTGAGAGCCGTTCATTGTTAAAAGCGTACCTGTCGATGGAGGTGGACAAAAATACCATTAGGAAAGATCGTACGCGCAGGGTATTTCGGGCGATCGCTTCATTATACCGGTGTTGTATATACTTATAAAGTGAACTATTGAATCGTGCTCCTGTTCTCTTTTTCGCACATTATTTTCTACGCGTATTTCGTAAGTTTTTAGAGTAAGTTAAAAATCAGTATCTGTTCATTCCATATATGTAAAAATAAATAAAAATAAAATAGCCTTTATTTTACTATCCCTTCATCCTGTGTTGCGTGCTAAACACTTACATCTAACCGTATAAACACTTAACTGTGTAAAAGTATATACTTAATTAAATATAGTTTGTTTCACTTTTTACTTTATTTTGGGATCCCCTTCTGGGTAAAGGCCTCCTCCAGTTTTTGCCATGTCTCTCGATCTTGAGCTAAATAATGCCATCCCATGCCGGCAGTTCTCTTTATGTCATCCGCCCAACGCTTGAGTGGGCGTCCTGAGTGTCTATCCATATATGTACCTACCTATAACTATTTAACTAACATAGCCATCGTGGTTGCCTTACGGTTGTCGGTTGTCGATGACAAAAACAGGACGCGTACAATATGTAAACACAAAATATGTCTAGATGACAATGGAGGTATTAATAATTAGCCTTTAATTTAGGTACAGCTCTGCTAGATTCCAAAAACATATACCCAATATAAACACGCGGAGATCGCTGCAAGCAACTTGTGAACTAGGTTGAGAAGTAACGTAGGTACCTACGTTCATCATTGATAGATCAAAACGCGGAAAATTGCAGTGGAAATCGTAGATGTTATGTTGTGGCATAATATGTGTTTTGCTTCTTTCAAATAATTTGTTTCGCACGACTGTAGGTACGTCTGTAGGTACCTATTTAATGCCGTTACGATATGTTGCATACATAATAAACTTGTCATACGAAGAACAAGCGTAAAGTTTATTATCAGAATTACATTTTTAACACGTACTCTCATCAATTCAATGTATTAAAAACTAACGACGCAGCTCGTACGTTAACCGTGGTTTGAATATTAGATAGGCGTCCACGCAAGACGTCTACGCCATCACCAAAGAATGTAAAATAGTTTCCCTCTTTCAAAAAACGCACCAACTCCCATCTTGACAACGTTCGCTAAAACATTTTATTTAGCTACTCGTGCAAGTTTTACTTGCGTATCATTCAATAACATAAATTTCATCTGTAATTCTGTATGCTTTATATGTATAATAATTGCGCTATCGATTAGGTACTCCAAATGTATTTTCATCTTTTATTACTCTTGAACCTTGGTCACAATAAACATATGTTAATAGAAATAATCATACTTATTTATCTATTGACATTTGTGCTTTAGATATCGTAGTTTAGTAGCAGCAGTTCAAGTCGTTGTTTAATAGAAATAAACGAGACGAGACATGAAACCGGTATGCTATGTATGCAGGTTTATTTCGGTTTCGCACTAAGCTTTCCTTGTAATGCTAATATTATAATAACTTTTTTGGTAATCCAAATTCTTCTCCCACAAGGTGCGTGTGTGGTTACTTTAATCGTAAATAAGAATTTCACTATTTTATCGGTTCTGAAACTTCTTTGTCAGTCTCAGATTTAATGTTGCAAATCAGCGTAGATTTATAATATGTAAAATAAATAATGGTATTAATACGAAAACGAAATTAAAAAGCTTCAGCGGGGTAGGCTCAGCTCTCAGGTCAGTTGTTATGTCAGCCTCGAGCCAGTGTTGAGCCTGGAAAACGCGATCCACGCGAACCTAAGGCAATATGTTCCTCGCATGTTTGAGAAAACATTCCTGAGTTGTAGGACGGGCCGGGCCCGGGGTAGCGGGTACCTGCGGCGCTCGCCAGCGACGTTCGCGCCGGAAGAAGGGCGCGTGACGTCGCCCTCTCGGAGCCGACGTGCCCTATCCTAGCACGTGACCAGAAACCTTTATACTGAGCCACTAGACAATCCTGCCAAGTCTCCGATCTCATCGACCAAATGATTGTTTATTTTTATTTATAATATTGCAAATAATGTTATGCTACATATTTCTCTTTCAGATAAAATATTTCATTGCGATCTCGATCTCTACTTTGCAGTTGCAGTTTTATGACGTACCTAACTGCTTGTACTTCCTTTTCTAATGTATTTCAGAAAATTAATTATGAGGCTTACTATTCCTGACATTCCTGTAACTACTTAGTAGAGCAAATCAGTAAAATTATCTATCTGAATACCTATACAAGAAACAAGGTGTTATTTAAGAATTAAAATAGTATAAAAAAGTAAATATAGCTTTTAAAATAGTTTCGGCAAGTCATATATTACAAATCTATAAATTAAACAGCGTATCAACCTGATCATATAAATATACCGTGTGCAACATATACGTATACATTTGAGACAAGGCAATAAGTGCTGAAAAATATTACATTAATATAAAATCTACTACATTACTTATTTAGACAGCTGACATTAGATTACAGTGGTAACCTTTACAACATATGTACATTATTAAGTCGGATATGACGAAACGAATGAGTAGCGTTAGCATTTTATTAATTGGCGTCGCGGTGATAAATTGACGGCGTTGGGTAAATAACAGTTATTCCCGATGAGCCGTGGGAACTCATTGCGTCGGCGCGCGCCGGCAGATGCGTGCCGATCGCATCTGGAACACAGAACGACTTCATCTAAGGACCGACCGGTTAGCTCAGTCGTTATAACCCCTCATGTCGAAATTCATAAAATTTCGGTTATTCGTAGTGACGGTTCTTATATCGTTCTTAACAATTTGCGCCCTTATTCCGATCTCAGACGGATTTTACCAAATTTCGCTGGGTCTTAGCTAACTCTTATGTAAGACTGTTAAATGCTTGCCAAGGTTAGACTTTCATGAATTATGATCAGGGTCAGGTCCGGTGTTGATTGGGCTATTTGTCGACGCCAGCGGGCAATGAAATGGTGAGCGCACACTTAATTAGCTTTATTCCACGACAAGTTTATTGAAAACCGGGGTATCTATACTCTAGTCTAAGACCCTTCTCACTTAAACTTCTTTTGTAAATAAGAGCTACCTAATTGAGTTGAAGAAAGATATTATTATGGTTTTAAACAGTAACGCAGACAAGTACATTTGCAATATGTGTATGTGACCCTATAAGATTCACTTTTGTGTTTACTCTTCAAAGTGGTTTTGAGTCGGATTTACGTTTCGCAGGTTTTTTTTATTAGTTGCTTATAGGACATTCGTATCGCTTTTATTGCCGGTAAAACGATTTGGTAAAAGTATTTCAGAAAATTAACTGCATTGTAGCGAGACTCGCGAGTGTGTATACGCGAGCGCGAGCGACGCGATGCGCACAATGGCATCCCCATAAGTACGGTCACGCTTTCATGCCGACGCGAATTTTCCGGACCTGCCGTAATAAGCATCCGCGCAAACAAAGACTTTTCCCGTTCGGAGCAACCGGAAACATTACACGAAATCATTTTAAGTGGTAGGCATTTATCAATTGTGAGCGGGTAAAGTAAAAATGTAGGGAAAGGGATGATATTTTGGTGATGAACATTTTCTTCAGCCGTTACCAACAAATATACAGATGAAATGCAATTTATGTATGTATTTGCCTTGTTCAAACTTCAATCCTTTATCACTACTACCTTTAACTGACATAAATATATTACGAATACGTGAATGACACGATCTCCACCCATCGGTGCGTGAGGCTTATGACATGAGAGAGTTGAGAGTTATAAATATGTATATATTTTATTGCTATAAAGCATTTTACCTTTTTATTACTTACTCCTAGGCACATTCTCCAAAATCTCCGTGATTCACCGGCCTGGGGCCTCTGTGCGTGTGCTTGCTTTAAATACAATCAAAAACGAGTGTTAACTGACGAAGGTCGAGCACGCAGGGTTGCTTAGCGTCAAATGAACCATTCGCGAGTACAATTATTTCAAGATTAATTCATATAACTTTGACATTGAGTCAAATTAGCCTCATTTCCGTTCTTCCGCCCCATGTATATATGATACGCATTTATGCTCTACTTTTTTAGCTTAATTTTTTTATCCGTACTCTTGACGTTATTAAATAAGTGCACACAAACCTACATGTTATGATCAACAGCCCATGTATAGAGAGGGAAGATTAACAAGCTTCGGTTGTGTATGAAATCGGATTATTTTCTATGGTATCCTATTCTGCTAGCTACATACATATAGACTACGCTAATTAAACCGAGGAAAGTTGTCCAATGATTTCATATACAGAAAAACAATTTCAGGTAGTTACGTGAAAAATAGGGTGTTACTTAATGCGATCAAGACAACACTACGGTTATCTGACGAGGGGACGGTTAGCCTCGTAAGCAGAAGACCCGCATTTAATTCCCGACTCGGTCACTGCACTGGTGTACTTATTTATTTCAGTTTTTAAAAAACTAATATTTAATCGTCGCAATGTACGTAAACTCTTTTTTTTTTTCACCCTGAAATGCGTGGTTGAAATGTTTCGGGTTCCTCGTGACACCGTGTTTAGTTAGTCAAGTAGGTAGGAGGCAGCCCTACGTCGGAGGCGGGATACACACCAACTATCACGAACATGTGTCTGCAAGCCGTCTGTGCGAACGAAAACAATTAGCCCACTGCACGCTGCCCTCGCCGCACTTCGCTTATCCCGTACCTATCTTCTCACTTTTGTTCCGTTCCGGGTTTCGTAAATTGTAACCAACCGTTTTTTCATTCTATTGTAAGTACTTATAACGAAGCACCTTGCATTTATTTTCCCTGTCGTTTTAAATTAATACCGTCAACGGCCATGACGATTGCGTAAACTAATAACATAGGAATCATACCACAACCTAGGCAATTCGATTTAGGCTTGCAATCAGATCGATTATTGAGTAAAACAATCTATATTTGTGTTAGTTTTTAGTAAAACGTATGAATAAACCGACAAAGCGGCTTTTGACAAAGTGGTACGTTTTACTAAAAGGAATCTTCGCTGAGTTCGTGAGAGCATAACTATAGGCACATCAGCTTTGAATTAGAACTTCGCATACCGTCTTATAAAACTTATAAACCATAACCTCATATTTATATCAATTTCAGATGAAGAATTCTGATAAGTGATTCACAAAGGTAGTGAACCATTTCAGGAATTTAGAGGCTCCAATACATCAACAGTATAACATACCATGAAGTCGAATAAACTTAACAACTACTTATTAAATATAATGATCATAACATAACCACTGGAGCTAAAGCAAAGCCAGTTATCTAATTTAGCGACTAAATATGGTCAGGAATGCATTGCCTTACATTGACTTACATGATGGCGCCGCCACATAAATAAGCCTACCATAAATTGAATAAAAATATTGCACATCGACCAGCTTGGCTACCTATCTGTAAAAATGCTCTTATGTTATGTTTCTTATTAGGTCTACAAAATAGGTTGTTAATTAAGTAGGTACGTTGATTTCATATACCAGGTCATCTTACAATAAACGACTTCGATAAATGAACGCTGGTGTCATGTGGTGTCGAAACAGAAACAACGAGATAGTGATTTAGTGCGATAGTAGCCGGAGAAATTAAAGAGTCGCTTTGAGACCGTGACTGAAGCGATGGCCTCGCAGCAGGCGCAATCAGATGAATTGAGATGGGTCTCAATGGAAGATACACACCACATTCACATACGTAACTATTTACGTACCTATATATTAATGGTCATGTTGTTATGTAGGTACATAAAGTAAAAATAAAAATACCAGAAAGCATATATATCTGTATGCAATGACTAATGCAAACTATGCGGATATAATGTGCTCAGCTCAGATCCGATTGTAGTAAATACCTAAAGACTGTATCGTTAAGTATGAAGACAACTTTGAGTAGCCGTATTTATTTGCTATTATATTTTTTTCTTATAACAAGACATGGGCTTAATAAGTCACATAATAAGGTATGCATTTTGTCCTAGAAACTCGACGTAAAGCATATGGTTTAGACTTAATCCTCCCAAATACCAATTACGATTTCGGACAAATGCTACTAGAAAATTCACAAACTGCGTACAAAACGATACGATTGCGAAAAAAAAATTGTACGGTGCGAATCTCAACTACACATGATCCACAAAGCAGAATATCTGGACATAGTCTAACCACTGTTATTTAAAAAAAATAAAGTTTATATCATTATGCATTCATCAATTGTTTTTTAGGGTTCCGTACTCTTAAAAGGAAAAAGAGTAACCCGTATAGGATCACTTTGCTATCCATCCGTCCGCCCGACCCTTTAATACAATATCCGGAACGAGCGGAAGACTCAAAAATCAAACCTTATACTCATAGCAGTCATAGCAAAGACATATGTAACTCCGCATAGACAGATAAAGTCTAAAAAAAAAACTTACCTCAGTACCACACAGAAAAAGGTACGGTGGCCTAGATGGCATGACACCTTTGGGGTACGCTCAGCTAGATGGCGCTAATATTAATATTTGACATTTTAAAGCATATCGAGCTAAGAATATGGGCCAAATTGTCAAAACTGAGGTTCAAAAGTTTTAAGCCTGTGTCAAAAAAATGACTTATGAATGACAATGTCTTGAATGACAGTGCATAGACTGTGATTACACATTTTACTTCGACAGTAACTCTCTTTAATACTCGATCCTCTTTGGTCATAGCCATACTCAGGACTATTCGTCAGTCCCTTGAAAAGTTGACTATGAAAAAATTAAACTTCTATGCTAACGTGAATTAATAGGGTACTTTTGATAAACTATGAAATAACAAATAATATATACCACAACACTTACAAGAGAAAAACTAAATAAAATCCTTGAATTAAAAAAGTAATAAAATATTTTTTTAAAGTGGAGTTTGTAACTTTGTACGTAACGCTCGGTGCTGGGCGAGCCTGATTCACTACACACGGCTGGTCCTTTTTTAATTTAATGCACGACATATATATTAATACATAATTACATTAATTACATACATATTTACTTAATATTATATTTTTAACAGTGTGTGGAGGTCGGCGAAACTATAAATCCTAGTTAAATTACGGAACCACGAAAAGGGATCAAACTGAAGGAATCCTTGTAGTTAGCAATGTATTGGAAACCCGACAGGCCGGCAGATTTATATCAGTCGTAGATTGCCGGCGCGCCTCACGCGAACTCTATAGGCGAAAGCAATTTCAGTCGGGCACAGTCGCAACGCCGTCGCCGAATCCCGCCCGACACATCCATACCTACCCGACACCTACACTCGCTTATTTCATCCGCATGCTGGGGGCAGCTGAGATGGGGAATCTCTAACATACCATTACAAGGCTATAATATAATTTTATTGATTTGTAGGTTCAGCCCGGAAGAACCATTACTTTTAATACTGACATACAATATTCAGGACGCGAACTGCTATAAGAGCAGCATGCGAATTCTTGTGTCTTAATATGAAAATTACTCTGAAATATCGCCGACGAATGTAATGTGTTATGAATAAAAGCACAACGTAGAAATGAATGCAAAATTTTGACGCTAGAGCAGTTTGAAGTCACTAGTTAAGTACTTAGGCAGTGAAGCTAGACAAAGCGAAGCGCGTGTGAGCAGAGTCATTAGCTGCACAATTAGTGCAATTGTCGTTAATTTATTGCAGAGCGTCGACAGCGCTGGTGTCCGCGCTCCGTGCGAAACGGGGAGTTAAATCATTGTGGTGCCACTGATGCCATGCCACGCCACTCCACGGATATTGTCCGCTTTGTAGGCATCAACCAGGCATGACATTAATTGAAACAAAGACAATTAATTTTGACTGATGTCCCTTAATCTGCTAGATATTAAACGAAACAACCGACAAGTTTACAACCACTGGCATCTGTAACAATAATATACAGAGTTACGTGTTTAAAGAATTAACGTATTACTGGCAAGTACGGTGTGGTTAGGTATACTTTGAGAGTGGGCTTTGCTATAGTAGTGATGTGTGTAGAAGATATTAACGTTTACATATGATATGATGTTTAATAGATTGAGCTCGAAATGAAGTTTGTTAGTGTCGTACCCTCGTTAAAGCCGATATTTGCTGGCGAAGACAAGGTCCCGTCATGTGTCCGCGAGTCCCGGGTAAGTGTCAGTCAAAGTTTTATGAAAGTTCAAGGGCGTACCGTCAGCATAAATAGTAGCGGATGAAACGAAGCAGCGAAAGTATTTACCACCGTCGAATACTTTTCCAAATACTTAAAAATATACAGTACTGGACAAAATTCTTCATACACCGACATATAAAATAAACTTTTTATCATAATTTCTTTACCCTTAAACTTAACATCACAGTTGTATTGGAAAACTTTTAACTAATTTCATGGCGTACAACATACAGACAATAACATATCAATGATCGTACAATTATTTTTTTACATGAGTATAAATATAAATATCAGTACTTTTGGCTCTGGACGAATTTGATCATACAGTAATTAAAATACGAATGAAATGCAATGTAGTAGTGTGTATGGCTGTCATCTGCTTTAGATATCGCTGATTGTCTCGGAGGAACATTTTATGTTAGAAACTGAAAGTATTTATCTAACCCAAGCTTTTTCCTGTGTGTCTACTGAAGTAGGCAAAGTGGGTATAATTCAGAATGACATTTGATATTTTCTTTATTTTTCCAAAAACTTCCTTAAATTTTGGCTTGGATTCATGACATGAGACTATGTTAGCCATTCAAGCTATTCATTCCTATTAATCATAACAAACGCATGAGATATATACATACTGGTATTATCTTTCAGCCATCACCCGTCTGAATATATATGAAAAGATGACTGAAAGAAAATACTAGTATGTCTATTTCATGCGTTCGTTGTGATTCATAGGATTAGGTAGCTTCAATGGCTGACATAGTCTCATGTTATCAATCCTAGCCAAAATTTAAGGAAGTTTTTGGAAAAACAAAGAAAATATCAAATGTTATTCTGAATTATACCCACTTTGCCTACTTTAGTAGGCACACAGGAAAAAGCTTGGGTTAGATAAATACCTTCAGTTTGTACCTGAAAATGTTCCTCCGAGACAAGCAGCCATATCTAAAGCAGATGAAAGCCATACACACTAATACATTGCATTTCATTCGTATTTTAATTACTGTATGATCAAATTTGTCCAGAGCCAAAAGTACTAATATTTATATTTATACCCATGTAAAACAATAATTGTACAATCATTGATATATTGTTGTCTGTATGTTGTACACCATGAAATTAGCCAAAAGTTTTCAACACAACTGTGATGTTAAGTTTAAGGGTAGAGAAATTATGATAGAAAGTTTATTTTTTTATGTCGGTGTATGAAGAATTTTATCCAGCACTGTAGATATAAAACATATAGCGTTCCTCTTAGAAGAGATATAGGTGTTAAAGGAAGTGTTCGAATAAATTAGGCGTTCCAGATTAGGACTGCGTTACGAAGTTTAGGAAAAAACTAAATGCAACTAATATGTTATTTTAACTTTTTTTCTCTCTAAAGATATATGCCTATGAGAGAAAGTTAGGTAGTATAGCTCGATACGGTGCTTTTGAATTACATAATATATGTTCCTACGTATAATAATATATACTAAATTTATAGACACGAATACACCGCGGGTTGGCCAAGTATTTACTACCGGCAGCTACGGACTCCAAGTCAACGCCCGATTGATTACCGCGACGATTCTAGATATCTAACTAATAAGGACTTGCCCACTGAATTATATATTCTCAATATAAGCGATGCTCCCAATCAAAGTGATTTGTCCTGTGACAAAATACTTCGTCAACGACATTATCACTATTTACGTCAGACCACTGGTAACGCGTTGTTTTACGCTTTACGAAGTATGGTGTTAACCTGCCTAGCTACTCCTTAACTCCTTATGCATAAATTCGGAGCGCACGGATAAGTTCTGTACCTAATTATTCATATTAATCGGGTGGTCTAAGTATTAGGTATTAATAGTAGTAGTAGTAGTAATACACTTTATTGTACAAAAATAAAAACACATATAACAGGAAAATAATAAAAATACACACACATCATTTGTACAAAGGCGAACTTATCCCATTAAGGGAACCTTAACCTTAGAGCAGGTATTAAATACGGTAGCGGCAAAAAAACTCATACTGCTGTTTATGACAGGTTCATTCGAAAATTGGTTAATTGCTACGCTCCAAAATTGAAATAATTTCATCATTTAGATGGCTGGCAGTCCTCAATTGTGCGTTTCTTAATAATCTTCCTTCCTCGCACAGGTAATCTGTCGCCTGCGGTATTGCAGGACCGATACGACCTACAATTTTCAAGAAGTGCGTACACTTATCTTAAAGGCCGGCCCTTCAACCCTTCTGGTGTTTCTGGTGTCCATGGGCGGCAGTGATCGCTTACCATCAGGCGGCCCGTCTGCTCGTTTGCCTCTTATCGCATGAAAAACGGATGTACTTAGCTAACACTGCCGCCAGGCTCAAGTGGGCCTGGGCAGGACACGTCTGCATCACATGGATACAATTATCACATATCATTAACCCTTACGTTCCACTTACTGGACGGTACTGTATTTGTTCATGTACATGTGTATGTATTAAGTAGATTTTATACAATAGTTCAATGAGCACAATACAGGATGAAGTGATTAAATAGATCGATACCAATTTCATATAGTTAAATCAACGTTAATGTCAGGGAAAATTTGGTTGGTGCCAATAACGCTAACGTTATTGCTGCCTGTGCCGACATATAGGAACAGAATAAAGTGTGTGTAATAGTAGCTACGCAATACACATGTACTCTGCAGCCTATTCATGCTTCAGAGATTATAAACAGTATGTTACTTAGTTCGCCAGTAGGTGGTTTGTCAGGATCGTATTAATGGAAATCCGTGATCTCCGCCTACCCCTCTGGGAAACAGGCTTATACGTTCAGCAAAATTGTAATCGATGTACACACTTTAAATAAGATACATAAAGATAATGTACCTAAATAATACGTGTAATAATCTCCGCGTAAATTCATCGATTTACAGGTCACAAAGGATAATTACATTAATTAAAATATTAATTAATTACAAAACTCTACTTTTGCGGTGTAGTCGAAAATGGAAATAGAGTCAACACCAAACGCTTTTAGTTCTCTGAGAAACGTGGATACATTCAATTAAACACTCATATCGCACATTAACGTGTCAAATTCTCTTGTAACAACCCGCAGTCAGATATTTTAATATAACTCGAATTTTAACATTTTAGTCTAATTTCAGATAATAAATGACCACAATAACGATTTCTCTTTGCGCCTAAAGTTGAATGAGTGTTCGGGATAGATAATTCGAGCTTATTTATGATAGTCGGCGGCCGATAACCGTGCAGACTTATCACTGAAGCGTGATGGATTGGGGCGTACATACTTAAGATGCGTAATATCTCCTTAAAACAACCAATTGCGATTAAAAAGTACACAATTAATGTAACGTAATGTAGTTTGTTGCGGATGCTATTTTGTACCTAGGCGTTTGACGAAGCCTGCGCTGTGGATTTGGATGATGGTTTGTATGTTGGGATATGAAATAAATTTTCACAATTAATACTATGTACCAAAGACATATATAACTCCGTATAGACAGATAAAATCTAAGAAAAAACGTACCTCAGTACCATACAGAAAAAGGTACGGTGGCCTAGATGGCATTACACCTTTGGGGTACGCTCAGCTAGATGGCGCTAATATTAATATTTGACATTTAAAAACATATCAAGCTAAGAATATGGGCCAAATTGTCAAAACTGAGATTCAAAAGTTTTAAGCCTGTGTCAAGAGATGGCAGTCTATGCACTGTGATTAGTTGATTACACATTTTACTTTGACAGTAACTCTCTATAATACTCGATCCTCTTTGCTATGTATGTACATAAATAATCTGCACATCTATTCAATCAACGGAGGGCATGAACATAAAATGTTATATTTAGGAAGCAATTTTTTTCTTAACATGTTTATATGTATACAATATACATCCCTTATACTTCAAAATTAATCCAATTCGCTGTATGTTTTTTAAAAACTAGAACCGTATTTGCAAAAGGGAAATTCCAGCTGTTGACAATATTGGTGGTCATTATTTCACTGCTCTAGCTGGTATTACTATTTTCATTGGAATTCCAATGTTCGTTCCGTTCCATTTCCGACTGTTATTTTATGATAACGAGCAGATTTAAATAAAAATACATTCATATGATTAATATTATTCATATGACATAATTTTAACATAGCGTGCATAATGTAAGCCAGTAATATTTATTGGCAAGTTGTATTTGCCTGTAATTGGGCGTCATTATAATTATTTATGAAAAAAGAATTTAAAAAAATAAAAAGGGCCAAGAAAAATATTAAACATGAAGGTATATGACATAATTTTAACATAGCGTGCATAATGTAAGCCAGTAATATTTATTGGCAAGTTGTATTTGCCTGTAATTGGGCGTCATTATAATTATTTATGAAAAAAGAATTTAAAAAAATAAAAAGGGCCAAGAAAAATATTAAACATGAAGGTAGTAACGAATGCGCTGCCCTTTATTAAATATTGTATGATTTAGTGCTTAATAATGGTGCCCAGGCCGGGATTCTATATGCCACTGATTACTTGAAACGTTGCCGTATAAGCTATTTGATTTAAGTAGAGAGATTCTAAACACTGTCATATTAATCTCGGTTAATAGTACATGGCTGAGTAGTCAGCAAGTCTGGGGAAGTGTTGATATTGTGAGCTGGAGTTCGTGCGACTTGGGAGGTCCGCCGCTGCCCTTTCCAGATTAATACGTTAGGTAGATTATCTCCTACTATCTTGCGGCTTATATTCGTGTTTTATAAACTTATCTTTAGTTTCATTACCTAATTTTCTCGATTAAGACGATACAGGAGGGGTCAATCCTCCATACAAACGCTCTCGACTATTTCATCCCTGGTTTTTGAAGATAGAGCATTGATTTTTGCAAGCAGTCAACACAGATTACTATTATTTTTATCTGTGTCGGACCGTTTTGATTTTTTTTGATATTCTTATCTTTAAAGACGCTAGAGCCCATCAAAAATTTCCCAAAACGGCCTCATTGATTATGGCGCAATAAAAGGTGTGGTATTCAAAACTGTTAACAATTAGCCAAAAAAAACTGAACGGTCCGACACAGATTATTTCATTGTTTTTCAGATTCTCAATTTTCGTTACAATTGCTCAACTTTTGAAGGAGGAAACAGTTGAGAGTGGAACATCGATTTTAAAGATTTTTTTCTACTCCCGTACTGTTATTCGTGAGTTACAAGGTCGTACATAGAACTTTAAGACCCTACATAAAAGATGTCAGGACAAGTCTATCTAGTCTATACCCTGAAAACATTTAGTAGCAGTAGCACGATATAGCTGTTACAGTTCAGTAAATACATTGCTACCAACTTAACAAACCAATTCGCAGAGTCGAGACTTCTTCGTTTTCTGCTGCGTTCATTGGCGACGCGTCGAATCGCATTCAAATGTATGAGAACTCGATTCAACTCGGCTCGATTCGTCTTAGTGGCCAGGCTTCAAAGAACCATACCATAGACAGTTTTATTTTCATGTTTGCACTCAAACTGCATTATTCAAAATGGTAGGCGGTCCACCTAGATAACTAAGATGACTGAAAGTAGGTATTTGTTGAATTTATAATTTTCTTTCAAAATAAGTGCTTGGTCGTAGAAAAAGTATTGTATGCAACGGTGTTTAACTGAGTCAAAAAATGCTCGTGGCGTCTTTATTAACAATTTTCGGCTTCGCCTCAAATTGTTACCCACGCCACTCACCTTTTTTGACCTCTTTTTAACCACCAGTTGCATAAAATACTATTTCGCAATATCTTTTAACTGAGTTGTTCTGAATGGACTTTCGATAAATCTAGTTAATAACACTAGTATATTTAACTGAAATTCCCAAAATGAGAGGGGGGCTCCTTTCCATTTTAGCATTTTCGCTCCTGTGGCGCCTTAATAACATTACTTTGGTTTGATGTACAAATAATTTTTAAGAAAAAAAAACCGCCTTCCTTTGGGGTTCTGGTGATAAATACTTTCAAATGTTGGATTATATTATCAATTCGTCTGTATATTTTTTAATGTTTGTTATTCGATATCTCCGTCATTTCTGAACCAATTTTGAAATCTGGATGATTCTGAAGTACTTACAGATGAGAATGATTATCAGAACGGAACTCTAACCAGGGGCGGCTCACTCTTCATCAGCAGTTCTACTGCACCAAATGTCACTGTTCTGGACGTAAGTGCATGCTGTTCTTATAAAAATACCAAAGTCACTATAAGTGTGCCGTTCAGATTTGAGGAGTTCCGTTCTGACCATCATCAGCAATTCCACTGCACCAAATATCACTGTTCTGGACGTAAGTGCATGCTGTTCTTATAAAAATACCAAAGTCACTAAAAGTGTGCCGTTCAGATTTGAGGAGTTCCATTCTGACCATCATCAGGAGTTCCACTGCACCAAATGTCACTGTTCTGTACGTAAATGCATGCTGTTCCTTTAAAAACACAAAATCACCATATGTATGCCTTTCAGATTTGAGGAGTTCCCTCGATTTCTCCAGGATCCCATCATCAGAACTGGGTTCTGAGAAAAATGGGACCAATCTGTATGCATATCAAAAAAAAATTTTCAAAATCGGTCTAGTAACGACGGAGATATCGAGGAACAAACATTTAAAAAAAAAAAAAAAAAACATACAGACGACTTGATAACCCCTTCCTTTGAGATTTGGAAGGCGGTTAAAAATACCAGTCCATTGTACATCAAACCAAAGTAATGATACTTAGTAGTTTTATGTTGATATATTGAATCATTATTACTTTAAAGCAGATTCAATGTTGAGTAGCATGTAGCATGTGCCTATACTGCCAAACGCTGATCAAATTATATGTATAAAGGCCCATTTAGACGGTACCAGAACTCGCATAAGTACGAGTTTTATTACATTACGGTATTTGACGGCTCTGCAAAATTGTACGTAACCTCAACAGCCCGCAATGTAACTAAAATCGCATGCGAGTTCGCACGCCGTCTAAATCAGGCATAAGTTTGTGATTTTGTGAACAATACGCAACCACCAACCAAATACTGTGCTTACATTCCGAAAATGGCTAAATTCCTTAATGGTTAAAATAAAGGGGAATAGTTACGCTTACGTCTTGAAAACACGCATACTGTCGCATACTAACCAAAAACCGGCCAAGAGCGTGTCGGGCCACGCTCAGTGTAGGGTTCCGTAGTTTTCCGTATTTTTCACAAAAACTACTGAACCTATCAGGTTCAAAACAATTTTCCTAGAAAGTCTTCCCCACTTTTCATGTAGGGGGGGTACCCTAATAAAACATTTTTTCTATTTTTTATTTTTGCACTTTGTTGGCGTGACTGATATACATATTGGTACCAAATTTCAGCTTTCTAGTGCAAACGGTTACTGAGATTATCCGCGGACGGACGGACGGACAGACAGACATGGCGAAACTATAAGGGTTCCTAGTTGACTACGGAACCCTAAAAAGGGAATACGTTATTCGTCATTTTAAAAATTCCGTTTTGACCATTAGGTACATACATATTTATTGTAAGAGGTACACATTGAAAATTCAAATTATAATGAGAGACCACCGGAATAGTTACATTTGGTAAGCTCGCGCATTATGTAAAGTAATTTATGATATATCAACTCGGCATAGCAATGAGACGATTAGTCTTAACGGACTGATACAATCTTAGACAATGAGCAAGCCGCAATTGCTGGTTGTCTTCAACATTATAATTTATTATTCATCCTTTCGGACACGCGACCTTAACTTGAATATTAAGGAGAGCCCCGTCGAAAGAAATATTTACAACTTCCGTAAGAAGAAAAATAGTAGCTACTACTATGTCAAATAAAATTGCTTGCAGTTTTAATGTAATAGTAAACTGTGTAAAGTTCCGGTAGGATTACAGTCTTTAATTTAACTTTAAATTCTATGCGACTTCATCGACATTGTCACTTTAAACGACCTCAAATTTAAGGGGCTTGTTTAAATATAAAACTTAATTGATTACTGATGCTGACCACGTATTCTCAAACCATAGTCTAGTAATTTCCAAGGGCGAAGAACAATAGCCACGAAGGTGATTAGCATGCTCCCAGAATATTATTTTGTCGGGTAGGTACGTACGTAAGCATATTGAACACATTTGCATGCCCGAAACAGTAGGCAGATGACAAGCCCAAGGACGGAGCGTTGGCGCCCGCGGCGCCATCGGTGATGTAATTAAATGTACTCAACACTTCTTCTTACCACGTATTAATTCCATTAGTACGAGTAGGTATATAAAACTTATGCATGTATGTCTCATATTTAGTTTCAACAATGTAATACATATTTAGAACGCGTATTGTCTAATGCCGCCCCAAGGGTTGAAGTTTTACAGACACGTGTTGTTGTAACGTTTACACAGCTTGAGGCGTCATTATAAAAAGACGAAGGATTTAATAGTATTTTATGCAACTGGTGGTTAAAAGAGGTCAAAAAAGGTGAGTGGCGTGGGTAACAATTTGAGGCGAAGCCGAAAATTGTTAATAAAGACGCCACGAGCATTTTTTGACTCAGTTAAACACCGTTGCATACAATACTTTTTCTACGACCAATCACTTATTTTGAAAGAAAATTATAAATTCAACAAATACCTACTTTCAGTCATCTTAGTTATCTAGTGGACCGCCTACCATTTTGAATATGCAGTTTGAGTGCAAACATGAAAATAAAACTGTCTATGGTATGGTTCTTTGAAGCCTGGCCACTAAGACGAATCGAGCCGAGTTGAATCGAGTTCTCATACATTTGAATGCGATTCGACGCGTCGCCAATGAACGCAGCAGAAAACGAAGGAGTCTCGACTCTGCGAATTGGTTTGTTAAGTTGGTAGCAATGTATTTACTGAACTTTAACAGCTATATCGTGCTACTGCTACTAAATGTTTTCAGGGTATAGACTAGATAGACTTGTCCTGACATCTTTTATGTAGGGTTTTAAAGTTCTATGCACGACCTTGTAACTCACGAATAACAGTACGGGAGTAGAAAAAATCTTAAAAAAAATTCATATAAAGGACCTGTAGTCGACTGCTGTTATTTTAGTCAATGACGTTCATACCCGTTTTCACTGATAAATTGAGTTTTGAGACTACCAAAAAGTATACTCACTTCCATCCTGTAGAGTATCTCGAGAAAAGCCATATTTCGTTGCTATGCGGACGAAAACAATGGCATCGTTTTCTCGCTCTCTGACAGTTACACGGCCTCTGTAAAGAAAATGTTACTTTAAATTCAAGCAGTAAACAAAAAAGGTTCTAGGCGCACATAGGTCGTAAAAGAACTAATTACATATTGCCACCTGAAGAAGCCTGCGTTGCGGATAAATTTTCAAATGGGAATAGTGTTAAGTACTTACTGTTTTTATTTTAATGTTGGAATTGTAATCATAGTTATTTGACTCAAAAATATTTTTTCAGTACAGATGGTGTTTTTTTTACGCACTAGTGCGAGAAGTGATTCATTATATGCCAGGTCGAAACTTCGGAGGCTCATCTGTACTGAAAAACGTCGTACGATACACGTGCGAAAAGGAAATTCGTAACTCGTGTCGATTTAAAACACTCCCTTCGGTCGTGTTTTAATTTATCGCCACTCGTGTCGAACTTCCTTTTTTACACACTTGTATCGTAATGTACTATTATTTGTCCTAATAAAATAGTACATTTTCGTTATAAGTGCGAGAAGAATGACATTCTCGCACGTGTGACGAACGACGTTTTTTAATACAGTTGCGAAAAAACACTACTACTTACTTACAACGAAATAAAACAATCCGAACTATCAATTTTCCCATGGACATTGACGGATTATTTGACAATTCAAAGGCGTATTTTTGAAGCTTTTAAACTTGCGTGCATATTTTCGAGTTTGCTATTCATCTAACATAATTTATTTCATTGGGTGCCATAAAAACATAAACATTTACGATTTGGGACGATTGTTTAATATACAACTACATTTTAATTTAATCGATCCATTTATGCCCCGACGTATTGCAAATAACGTAAAATAATTATGACAAATCGCGTAACATATTCAGGTTTTTTGAACGTGCATTAAGTTAAAACATGGTAGACGTAGACGCATCTACTTTGACAGTAGAAGCACAGAATATATAATAGTACAAGTACAGAAGGCCCACTGCTTTGATGTTCACAAAATGCCGCCTTTTAAATGCCTACAAAATTCTAACAAAGAAACGAGCCGCACGTGCGCAGCGTCGGACGATAGGGCTGCCTATGGATTAAAACGAATTAATACTCAGATAAAATGTTATACTATTATATTTCAGTTTCAGTCTTGGGTAGTTCTAGGTATATATACAGTATATATATATATTTGTTTAAGTTCCAACATCACAAGCCTTATTGAACTTTTCCGTGGGACTTAATCAATAGTAGATCTGTGTAAGATTGTCCTATTTTATTCATGATGTCTATTTAACTAAGCATTATTAGCCATTCACACGCGGACATCGCATATAAAACTTTAAAAAAAACTCGCGAAGTAAAGTAACAATATCAATTGCGAACGTGCGTTCCGTGAGAATGCGCGCCACACCTGATTAGGCCGCGAACTCGCGGCCGCCAGCATGTACTTGTAGTGCGGCGATAGAATCGCGGAGTGAGCCGCCCCTGGTAGAAGACGCGTTTCGTTCCAATCATGTTCTGTTTACACGACTCATTATGACAGATTTTTCAAAGTATAAACCATTTTATAAATTATGTTTAGTATGACTAAAAGTAAACAATTACATATGAAATATTTACGTTTTAAATATTAATCACTTAATAGTATGTTTATAGTTTTATTTGTCTTAGTAAACTAGACTAATATGAAAACAGCTCGGTAAGTAGTCGTAAAATGGAACGTATATACTTTTTACGCACTAGTTCGTAAAATACAACTTCTCGCACGCTAAACAGCCAAAAAACGGGCCCTTTTTGAGCAACTGTATTAAAAACAATATTAATCAGGTAAAAAAAATACATATTCTTAATGTAGACTTTAGTTTAGTTAACTTTAATGGATTATCCATAATATCTATTAAATTTTGGCTGGGAAAAATAATAATTCGCTATAAGACGTTAGATACCTGTTTGGTATTTGATACATAAGCATTCGTTAAATGCAAGAGAATAACGTAGGCGTGAATCAAATGTGATGTATTTTGACGTTTGTGTTCTTGTGCTGAAATCGTGTGCTGATTTTCATGCTTGAAATAGATCGTAAACCGTGGGATCGTGTGAGAAGAAACCTGCATGAGTTTCCAATCGCAAAGGTCAATTCCACAAGGAGGAAACCAGGGCTAGCTGTACCCACACACAGGCTTCAGAAAACTGGTAAGTCCCTTGGTGTGATGGGCGCTAAAATATATAATAAAATACCTGAAAAAATTAAAATGCTTGCAACAGACCGTACCTTTGTTCGTGAGTTTAAAACCTACTGCACAAACATGGCCTGCTACTCGGTGAATGAGTACCTGGTAAATTGAAGTGTCCAAGTCCCCATTTTATTGTATCTGTATCAATAATAATGTCATTAATTTATATGTTTTAATTTTGTGTTATATAATTTCAACAATATTATTTGTTAATTAATTTATGAACAATGTGAATGTAATGAATTGTTTTTTAATTTTTGTAATTTATGATTGTAAACTGACAGTGTATGATTAATACCAATAAAAATCTATCTATCTATCTATCTAAAGTGTGCTCCAATTTAATAAGAAATACATAAGCATACACAGTCATAAGAAAAGCACGCTTCTACTTATATCGCTGCTCAATAAGTTATTTATTTCACCATCGACTTTTAAATTCACAAATATGTATATACTCATTTTATTTTATTCGGAGAGTCGTAAGAGCTCGGTCTTCTCACATATACAGTGTTATAGGCATGTTACCAATACTTAAATTTTATTTGTTTGTGTCGGTTAATAAATGTATTAAAAAATATTCACAAGGAGATTAGTACATAGTACCTCGGCATAGTACATATAAGAAGCTCTTATCTCCTACTATCCTCTCTCTAGTATTTCATTAAGATAATAGTGGCGGCTGGTCCATACACGCCGATTCCCACCGGCTTGCCTAAAATTGATTAGATACTAGTAAAGTGCCTAATGTGCATATTCATTCGCTTAGCACCCATAGTACAAGCTTTGCTTAGTTTGGGGCTAAGTTGATCTGTGTAAGGTGTCCCCCAATATTTATTTATTATTATTATTTATTTATTTATATTCATATTTATTTATTTATGTTAAGGTAGGTTTCTTTTTGCTCAGTGTTGCCTACCAGAAATTTTCACCAGCCACCATTGAGAGCTACAAACAAGCACATAGCTCATCTTTCATTCCATGTCAACTACATGTCTGCGATACTACACTACCCAGTTTCCAATTCTCCTAAAAGTGATATGTGGAGTAATAAAGTAATGCAAAATATCGAAGAATATTAAATTTCCAGTTACCCTTTTAGTGATTATGCAAAATTTCTAGCTGTACTTTTATATAGAATTCAAAATCAAACTAACATGGTCAAAGCCGAGCTTCAATATAGTCCACGAGTGCTGAAACTAGCAGAATGTTAAAATATTTACATTGCGGCGAGTACGCGCCGCACCCAATCTGCTTATTCTAATTCTAACCACACGTTATAGAAAACTAGAAGTAGTTTTACGAATTAGATAGACTCAAGGGATACGTTGATACCAGATATGTACTTAACTATACATACATCCTCTATGAAGATACTAGTGAAATAATTTTTAAGAAAAAAAAACCGTCGCTTTTCGGGTTCTGGTGAAAGTTACATGCGAATGTTGGATTATGTAGAAATGTGTAGGTATTTTTTAAAACTGCTTTTAATGCTTTAATTATTTTATTAGATGCCAACACAAATGAATATACGTATAACGTTAAGGTTTGAGGAGTTTCCTCAATTCCTCATGAATCCGATTATATTATAAGAAATCGAAGCTTGACAAACTTTGACTTGAAAACTCAATATGCTTAACAAACATAACTAAATAAATGTCTCTGTTCTGAACTTAAATGCATGCTTTTCTTACAAAAATACCAAAGTCACTTATGAGTGTGTCGTTCAGATTTGAGGAGTACGGTTCTGACTATCATCAGCAGTTCCACTGCACCAAATGTCACTGTTCTGGACGTAAGTGCATGATGTTCTTATAAAAATACCAAAGTCACTATAAGCGTGCCGTTCAGATTTGAGGAGTTCGGTTCTGACCATCATCAGCAGTTCCACTGTACCAAATGTCACTGTACTAGACGTAAGCGCATGCTGTTCTTATAAAAATGGCAAAGTCACTATAAGCGTGCCGTTCATCAGATTTGAGGAGTTTGGTTCTGGCCATCATCAGCAGTTCCACTGCACCAAATGTCACAGTTCTGGACGAAAGTGCATGCTGTTCTTATAAAAATACCAAAGTCACTATAAGCGTGCCGTTCAGATTTGAGGAGTTCGGTTCTGACCATCATCAGCAATTCCACTGCACCAAATGTCACTGTTCTGGACGAAAGTGCATGCTGTTCTTATAAAAATACCAAAGTCACTATAAACGTGCCGTTCAGATTTGAAGAGTTCCGTTCTGGCCATCATCAGCAGTTCCACTGCACCAAATGTCACTGTTCCGTCCCTAAATGCATGCTGTTCCTTTAAAAACACAAAAATCACCATATGTATGCCTTTCAGATTCGAGGAGTTCCCTCGATTTCTCCAGGATCCCATCATCAGAACTGGGTTCTGAGAAGAATGGGACCAATCTGTATGCATATACATTCAATCAAAAAAAAAATTCAAAATCGGTCCAGTAACGACGGAGATATCGAGGAACAAACATTAAAAAAAAAACATACAGACGACTTGATAACCGTCCTTCTTGAGAGATATGAGGCGACGGTTAAAAATGTCGTAAAAGTGAGAATGTACATAGGCATAGCTGATACCAAAATGTCCAACGTACCTACATTTTAATCGAAAATCATTTATTTCGATATATGATCGCAAACTTATGGTTAGGTCATGTAATGTAGTGTACCTATCAAGTTTTACGTAATTAAATTATGTATTGATATTACCCTTATTAATATTTTGATAAGGTTGTTTTCGTTATCAACTTATCACACTCATGCTCAATTTTAATTAGATATTGTTTGTTAATATCAACACAGTACGATTACACCAGACTTGTTATAGTATCCCTAGCGGATTAGTTATTAGAAAGGTTTAATTAAATAAAGGTATGTATAAGCACAAAATTAAAATTTTGAAAAAACCCCCGACTGTGACATAGTTGACCGATTTTCATGAAACATAGCTAAGAACACTCCCCACTAACTCAGCTTTCAGAAAAAAAAAACTAAATCTAAATCGGTTCATCCGTTCGGTTCGGGAGCTACGATGCCACAGACAGACACACACACACAGACAGACAGACAAACAAACAAACAGACAGACAGACAGACTGACAGACAGATGGACAGACAGACGGACAGACAGACAGACAGACAGACACGTCAAACTTATAATACCCCTACGTTTTTGCGTCGGGGGTAGGGATTGCAATCCGGTCCGGCGGATCCGGTAATCCGGCCGGATCCGGTGCTTTTTTCATGCTACCGGATCCGGTTAAATTCGCCGGATCCGGTACCGGATCCGGTAATGTAATTTAATATGTTAGAATAGTGCAAAAAAATAACATTTACGCTAACATTTGAACGTAGCTCAACAGGGGATTGCAATCCGGTCTGATTTCCAATCAAGAAATAATTTAATACGTACGTTTTTTACATTACTAGACCGTTTGGAAGTAAAATAATGTGCTCAAGTGACACGTCAAACTTTCCGTCTTTGAATCTGTAGTGAAATCTGTGCAATTATTTGCTTGGATGCAAAATGTGGAATAGTGGAGAGTGACAAAGGGCCATACGACAAAACTTTTCGTTAACATGTCACTGAGGTCGATCCTTCGCGTTTTTTGGCCAAACACTATCCGAAATCAAGACCTATTGAGTATATGCCAGCAAACACCCATTAGTGAGGAAAACGCGACACAAAAAGTACATTGGTAGCACACAATTCCAAGAGTTCCCTCTAACGAAATAACGCAACCATTTATTTCGGCTGGAAATCGCCTGCCGCTGGAAGGAGCCTTGGCTCCGGGCGCCCTGTAAACTCATGGAAGCGATTCTGTTGAGGATGAACTACGAGTGACTGGGTCGAGCTGGAGCGAGGCCACGAGGGTAGCTGAAGAAAGGAAGGCATAGCGCGAGCTTGAGAAGGCCCTTTGCATCTCTGTGGTGACGTAGGACTACAAGAACAACAACGTTTTCAGCATGATATAAGAAGTCTGAAGGCACATTGCTACAAGAATCATAAAAAAAAATTCAAAGCTTAAATATGAACATTTTTAAAAGGTATCCAGTAAGATTGTGGTTTCAGCAATAGCAAATAATACTAAGGTCAATTACTCTTGATGACTTTAATTTAGCTACTGTAGTTTTTTTAGTTCTTCTTTGCGTGTGAGAAAAGTTAACTGTAAACACAGAGAACCTCCTATAGAGTAGATATCTTTTATATTTTGTTCGCGATACGAGTCACCAGTGTTTGGGGTGCGAGGAGCGGGCGGGGAATGTGTTAAGCGCGCTGTGATTAGCCGTTTCAAGAACGGCGGGCAGTCGCGCCAGATGAAAAGGGACAGAAGTATGACTGTCCCTCTACTGACGCGTAAGTGGCCAATGTAAGTTGACCTATGCCGGCTCTGAATAAATTATAAATATGACTTATTTGTGGAATGTAATGCCGTCTGTTTTTAAATTTGAGCTTCTTGTTACCTTTCCACACCATTTCACACTACAGGTGGACATCTTTAAGGCATCAAAATACCCTTTTCCAATTTTTTAGTGCGAAAAACACGCGCTGCTTTCGGGTCTGTTACTTGGTCGATACTGATCGGGCACGGCGAGCGCCCGCGCTTATATCAGTGCAAATACTAGGAAGGCTGGCGACCGCGAGTCGTCTTGTAATGGATGTCTATAATAGGGGATGGTCTGTGACTGTAAAATAACACAAAAAATAATTATCTTTTTTTAAATAGTTATCTCATAATGCATGTAGGTAATGTCCGTTCTTAATTGTATCTTAAAAGCTCTATAGGTATTACTGTAAAACAATACAGTAAAAATAATTTTGTTATCCTATGAAAGTTTAAAAAGAACGAAAGAATTTTATTTGCGACTGATTATTTTAGTAAAATTTACTTGTTACCTGGTAAAAATGTTGATTTCTAAGCTTTCAACTTTTGGTTTATTAATCGTGAAGCAAAATACCGTAATATTTCTCATATTATGCTGAAAACATACAAGAAAAGTTACTATTTGGGTAATTTTAATCCTCAAGGCCAATCCGGCCGGATCCGGTCGGATCCGCCGGATTGGGACCAAAATCCGGCCGGATCCGGCCGGATTGGATATCAGACCGGATTGCAATCCCTAGTCGGGGGTTAAAAACGACTTCTAGCATTAAACAAGAGATTTTTCAGTACAGATGGTGTTTTTTTTACGCACTAGTGCGAGAAGTGGTTCATTATATGGCAGGTCGAAACTTCGGAGGTCCATCTGTACTGAAAAACGTCGTTCGATACACGTGCGAAAAGGGAATTCGTAACTCGTGTCGATTTAAAACACTCCCTTCGGTCGTGTTTTAATTTATCGCCACTCGTTTCGAACTTCCTATTTTTCGCACTTGTATCGAAATGTACTATTATCAGTATCACTATGAATTCTATGATACATACAAATGTCGCGGTCATAAAACGGTACTTGAGATATAAAGGACAATACAGATACGCAGAAAATCGTAGTAACAAAGTTCTATGTATACAGATAGATGTAATTCATAAATCTATGACTACGTGACTATATATAAATAAATAAATACGTAGAGTATTCTTATCTCACTAATAATGGCACGGGTAACAATTATACTTTATACTTTTTGAAGAGTGCGACTAGAATAAGAGGTCTGTCTTCACTATCCGATATCGTTTAATAGTATAATGAGTTTTTTTCATCATTAGACGGTGCGGTAAGTTTGAAGTCGACCACCCGCGTTTTCTTTATCTCGTATCAAAATCCTCCTTCCGGAGCCGTACATTTATGTAAAAGTGGATTTTAATAGTAATAGCCGAGACATTGCTATATTATATTGCGGCTAATGTGAAGAATTTAAGATATTCTGAATCGAGATATTTACAAGTATCATGCAGTTCATGTTCATGCATGAACGCAATGCACTCGGTGAAATCTGATCAAGCGGTATTCAAATTACTTAGATACGTAAAGATTAGTCACAAAAATAAATCATATTTAGCGCATATAATCTTGACGGCATTCTCTTCTCTTTAACCAATCAAAACATTTTTATTTAGCAAGTAGGCCACAGGGGCCCTTTTACATGTCAACATTACATTTATGATTACAATGCAAAAATTTCCGATTTTGATGAACAAAAATGTATATTTGGTGAGCTAAAATTGATTGGTCAGCAAGTTCCATTCAGAATTGCGAGATCTTTCAATCCAATACGAGAAAAAGAGGGGCCCAATGTTTTTTCTCCATTCCGTTACCATTTTTAACCGCCTTCCAAATCTCAAAGGACGGGGTTTTCAATTCGTCTATATATATATTTTTTTTTAATGTTTTTTTAATCTCCGTCGTTACTTTTGCACAATCGCTCGCTCACGAAACGAAGCGCGATATATCTCTATCCGCTTGCGTATTACAGAGCCAGCGGCGATCGCTTTCGTTTTGAAATGCCATTCGGCTAATTTTTTTTTTTATTGAATGTATATGCGTACAGATTGGTCCCATTTTTCTCAGAACCCAGTTCTGATGATGGGATCCTGGAGAAATCGAGGGAACTCCTCAAATCTGAAAAGCATACATATGGTGATTTTTGTGTTTTTAACCGCCTTCCAAATCTCAAGGAAGGGGTTATCAAGTCGTCTGTATTTTTTTTTTTTAATGTTTGTTCCTCGATATCTCCGTCGTTACTGGACCGATTTTGAAAATTTTTTTTTTGATTGAATGTATATGCATACATATTGGTCCCATTTTTCTCAGAACCCAGTTCTGGTGGTGGGATCCTGGAGAAATCGAGAAAACTCCTCAAATCTGAAAGGCATACATATGGTGATTTTTGTGTTTTTAAAGGAAAAGCATGCATTTACGTACGGAACAGTGACATTTGGTGCAGTGGAACTCCTGATGATGGTCAGAATGGAACTCCTCAAATCTGAACGGCACACTTATAGTGACTTTGGTATTTTTATAAGAACAGCATGCACTTACGTCCAGAACAGTGATATTTGGTGCAGTGGAATTGCTGATGATGGTCAGAACGGAACTCCTCAAATCTGAACGGCACACTTATAGTGACTTTGGTATTTTTATAAGAACAGCATGCACTTACGTCCAGAACAGTGACATTTGGTGCAGTGGAACTGCTGATGAAGAGTGAGCCGCCCCTGGTTAGAGTTCCGTTCTGATAATCATTCTCATCTGTAAGTACTTCAGAATCATCCAGATTTCAAAATTGGTTCAGAAATGACGGAGATATCGAATAACAAACATTAAAAAATATACAGACGAATTGATAACATAATCCAACATTTGAAAGTATTTATCACCAGAACCCCAAAGGAAGGCGGTTTTTTTTCTTAAAAATCATTTTCATACATTTTGTATGGCGGTAACGGGATGGATGGTTGAAAAATGTATGGAGGGTTACCCTCATCTGGCAGAATAATTTTAGTCCGAAACACACTTCGCATAACATGTTTCGCAGAAACACTTTCAGTCGAATGGTAATTTTGCAGAAAACTTAATTGGCATTATTACTATCACGCATAAGACACATTTGGCAGAATATTGTTTTACAGAACATTACTTTGGTCGACTTTGATTTAGCACAATTGTATGTACCATAATAATCTCATAGCATAATATTACATTAGCAGAATTATTACTCGCTATCAAAAAAGAAAAGCTGCCCCAGAGTCACCGTTAGGTACGACGACGAGCGAAGCGAGGAGGAGTGTTAGGTATCTTGCATCCCCAACACATCCAACTCGCTATCAAATAGCAAATTGCAACTTTATGCCGCCTAAATATTATGCACAAATATTATCTGCAAAAGTATTGTTCGACTAGAAGACTATTATGGTCATCAACATTATGACAAAAGACGATTCGGTATTACAAAAATCTGCGAAATGATTTATGCCAAAGCATATTCTGCGTAAGGTGTTTCTGCCAAACGTAACTTCTGCCAAGAACTATTATACGAATCAAATATATGCGTAAAAAGTTTCTGCCAGATAATAGTGAACCATGTATGGAACTATGGAAATCTTGGGAAATTTTTTTTTCTTAAATGTTGCTGACCAAATAATTATTTTTCAGATCAACTATTTATTAAGCCAATAACTTAGCAGGAAAGCAGATCAATATGTATTGGTTATTCACATGCTGAACACGAGTTGTAGCTCGATTTTTATTTATTGCCGGCATATTATTTGTATGCTGTCCAAATGATTATAAATTATAAGATTTAAAATATATATATATATATATATATATATATATATATATATATTAAGAATGTCCTGTAATCCATACTAAACATAAAAAAAAAAAAAACGTTTATTCAGAACGTAAAGCTTAACCCTATTACATATCTTCTGCCAAACCACTTTGTGGTTTGTTGGCAGACGAGGCTCCCATACACTTATCAAGCTAAAATACCTCGTAGTTTTTTCTACTAATATTATAAATGGGAAAGTGTGTGTGTCTGTTTCTTTGTCCGTCTTTCACGGCAAAACGGAGCGATGAATTGACGTGATTTTTTAAGTGGAGATAGTTGAAGGGATGGAGAGTGACATAGGCTACTTTTTGTCTCTTTCTAACTCGAGCGAAACCGCGGGCAAAAGCTAGTATTTTATAAATTCATGTGTCGTCCTCGGGAATAATATTATATGCTTAAAGTAATATTTCCTATATCAAAGGAATATTTCCTACTTACAATAGAACTTGATACTTGTCGTACAAAACGAAAGTATTCCTTGTTTCCATGCCCCCCCCCACCATCAAATCCGATTACATAATGAGTATAATGACATAATTGCTCAGTGCTCCCCACCCTCTGGGAAGAAAAACCTGCAATTTAAAAAATATCGAACCATATTTCCTAAGGGTTTTATGGAGCTCCCACTTTTTATTAGAGACGATAATTGTTTAAGAGTCCCACGTACCAACCCTCGAGCTCCCATATTCAAATTCGAAATTATGCTCTTACTTTTACAATTCTGACAGCACACTTTTCTAATAATCTCCAAATTATAAATGAGTCCTATTTACTTACTTGGTGATGCGAGAATGCAAGTTTCATTACATTTCGGTATTTAATTGTTGTGCTGAATTACCTATATGTTACCGTCTAGATGAGCCTTTAGTCCGAACTTACCTTTAGATCCAAGTCCATAACCAGGTGTTTCCCGAACGAGGTGCCGCCAGTTTTCTGTATGTGCAGGAAGACCATGACGTCGTGCGCATTCAGGTCGAAACGAAAGTCATCATGGAGCACTTCATCGTAGGAGAGGCCGCGCTGAGCCATAGCGTCGGGGAGCGGCCGGCCGGGCGCCTCCGCGTAGGTGAGCGCGGCCGGCTCCGCCACCCGCTCCCGGGGCGTCACGGCGCACACCTGGGACAAAAATACACCAAGCTTTACCAACTTTTACTCCGAGTATATCTACTATAGGATTATCGTGTGCTTCCGATACTAGTTTTTATGTCTTTTTAAGTATATTAGCGTCGTGATTATTACACCCACTAATTTCCGCTTCAATTGAATAGGCTACAAAACGATTTTGAACGTCTTGCTAATATGGAATTAATATGAAATCGAATTGAGTGACGTCACGGTCAATTGATTTACTCTATATATTTCTATCTGATTTATAAAATATAAATTGGAGTTAAAAATATCTTCTGTCCTTGTTTTTCTTATAATTTACTGATGCTTTATTTCGTGCATTGTATAAAATATTTTATTTTAAGTACAGTCAAGTTGCCAAATTGTTACACGCGGTGTGTCGAAAACTACTCTCCATATGCACCGAATACATGCGAAACTTTGCTGTGTTGACGTGTTGAGTTCGGGAGAAAATGACGTCAGCACCGAAGACATATTTTCGTTACTGTAGTGTTTATGGGTGTATGGAGAACAGTTCTCAAAATGCGGAAATGTCATGTTCTTTAGAATTCCTAGACACCCAGAAAAGTAAGTGGTTGTTATATTTTTGCAGTGTTAGGTACATAATTGCTTACGTGTAAAAGTGAGATTTAAAGCTAGAATGACACATTAAAATCAATAAATTTATAACGACATTTAGGTAGATGCTGGATCTATCTAGCTCGAAAGTTTGGTACCTACTTAAATATTGTGCAAACATCTATTCAAACATTTTATGTAAATACGATTTCGTCAGTATTTAAGAAACAAACATGTACTTGAATCTTTATTAGATAAAAAGGTAGAAAGAGCGTTGGTACTAGCATAGCGCCATACACAATTACTACGAGTAGGACAGTAGCACAGGGTACAACCCTGCGTGACCTTGCGCAGTAGTAACGACCGCGTCGCCGCTGCCGGAGATTAACTACTGATTTATCCTTATACTGTGGCTTTGCGCAGGTGTTCATTGTAGTGATAAAAAATATTTCGGGTTGTTGCGCTAGGCTTTGGGCAACATCCCCGTATGGCATCCTCCAAAGACTGCCGCTGTGTTTGTTTAAGATTTGGTCGCGTGACTTGCGTGGTAGTTTGTTCTTAGTTCTTACACATCTAAATTAAGCCCCAATCAACCCACGAAAATCAACCTTTTACTAAAATAAAAAACAAATTTGTTTCGGTAAAACAATGACGATTGTGACAATATATAAAGACTAAACAATATAAACTATACATTTTTATTTTAGATCAAGTATGAGTTGAACTTTTGGTCACTCCAACTTGCACATTTAAATAAGTAGCCGGCACTCTACTGATATCAATATAATGATTTAATATGTGGGGCAGTTGGTCTACAAATCCAAGAACTTAATAAATTTTTATTCGTTTTTATACTTTCTTAATATAAAACGAATTATTAATTAATTTACCTATTTAATATGTATATTTAGGTGTTCTAACCATAATCCTTAAATTTCCATTAAGTAGTCTCTACGTCAAAAACGAGTAGTTTAGCTTTTGCGCGGATAGACGTTACAAGGGTGCCGAGATAAAAGGGCCTCAACCCCTGAACCTCATCCCCGCTTATTTGTTCGACTAATGAAGTAGGTAGGGGCGGTATTCATAATAGGAGGCCGCCAGCCCAAGGCGAACTACGGATAGAGCACTTTCCACTACGAGAGTTTTGTAAATAAATATGTACAATAAATCTGTCGAACAGTAAACACATAAAGCTTAGTTGTTGCCAGCGCTAAAAGGTGAGCAGAAAATCTCAACCGTTACCGCTAACAACTTGGTGGTAAGTAGTGAGAACACCAACACTAAACACTCACAAATCGGTTTTGTTAGGCAGCGAAATTTCTAACTATATGTAATGTATACATACATATACTAAGGTAACATTCGGGTGACCGGCCTAAAACCACACTGACGTGTGTCAAGATTAAAATCAGAATGAATTTCGGCACTGGTCCCACCGCGAGCTAGTAAGCTATGAGCTATCGGCTATAAAAACGAACAAAAGATACGCACCCCCGTGCAAATAAAAGAGACACTGCGATTTTAATAGCTCACCGCTGGGCGAGTAACTATAATTGCACGGGAGTGATTATCTTTTGTTCGTTTTTATAGCCGATAGCTCTTAGCTTACTAGCTCGCTGTGGGACCAGTGCCTTCACGTGCGGTTGCGAATGTTGCGATGACATCCGTATTTTGTCCTTTTTCGACGGTAGAAAAGGGCATGTAATAATCACAATTCTATGTAGGATTTTTCAAAAAAACTTTCTGAAAGAACTTAAAATGGATCAACTAAGTATAGATGCAATAGTAAAATAAACTTAAGTCCTAATTTGAATAAGGCTTCTGGGGAAGTGGATACTGCATTTTGCTTCATTTGAGCAGACTAATTATCCCTATACATATTTTTCTCATACTTTGTTATGTCTAATAAAATATAAGGTCAGTGTCGGGAAGACCGTCTATCAAGGAAGTCCGTCTACTGAATATAACTTTTGTATTTATAAATCTACGCTTCTTACACCTCTGAAGGTAGGTATACCAGCTTGTCATCCTTAATCCATTGGTCTTCAACCACTTTAATCATCAAGTTTTATCCACTCAAACTTTATTTCAAATAAAGTATGCCGGTCTTGCCCGCACTGACCTTACTCGATAATTCTGATGTGTTTTTATAAACGTAAAGCCATTGCCGATAAGTATGCTATATTGACAGTGTCTTTAGTTAAATAGTGACGTCTAGCAATTTACCAGTGCCATCCCTGAATAATTCAATAAGAGCGTCTATTTAGGTGTATAAAAAATTTTGTATTTGGACGGACGTACAGGTGCCCAGGAATGTGCAACACCACCCACATATCCTTCTTGCCAAACGATATCTTGCGTTATTCAAGAGGTAACTTATTCAGTATACCGTAGGCGGTCCTGACCAGGTGTTATCCTGTCCATTATCAATTCAAGTCGCACCGATGGCGAGCCGTGGCCCGATCAACCCGCTGCGCCTTATGTGGCATGGCAACGGACATTGCAGCACGCCGCTTTTGTGAGAAGATGCAACTTATTCTTTGTCTTGAGCAGTTGCTGCTAAAAGCCTAACCAAATTGGGTTCGAAAGTGGAAATTCAAGTTAAGATCCATACACAGGCAAGTAACTAGAATCAAATATGTCGTTCTCTGACAACAGATGATGATTTTGTATGTACACACTTGTGAATAGATGAAGTTTGAAACGTAAACAACAGGTGAACACTATTAAACAGCTAATAGTAAGTATGTAAATATCTTTTGACAAATTAGAAATATTGTTTGCTTGCTTGACTGCATCAAGTTTTTAAAGATGTTGCTGTGCATCGTTGAGTGTAAAGGTGTTTTTTAAAAGAGACGTACGGAGCAAAATTCAAAAATTTAGATAAACTGGTCAAGAAGCCACACTCAGTGCAGGGTTCCGTTGTTTCCCGTCCTTCACAATAAGTAACTTTAAAGTTAAATAAGTGTTTTTTTTACCTTAATAATATTGCATTGTCACGTGATTTACATATGTATGAAAAATTTTAGCTCAATCGGAAACCGGGAAGTGGGTTAAATTTAGCTTCTACGTTTTGACCCAAACTAACATACATTACCAACAAGGTAAGTTGAATAAAAGCTTGTAAAAACAATTTGACAATATACAGACGATCAACCAAATCCTAGCACAGGAATTAAACCTCAAAGTACACGCATTTTACGCATAAATGTATCTTTTAAGTGACATTTTTTCAGTCCGATTAGTTAAATAAGACCAAAATTAGCTGGTGCGATTACGGTAATAGGAAATTACCACACTGGCTTCCGGCACTTGCGGCATACGCAGCCAACGTGGGTGTCTACTTGTTACTCTAGTATGTCTGTAATGTCTAGATTAGCGCCTACATTTGATTGTCTAAGCACAAAATGCACAAATAAGTGGAAAAGTCATTTTTGAATAAAACTTTTGGGCGACCATTGTGCAGGCAGCTTTCTCGCGCAGAGAAATGGAATGTGTGATGGGGACATTGGGGACCAAGGTAAAGTTGCCATACGTCCCGGTACACCGGGACATGTCCCCATTAGAAGTTTGGCTTGGTGTCCCGGTGTCTCAGTGAAGAGGGAGATTGTCCTTCGTCATGTGAGGAGAATTGATCGTAATTTATTCCAAAGATTAATTTGTAAAGATGTCTTTCAAATTGCGGTCCTAGCCAAGATTAAAGATTACAAGCGTTGGCATAAAAACTAAAAATACATAACAGTACATAATTGACATTATTTTTCGTACTAGTTCGCATATTGGAACATTACATGTCATGTCGAAACTTCGAAAGACTATTAACCATTAATATACTAAAACATCGTAGAATACACGTGCGAAGAGGAAATTTGAAACGAGTGAAAGGAGTTTTCGGTGGCCAATCTTTTTCGCACTTGTATACTAATTTACTATGATATTGCAATTTACTATTTTTTACATTTCATATTGTTAACGATGTGCTGATATTTCGTGATACGGAAAGAGATTGTTGGCCTGCAACACGCGTTGTAATTGTAACGCATATCGGCACTATAGGGTAACCATAGTATTTCGTTACATTTTCTGTTACGATTGTCACCTAGGCCAAGTCACTTGGGCCGATTGTAATACTACCACAGAATATATAACAGCACCTACAAGTACAGAAGACTCTTTGATGATGACGATGATCACTACTTTGATGTTCACAAAATGCCGCCATTCTAAATTCTTTCATACATTAACAAACAGATAGCACGCGAGCAGCCGCCATTGAAATCTATTGCGCCGCGCGAAGGTCGTCACCACTGAACAGGCCGCGAACTCGCGGCCGCCGACATTAATAGTAGCGCGGCGTTAGAATCGCGGAGTGAGCCGCCCCTGATACTACGTAATTGTATTTGTAATCAAAATTTGCAACACATGAAATACGATGTTACGCGAAATTTATCCTTGGCAAAATAAGTCCTTGGGAAATAAGGATAAATTTAAGGAGTGGAGCCACCAACTGTTATCTGTATTTTTAGAGACAAAGAAAAAAAATAGTTTTTAGGGTTCCTTACCAAAAAGGTACAAAAGGAACCCTTACGGCGACGCTCTGTGCGTCTGTCTGACACATATTTCTAAACATCTCAAGAATCTACTTACGCTATCGACTTGAAATTTGGAATAGTTATGAACATTGTTAACCTCTACAAATTTCGCCATTTTCGTATTTTTAACCGTATTTTTATCTTTGTCGTTACTGGACCGATTTAGAAATATATTGTTTTGATTGAATGTATATGCATACAGATTGGTCCCATTTCTATCAGAACCCACTTCTGATGATGGGATCCAGGAGAAATTGAGGGAACTCCTCAAATCTCAAAGGCATACATATGGTGATTTTTATGTTTTTATAAGAACAGCATGCATTTACGTACGGAACAGTGACATTTGGTGCAGTGGAACTGCTGATGATGGTCAGAACGGAACTCCTTAAATCTGAACGGCACGCTTATAATGACTTTGGTATTTTTATAAGAACCGCTTACGTTTACGTTCAGAACAGTGACATTTGGTGCAGTGGAACTTCTGACGATGATCAGAACGGAACTCCTCAAATCTGAACGGCACACTTATAGTGACTTTCGTAATTTTATAGGAACAGCAACAGCATGCATTTAAGTTCAGAACAGTCACATTTATTTGTTAGGAGATTTGTTTTCTTTGTTATGCTTACATATTATTGACTTTTCAAATTTTGTCAAGCTCGATTTCTTGTAATCGGATATCGGATTCATGAGGAATTGAGGAAACTCTTCAAACCTTAACGGTATACGTATATTCATTTGTGTTTCCATCAAATAATCAAAGATTTACATTAAAAGCAGTTTTAAAAAATACCTACACATTTCTACATAACATAACCCAACATTCGGAAGTACCTTTCACCAGAACCACAAAAGCGGCGGTTCTTTTTTCTTAAAAAATATTTATGTCATATATTTGTAATCCAGAGTAAAATTGATCAATTTCATTTTCACCCATATTCAACACAACATGAACGAAATGTAATCTAAAACCAACTAGTTAAACTAGTAGATAGGATTCAGATATAGATGCAGTGCAGCGAATCGGTTTTTATGTAGTAGGTATAAATAACTGTCTAGGTATAGTAGGTATGAATAAATTGGTCCATATTCGCATACAGCAGCACCTGACAAATTCAATATTTTTGGAATTATTATAGAAATAGCAAGAGTGATTGGTAATCTTTCTAAAATAATTAAATATAGAATATAACAATTTGCATATAAGTTTCTGAACATCTAAATTGTTAGTGAGAAGTAAGATTAAAATAATTTTAGGATTAAACTACCATCAGTTTAGTCAAAATTAAGTTTGTCATAGATAAATCATATAAATAATAAAAATTGTCTATAAGATCAGAATGTTGATTGATAGGATATTAGTTCAAATACTTAAATAGTATGTTAAGAGGATACGGTAGCGAAAATGCTAAAATGGAAAGGAGCCCCCCTTTCAACTTGGGAATTTTAGTTAAATATACAAGTGTTATTAACTAGATTTATCGAAAAAAAAATTGTCCATTAAGAACAACTCAGTCAAAAGATATTTCAAAAAAATCTTAAAAATCGAGCTTCCGCTTTTAACTCTTTCCTCCTTCAACACTTAATCAATCGGAACAAAATTTGAGAATCTGAATAACTATGAAATAATCTATGTTAGCTTTTTTGGTTAATTGTTACCAATCTTGAGTATCACACCTTTTTTTGCGCCAATTTTTGATTGGCTCTAGAGTCTTTAAAAAGCAGAATATCAAAAAAATCAAAACGGTCCGACACAGATAAAAATAATAACAATCTGTGTTGAAAAAATCATTGCTCTATCTTCAAAAACCAGGGAGGAAATAGTCGAGAGTGTTTGTATGGAGAATTGACCCCTACCGTATCGTCTTAATAACTAAAGAAAATAAAAATAAATACTGAAACAAAGTGTTAATTCTTATTTGGCAGAATGTGTTCAGTGATTAGTGAGTGATTCAGACAGTTTATTTAGCTGTCCCAAACATGTACAATACTCTGTAATCGAGCAGTTGAGGCACTCTGCCACTGCCACAGATTTGATCTTAAAGATGTGAACAGAGTATGTACACTATTGTTAATGTTATTAGACCACAATTAGGCAATTGTGGGGAGTGTGGTATGAATTTTGTTAACATAATCATTTTGATACTGTCACAACTACCATTTTGAAGAAAAAAAGTAGCATAATGTTATTACTCAACTTTAATTATAATTTTGTCTGCAGCTGTTGTTTGAAAGGGAGAGTTGGTTATACAATGGAATGGGACATGTTAAAATTATCACTTACATGACCTGAAATATGGCAAGTTGTTTGTGGGCCATATTAAAGATTTTTATGCCTTTAAGTATTTTATCAATAATAACTTTAAAGAACAATTAATGAAATGAAATATTTTATTTGCAAGAAATGTGGACACTTCTTTTAAATAATGTTCTTATAATAATATAACTCCTACCTTAAAGCACACAATATGAAATTCGCTAGCAGTTATCACAAGTAATTAAGAATTTTTTGTAGCTTATCAATACGCTCACAAATATCTGGCAAAAAATAGGTAACACACCTAAGAACATAAATCTTGTCTATTTGTGTCTTGTGAGCTACTTCAGAACTTACTTATTCATTAACATGGCTGATTGGACTTAATTTTAACCTATGAATGTTTCTGAAATAAAATTAACATGTCGAAATGATAGCAATTTTTCTCACATTGCTGCATAAGCAAAAGAATAATTTATTTATTAATTACTATGAAACATTGATAAAAAAAAACCAGAAGATGTAAACAAAAACACATCTCGCAATGCAATTAAAAAATTGTGTGTGAGGAATTCCCTAATCAGTCAATGCCTATTTTGGTTAACATTATTTCATCACAAAAGAGCCTGCCTATTGTATTGAACACATATTGCTGTTAGTAGAACACATATTCTTGTTGTCTTACATAAATCCCATATACATACCACTAAGTATAAACTAAAAGTTTCATATTTACTGTGTCAAACTTAATAATAGGCTACATAAAGTATCTTAAGCTTCCATATGAATTACGATGAAATTAAAAAGAAAATATCTCACCTGATCTGGGCAGAAATATCCGAATGCAACCATTCCGAATAAAGAGAGTAGTAAACAGAACAGTATTACTTTTCGTAGTTTCGATCTTGGCTCCATTTTCTTAATTTCGTATACACCACTCGGTAGCAGCAAAGCGAAATCACTGTCTACTTGCACCGACACACTTTTTTGCATTTCGGTCGGATGCATGTCTCATTTTTATGAAAATATCTTAAAGAAGCACACAAGACTTTCGTAGTTTACTTGCGTTTCATCACATCATAACAATATGTAATGTCAACCTCACATTGTAGACGTTTAGACTATTATTTAGTGGTAAGTTCGATTTCTAATACACTCTTGACAAACGCATTTTACTAGAAATGCATAATAATTGCAAGTAACTATAAGCGTAATAGGTTAAAACTAACACAAGATTATACTACTATCGATGTCCACGATCAGCCGACGGACGTGAACTGGCTGATATGATATGACCGTTCGTTCAGTCAGTGTTCTGTTCATTTCGTTTCGTTCACTACACTGAGACCTGAGTGGATCAGTGGAATACAAATACAACACCGCTACACTACGCACACTACTATCACGTAGATGGCTAGTCATCAGGGACGGAAGCGAAACGGTGTTGTCATCTCCTTTTGTCGTCCATTTAACTAGGCGTTAGAGCAAGACAGAATATTTTCTATGCCAGGGGCATACCGCGAAAGCCACGGTTTGAAAGTAAAGGACATCTTTCTCTCTCACACTAAATGGGCCTCAGTGAGAGTGACAGAAAAAGTAGTACAGAATTTAGTTTAAATCCGGTTTTTCGCAGTAAGGCCACAGAGAGGACCAACCAAAGTCGGCCCGAGCCATGCTCGAAAGAGAGCGATCGAGGTCTTCCGTTTGCATAGATATATATTATAGATAACCGAGATTGAGTTGATACGCGTGTGTCCACGTGAGAGGGTAAAGTTGGGGCTGGTGTGAATGATTTTGACAGTGGCAATAAGTGCGAGAGGGACACCAGCCAAAACTTTACCCTCTCATGTGGACACACTTTTTGGCCTAACTACTCAATCTAGCTTAATATCTCTAAATCTATTCCCACGTGCGAGAGGGACACCAGCCTCAACTTTAACCCTCTCATGTCATATGGACCGTTTTTGCTAGTCTCACACGGATGACTTTCTTGCCCAGTGATAAGGTTCAATTAGTATGGCAAAAAAAGTGTGAGCTCAGTCCCTATTAAAAGTCTATGGTTAGATCTTGCTTAAAAAGAATCGGTCTACCCACAAACTACTAAGAAGATACTACGTATCAGACAAACATCTTCCATACTTGAACTTTAGTCGTTAAGTATCTGTGGTCGTGCTATGTCGATACTGACGTTTGTTTTTTTTTTAATGAAAATGGCGGGAATAATCGTGAAATTTGAATTGTTTGCTCACCAGAAAGCGGGAAATTCAAAGTTCAATTCTGCTCAAATTTCAATATCAGGCTACTTTCAAAGGGGAAAGCTATTTAAGTTCACCCAGAATACTTCCAGATAAACTTAAACAACTTTTGAAATGAAAACACCACATATAAACACAATCATTTATTTCTAAACCTTTTTTTATATTTTCTGAAAGCCTGTGCTTGCATTTGAGGCAAGTTTTTCATGGTCAGTCGTGACACATCAGTGCCTTTTAAAATTTTATTTATAGTATTGCACCAGTTGAAGATCGACAATGTCAGAGATACATATAAAAACGTCTGCCCTGCCAAAACACGGTGCATTTCGCATTTGACAAAATCGAATGAATATTTGGAAAGTACAACTTGAGTAATTTGTTTTTTGATGTTTGCTTTATGGGCATTGTGTTCCAAATATTCATTCGATTCGTCTACAATGTTCCCAAAAAACCTCACAGCATGTTCCGAGGGATAGGTCAATTTATTCTTTTTGATGACATTGTATTCTCTTTTGGATATCCATTTATGGATATCCGTTTCTTCAGTTGTTAAGTCTTTCTCACAATCGTTACATTTCAATATTTTTAATACTTTTCTTGTGACCCATCCCGCGGTATATGCCCGTGAGTGTACATCCAGACGCTCCCGTGTGGCTTGCACGATTAGTTGTTCTGCGCCGTCTTCACGATCGGTGAAAGTTGATAATGATGAAGGCGCAGAATCAACCAATATGGTACTATCCTCGATCATTGCATTGTCTTCTTCAGTGTGAGCAAACAACGACTGAATTTTAATAACTTCCTCAGCACAGTCTTCCTCACAATTAAATGTATTTTGGTGAAATTTTATTAAATTAGTTACTAATAGTGACTTAAAAGTGCACTCAAAAGCGTGGCAGGTCGGGTCGTTATTTCTGACGTTGTACGCTCGCACTCTTCCGAAAAAATTTTCTATTGCGTCGGAGTTAAAATACCGCGGGCGCATTATCTTGATATTTTTTTCTTTCATAACCTGCCACAGCCTTTGATAGCTTTTTAAAGTTGTCAACCAATTTTTCAACGTCGGAACTGTTGTCAATTTTCCGTTGATATCACGGAATTCAATTTTTTCTATTATTTCTATCGCCTTCACCCAGAAATCGTGATGTTTTGAGTTTTCAGTTACGGCAGTCCGCAGTTGCTTTCCCTTTGTGTGCTTGTGGTGGGTGCTGGCGCCGTTGACGCTGTCGAACAGGTCATCGAGGAAGGCCACCAGTTCTGCCGTGTTGGACAGCGTAGCGCTCACAGGCGTGCCGTCCGCGTAGTGCGCTGGAAAAATATTACAAACGTCGTTATGTAACTGCACACTAACAATATTACACAGATCCACCCACACAAACTAAGCACAGCGTATATCGAAGATAAAGTAAACTTTATTTTTCTTATATGGAATTATATTAGTAGTAGTAGTGACTCTTTATTGTACAAAAACAGATTAATAGTACATTACGATACAAGTGCGTAAAAAAGGAAGTTCGAAACGAGTGGCGAAAAATTAAAACACGACCGAAGGGAGGATTCTAGGCAGGATTCCTTCTGATTGTGTTACACATTGTGATGAAACTGCGCTAGTCCTAAGTCCCAAGAAATCTGCTTAGTAGAAATATAATTAAGTATTATGGTCATTGATAGACATTCCAAATAGATAGATACTCACAAAATGAAGCTGTGTAAGATAAAGCTGCTGCCATGGTTTGACTGAAAACACGCACACAGTTTTTCACCTGTAACAAGACAACAGCAAATATAAATAAATATTATATCGTCATGTCTAACGGGAATAAACGGGGGAAAAGATCAATAATATACATATGCCGCGATATAATTTAATTAATTTTACTCTGAAACCATAGATTAAATATAAGGAGATATACATTAAAATGTTGTGTTTACCTATAATAAGACTAATAAGTTATACATTAGCATGTACTTAATTTTAGTATAAACTACATAAGATTCATTGTAATATAACTGTTGGTAAACCTTTAATTAAATAAATAAATAAAATGCGACCGCCTAAGAACGTGCAAAAAGTAGATGGCTTTTGTAAATCCATACTAATATTATAAATGGGAAAGTGTGTATGTCTGTTTGTTTGTCCGTCTTTCACGGCGAAACGAAGCGACGAATTGACGTGATATTTTAAATGGAGATAGTTGAAGGGATGAAGAGTGACATAGGCTACTTTTTATCTCTTTCTTACCCGCCACTTCCCTATACATGGCCTAAACATGGTACGCGTCTGAAAAGCTCTGTATTATATCACGATTATATAAAATACTATTGAATGTAGATAAATATACTTAAGTAATCGAGTAGATTTATTAAATGGGGTGAAAGCTACAAATACTAATGGTTTGTTCTTTTTTATCGATCACTAAGTCCGATTTAGCGCTTTATTTCTTTAATCTGAAATAAGTTATAGCAAAAAAGAGAGATAAACAACAAGTTTGCTTTGTCCTTTATCATGTAAATAATTAGGTATACCTTCATTTTCTTGATTTTCTCCGGGAGTATGTGCTCGTCGTTGAGCTTGTGCAGCAGGCGAGCTTGCGCGTGGCGGCAGTCCGTGCGGTACACGTCCACCAAGTCTTGCCACTTCGACACTTTGCCGTCCATTATAATATGCTTCGTCAAGAAGTTATTCCTCACTCCTTTGATTAAATGTGGCGGGTCATACACTACACTAAGACTATGGCCATTTAAGTGTATAGTGTCGTCTGGAAATATAAAAAAAAACTATTAATTTAAATCTTACTTTGATAGAACAGTAAGAGTCAGTTACCTAGCAATAAGAGCAAGGGACGTTCAATCGCGGCGGCTGCCGGTTCCAACCCCGGTTTGGAGATGGCTACCGTATGGCCGATATAACATTTGATGTGGACCAGTTGATTTCCGGTGAAGATAAACATCGTGAGGAAACTGGTCAAATTTCAATAAGGCCTAGGGTACCTAGCGTCAGTTCTGAGTTGGACTAGAAAGCAACTTTTTGTAAACCGCCAATATCCAAGAATAAATTGACAAGCGGATCCCAGCTTTTTAGTACTTTGTGGGAGATCAGTCAAGCAGCCATGAACCGGGGCAAGAAGCCGGGATAATGCAAGGAAGATATTGATGATGAACACAACACAGCAAGTTCACAATATTTATAAAACGAATTTCACATTGAACCCGTCATCATCATCACACAGGTTATTGAAAATAATTAATTTTATATTACGTGCGAAATTAAAAGAATATAAAGGCTCGCGTATGATTTATATCCATATCTATCATTATAAATACATAGTTATTGTCTGACACTTTTTTATAAAAATACTATACAAGATAGCAAATCTTGTCACTAAATACTAGCCGCAAATTTGAAAAATGTAGAGGCGAAGGTTTAACGTCGAATAAAAAATTTGAATTTCCCATTTTTTTTAAGTAACAAGATTTGCTTGACCGTCTATACCTATAGTATAAGATAATACTTACCGGTATTCTGGCCTGCTAAGATTTGTGATCTTTTAGTTTCCTCTTGAAGGCTTTTAAAGGCGCTTTGAAATGAAGTCCCCTGGTCGCTTATCAAAGCGATAGGCTGAAGCCCCGTCTCGCACACGGCGGCCACTATGTCCTTGATGATGGCCTTCATCTGCGGACCCGACGCGGCACCTTCGGAGAAGTAATACGCCACCGGCTGTTGCCACTTATGAACCGCGCCTTTAATCATAAATGCTAGAGCGTGGTCGGCCAAGTGGTTGGTCTTTTCAGACAATTCTACGAATCCAGTGATATTGTCACGTTTCCTAGAGTAATGGATGCCAGCGTCCAACTTCATCTCATCAAATATTATGGAACACATTTTTTTGGCCTCATTCCATTCGCTGACCTGAAAAGAAAAAAATGTTAGAGGTTTCCAATATAAAGCACAATTCAACATAAAGAGTCGTCCCACTTGCAACTCATAGCACCTTAAGTTTCAATACTTTCAATCCTCAGTGTATCTCAGTGATAGGAGTACACCAGGGGAATTAATAGCTTGCTCTTAATTATCCCTTTCATACCCATACATACATACTTCTTCCATCCGGCCTTCGCCACTGGTGATGCTCGTCATTTTTTCTTTAATATATGACATCTTATTTCGATTTTTAATTTATATATAGTAGTGTAACTACTTAAAAAACACAAAACAAAATATGTGTTAAAATAATTTGATTTGTTCCCATAGTTGCATACATACCTCTTGTTTAATGACATCAAACACTTGGGTATTGATGCCGGCTTCGATGTTCACATTCTGCAACAACGTATTTAATGTCGTTTTGGACGGCAGAATAAATATTCTCTGTAAGAATCGATAGCATTTCGGGCTTTGTTTCATTATTGAGAGGCCAATTACTTTTTCCTCTAGGCTAAACCTTCTGCCTTTTTTACTCTTAGTACAGAGTTTAACCTGCATCCACAGAAATTTTCTTGCTACCGAGTTCATTCCTGCCACTAATTTTTTAAAAGAATCCTCTTGTGATAGCTTAGACGCCATCTTAGCTCGTCTGAAGTAATCTGCTTGTTTTGTCGCTTTCTTATAATGTGCGTACAACACTTCGCACTCTGGCGACAGTTGCTCGGTGTTTGATACAACTCGTAGTCGTTTGCGACAAGACCATTTCGCTGTTCGTTGTTTTCGCCTGTTTTTTTCTTTAACACCCGATGCTCGTGCAGGCTCTGAAAAAAAATATGATATTATTGCAATAGTTCACTTTAATTGGGATAAAGCCTCAAATACGAACGGTATAACCCGTTAAATATAGTACCTAGCCACCTTAATTAATAATCTAATTTCTTGCTTCAACTTGCTTTAACCCTTCGAGTCCCAGCGACATCATATGATGTCAGTAAAATATAAGTAAAAATACATATAGATGCTTGGGGCTCGAAGGGTTAAGGTATTATAAAACCTTAAGTAAGTACATCTAGAAATCATAGCAGTCCGCCGGGGCATTTTACGCTCATATTAATTTCCTTTATATTTTTTAAACAAATGAGAATTGCATTGGCTTCGAAATTAAAAGCCTTTATTGAATATAGTATTAGGAATGTTATTGTAATTTGTCACCTGTTTTTTCCGCATTTGAATCAACAGATGGCCCCGGAGTTGTGATGCAAGCCTGAGCCGCATTAGTCTTTGATGAGTCCACCACTGAAAATTATAAACATATTTGGTTTAATTACATACTTAATTACGATAGACACGGTCCTGTGGGGTCATTAGATGTTATAGACTTTGTAAATAGTAGTCTTTAGAGTTAAGTATATGAGAAACATGAGATTATTTTGACTATTGACAGTTTGTACGGATACGGAACCCTCGCCTCGGTGGGCGAGTCCGACTCGCACTTAGTCGGTTTTTTATTCTTAATGATTGTCAATTTGTAAAAATTGTATGTAACCTGACTACCTAAAATACAGTTTATACAGTCTGAGCAAAAAGAGTAGAAATTAAAAAGTGGCAACATCGTAGTGTCGTCCCGTTTTATCACACATTGATTTGAAAGGGATATTGATGTATGAAGTTGCCACTATTTAATTTCTACTCTTTTGGTCAGACTGTAACTATTGCACTTAAGCCTGGCGTCCACTATGGCAGAATCGAGCCGCGTCGAATAGAGTCCTCATACATTTTAAATGCGATTCGACGAGGCTCGATTTCGCATTGATTCCAAAATGAAATTAGTCCTTTTCTGCAATAACTTGTCACTCTCGCTCACTCGGCATAAGTGGATTTCTTATTGTTACTATTTAAACCGAGCGAGCCGTGTATGCCTCATTGATTTAGTATTAGATAAATTTTAAGAAAAAAAAACCGTCGCCTTTCGGGTTCTGGTGAAAGCTACTTGCGAATGTTGGATTATGTAGAAATGTGTAAGTATTTTTTTAAACTGCTTTTAATGCTTTAATTACTAGATGGCAACACAAATGAATATACGTATAACGTTAAGATTTGAGGAGTTTCCTCAATTCCTCATGAATCCGATTATATTGTAAAAAATCGAAGCTTGACAAACTTTGACTTGAAAACTCAATATGCTTAACAAACATAACTAAATAAATGTCACTGTTCTGAACTTAAATGCATGCTTTTCTTACAAAAATACCAAAGTCACTATGAGTGTGCCGTTCAGATTTGAGGAGTTCGGTTTTGACCATCATCAGCAGTTCCACTGTACCAAATGTCACTGTTCTAGACGTAAGCGCATGCTGTTCTTATAAAAATGGCAAAGTCACTATAGTTTAGTTTAGTTTTATTTATTTCATAATGATAAATTACATTATAAATTATGCTATGTTAACCTATACGAATTTACATTATGATCGTCAATATAATTATTTCACATGCATTCATTCAATTGTATAATATCAATAATAATAATCAAAACAAAAAGAGTTAACATAAAAACGAATTCAAACTAAAAAAATTAATACATTATAAGCGTGCCGTTCAGATTTGAGGAGTTTGGTTCTGGCCATCATCAGCAGTTCCACTGCACCAAATGTCACTGTTCTGGACGAAAGTGCATGCCGTTCTTATAAAAATACCAAAGTCACTATAAGCGTGCCGTTCTGATTTGAGGAGTTCGGTTCTGACCATCATCAGCAATTCCACTGCACCAAATGTCACTGTTCTGGACGAAAGTGCATGCTGTTCTTATAAAAATACCAAAGTCACTATAAGCGTGCCGTTCAGATTTGAAGAGTTCCGTTCTGGCCATCATCAGCAGTTCCACTGCACCAAATGTCACTATTCCGTACCTAAATGCATGCTGTTCCTTTAAAAACACAAAAATCACCAAATGTATGCCTTTCAGATTTGAGGAGTTCCCTCGATTTCTCCAGGATCCCATCATCAGAACTGGGTTCTGAGAAAAATGGGACTAATCTGTACGCATATACATTCAATAAAAAAAATAATTCAAAATCGGTCCAGTAACGACGGAGATATCGAGGAACAAACATAAAAAAAAAAAACATACAGACGACTTGATAACCGTCCTTCTTGAGAGATATGAGGCCGACGGTTAAAAAGTAGCCCTTTAATTCGATTATCCAATGTATGTTATTGCTACCTGTTTGTGGTGAAGTTGGCTCAAACGACGACATCACAGCCGTGACGAGCGACGAGCAGGCTTGATCTGCGCTGGATTGGACGCACTCTGAAAATGATAAATATAAAATATCTTTATAATCTAAGTAAATGTATAATAACTTAAATTATTAATATAAATATTTTTTAGTAAAACGATATGAATTCGCAACACTGGTCCTTATATTCATGTATTTTTCATTTGTATTAGGGTATGCGGCCACGGAATTTTTTTGTCGCTGAATTTTTTTTTACCTACTTTATCTCTCACATCCAGACTATGGGCTAGTAGCGGAGCGGCTCGCCCTACACACTCTACACTGCACGTTTTCCACGCGAAGAGATTTGAGGCGAATCGCTCTGAATGGGCTTGGCTTGGATATTTTTTAATTCAGGGTTCGAAAATATCCGATATTTATAATAAATATCAAAATATCGGATATTTATGATATATATCGGATATATATCCTTTGATATATATCCATTTTGTATGGAATGCATATTATTATTTTGTTGCATTATTTATGAATACTACTTTAGATTAGGAAAAATCTACTAAAAAACATATCATATAGTAGAAAAAAAGTAACAAACACATAAAAACTATATTTTAAACAAAGTTACATTTTTTTTACCATTTTTGTATTGCAATAATTATACAAAAAATGATATTATATCGGATATTTATATTCATTGATATATATCGTCGAACCCAGCTGGATATATATCTGATATGGCGTCATCCATATATTACGTCACAGTGTAAGGGGGGGGGGGGGGGGGGCATACTAAATGTGACAATCTCAGTTAAAGGGATACAAAAAAGCGTGACATAGGAGGGGGGAGGGGTCCAAAAACCTGAAATTTGGTGTGACGTAATATGTGGATGATCCCTATATATCCTCGAACCCTGTTTTTTATACAATATACATTTATATAATTCCATGTAGTTTTAAAACAATATTGTTTATTGCACCAATAAATTGTTCTGATATTTAGAATAAGATGAATATTGTACATTGTTGACTATTTAAAAGTGCTTATTGTAAGCCTATTTGAATAAAAAATATTTTGACTTTCACTTTGATAGATCAAGAAATGAACATACTTAATATAAATTATGTTTGTATACACTAACAAATTATTTGTAATATTTACCTGAATTAAGACAGGATGACGGCTCAATAGACAGTTCTACGCTCGGTGTAATATGTTCCAGTGTAACTCCACCTGAAAACGTAAAATAGTACCTACATGAATAAATTATTTAAAGTTAATAGGTAATTAAATGGGATATGGACACTTTCTAAGTTTCTATGAAGTCTGGTAGATCACTAACAAATGCATGTTCAGCACACCAACTTGTAAAGGCAAAAACTGATGAGAAAGTTGCAAGAATGCAAAATAATTTCATACAAATTTTAACTTGGTGCCCACAGCTAGCAGGTAAACTGAAGGTTGAGGTAAAGGAAGGAATAGACATTTATATGATGATTATGAAACCTAAATGTATGATTAATGTATAGATTTGATCTAGTTTGTTGTTCTACAGTCAATATTTTCTCCTTGTTGGTTTGGGAGAAAATGTTGTTTTTCACTCGGTGGCAAAATTTGTTAAACCTTCATGCCTTGAAATCCTCGCAACGCTCAAGATTCCACATTCTCAACCACTTGCTACACTCACAGTTAAATATTGGAATATTTAGCTTGCTCGGGTATCAATATTGGCATGTGGTTAAACAACAACTTTGCCCCCTTGTATGTCATCGGGAAAAGATATAGCCTTCCACTGTTTCCAAGATGGAAATACAAATACAGATTTGCAGTCACTTTTTGAAGCCTAAACACATGACATGAGACAGGACATTAAATTATTATGAAATTACCTGAATCAGCTCCAGTTGTGATGTGTGGCGGTAAACCAGCAGCATCATCTGAATTATTTGTTGGTGCGCTCATGGCATAAGTGTGGTCAATATGACATCTCCTTGCATACGAGTGGTCAGAGTTCCTCATTTCAAGTTCAATGAATCCTGGTAAAAAAGGCCCAATTTTATATTTTGATAATAAATAAATATTGGAGGACACCTTACACAAATCAACCTAGCCCCAAACTAAGCAAAGCTTCTACTATGGGTGCTAGGCGACGATATACATACTTATATAGATAAATACATACTTATATACATAGAAAACATCCATGACTCAGGAACAAATATCTGTGCTAATCACACAAGTAAATGCCTTTACCGGGATTCAAACCCGGGACCGCAGCTTAGCAGGCAGGGTCACTACCGACTATGCCAGACCGGTCGTCAATTACACAACAATTTGACTATAGAAATATATACACATTTATTCAAAATTATTTACACCAAAGCAAATTACCTAAATATTTGTCTGTCTGAATATTACAAATTATTTGGACATAATAAACTAAATGTTGATTTATAATAAAGTATGTGTATAGTTATGATTAATTAAATACTAGGCTACACAATCAGCTAAGCTCAATTAAGGCCTTTGTGGTAGGTACTTAGACAATAATAACTTGACATTTAAAATATTGTACTACTGAAATACATAAGAAACACCCATTACTCAGGAACCAATACCCATGGCTATGAGACCCATGTAAGTTTTCTCTAGAATTTGAACCTGGAACACTCTCCACTAGGCCAAAACACCACTCAATCAACATAATCTTATCCTATTGGAAACATTTATAAATACACTGAACATGAATTTGATTCAATTTTAAAAATGCGGCGTAAATACCACGTGCGATGAAAAGTTACATATAATTATATCGGCATGGCGGGTAACCTTTTAACGTACGACGATAGTATTTTCAATTGTTTCATACTACATCCATTCTCGCAGGAAACACAATATTCTGTGTTTTCTGTCAATTTAACTAGTATTTGTCTGTTGTTATGATACTAAATAACGTTATTGAGGATATAGATGAAAATATTACCGTCGGTAAATCGTTCCTTGTCGAAAGCCCCAGTCAATGTAAACATTTATTACAAACAAAAAAAAACCAACGTAGACTAACTTTGATAACGCAAAATATACGAAGCATAAAGTGCAATTTTAACAATTTTTTGGTTTTTCTTGCTAGTTTTGATTTTGATTTCGATATAATCATTTTAACAGAATGTTGGCTATCTGACGATTTGATACTTCCCACGCTTCCGAACTATACAAGTTATTCTACCTCAAAACGTATTAATCAAAATAGTGGTGTTGTAGTTTATATTAAATCTGACTTAAACGTTCGAGTCTGTGAACCTGACCTAAACGATGCCAACTGTTTACTCATTAAAATAGCTCAAGAAACAGCGGTTCTTGGAATATACCGACCGCCCTGCTATAGATATATTGATGGATTTTTAACAAGTTTAGATGTAATTATGCATTCAATTAGACACTTTAAAAATGTTGTATTGATGGGAGATATCAACATTGATATCAAACAAGACTCGTCTGACCAGAGATGTTCGGACCTGCTGGACATGGTTGCCATGCATGGACTTATGCCTAGTCACTATTTCCCTACCCGTCAAAACAATTGTCTTGATCACTCAATTCTGAAATCATACCTCCCAACAACTACAATAGTTTACCAGACGAGTCTGACAGACCATTTCTGTGTTATAACATCCATACCTACAAAACCTGCTCTCTTTTCGACAAAAAGCGCGAGAACCCAAATTAATTATGATACTACCATACAGAATCTTTTAACTACAGACTGGAGTCCTATTTTAAATTGTGGTGATGCTAATGTAGCTACAGATAATTTTCTGTCAACATTGATTAAAATTATAGAAAAAAACACAACTACTTCAATGATCTCAAATAGGAAAAGAAGACACAAGCCGTGGATAACGCCTGGGTTACTTCGCTGCATGAGACACAGAGATAGACTTCACCTCAAATCACGGAAATATCCCAATGATCAAATTATTCAAATCTCATATAAGCGGTATAGAAATACTTGTAATCAAATACTAAATAATATAAAGCGAAATTATGAACGTGATATGATCAACAAACACAAAAACGACTTAAAAAAAACCTGGAATGCTATCAAGGAGATATGTCAAATTAAAAAACCTCGGAGTGAACCA